>NC_142501.1:71388787-72013787 GCF_057876585.1 Rhinolophus sinicus | reverse complement strand
CTCTTCAAAATGCTGATTTAAATATTTTTGGATGTATAGATAGAAGTAGGATTTCTGGATCATATGCTAGCTATATTTTTAGTGACTTGAGTAATCTCCATACTGTTTTCCATAGCTGCATCCTAATTTTACATTCCCATCAACAGTGTACAATGGTTACAATTTCTCCACAACTTTGACAACACTTATCTTATTATTATTTACCTTGTCTTTTTATTTATTTGTCTTTTTATTATTTACCTCCTGCATAGCAAACATTTGCAATTAAGGACAACAATTTGAATATAAATATCATTAATTCAACAAGAAGTAGGGAAGAAATGAAAAGAAAGTTAAAGGATGCTAACCCTGTTACTTTAGAATGGGAAGAGAATCAGTAGCTATTCTCTTATTCTTCACATTGGTAAATCAATTAGCCAATGACTAAATTGGGAGCTCTCATTATACTGCCTGTCAATGAACTAGCTGAGGTTGGGGGCTCCCACTCATTCTAGCAAGAGAGGTTGAATTTTAACCTTTTCTACAACCTGTACAAGAAATTAAACTTTGTTTAGTTAAATCACTGAGATTTCAAGGTTTATTTCATACCACAGTCTAGTCTAGACTTTTATAAAATTTATTGCTAGAAATAAGATGCAACCATAATAAAAATCTAAACTCATACTGCCCTGAGATCGAGGTAGGAAGAATCCCTGCTCGGGGCACTGATTTTATAGGCCATTAATCACACACACACACACACACACACGTAATTTATTATAAAACAAAACATTCCCCTCATTCTAACCTCAGCATGGGTTCAATGTAACCTACAATACTGAATGTCTGCATCTTTTGTCACATGGTTGTAAAACATGCGGAATCTATAAATGGTAAGTAGGTTTGTGAATGCTGTTGCTGTTGACATTGGAGACAGACACTGGTTCAGACTCTAGGGAAGTTTTGAACCGTGGAAGCCCTGAGGTAAGAGAACAGACCAACTTGTCAAATCTTTCCTTTAAGCAGGACAGCATTCTTACATAATATAATACTGTTTATCAATGCTACTCAGGATCTGCTTCCTCACTTCTTGTTGTTCCCATTTTGGGGATAAGGGTGACACTTTGCAATGGTAACAGTTTCCATTACCATTAGGTAGGGATTAAAGTAGATTTTTGTTACCCTATGACGCATGACATCCATTCTTTACTTTGGCTACGGGATGGGTATGAATGCTACAATGGTAAATAATTGAATGTTTATAAAAACATAGAAGAAGACTTAATTATATTTTCTAAAAAAATTGAAAATATTTAAAATACCTAAAATTGATATTTACCCATTATAACTTTGCCTTTTAATTTTAATAGTTTTGATTATTTTTGACAAAAAATGATTAGTTACTGATAACATGTATGAAAATGAGCAAAATTATTCTGATCAAATCCAAATCCATCCTAACAAGTTAAATGAAATCCTTAAGCCACATATTCTTTACTCAATCAAGATTTAATTACTGAGCAAACCGTGAGACTGTATGTGGGCTTCCATATTTATTCTTCCTCTAACCCACATTAGTGGCAACCTTGTCCGAACCATGTGTTTAACAGATGGCAAGCAGTGAAGAAACTTATGTGAGAGGCGGAATGATGGCAATCCATGTGGTTCAGGGTCAAAACATCTGAAAAAATATGGTCTGTATCTTAGGAGGCAGACCATGAGTCCATTGATATTGAAGGTTAAATCAGAGATTGGAAAACAGAACATTAATGGTGCTTGTTGGTTGTAATGTGGGTTCAAAAATATTTTATTAAAGTAGAAAACTGGCCAATTTGCAAGCAGGAATAAATGGAGAAACAAGAAATGTGGGGCTTTTGTGAAATGGAAAAGAAACTGCTTCTGTATAACATGTAATAAGATAGAAAATTTTAAAAAGGCTTTGAGAAATGAATGTCATAAAACTTTCATGTAATTAAAACGGCTCGGAGCAAAGAGGAGATGAACTATGGGATCCCAAGAAAATACTTTTGATTGACTAAAAAGTGCCTCAGCAAATGGAACAGATTAAAAGTGTACCCATTTCCCCAAAACTCATGTTTCAAGATAACTGGCATTAAGATTAAAAAAACAAACAAAAAAAAAACGCACCAGGATGAGAAAGCAAAGAAAGACTTGAAAATATTTCCAAACTGTGCTTTATGTGTTGGTATTGATAGTTGGAACTGATTGGAAGCAAATAGCTTAAAGACCTTCAGGTTTTTTGAGAGAGATGTAGTCCCAAAGATATTGTAAACCTATTGTGAAAAAAGTTTTTGAGTGTTGTATAGTTTAACTGACCCTTGTACCTTAAACTTCTGTGAGCAGAAAGACATCTGAGAAGGCTATGCAGCCCTCATAGAGGCCTACTTCCTATTGCCCAATTCAAATTGGACCACGGGAGATGGTGGATAAGGCGGAACATTTTAGAGGGAGAAGATAGGGGCCACAGAAAACAAAGGACAAGAGAACTCCCACCACCTCTAATCAAAGAACTTTTCTGACCCTCAGGATAGCAGATCTTCATAGTATCTACTCCAAAGATTTCCAGATTGCTCTGAACCCATGATTGCTGTGTGGCTCCCATTCTTCTACTTTCTGAGTGCAAGTGTTTGTTTTGATTGTCTTGGCTTTGTGCTAACAGTGAACATTGTTTATGTGGAGGATAGATAGACACAGTCACATGGCGAAGAGTATCCACAACCAACCTTGTTGGAGAGAATGTTGCAAACCACATGGTGATGTTAGACTTAGTGACTAGGCAGGATATTGGGTTTTATTCTTTGTGGGAGGCCTTGAACTTGTTCTACATATGGAAGGAAAAGTATAAAACAGTATTTGGTGAGCATCAAAGCAGTCTGTGGTGGAGCCAGTTCATGCAAACATGCTAGGGCCCTCAGACTAATTCTGGCCAGAAGGATAAGGATGGGAGTGACATGCATCACCTGTCTGACATGCATCAGTTCTGATCATAGAAACTCCTGTGCAGCCCTCTAGCTTTCTCAGTGGTGACTCTGAAGGACATGTGTGAGCATGAAGGAACCAAGATATAAACAGCCCAAGGCAGGGCATGGAGAAGAGGTGATGTGGAAAGTGGTGTGAGTTATAGTCTAAACCCATGTTGTTTGAAGAATTATGGTGAGTGAAATAAGTCAGACAGTGAGAGACAAATATCATATGATGTCGCTTACATGTGAAAACTTAAGAAATCAAATTCATAGATGCAGAGAAGAGATTGATGGTTGCCAGATGCTGGAGGTGGGAGGTGGGTAAAAGGGATGAAGGTGGTCAAAATGTAGAAATTTCCGCTTATAAGATAAACAAGGTTTGTGGCTCTAAAGTACAGTATGTGAGTATAGTTAACCATACTGTATTATATATTTGAATGTTGCTAAGAGATTATTAGATCTTAAGAGTTCTCATCATAAGAAAAAAATTAGTAACTATGTTAGGTGATGGACCTTAACTAAACTTATAATCATTTTGCAATTTATGCATATATCAAATCATTACATTTTAAACTAATACAATATTATATGTCAATAAAAAATAAAAATAAAAAATGAAAAATAGCTTGCATGATTTCAAGGTTTACTTGTTAACACATGGGTGTGTATCATCTTCTGACACTTATAGACCTTGATGCCTAGTTTATAGACAGAGGTATCTAGTTTTCCTGGGTGATTCAGGAGTGGAAGACAGGAGAAACCTCTGATGAAGACTTAGCACTTCTGCTTTTGGCGAAGATGGAGTAACAGGACCCAATTTGTCTTCCTACTTGAATCAATAAAAATAAAATACATATGTGAAAAAGCAGTTGTCAAGAGACATGACATCAGGCAACAAAGACCAGTGAATCCTGAGAGGATGGAAACCAACAAGGCGAGACCTATATTGCCATAGCTTACTGCCTTGAGAGAATATGCAGGCCATAAAGAAGTACCAGAAAACAGACACCTGCACAGAGGTAGAGCTCCAAAGATGTTCACAGGATTGTCTTGAGTATTTAGCAGGGTATTGATCAGCAAATACAGATGTGGAACATACCCAAGATCAGGAAATGAATCACTTAAAAGAATAAGACAGCATATACTTAATGCTCACCCAGCACTGGGCCCATTGCCTCTTCCCACTAACCAGACTGGAGAACCTTGTAATCTTAGGAATTGTGTTGAATACTCAGAAGCATCTTTCTTTAACAGAGGGAGATCATTATCCCTAATCTAAACTACTACTTTTTTCCTGCCTAACAAATCTTAAAACAAGGCTCAAATAGATCAAAATGCCAAATAACATAAATGAATGGGAGAAAAATAAGAGAAGAATATTTATAGAAATACAAAAATAACCATCATCCAACATGGTAAAATGCACAGGATCAGGTATCTGATAGAACATTACCTGCATGCAAACAGGCAAGAAAATGCAATGTGAAATAAAGAGAAAAATCAATCAATGGAAATTGAACTAGAACTAACACACCTGTTAAAATCAGTAGACAAAGTGACTGAGAAAAAATATTAAAAGGAAAGAGCATCAGTGCCATGTGGGACAACTTCAAATGGTATAATATAATTGGAGTATTTAATATTTGAAAATATAAACGCTAATTTTTTTCTATTTTTAATTAAAATCTGCATATCCAAGAAACTCAATTAACCCCAGGAAATGTGAACACTACTACACCAATGCATATCATAATCAAATTACTCAAAACCAAGAACAAAGAGAAATTTTTAAAACCAGCCAGAAGAGAAATACATATAATGTACTTGGAAACAAAGAAAATAATCCAGCAGATTTCTCTTCACAAACACCGTGTAAGAAAATAAAAGGAAGTGGGGCAACATCTTTAAAGTTCAACCTAGAATTGAGCCCCTAGTGATAGTCTGTATCATAAATTAAGGAGAAATAGAGACTTTCACAGACATAAAACGTTGATAGGATTAAGTGCCAACAGACCAACAGTATAACAAATGTTAAGGTCATTTAGGCAGAAGGAAAATGATACCAGGTGGAAATATGGATCTGCTCAAAGAAATGAAGAGCATCAGATAATGTATAAGGTCAAAACAACAAAAACGCTTACAGGTTTACATGTCCAACTATAAAGCAGACTAAAATCAAAGAAGACTCTCATTTCCATTCATGTCTCCTCCACCCTTTTCCTTTCTTCCCTGTCTCCTGCAGGTAGCAATGTAAACTTACATTAATTTACATTTATCTTTTCATTATTTTCCCTGGAAAACAGAGTATATGTATGTGTTTACATAGCACACATATGTGTGTGGTTTTTGTGTGTGTGTATACACATATTGAAGTCTAAGCTAGGAACAGCTTCAAGTTTTCCTTTCTCATTCCCTCCATGTCCCTGGAGGAGACAACCCAGCCCAAGTGTGATTTTTAACTGCAAGCTGAAAATCCAGACCGAATTCATGCAAATGTGTCCATGAAATTAATCGCCCAGATACCTTATTGTAAACCTGAGAAATAAGATCCCAGCCGGGTTCTTTCTCACCATGTGTTTCATGTTGGCCGCGTGGGGCTGGACTTTGCCACGCATTTCGTTGTGAGCCTTGACACACTGGTCTATGAAACTCGGGTCTGTGATGGAGGGGATTTTGGGAGATTTACTGGCTACCAGACAGAGACCTAAGGTCCATAAGCAACTTAGTTTCTTCCCGAGAACCATGGCGGGACACAGAGGATGCCCTGACTGCGCAGACCGGTAACGGCTCAGCCAGCCTGCCTTCCCTGGCCCCTGGGGACCACGCTCTCCGCTGGCTCCATGCTCCCGCAGGAGCTCGAGCCCACCGCGGGATGCGCTCGCTGCAGGCTGGGCCGCAGAGGGCAGGGCCACAATGGGGACTGGCCTGGCAGCAGGAGTAGCCTGCCAGAAAACCCTGGGCTTCAGGAGAAAGCCCTGAGTTGCCCTCTGCTGCAGAGTTATAACCACCACATAATGCTTTCTGCAACCCAATCTGGAATCACTGGGAGGGGGCCTGGATTGCAATGTAGATTGCAAAATGCAGGCAGCCCAGTGTCATCTAAAAGCACAACAGGTATTAGATGCTGACAATGGACCAGGCCTGTGCAAAACCCTACATATTAGTTTCATAGACTCAGCTTCCCTGTGTAGCTTTTTACTTGTTTTATATAAACCGCAGCGTCATATTGCTTGTTTCCTCAGATATTGGTGATAAAGGAAGAATATACTCAATGATATAGTGTGATCTTAAATTATTGTTTTATCAAAGATTTGCTTGTTTTTTTATCTGAAGAGATTGAATGCCTTAGAGAGATAAAAATAGACACGTGGAAAATGTAGCCAAGTAATTTTTCTCCACAAATCTTCTCTTGTTGATACTAAGAGACCTACCTTTTTGGTGACTAACAAACTTCAGATAAAGTACTGCTTCAGTTGGTAGGCAGAAGACTAGGACAGAAGGCATGGGATTGGTTATTTTACTTACATTGCAATATAAATCAACTTCATTTGGCTTAATGGTTTAAACCCATTATATCAGTTCTTAATAATAATAAACCAGCCTCTATGGAAAACAGTATAAAGTAATACTGTTTTTGGAGGTTCCTTAAAAAGTTAAAAATAGAACTACCTCATGACCCAGCAATTCCACTTGTATTTGTCTGAAGAAATCCAAAACACTAATTTGAAAAGATATACCATATGCACGCCTATGTTCACTGCAGTGCTATTTACAATAGTTAATTATGAAAGCAACCTAACTGCTCATCAATAGACAATTGGATAAAGAAGAGGTGGTACATACATATGATGGAATATTACTCAGCCATAAGAACGAAATCTTAAAATTTGTGACAACATGGATGGACCTGGGTGGTATTATGCTAATAAAATAAATCAGACAGAGAAAGACAAAACTGTATAATTTAATTTATATGTGTAATCCAAAGAACAACATAAATGAGCAAACCAAACAGAAAAAGACTCATAGATACACAGAACAAACTGATGGTTGCCAGAGGGTTGGGGGTTGGGGAGCTGAGTGAGAAAGGTGAAGGGATTAAGAAATACAGATTGGTAGTCACAGAGTAGTTATAGGGATGTAAAGGAGACCATAGAAAATATAGTCAATAATGCCACAACTACGTATAGTGCCAGGTGGTTACTGGACTAATCGGGGAGTCTAGTATAAATTATATAATTGTCTAACCATTATGTTGTACATCTGAAACTAATATAAAATTATATTGACTGTCAACTGTAAGTGAAAAAAGTAAATTTTAAAAGATTCCCAGATCCAAACAAAGTACACAAATATAATAATGTAGTATCTAGTAGTAGGCAGGATAATTTTACAACCCTTTTGCATCTGATGAGAGGCCAGATTCTGAGTAGATTTTGAACGGAGGGCTGAGAATATTTGCTAATGAATCTGTTGTAGGTTTTAGAGAAAGGAAGATAAAGACTGACTCTAAGGCTTTTGGCCCAAGCAATTGGAAGGGTGGGGAAGACCATGAGGTAGTCTGGTTTGAGGAGGTTAAGTCTGACATACGAAGTAGAAATATAATACCACTGTGTCCCTATGTGTATCTATGAGTCTTTTTCTGTTTGGTTTGCTCATTTATGTTGTTCTTTTGTAAAAAATTAAAAACAAACCAAAATAAAAAGTGCTCTTGAATGTTTGTTCCAACCTAAACACTATCCAGAGCTTTACGTTTGAAAGAAAATTTGGCAAATATATTAGCAGGTAAATAAATGGAAGTGTAAATTATTCTCTTAAATTGATTTCCCAATAGTTAATACTTAGACAAGATTTATTATTCGTTCATTGAATAAATATTTTCGAGTGCTCACTCAATGTGGTCCTGTCCTGGCACCAGGGGTTCTGCAATAAGAATGGCAGACAAGGTTCCTCATGAACTTGTAGCAGTAGAAGCAGGCAACAAAACATAAACAAATATATAATAAAATTTCAGGTAGTAATCAAAGGCCATGAAGACAATAGAGTATGAACATGGACTTTCAAGGAAGATGTGAAGTGAAAACAAACCCTGGGGGAAAAACTCTTGAAATCTATTTAGTTTTTGACAGTTACTATCCTTTTGGGACACTTCTTTTGTTGTTGGTGGTAAGGGAATATAAGCACATCTTATATTCAGAGAAAAATTTAATGTTTCTCTCTTTAAGACCCCAAAGGATTTTTACCTCAAAGGATATACCCCATATTTTAGTATTTTATCTCCAAATTTAATTTTATAAAGCAGTAGGCATGCTCACATTTATTAACTTTACAAAGATTCAAATAGAAAATAATAGCTATAATAGTTACTACCTTTTATTTAGTACTTACTGTATGAAAGATACATTTATAAGTTTTGGACATGTGCCATCTCATTTAATCTTTTTGTGTGTGTTTGTGAAGTAGTTATTGATTCCCATTTCGAAGAGTAAACCAAGGCACAGAGAGGTCATCTGGCTGGAAACTGGAAGAGCTGGATTCAAACAAGAAATCTGATTGTCAGAGCCTGTAATGTTAATCCCTATGTGAATAACCACTGACGTGTCCAGTGGTTATTTAATCCTTTATTTTGTTAAAAACAAATATTCTAAGTATGTGTATGAGAGTTAATTTATTGCTTTCATGCATAGTGTGTACAAGGGGAAGAAGCAATCACTGATCTTACAACTCTGGATAGCAAAGCCCTCTTACAGCAGGGTTATGCAGACAATCGTTATGGTGCACAGCGGAGTACAAGAAAATCTGATGCTGTAAGTTATTATTTTTACTTATTTGATACACTATTGAGATTATTTGCCCTCCAAGATTTTATAACTTACACTTGAATAAATAATTTCCAAACTTGAATTTGGACTAAGGTAAACATGCATGAATGTGCAAATTGAGCCCTCATTTTTACAAATGATTGATGTTTGGTTTATTTACTGTGGATAAATTGTCTTGAATCTCCGAGAGTTTGTAAAAATTTTGTTTATGTTGGTCCAAATGTTAATTGGTTGTTATTTATATCAGTGGACTCATTTGACGTTGCTCCTCTCCCCAAAAGTGGTTTTGGTTATTGTTTTGAGAGTCACAACCTAATAAAACTAGAGAAATTCATACCATTTAATGACAGGAATAAAGTAAAATTTCTTTAGGAAAAGGGAAGCAAAACTCTAGACTCTCAATATTAACTGTTAATTATATCCTTTACAAAATCGATTATATTGTTTGATTAGTATTGCTTAGACCAGTTCTGATACAGATAGATAAGTAACCCATTTCTATAGTGTATTGGGGTAATCTGACCAAGCCCCTGGAAGTGGGAGTCTACTGGTCACCCCATATTCTCACAGGTGATTAGTATCTTACGTGTACCTGTAATGGGTTGATGGAATACTGGTGTGTGTTGGCTCAAAAGTTGGGAAAACTCTGGTTTGGATGGCTTAAATAATAATAAAGCAATATGCAGTTAGCCTGTTACATTATCATTTTTATTTGGATCACACTCATCCAGATCACTGGCTCCTGAATTGACAGCAGTATGTAATCTCTCTTGACTAGGTGGACTGATTTTCTGTGGATGTCCCAAGCTGCTAATTTGTTATAGTTCTTTTAGTAAAATCACATACATATTATTTTCTAGCCTATTATTATTTAGATATTTATGCATAATAGAATAAGGAGTATTAAAAGGATCATTTTGAAAGAAAAGAAACTACTTTATAAGGCAAAACAGTGTCCCAAATAACGCTTATTTTGATGTGTTCCTGAAGTTACACTTCAAATGCATGTCACCAATCCTTCATGCCCTTTGGGTATTATTCTTGGTATAATCCAAAGCCATCTGGGTGTTAGTGGATTTCTCTTCCTTACAATTATTTTGTTAGTGGAAATACAATATCTAAATTTACCATCAAGTACATTTTAGTTGATTGTAGTAGCCGTCATTTACCTGTGTTTTTCTAGGAAATGTTTATGTGAGTACTCTGAATGCATCAAATATTAGTATTGATTTATTTTTAAAATGTTGGTGGAAAAATTTTAATATAGTTTTAACTTCTTAACTGAACAACAGAAGCGGTGAGCCAGTGTTTTCTATGTCCATATTAGAAGATAGAAGGTTTGCTTGTCATTTTTCAATGGTATCAGATTCTTTGAATCAGTGTGACTTCTGCTTCTAATCTGCTTTATGTTTACATAAATCAATGTGCCTGAGGTTAGTTCTATCTTTCCTACAAAGTATAAGCCACCACAGATGTCAGCACTCAAGGTGGGCTTTCTGCATGGGCTCTATACTCATTAATCTCACCTCTGGTGCTTATTTCTGGGTTTTACATCTATGTTCTGGCTGATCGATCTTTTCTATATATAATTTTCATGTTTTAGTCAGTGTCTACTTTCTGTATCACTCTTTGATATAATATGTACCTTACTTTACCTGTAAATTAGACAGTTTTCTAAGTTTTTAGTTGCTGTTTTAAATTTATTACTAAACAAAAATCATTATGAAGTATCATGAGCTTAAACAACAGAAGATACATTTATATATTAAATGATATCAACTTTATATGGGACATTTCTGGATGTATATATAAGTGTACATCTGTAAAATATGTAAAGTATACATCTTAAGTTTCTACCAAACAGAAATCTAGGTTGAATTATACACTAACATTTAAATGATTGTGCTCAACTTCTCTAGATTTATTAGGAATTTCTACATTTTTGTTTCTATAATATGCTTTTTATTTTTCTTATTTGAATTTATGTCAGTTTCAAATAGAGTACTCTTTCTAAAGTTACAAAGCCTCTATATTAAGCAATAGTAGCTTACTTGATTTCATTTGTTAGGTTGATCAATGGGAAAGACAGTAATTTATGTTCAAAAAATAGAATAAGCTTTATTTGACTTTTTTATTTTTTAATGTCCTCTATCCTTCAAAAGAAAAATTTTAGTGATTATAATTACATGATAATCTAACTGGAATTGAATGATTATAGATCGATTTGATATGATTTAAAATGTAGTAAAAATACTTTTGGATGAGTTGAAAAAGCAAAAATAGTATGAAGATCATTTAGTCAAAACAGTAAGAGTGAGAAAATTTGACCCAGTATTATTAATGGATTATATACATAGAAAATACTATTATCCTATTAATGATGGGAGACTTTTGTTTGTAATAATTCCAATTCAGTTTTAGCCTCATGTACTGTGAATGGTTTATATTTTAAGACTCTTATGGTAATTATGGTATTATTCTGCTTTATGGACAATGAGGTTTTCTTTATTTTCTCTCCTTAGGAAATGGTGGCCACTGAGAAGAAGAAACAGGCTGTTGCAGAGCAAATGATGACAGACCACTTATCTAGGTGAGAGTTAGAAACTGGTAATAGGAATCCATTCAGAAAGTTTCTATTAAATTTCTTTTTTATGCAGGACAACCCATATCCTTGGTCAGGTTGCTAACTCAGAGGTTCCCCAACCTCCTATGTTCAGCGCACTCATACTGTTTAGTACGTTTTCCACAGCCCTCCAATATCAATAGAAATACCCATGAGTTCTATTTATAATATACTTTTATCTAAATAATTTAATGAGTGTTTACTTCCTAACACCGTAATGGCCATTTGAAAAAATATATACATATAAATCGAAAGAAAATGCATTTTGTTTCATTCTTAAGTGGCCATAATTACTTCCTAATGGGATATATACACCTTTTGGGTACTGCACAGTCTCTCAAACCTTAGAATTGTTTAGGATGCTGCCACCCTCACTTTCTGTTC
Organism: Rhinolophus sinicus; assembly: GCF_057876585.1. NCBI lineage: Eukaryota > Metazoa > Chordata > Mammalia > Chiroptera > Rhinolophidae > Rhinolophus > Rhinolophus sinicus. The sequence continues at coordinate 72,001,995 of NC_142501.1, read as the reverse complement.
CACGTGGCACTTGCTTTTTATCACAGGACTGTAGAAAGCCCAGCTTTGCAAAGATGTGACATCACTGAATGAGTGTAGCATGTTTCTTACTGAAACTCTGCATTACCTTGAGCTAGTAGTTCATGTGGTATCTAGTAAATATCAAATATCACCGTGTTTCCTTCAAAAATTAAAAATATCCTGCAGTGTTCCTCTGAGTTCCTTGGGGCACCCTGGAATTTTCCAAAGTAAATGTTCTAGGAAAAAGGACAGGAGAAAAAATCTCTTTTATGATTTTCTAGAGAGAAAATTAAACTTCTTATTTTAAATTTGTGGTTGTCTTGTTTAACTGTATTTATTTGAGCAACACAAAAATTAAAATAATAACAATTTTCTAAGTATTGATTAATGATTTTTGATAAGAATATTTTCTTTGAAGCTTTTATGCTCTAATTAGGTTAAAATTAGGTTTTAATTTATGTGATATTGGTTATTAAATGACCAGGTGAAAGGGTGATCACAGTTTATCAATTTGCAGTATAAGTTTGTGTGAATCAATAGCTTTATTTCTGTATTTAGGAATGTGATAATTTTGAATGGAATAACATAATCTTTTCTTTCTCTAATTCTTATAAAAGGATTGTTCTAATTAGAGATTGATTCATAGGCAGATTAGTTCCTTTATTTTCCTATTTTATTATTGAAGACTGTGTGGTTTCTAAATGTTCTTTAAATATACCCATTTTTAAAATTGTAAAAGTATACCATGTCATATAATCAAAATTGAATATTTAAAATTCGTATTAGTTGTATTTTACTTCGTATAGATTTTAAATATTTAAATTTAATTAAGCTTTAAATAACGTTGTTTTTAGGGTGCAAACTTGACATTTTTGAGTTCTGATCATCCAAGATTTCCAGAAAGCATGAAAGAAAATGCATATACTTTGTATCACAAATATTTAGCCCTGCTAAAGTGAATCCTGCTCTGTAGGTCAGCCCCTGCATAACAAGTCCTCCACTGTAGTCATGGCCAGTCCTCACAACAAATCAAACCATGGAACAGTCCCTCCCATTGATGTGCAAACAGCTAACAAGGCTCAACTACAACAGGAGGTCACACACCACCCACACAAGGGATACACCTGGAGTACTCAGCTCAGGTGATCAGGAAGACTGCACCAAGGGGACCTACAGGACACCTACTACATCAGGCCACTCTATTAAGACTGGGAGAGATAGCAGCAATACCTACTACTTAGAAACAAACACAGAGAGACAGCCAAAAATGGGGAGACAATGGAACATATCCTGTCGTGTCCAGCGCAACACAGGCAGTGAGTGAATGACAAGGGGTGGTGGAAGGTTAAGAAAGAAACTGAAATCAAGTAAGTTATGAAACAGGGGGCCAAGGGCCTCACAGCCTCAAAGGACTGAGAGCCCCAAAGTGGGCCACTTTGTGGCTTTTATTGATGTACACACAAGGAAGTAACATTGTTTTCTCCATGTTCTGTGAATTTCATACATTATATTAGGAAACTGATTCAAACTAATCACTCTTTCCTGCCAGCAGTGGAACCATAAATTTCAGGATGTACCTCCCGAAGGGACAAAACCTTTATGCTGAAACTTATTGATATGAATAGATGGAGAACTGATGCTAACACATCATTGAATCTCTTCCCAAGCAGGTTGTGGGAAGTAATGCAGCCACAAAAGCAGAAGCTCTCCTTAGCTGGGGGAAGGTGGGGGTCTATGCCCACCTCTATCAATCCCATGGGTTCTCCTGTTGGTCCCCATGCAGCTGTGCCTGGCTTAGGTTGCTCCCTTCTGAGGGAATCTTACCCATCATTGGCTGATCAGCCATCCCCTGGGGCTAAACAGGGAGACATAAGGTGTAAGCACAAAGATGAAGCAAAGTCCCTGAAAGGATCCGTCTCACAGATTCTCCTTTCTTTAGGGGCAGGTACAAGGGGACAGACGGGTAGGCTGCTGCATGACAACAATGTCCCAAATAAAAAAACAGAACAAAGCTCCAGAAAAAGAACTAGACAAAATAGAGACAGGCAATGAACCAGATGCACAGTTCCAAACACTGGTTATAAGTATGTTCAATGATCTCAAGGAGAACTTCAACAAAAAGATGGAAAACAAAAAAAAATGGAGATAAAAACTATAGAAAAGAACCAGTCAGAAATAAAGAATACAATAATTGAAACAAAGGATACTTCAGAGGGAATCAAAAGTAGATTAACTGAAGTGGAGGATCAGTGATTTAGAAGATAAAGTAGCAGAAAACAAATCAGAACAGCAAAAAAGAAAAAAGAATCCAAAAAAGTGAGGATAGTTTAAGAGGCCTCTGGGACAACATGAAGTTTACCAATATTCTCATCACAGGGATATCAGAGAGAGAAGCAAGAGACCAAGGAATTAAAAACCTATTTGAAGAAATAATGACAGAAAACTTCCCTAACTTGTCAAAGGCAATAGACATATAAACCCAGGGAGCACAAAAGTCCCAAAGAAGATGAACCTAAAGAGGCCCACCATTATTAAAATGCAAAAGTTAAAGACAAAGACAGAATCTTATAAGCAGCAAGAGAAAAGTAGTTAGTTACCTACAAGGGAGCTCCCATAAGCTGTCAGCTGATTTCTCAACAGAAACTTTGCAAGCCAGAAGGGACTGGCATGAAATATCTAAGAGATGAAAAGCAAGGACCTACAACAAAGATTACCCATCAAAGTTATCATTTAGAATCAAAGGACAGATAAAGGGCTTCCCAGACAAGTAAAAGCTAAAGGAGTTCATCACAACCAAACCATATAGAAAGAATGTTAGAGGGACTTCCTTAAGAAAAAAAAAAAAGACAAAAACTATGAATAGTAAAATGGCAATAACTACATATCTATCAACAATTACTGAAGTGTAAATGAATTAAACGTTTCAATCAAAAGATTGGGTGGCTAAATTGATAAGAATACAAAATGTTTACATATGCTGCCTACAAGAGACTCACTTCAGATTGAATGGCACACACAGAGTGAAAGTAAAGGCATGAAAGGAGCTATTTCATGAAAATGGAAACAAAAATAAATAGCTGGGTGAGCATTACTTATACCTGACAAATAGACTTTAAAACAAAGGCTATTACAAGAGACAAGGAAGGACCCAGTAAATAAATTCCCACTTCTGGGTATTTATCCAAAGAAACACAAAATGCTGTTCATTGCAGCATTGTTTACAATGGGCAAGATGTGGAGGTGACCTGGGTGTTCAATGGATGGATAGATAAAGAGGAGGTAGTACATATATACAATGGAATATTGCTTGGCCTTGGAAGAGAATGGGTTTTTGCCATCTGTGGCGGCATGGGTAGATCTGGAGGGTGTTGTGCTAAGTGGAGTGTAAGACAGAGAAATACAGATGCAATGTGATTTTGCTTATATGTGGAACCTGAAGAAACTGTAATTCAGTTGGTGAAAATAAACAAAACAGAAACCAACTCACAATTACAGAGAATATTTTGATTGTTGTCAGATGGGAGGGGTGTTGGGTGACAGGGTGAAAATGGGAAAAGTATTAAGAAGTACAAATTGGCAGTTACAAAATAGTAATAGGGATGTAAAGTAAAGCATAGGGAATATAGTCAATGATATGGTAATAACTATGCATAGTGCCAGGTGGGTACTAGATTAGTCAGGTGGATCACTTCTTAAATTGCATAGATGTCTAACCACTATGCTGTACACTAACTTATTATATTTAGTAACTACTTTAGTAAAGTTTAGTAAAGTTCTCTGTGTATTCTTAAGATGGCCCAAACTGTATTAGGTGAAATTACTGGCCCACAAAGGAATGCTAGTTGCCTGAGAATATAACTTCCAATGAGTTCCTGGAAGAAAGGATTACTTTACATGTCTAAGTGTAAGACAGCACTCTAAAGCCTTGATGCTATTTAACATACAATTTATAATTTGAAGATGCAAGCTATTTTAGGAATTTTGAACTCATCATTTTTGAGGGACTTACCTGGCATCAATTTTGTAATTCAGTTGGTGAAAAGAAAGACAGAGGAAAGAGGTGAAAAATGATGAGTATGCCTAGAAAATCAGACTATTATTCTGTAAACATTTATTTTATACGTGGTCTGTAGCCTTTCAGTTAATCAGATTTAAAGAATTTATGTGTGCTTGGATGAATAAGGAGTCTGAAAAAGTAAGGGAGTAATTATATTAAAAATCAGAGGATATTTAAATTATAAGTGAAAAGGTTTAATTGAAAATCTACAAAGACAATACAACAGGTAGAAAAGTGTACTGTATAAGTGTCAATTTAACTTTACACTGTTTCAAACTTCAAATTAAGGAGTAATTATCAATTAATTCAAAATTTAATAATGCAATAATTAAATAATGATAATTTACTAAAATGATAATGACTCCATATATATGATACCAAAAAAATAGCAGTGTGATGGTGAATTTTATGTGTCAATATGGCTAGACTATGGTGGCTAGTGTTTGATTCAGCACTAGTCTAGATATTGTAACAGTGTGATTAACATTTATAATCAGTTGACTTTAAAGTAAAGCAAGTTATCCTGTATAATGTGGGTGGGGCACATCCAATCAGCTGAAGGCCTTACGAGCAAAGATAGATGTCCTGATGAAGGAATATTGCCGTTAGGCTGCAACATAGAAATTCTGCCTTATTTTCGAGGCTTCAGAGTCAAGACTGCAATAGCAGCAGCTCTTAATAGAATCTCCATCCTGCTAACTTGCCCTGTAGATTTTGGACTTGCTGGCCACAACACCCTTTAAATCAATTCCTAAAAATCTCTCCCCTTTCTTTCTCTTTTTCTCTCAATGTCTCTCTCTCTCTCAGTCTCCCCCCTGTTGATTTTGTTTCTCTGGATAAATCGAATACCAGCAAGTTTGAAATACAAAAATCACTTAGCTTTTATTGGACACTAGCATCAATCACCCAGCAATGTGGAAATTCCTACATGTTTGGCGTTATATACAAAATAACTCTGTCATGTTAAAAATACATTAAAAATGTTTTTTCGCGTTTATAGCTTAGGGAAATTGGTGGTTGCTTTATTCAAGATGAAAAAGATCTGATAATTTAGTCCACGAGAGTCAACAATTCAACATAAATGATTTTTAAAACAGAATTAATTGAATAATCTGGTGTGTGTGTGTGGTTTTTTTCTTTGTCGTCAGACAAGACAAATGCCAGAATTGAGCGATTCTTTTGTTTGTAGAGATGTAACTATACTACAGGTAATTTTTTTATAAGGGTTTAAAAGATATGCTATCTGAATTCTGTTTTTTTAATACAGGGAATATTTTAAAATAAAATCTCTTAAAATAATGTGATTTTAATTTTAATTTTTAAAACATACGTTTACCTTTCAAAGTTTTAAAATTTAATTGATTTCCCTTTTTGAATTTAATCTGCTCTCATCCATTTCCCCAAATATTATGTACATAATATAGCATGATGTGCTATCTGAAACTTACCTTAATAACATTTTGTTTTTGGGTACTGTTGGTGATATTCTTAAAGGAAACTACTGGTATATAAGGAAAGTACCTAATATCTGGAATATTTCATTCCTTAGATCTACTGTAATAAAAAATGCAACCTAGAATGTTAGAGAATGGGACTCTTTTGATACACGTAAAATTGTAATTAAAAAAAATAACCTTAAGATTTCTGTTTTTACTGCTACCCTTTTTCTATACTGCAATAAGTTTTTTGAATAAAAAACAGACATTAAATTCAGACAATAGACAAGAAAGAAGTTTTAATTATAAAAGTGATGAGAGTTAGATTTAGCCATATAGTTCCTTTCTTGTTATGCTTGAGAATTTCTGTTGTACATAAATGACACTTAAAACATTCTCAGCAGAACATAAATTAGGCACAGTAGATGATATGCTTTCTGTGGAGGTGCCTTCCCCGATGGATTCCAATATGGATATTCTGTCAATAAAACATAATGGTTAAGAGTTCAGTTTAGTTTCAAAGAGGGGAAATAATTGAATCAAAGCTGAAATATTGTAATACGTACGTTCAGATTTATCAAGTTCTCTATTTCCTAAAATAGAAAAAACATATTATAAAATTAAAAGCATTCACTTGCTTTTCTGACTTTTAGAATAAGATAATCAACTTAGGAAACTTAGTTTGGCTGTAAGAAAAATGAAAGCTTCCTCCGCAGCTCCCACAGTCCTTAAAAATCTGTATGGTGCCCCTTGTCAACAATGTCATGTCCACAAATATGTCTAGAATATCTCTCATATTGAAGGCACAAAAACCAAACATAGACAAAACTATATCCAGCAGTTAACTTTATTTTTGGCACTCTGCCAAAGTAATTCCTTCAGGCTGGGTTTTGGGTACCTACAGTCCTCCAAATTTTGCTGTATGTTTTTCCCCAGAGTATTTTTCTCCTGCAATCTAACAGGATTCTTGTTAGGAATTAATGTCATTAAAAAATTCATTTATTTATTTTTTGAATGTCTAGGTAGTGTGTGAGATTTCAGCCTTTGGATATAAATGGTTGTCAGGAAAAAAGAAAGTTCCTTACAGAAAACTAGGGGAGAGAATCTCTCCTCAATTTTAAAATGGAATAAATAAATAAATAAAAATGAATGAAAAGTATCATTTCAAAGCATTATTAGTATAATGAAAAAAATAAACTGGGTCAAAGATAGAAAATAGTGAGGAACCTAACTATAATAATAACTGAAATTTATTGAGAACTTGCTTTATTTGGGGCCAAATCGCTTTGTTTGAGTTATCATGCTTAATCCTCTTAGTCACCTCCTGAGTTAAGCCATCTGCCTCCGAGGCCTATATATTTAACCATTACACTATATGTCCTGTCTCTCAAAAAGAAAATTAACAAAACTAAAAGGTAGCTTTCTATAACCACTGATCAACAAAATTGAGAAAAGGCACAAATCAAGTTGTAGGAATTAAATAAATGGAACACAACAGATAAGGCAGAAATAATATAAGAGAATTTCATTAAAACTTGGACAAAAAGAATTTTCTAATTTCTAATCGAAACCTAAATATCATATAATATGGAAAATAATTAAATCAACACACACACACATACACACCATACACCCTGGAACAAAATTATTTTACAGAAAACTTTCCCCAACATTCAAAAAATAAGTAATTGGAATCCTACACAAACTGTAACCAAAATATTAAGAATAGTGTTTCCAATTTTCAATCTTTTATGAGGCTACTACACAATCTTGAAGTCAAAATCATATGAGCAGAAGTGAAGGAGCGTTAGAGGCCCCTGATAATTCTAAAATTAAGTGCAAAAATGATAAGTAAAATATTAACAAGAATCGAGCCATCTGTAAAAGAAACCTCATGAACAAGTTGGATTTATCATGGGAATGAAATAATAGTTTAAAATTGGATTACTAGGTCATCACTTAACTCCCAGTACCTATATGAAAGTATAAATCTCACCAGTTATGTTGTATACATTAAATTTATGTACAGCTTTTTGTATTCAAACATGCCTAAATAAAGTGGTTTCAAAATAAAAACAAGGGAAATAATAAATAAACAAAAGGGAAAAGGGAAATAGGATATGATAAAAGATTTAAAAAATTAGAAAACTACCACATATGTATCTCTTTACAATAATTAGAAAATATTAGTGAAATGGACCAATTTTTAAAAAATTGAATTTACTCAAAGAGGCATTGAAAACACAAATAAATTAAAAAAAAATAAAGTTACCAAGTATTGCTTCCAATACTGTTTCCAAAAAAAAAACAAAGAGAAATAAATGTTTTAATGTAGTTTACAACATTAAGACATTAACGGGGAAAAAAAATTGGGATAATTTCAAGAGGTGCAGAAAAAAAATCTGGTAAAATGAAACATTCATTCAAGGTAAAAGCTCAAAACAAAATAAGGAAACTTCCATAACTTGGCAATGAGGACTAATTAAAAACAATCTAAAACAAATATGTGTAACGATGAAATATATCCCTAACCTAAGGACAGGAACAAGAGAGTATGTGTCTCCAATTACAGCTCATGTTCACTGAGTCACTGAGTATTCATATTGGGAAAATAAATAACTGATATAAAGATTAGAAGACAGAACCAAACTTGCATTTTTATGGATAACATGACTTTTACAGAAAATCCAAGAAAATCAACAAACTATTAGTTTTATAAGAGAATTACATAAGATTCTTGGATAATAGGTTAATATAAAATAATTTATATTTCTATAAATCATCAAAAATCAATTAGGAAATATTTTAAAATACCACTTATTGCAGCAACAAATACATGTCACTAAGTAATCTAATTTGATGGTGCAAGATATTTACTGCGAAAGTTTCAAAACTTAAGTGAAAGATGTTTAAAAATAGACCCCAGAAAATGATCTTTATTAATATAAATAGCCAATGCTCTAAAGATATTAATTCTTCTTAAATTTATCTATAATTTAAATGTAATTCCAACCAAAATCTCAAGGTCTTTCTGTGGAATTGATAAGTTTATCCTAACATTAATTTGCAAGAGGAAAGGGCCAAGAACAGCCCCACATTTCTGAATAATTTGGAAAAGAAACAAGTTGGGAGAACACCTCCTACCAGGTATCAGAGTTTATTGTAACCTATGCTGCTTGTGTGGTGTTGTTTCGGTGACCATTGTCAGTACCTGCTAAAGTAATAGTTTGTGATAGACAAAAGCTGTCATCAAGCTCAGCTAGAAAATCCGAATAAAATACAACAAAACAATGTTTCAGAGCATCAGAGATTTGCTAAAGCAACAAAGACTGGAGCGTGAAGATTTCAGAGCGGAGATCCGTAGAGAGGTGGGCTATTGCTAAGCAAGTTGCTCTTTCTCTGGGACCACTTTTTGATTCTGGGTTCAGGTGTCGGGCTGAAAATCTGGGCTTAGCCTTGGCAGAGGCCGATTTTTTTGAAACAGAGAAACCAGCAGAGTTTTTGTTGACCTTGCAAGGCTAGAGAGAGAAAATTGGAGAACTGAGTGCCTCAAGATTTAGATGAGACGCAGAGGTGAAAGAAATGAACCCAGGAGATACCCATTTTGTACTCAAGCTATTAGTTTAATTTTGAAACTCTCTTGAAGTCAAAGCAGATTTTTATTTTTTTTTTTATTTTTATTAATTTCAATGTGCTTAAATAATAAGGGATTGGAATTCAGAATGCACCAGGGGAAGGCAGCAGTGAACCCACTAAGGTCTCAGTGGAAAACCCTACAAGTCTACACTCTTGAAAGAGGGGCAGCCAAGCTTTACATAAACTGTATCCCAGCCTTGACTAAGTTGTATTTGGATAAGGTGAACGATCCTGTGTCCGTCTGTTGAGCAGAGGAAAAGGTAGAATTCTCTACATTGTTGTTTTACACGTATTGTTAGGTGTTTAATAAGAACTTTGTAGTCATACCAAGTTTTTCTGCAAACTACTGCTGTAAAACAAACTTCCAGAACTTAATGGCTTAAAACAATAACAATTGATTATTATTTCTCACAGTTATCTGGGTTGTCTGGCTCTAGGAGACAATTCCTCTGCTATGCGTAGGGTCATCAGGGTTCAATGTTATGGCTGCATTTCTCTGGAGCTCAGTTGGGGTTGAAACAGAAAGATGACCTCTCCTCTTCCTTGGCCTTTCTCAGGGGAACTTCTCCTGCAGGAGAGCATGGATGTCTCCGTATGCGGTGGAGGTTCCAGGAGAGCAAATGCCAAAGCTGCCAGGTCTCTTAAAGGCTGGGCCTAGAACTGGCACAATGTCAAGTCCGTGTTCAAGGGGAGGAGAAATGAGCTCCAGTTCTTGATGGCAGGAGTGGCATGTGCATGTAAGGAGGGGAGGAATTGTTGGTGGCCATCTTTAAAGGAATGTACCACACCAAGAAACAGAGCATGTTATGAAAACTAAGAGAAATAAAATGATCATGAAACTAGAAACAGACTCAGGTGATTCAGATGCTGGGATTATTAGAAAGAGTTTGGAGTATTTGAAGGTGGTGATAATGGAGGTTAGTGTGTCAAAGGGAGGTTAATAAAAAGTACAGTAGGAGACAGAGGCAAGTGCCAGGTGATGCTTGGGCTTGTGGCCACATGGCGTAGAGTCAGATTTTCTTTAATTGCAATATGAAGCAATGGAGTAATTTTAAGAAGTGATTTGATCTGATTTTCTTTGTCTAAAACATTTTTGAATAGAGTATGAAGAGAAGTGGGCGACTGTGCTGTTTCAGGAAAGAAATGACAGTATGTTGGATATTGGGCAGGAAGGGGAACTGAAAAATAAAGAGTGTATTATTGTTATCTTTATCTCACTTTGACTAGAAAACATTAGTTTTCAAGTGGGAGATAATGCCAATAAGTTTATCTTTTAAGTTGCCTTAAAGGAGTTTTGAAATTAGAGGGAATATACTTCTAATTTACTCTTTAATTGAAGTATAACATGAATATAGGAACATACATACCTCATAAATGGAAAGTTGGATGAATTATTACAAAGTGGACACACACCTAGGTAACCGTCTGTTATCCTCTTCTAATTACTAACTCCTCTTTCCTCTCCAAAGGTAACTGCTATTCTGTCTCCAAATGTAAAATAGTTTTTTCTGATTTAGAACTTTATAAGAAATAGAATCATTTAATATGTTTTTTTTCTGTCTGTCTTATTTTGTGGCATCACAGTCCTTTTTGTTCTTTTTCTAAATCGTCTTCTCCTTTCACCCATTTCACTCTGTCCTCAATCAAGAATTTATATACTTATTGTTAAAAGGTATCTTTGTTCTGAGAACCAAAAGGCTGATGATGGAAGAGAAGCATTAGATTTAAATCATAATTAAATACGAGTGGTAAGAAGCACACGAAAAGATGTTTAACACCATTAGTCATTAGAGAAGTGCAAATGAAAACCTCTTCATATCTACTGAGATAGCTATACTTAAAAAAAACCACACAAATAAATCACAATTAATTTGGACATTGATTAATGTATTACTTCTGAGTGAGTCACTATTTTAATAATAACTAATGAGAGGAAGCAAATGGAAGCAAATACAAATAAGAAACATTTTCACTAAGAGTTATTTGTATAGCAGCAATTATATATTGTGTAGCAACACACTGGTCCCAGTTATACTTCACTCCTTTCTGTCCTTTAGCTTGAGGGGGAAAATCATCAGTGAAGAAGGGAAAGATCATCTGAGTTTAAATATGATAATTTATGACAAATGATTCATTTCATCATATAGTAACAATCCAATCTCATTCATAAATTCTCCGTAAACTTGAGGAGAGCCAAATTTTAAAATATAATGAATTTATGGAAACTGCTCTTCAAATGAAATATTAGAAATATTTTTTTTCCTCTTTGCTTACGGCAGAGCTTCTTTACGCAAGTTTCTTCTTCCTCGCACATAGAGCAGGATACTCCTTTAGCGTAAGGGGGAACATTTGGAAAATTTCCTCTGTAAAAAAGAAAAACATTGATTAGCTAAGTGGCTATTAATTTCTTTAGTTGCATTCATATATGCAAGTGGTTTTGGTTACTCACTAGATCATGAGTGTTGAAAAGGAAAAATAGTGACTTTTCTCCAAATTTTATGCTCATTTCTTTTGTTAAAATTTTTTTTCAAAAACTGTTAAAACTGTTCTTTATGCGGTATCCCATTTATATTGGCAGTTATATTCTGTGGAACACAAATTAGATGGATCCCAGTGTAATTAAGTTTGTGACAGTCACATATATTTTGTTGTAGAACACTGGGATTATCTTGTTTTTGTAAATGGAATAAGGAAAATTTAAATTGCAAATGGACATGTATATTTTATGTCTTTTAACTATTAATAAGGTATATCTCTCTAATTATTTGTGTCTGTGTTAATTTTTCTCGTGAATATTGTATAATTTTCAGTGTTCAGGTCTGTCATGTCTTCTGACAGATTCATCCTTAAATAATTTCTATTTTTTGATGCTGTTATAAATGGTATTGTCATTTTAATTTAATTTATGCTATTCATTGCTAATATATGGACATGTAATTGAGTTTTGTATTTTGATCTTGTTTCCTGAAAAACTGCCAAATTTATTTATTAGTTCTAGAACAGTTTTCATAGATTCCACTGGATTTTCTATATGGACCTATAAACCAGCAGTCAGCAGAGTGTGGCCCACAGGCCACATCTGGCCTGTGGTCTGTTTTAGTGCAGTCTGTGAGCTAAGAATTGTAAAAAATATTTTAAGGGGTTATTTAAAACAATACGAAAACACAAAGATATATATATATATATATATATATATATATTTGTACTGATGTTTGTAAGAGATTTTGCTCTGTAGTTATCTTTTCATTTTATTTCTCCTATATAATTTGTGCCTTTTGAGGAATTTTCCCCACTTTTTCCAAGTTGCCTCTTGATTAATTAGTTAACCCCATTATCATTTTGTAATGGCCTTGTTTTTTAAATCCCTGGTAACATTTTTTTGCTCCGAAGTCTATATTATCTGGTATTAATATAGATACTGCAGCTTTGTTTTGACTGTTAGCATTGTAAACCTTTTCCATCCTTTTTCTTTTCATCTATTTGTGTCTTTATATTTAAAGTTTGCTTCTTGTAGGCAAGGTATAATTGGTTTTGGATTTCTTATCCAGTCTCATAATCTCTGCCTTTTCCTTTGGGTGTTTGTACTGCTTAGATTGGATGGGATTATTGATATAGGTAGGAATGAGGCTATCATTTTCTTATTTATTTTATTTGTTTCATCTGTCCTTTGTTTCCCTCCTTGTTAAGTTACGCATTTATCATTCTTGTTTCTGCTTCTGAGAGGGCGTGGCCGAAAATATAGAAAGAGATATACACATTTGTACCTCTCCTTAGCAATTTTAGCAAGGCTCAGCTTCTGTTTACCAATCCCCTACATGTATTCTTTGCCAGTTTTTTCATCTTTTCTACATTTTATTTAATAGTTTTTGTTTGTTAAAGAGTGGATTAGTAGTAGATTTTATTTTCTTTCTTGTATGATTCATTGCAATCAAAGTTCAAGTTTCGTTTTGGAACCTTTCATTAGGCTTATGTTGTAGTGCTGTTTAGATGTGCAATTCTCAGCAAGGCAATGAAAAATTATGGTAGTTTTCCTTAGAAGATGTGTTTTTTACCATCATTCTCAATTATTTACTTATTCCAGTTATGTTGTATAATATTAGGGAAGCATCTACCCATCTATTTTGTTTCCCAGTATTTAGATATTAGTGTGGCAATGTATTTTATATTATCTCTTTTGTTTTACTTAACAATCTCCATCATTTCACTCTCAAGTTTAATATTTCATGACAGATATAATTCTGTATACAAGGTTATATTCTCTTACCACTTTCTATTTTCATCTATTGCTTTTGTTCAGCCTTATAGGGGGAGACTTCATTTACCAAAATATAGTTGTCTTTTTAATATAAGATTCTATTTTTGGAAACAATTCATAACATTTATTTCCATATAAAATATTTTTAATAGCAAAATAACTTACGCAGGTCCGTAGTTACATACAAATATTGCAGTTTCAGCTTCCCCAAGGTGAGGACACATTGTAATTGCACAACCAACTTTATATGAATTGGCCCAAACTACCTGTAAGGAAAGGAATTTTTAAATAAAATATGCCAAACAACTCTATGCAAACAGTGCGTTATGGGAATAGGTATAATTTTTGTCATGCTACAAAAAATGAATGTACACAAATACGTATGGGTTACTTTTTCTTAATTTCTAATATTTAGTTTAAATTTTTAAAGGCTGTTTTTTTGAAGACTACTAACTAAATCTTCATAAATCAAAAGAATATAATATATAGCCAAAATATTAATTACTTCTAGATGATTTATGAAATAGATTTTTATTTTCCCAATGGGTATATCATACAAACAGTATTAAAATCAATGAAATGATTTCATTTCACAATAAATGAAAACAATAATTACCTTTTATTTTTTTCTCTGAAACATTCTACTTAGTTTATGATCACATTTTAAATTTTGTGGTCTTAACCATATTCTTACCTCTGTAAAATTATGAGACAGATAGGGATAGAGATTAGGTACATATTGAGTTTATTGCAAAACAAAAAACAAACAAACAAAAAACAGTCCACCATGAGGATAGTGAACTTTATTTTTGTTTAGTTACAAAGAATAGAAGTTGTTCAAAAGAAAAAGATTCCTCTGGAAAACAAGACAGTAGGAGAGAGATAAAAAGGTGAAAACATTACATTAGTATTCCTTTGTGATAATGACAGAATGGAATTTTCCTCCATTTCTCCAGTGAACAATGGGAAAAATACTTATTTATTCCATTTGTAAAACAAAATAATCCAAGAAAAATTAATGTAGATTTGACAACACAAATGAATTTTTTTAACTTATTTATTTCACAATTCAATTAACACAATGTATTGACATATTTTATAAAATGATGTATTAGTCACTGTTTCCCAGGGCCTGGGTGTAGCCATAATCAGCAGTTTTGCAAAATATATTTTAATGGCTCTGAGAGGCAGCAGAATGCAGTAAAAGCCCAGTGAACTGAGAAAAGATGAGTTTTGCTGTTAACCATGTGTGTAGTTTTGGAAAATCAGATAGATTCTGAGCTGGTTTCCCACTTAATTAAGTGAGATGAAACAAGATCCTTAAAATACCCACTCCTTTAGAATATTTTAGGAATTTAATAAACTATAATGAAGAGGAAAAATCAGTTTATCCTAACTACACTAGAACTAACATAGATGCTAGTATTATCAAGGAAAACATTAATTAGTATCACTGTTTCCCGTATGGTTAAAAAGCTAGATGAAAAATTAAACATTCTAGATACAGTTACTGATGATATAAAAAAGGCAAAAATAAACTTTTAGAGATGTAAACTTTCACATCTAAGATGAAAAATAAACTAAAAGTAAATGTTATTAACAGTAGATTAAACATTACAGAAGAAAAGATTAATGAACTTAAATATACATCAATCAGACTATATAAAGTTAATCACAGAGTGAAAAAAATTCAAGAAAAAAGAGAAGAAAGCATTAATAAACTTTGGGAGCTCAAATGGCCTTCAGAGTAACTGGACTCTGAGAAGACAGAAGTGAGAGAGAGTGACAGAAATATTTCAAGAAACATTCACCAGCATTTTTCCAAATTTGATTTAAATTATAGATCTACAGTTACAAGAAACCCAGTAAACTATAGCACAAAAACATGAAGAAAACTTTAGTGCATTTTGAAATCGCTCCAGACCCATATTAGAGAAAACATTTTAGTCAATCATCGAAAAAAGACACATTACATACACAGGAATAAGGAAAAAAGGATTATAGTAGACTTGTAGTTGGAAATAAGGCAGGTAAGATGACAGTGGAATAATTTTAAAAGTTCAGAAAAAAACAAAACTCCATAGAATTGTATATCCAATAAAAATATATTTCAAATGATAGTGAGTTTCCTGGATACTCAAAAGAAGCTTAAAAGAAAATGCTAAAAACCTTGTCTTGTGATTAAAATGTGTATAAATAAGAGCTAATCAACAAAATGTTAAATATTTACCTGTGTATAATGGCCACAAACTGCGGTACATGATAAACTACTATAATCATAATATTCAGTTTCATTATACCAAGCAACAACAGCAAATTTCGGTGTAAATATGCTTAATCCTCCTAACCAAATATTTTCTCCAACGTATTCAAAAATCGGATGGCATTCATATGATTTTCCTAAACAGGTGTTGTGTGCGAATTTGCAATTGTTTGCCCATGCTTTAGCAGCCTTTGCTAAACCTTCATCCCAAGTCTGAAAGATAAAAATAATTCAGAGTTAATTGTTCATATTTGTTTGGATTGAAGTTATTCTAATGACAGTGATTAAATTTTATTTAAATTTATTATTTTAATAAAATATAATTTCTATTTCATGTTTACTGTTAGTCTTTTTTTTTGTTTTGTTTTTAGTTCTGCTTCAGAAACATTCGATGACCCACTCTGTAACAGTTCATCTTTGTATTTCCAGTACCTAGCAGATGGCCTCAACATATAATTGAATATGATTGAAGTAAGTCAGACTTCAGTCTAGTAATTCAGATGGTCATGCAAATATATCATAAGTAATGGAGGAGTACCCATTTATAATTTAAAAGGGAAAAAAGTTTCTTAGAGCACTAGTCATAGAATATCCTTAATTTGATCAAAAGTATCTGCAAACACAAAAAAGCATCAATATAAAATGGTGAAATATTGAAAACTTTCACACAAAATTGGGAATGAAACAAGATGTCTCATTAATTTCTATTTTAATGTACTGGAGGTTATGTAGTATAATAAAATATGTACACTATAAATATATAAGACAAAAGATATATAAAATGTATAATGATTGGATTTATCATTATTTACAGATGACATGACTGGGTACACAAATTTCATATGAATGTACAAACAAAACTATAAGAAATAAATGAAATTATCAAAGTTGCTAGATACCAGGAAAATATACAAAACTGTATTTTCATATATACTCCAGAAACAAATAGCATGAAAAGTATCAAATATGTTTAAATAAATTCAATAAATTACTGATATAAAAAGATCTCTGCATTGAAAGGTAAAAAACATCATTAAGAGAAATTTTAAGACTTAAATAAATGGAAGAGTATATAATGTTCATGGACTGGAAGATTCGATATTGTAAAGAATGTTGATCTTGATATTTAATTCACTTTTAATGAAAATTCAAGTAGATTTTTCTTAGTGGAAATTTATTATAAAATTCATATGGCAATTCAAAGAACCAACAGCAGCTAAGGCAATCTTTAAAAAGTAAAACAAAGCTATGGGACTTGCTCTACCAGATATCAAGACATCATAAAGCTACATTAAAGACATTATGGTATTAGCACAAGGGGAAACAAATAGCCTAATGGAACAGAACAGAGTCCAGAAACAATTTTTGAGAAAAGTGACAATGTCTTAATGTAGCTGTTATTGGAAAGATGGTTTTTAAAAATATTTTTATTTTAAACTAATTGTAGGTTCACAAGAAGTTACAAAAGTAGTGCACAGAGGTCCTGTATAAACTTCACGTAGTTTCACCACTAGTAATTATTTATGTAATTATAGTACAATATCAAAATCAAGATATTGACATTGATACAATCAACAGACCTTAAGATTTCAAGAGTTTGGCGTGCATTTATTGTGTTTGTGTAGTTGTATGCAATATTATTGCATGGGTAAATCGAAGTAACCAGCCCCACAATGAAGATATAGAACTCTCCCATCACCGCAGTGATCCCTCATGGTAACCCTTTAAGTTCATACTCACTCCACCACCCTATGCCTAACCCATGACAGTCACTAATGTGTTCTCTATCTCTATAATTTTGTCATTTCAAGAATGTTACATAAGTAGAATTTCAAAGTATGTAACTATTTTGAAATTGGCTTTCTGTTAACTCAACATAATTCCCTCGAGATCCATCCACACTGTTTCATGCGTCATTAGTGTGTTCCTTTTTATTGCTGAGAAGTATGCTATGGTATGGGTATGCCATGGTTTGTTTAACCTTCAATTATTGATGGAAATTTGGATATTTACAAGTTTGGGCTATTACAAATAAAGCTGCAATGAATATGTATAATCAGGTTTTTGTGTAGCAATATGTTTTTCTTCTTCTAAGATAAAAGGAAAAGGAAAAAGTGTCCAGGATCCATCCATGTTGTCACAAATGGCACTATTTCATCTTTTCTTATGGCAGAGTAGTATTCCATTGTATGTATGTACCACATCTTCTTTATCTAATCATCTATTGAAGAACACTTTGGTTGTTTCTATGTTTTGACCACCATAAATAAAGCTGCTGTGAACATCAGATCACATTTATCTACTCAGATAAATGTCTTCAGATTTTTTGGGGTATATACCCAGGAGAGGGATTGCTGGGTCACTTTTTATCAAACTAAAAAGCCGCTGCACAGCAGAAGAAACCATCAAAAAAAATAAAGAGGCAAAACTATTTTCAAGAGTGGCTATACTATTTTATGTTTCCACCAGCAAAGTATGATAGATACAGTTTCTCCACATTTTCTCCAGTATTTGATATTGGCACTATTTTTTATTTTTAGCTTTTCTAATTGTTTGATGGTGATATCACATTGTTTTTTTATTTATTTGCTTTTTCCTTGTGGCTAAGGATGCTGAACATATTTACATGTGCTTATTTTCATGTGTATATCCTAGTGATGAAATATCTGCTCAGTCTTCATATCCTAACTAAATTTTGTTTTTGTTTTTGTTTTTTACAGTTGAGTTTTTAGAGTTCTTTATATATTCTAGACAGTCGTTCTTTCTGAGATAAGTGGTTTTTATATATTTTGCCTCGTCTGTAGGTTGTCTTTTCATTTCTTAACAAGGTATTTTAAAGAACATAAATTTTTAATTTTGATGAGGGTCAAGTTATTGACTTTTTCTTTTGTTGCTGTGATTTTGGTGTCATGTTTAATCAAAGTTATCCACTGTATTAGGAAGCTTCATCAAGCTGTAGGTCCTGAGAACTTTCTCCACTTTTTCTTTTAAAAGTTTTATATTTTTAGGTTTTTCCATTTAAATATGTGTTTCCTTTTGTGCTAATTATTGTATAAGGTGTAAAATTTAGGTCAAAGTTCACTATCTTTTGTCAAATGTGTGTAGAGTTGTCCATAGTATATGTGTGCAGGGTTGTCCATAGTATATGTGTGCAGGGTCTATAATGCTATCCTGGATTCATTCCTGATATTGGTAATTTGTGCCATTGTTTATATATTTATCTTTTTAAAGAATAAGATTTTTATTCCATTCATTTTTTTTTCTATTTGCAACTTCGTTGATTTCTTGTCTTCTTTATTATTATTTTTCCATCTGCATGTATTTTACCTTTTCTCTTCTTTAGGTAGAATTTAGGTTCTCCACTTAAGAGCTTTCCTCTTTTTTAATATAACCACTTAGTGCTACACATTTTCCTCTCAGCACTTCCTTTACTGCACTGAATAGGTTTTAATATATTGCATTTTGTGTGTATGTATATATATATATATATAATGCATAATATAATTATATATAATGTTATATATATTTAAATTTTCCTTGAGACTTCCTTTTCGACTCAAGTATTATTTACAAGTGTGTTTAATTTCCAAGTACTTAAAAAGTTTCTTGTTATCTTTTGCTGTAGATGACTGTTTTGATATCATTGTGTTCTGAGAACATAATCTATATAGTTTCAATTCTCTTTAATTGGTGAGTTTTTATTTTATAGTTCAGGATATGGTCAGTCTTGGTTAATATTCCATAGGCTAATAGGTTAATATTAGGTTAATATTCCATTGGTTAATATTCCACATTCTTGATAAGAATGTGCCTATTCTCTAGTTGTTGAGTGGACTGTTCTATAAGTGTTAATGAGATCTTAGTTGACTAATATTAAGTTGTCTTATTCTTGCTGATTTTCTATCTGATTGTTGAGAGAAGAATATTGAAATCTCCAAATGTAGTTGAGAACTTTTCTATTTCTTTTTAGAGTTATATTGGCTTTCGTTCCTGTAATTTAAACGTGTTGGTTGGGGAATCTAAAATTTTATTACAATTTCTTTGTGGTGGATTGATCAGTTTATCATTATGTTATGCCATTCTCTGGTATTTTCTTTGCTCTGAAATCTATTTCACCTGATATTAATAAATCCACTTCTGCTTTCTTTTGATTAATGTTTGCGTGATGTGTCTTTCCGCATCCTTTTACTTTCAAACTACCTCGTATTTTATTTGAAGTGGATTTCTTGGTTATAGCTTATTGGTTTGTTTGGGTTTTTTATTTGTTTGAATCGATGCTGCCAATCTCTGTTTTTAAATTGATGTATTTATACTATTTCGATTTTATTAGTTTTTATTTAGCCCCTCTAGTTTTCATTTCTGTTTCACTGTCCTGCCTTCCTGTGAGTTACTTGACCATTATTTTGAATTCCACTTTGATTTGTCCATAGAGTTTTTAAGTATATATTTTTATATAGATGTTTTAGTGGTTGCTTTGGTATTACATAATATATGTAACTAATCACAATCTAATGGTGCCAGCATTTTACAGTTTGTCTGAAATGCAGAAATATTACAGTAGTCTTCCTTATCTGTGGTTTTGCTTTCCATTGTTTCAGTTACTTGTCGTCAAACAATATTAAATGGAAAATTCCAGAAATAAATAATTCATGTTTTAAATTGCATGGCATTCTGAGTACTATGATGAAATCTTGTGTCATTCTCCTCTGTCCCATCAAGACGTGAATCATCCTTTTGTCTAGCGTATCCATATTAAGTACACTACCTGCCTATTAGTCATTTAGTACCCATCTTGGTTGACTGTGATGGTATCACAGTGCTTGTGTTCAAGTAACCCTTATTTTACTTTATAATGGCATCAAAGTACAAGAGTAGTGATGCTTGGAATTTGGATATGCCAAAGACAAGCCATAAAATGCTTCCTTTAAGTGAAAATATGAAAGTTCTTAATAAGGAAATAAAAAGAAATGTATGTTGAGGTTGATAAGATCTGTGGTAAGAACGAATCTATCTTTGAAATTGTGAAGAAATTTGTGATAGTTTTGCTGCCACACCTCAAACTGCAAAAGTTATGGTCATAGTGTGTGATAAGTGCTTAGTGAAGATGGAAAAGGCATTAAATTTGTAGGTGAATGACATGAACAGAAAACTTGTGTGTGTGTTCACACACACACACATGAGTATATTTGCATATATCCATATATGTATAGAGTTCAATACTATCTGCAGTTTCAAGATTCCACTGAAGGTCTTGGAATGTGTCCCCATGGATAGGCGGGGGACTACTGTATTTCCATGTAGGTTCCTTTACTACTCTCTCCACCAATAATGTAATTATCTTAAATATTTACATACATTAAGAACCATATCAATGTTATAATTTTTGCTTCAACATTCAAACATAATTTAGAAAACATAAGAGAGGAATAGTTTATTGTATTTACTCATACTTTTACTTTTTGCCTTTTTGTTCCTTCTTTTCTGATATTACAGTAGTCCTTGTTTTATCATCTTACTGTTTGAAGATCTTTCCTTAGGTATCCTTTTAGAGTAGGTCTGCTTATGACAAATTGTCTTAATTCCTGAAGCTGAGTATGTCTTAATTTTACCTTCATTCCTGAAGAATATTTTCTCTGGGTAGAATTCTTGGATTAATCTTTTTTCTTTTGAAATTGACATTGAAATGGAAAATGTTGTGCCACTTCCTTCCGGCACCCATGAATTTGGATGAGAAATTTGATGACATTGAAATTATTATTGTGCAATAGATAATGTGTTGTTTCTCCCCAGCTGTTTTTAACATTTTTTTCTCTGTCTTAAGTTTTTTGGAGTATGATTATGATGTATCTTGGCATGAATTTCTTTGGGCTCATCATCCCTCAGAGATATTGTTTATGTCTTAACCCACGTTTTGGAAGGTCCATCCATTATTTCTTAATATATTTTTCTACCCCTCCCCATCTTTCTCCATTCCTTCTGGGGTTCCAGTGACAAGAATTTTAGATATATTATTATTGTCCCCTCATCCCTGAATTTCTGTTCATTTTTCCCCCCATTTATTTTCTCTCTGTTGCTCAGATTTGGTCATTTCCATTGTTCTATTTTCAAGTTCACAGTTTTTTTTTCCATATTCATTCTTTATCATATTCATTCTGCTATTGAAACCATCCCATGAGTTTTAAATTTTTACTATATTTTTCATTTGTAAAATTTCCATTTGAATCTTTTTTATAACTTCCATTTCCGTCCTCAAAGTTTCTTTTTCTTTGTTTGTTTTAAGCATTTTTATAATGGCTCTTTGAAGCATTTTTGTGATGCCCACTTTTAAATCCTTGTCAGGTACTTCTAACATCAGTGTCATCTGGGTGTTAGCATCTTTTGTCTTTTCTCATTCACGTTGATATTTCCTGGTTCTTGGTATGATGAGTGATTTTTTATTGTATTCTTAACATTTTGAGGTTTATGTTATGATACTCTAGACCTTATTTTATCCTCCTGCTTTCATAGGTCTTCCCTGACACTCATCCAATTGTGGGGAAAGCCATGTATAACTGGTTGGTGGATGAAAGTCCTGGCTCCCCACTCACTCTTATTTAAGAAAAAAAAAAAATTAACCTCACTGTGAGAAAGATACTGCTTACCACTGGAAGGAGATGGACATCCAGGCTTCCATTTGATTCTGCTGACTTTATCCCACAGGGAGAGAGAGTGCCTTGTTATCACCAGGTGGCGATGAAAATCTAACCTCTCTACTTGGCCTGTGCAGACATCACAGTGGAGGAAGGGGTACCCGTTACTTTGAGATGGGGCTGGAAGTTGTCACATGGCTTTCATTGACACCCTGGGGAAGGGGTTGTTGTGAGCACCACCTTTATTACTGCTAGTGAAAGTCCAGGCTCCATGCTCTGACTCAGCACTGGCAGGGCAGGTGGGGTAACTTGTTACTGCCTGGTGGAGCCTGGAAGCGTCTTCACTTAGCCTCCTCTGACAGAACACTGGTGGAGAGGAGGTGAGAGTGGTCCTTCATTAGTGTCAGGCCAGGCTGGTAGTCGAGGCTCTTCCCTTGGCCTTTGCTGAAAATGTTGGGACGGTTGTTGTTTTTTTCTGTGGTGTTTGTCCAGACTAGGATGGTCATTGTAAAAACCAGTGTCTGCCTTAGTAGGTTGCCACTTTTCTGGTTCTCTGGCAAGAGGAAGAAGGCTTTTCTCGAGGCTTTTATTCTCTGCATTCGTTAACATTTCTGGATTCAAACTTGTTTAGTATCTAGTCCAAGATGAAAAGAGTCAAACAGGAAATCCAGGGTACTCACCTTGTATCATTCCTTGAACCTTGTAGATGCTAGTTGAACTGTCTGCTTCCTTCTCTCCCACTTTTAGAGTCTTTTCATATTTGCTTTTAAAAAATATACTATACAAAGTTTTTCGCTGTATTTAACAGGAGAGATAGGGCAAATGGATTTGCTTCGACTTTTTGGGCATCTGATTCTTTGAGTTTAGTCATTGCATTTCCCATTCCTAGCTCCACAACTCCAAAGAAGGCATTCCCAGCAGGTAGATAGACTCCCTATAATTCCTTGCCTCTAGAATTTGGCGTGGTAGAAAGCTTAAGAAGCTAAACATAAAAGCTACTACCAGAATCAGAACCTTCAACATACAGCAAGATGTCACAGGGCATGGAAGGACAGTGTTCTAGGAAGTTAGGATTTCTAACATGGTTCTCCCAGCCTCCAAGATTTCTGTGCTATAGGACCACCATGGGAGCAGTAGCATGTCCAGACCTGGACGGGCAGCATCTTTGGCTGCCCGATCATGACTAGTTTGGAATGAATGATGATTATCGACTTGATTCCTAAAGATGCTTCCCCTGTATTTTTGAACATTAACCCCAGGCTTGTGTGTGTGTGTGTGTGTGTGTGTGTTTAATAATGGGGAAAGGAGTGTACCCCAACTGTTGAAGATTACATTTTTATCCCCTGTCATTGTGAGAACTAAATATTACACTGAAATTCGTTTCATGAAAATAAATACATGAGATTTCAAGGTTTATTTCATACTATAGCCCAGCCTGACCTCTTATAAAACTTATTGCTGGAAATGGGTTGCAGCCATAATAATAACTAAAACTCATACCACCCTGAGACCTCGGTAGGAAGGATTATATGCTCTGGGCACAGGCTTTATAGGTTATTGCATATTACACACATGCAGACATACACACACACACACACACACACACACACACATGCGCACACACACACACACAATTTATTGTAAAACAAAACATTCCCCTCATTCTAACCTTAGCATGGGTTCAGTATAACCCACAACACTGAATGTCTGCATCTTTTGTCACATGGTTGTACAACATGCGGCATCTATAAATGGTAAGTAGGTTTGTGAATATTGTTGCTGTTGACATTGGAAACAGACACTGGTTCAGACTCTAGGGAAGTTTTGAACTGTGGAAGCTCTGAGGTAAGAGAAGAGATCAACTTGTCAAATCTTTCCTTTCAGCAGGACAGCAATGTTCTTACATAATATAATACTGTTTATCAATGCTACTCAGGATCTGCTTCCTCACTTCTTTTTGTTCGCATTTTGGGGATTAGGGGAACACCATGCAATGATAAGAATTTCCATTACCATTAAGTAGGGATTAAAGTAGATTTATGGGACACCCTAGTGAAGCATGACATCTGTTCTTTACTTTGGCCACTGATGGGTATGAACACTACAATGATGAACAATTTCAATTTTATGAAAACATGTAAGAAGACTTAATTAGGTTTTCTAAAAATTGAAAAATATTTAAAATGCAAAACATTGATATTCACCCATTATAAGTTTGCCTTTAATTTTAATTGGCAGCATTGATGATTTTCTAAAAGATTAAAATTTAGTTACTGATAACATGAATGAAAATGAGCAAAATTGTTCTGATCAAATCCAAATCCTAACAGGTTAGATGAAATCCTTAAGCCACATATTCTTTACTCAATCAAGATTTAATTACTGAGCAAACAATGAGACTATATGTGGGCTTCCATATTTATTCTTCCTCTAAGACACAAATGTTAGTGGCAAACTTGCCTGAACCACGTGTTTAACAGCTGGCAAGCAGTAAGGAAACTTATGTCAGAGGCAGAATGATGGCAATCCATCTGGTTCAGGGGCAAAACATCTGAAAAAATGTGATCTGTATCTTAGGAGGCAGACCATGATTGAACTTGAAGATCAAAAACAGACATTGGAAAACTGAACATTAATAGTGTTTGTTGGTTGTTATGTGATATATATATATATATATATATATATATATATATATATATATATATAGAGAGAGAGAGAGAGAGAGAGAGAGAGAGAGAGAGACACATACACACACACACACACACACACACACACACACACACACACACACATATATAGACACACATATTTAAGTCTAAACTAGGAACAGCTTCAAGTTTTCCTTTCTCATTCTCTCCAGCACCACCCTGGAGAAGACAGCCCAGCCCAGGTATGATTTTTAGCTCCCTGAAGAAAGTCTAGACTGAATCCACACTGTGCCCATGAAATTAATCGCCCAGATACCTTAGGGGGCACCTGAGAAATAAGATCCCAGCCGGGTTCTTTCTCACCATGTGTTTCATGTTGGCCGCGTGGGGCTGGACTTTGCCACGCATTTCGTTGTGAGCCTTGACACACTGGTCTATGAAACTCGGGTCTGTGATGGAGGGGATTTTGGGAGATTTACTGGCTACCAGACAGAGACCTAAGGTCCATAGGCAACTTAGTTTCTTCCCGAGAACCATGGCGGGACACAGAGGATGCCCTGACTGCGCAGACCGGTAACGGCTCAGCCAGCCTGCCTTCCCTGGCCCCTGGGGACCACGCTCTCCGCTGGCTCCATGCTCCCGCAGGAGCTCGAGCCCACCGCGGGATGCGCTCGCTGCAGGCTGGGCCGCAGAGGGCAGGGCCACAATGGGGACTGGCCTGGCAGCAGGAGTAGCCTGCCAGAAAACCCTGGGCTTCAGGAGAAAGCCCTGAATTGCCCTCTGCTGCAGAGTTATAACCACCACATAATGCTTTCTGCAACCCAATCTGGAATCACTGGGAGGGGGCCTGGATTGTAATGTAGATTGCAACATGCAGGCAGCCCAGCGTCATGTAAAAGCACAACAGGTATTAGATGCTGACAATGGACCAGGCCTGTGCAAAACCCTACGTATTAGTTTCATAGACTCAGCTTCTGTGTACAGCTTTTTACTTGTTTTATATAAACTGAAGCGTCATATTGTTTGTTTCCTCAGTGATTGGGGATAAAGAAAGAATATACCCTATGACATAGTATGATGGTAAATTATTATTTATCAAAAATTTGCTTGTTTTCTAATCTGAAGAGACTGAATGCCTAGAAAGATAAAAATAGGCATGTGGAAAATGTAGCCAAGTAGTTTCTCCCCACAAAATCTTCTCTTGTTGATGCTAAGGTCTGTTTGGAACAGACCTACCTTTTTGGTGACTAAGAAACTTCAGATAAAGCACTGCTTCAGTTGATATGCTGAAG
Source organism: Rhinolophus sinicus (assembly GCF_057876585.1). Classification (NCBI taxonomy): domain Eukaryota; kingdom Metazoa; phylum Chordata; class Mammalia; order Chiroptera; family Rhinolophidae; genus Rhinolophus; species Rhinolophus sinicus. Next base: position 71,975,779 of record NC_142501.1, on the reverse strand, counting down.
ACTAGGACAGAAGGCATGGGATTGGTTATTTTACTTACATTGCAATATATATCAACTTCATTTAGCTTAATGGTTTAAACCTTTTTTATCAGTTCTATTGTTGTTCAATAATAAACCAGCATTTTTTTCTGTGGCATTAAATGACATTTTTTCAGTATTTCTGTTTCAAATAAATATTTTATGATTTGAGATGTTTACAGTGCTATTTCTGCATTGACATATTTACATCTACTGAATATTCTAGTCAATTAAGCTTTTCACTAAAAAAAAAATCTTTGATACAGGGAGTCAAATTTTTGAGTTCCAAATTTTCAATAGGAAGCAGAAAATTAAATTATAAAATGGGGAAAAATTCAAGGATCCTAAGGGAAATTCTTCTGAGCAATAGAGGAAACATTTCTACTCTACTATGTGCTAATGGAGAATTGTACTGCATGTGACTTTAGCATTGCATAAGGAGTCCAAACTGAGATTCTGATATTCCACACTCCACTGATGACCCTCTCTCAGTCTTCCCTATTTCAATTAATGGCAGCTCTGTTGTTTAGATTGATTGCTTAGGCCCCAAACTTTGGAAGCTTTGGTTCCTTAGCAAATTCTGTTGGTTTTGCCTTTATGTTTTCAGACCTTGACCACTGATCACATTTTCAATGGCACCGCCTTGATCTCATGGATAATTGCAATGGCTTTTTCGTGGGTCTTTCTGTTTGCACTCTTAACTTCCTGTTGTCTATTCTCAAGACAGCAGTCAGAGTGATGGTATACTTTAGTATACTTAAATACTTTGAGTGTCTACTATGTACCAAACATTCTTTTTGGTGCTTAGGATTACAAGCGTAAAAAAAACAAAACAAAGCAATGTGCCTCTCTGGAATTCTAGTGAAGGGAGATAAATGATAAGTTAAATAAATAAATTGTGTAAATAATCATACTATAGATGATAATATCTATATGAAAAAAATAAATCCAGGCTAAGGAGTCTGGGAACATTGGGGGTGTGTGTGTAGAGGTGGGGGTGGCAGGTTGTGATTTCAAATAGGGTGATCAGTGTGGGTGTCTTTGAGAAGGTGACTTTCAAGTAAATCCTTGATCGGGATGCAAGAAGGAGTATGTGGATACAGGAGGAAGAGTGTTCAAGGAAGGAGATTAAATACAAGGTTGAACTATAATAGCAGGCAAAAATCATATGCACAATAGGAGAGCTTAGTAATTGTAGCTGAGCTATTCTAAGGCTTTTCTATTTCTGAGAGGAGAGTAAATGTATCGAGTACCTTTTGACTTTAAATGATGTACACATGTTAAAATTTTAAGAATAACTATTAAAAGAAAGAGGAATCCCAAGCCAGTAGAGGGAAAATGACAAGTATATTTGATCAACCCAATAGAACCCAAGAAATCAGAAAGAGTTTTTCTTTCTTCACATATGTACTTAAGATTATTAATATTTCTTCAGTTATGACATTAGCTGCAGTATATAAGTTTGAAGATAATACTGCTTTTATTGCTATTCAGTTATAAATATTGCATAATTTCTATTATGACTTTTCCTTAGCCCTATTGAGTATGTTGTTAAATTTCTCAAAATGTGTTTTTTTGGTCTTTTTTTGGTTATTGATTAAATTTTATTGCATTTATTGTCAGAGAATGTGAACTATGTGATATAAACCCTTTACTATTAGAACACATAGGAAGAAATAAATACAATGAAGAGAATAAATAGTCAAAAAGTATCCACATGTATATTCCAGAACTGGTATATAACAGCTATGGCATTTCTGATGAATTAGGCATCCTGGACTTTTTAAAGAATATTCTCAGATAATTACTTATCCCTATGGACTAATGTAAGATTTAATCCCTTCCTTTTTCTTACATCAACATAAATTCCAGATTAAGACTTAAATGTGAAAAAAAAATTAAAAAGGAAAACAAGAGAGTGTTTCTAGGACCTTATATCTATTGCTTCTCTGTGTCTTTATTTTCATATTCAAATATTTAAATACTATTTTCCATAGAGAATCCAGAATGGTTCTGTTAAATGTAAATCAGATCATGTCACCCCTCTAATCAAAATCTTTCAGTGGATGGCTTCGCATGGCACTCAAAAAAAAGTCCGAAATCCTCCCAATAGCCTTCGATGCCCTAAACAACAGGGCCCTCTCTGATCTTATCTGCTATTTCTCTCCCGTTCCTTTCCAGACACTCTGGACCGTTCTTTGAAAAAGCCAAGGTGCTCCCGTCTCAGGGCTTTAGCTTTTGTTTCTTTTGGCTACAACTCTTTTTCCTGAAAGCTACATGGCTCATTTATAACCTCTTTCAAGTATTTACTCTAAGCACATCTTCTCAAAATACTTTAAAGTGGTGTTTTATATGACCCATCCTACAACTATCACCTCCTACTGGGCTTATTCAGTTTTGTATTTTTCCATAACCCTTATCCTCACATTTTATGAGGCAATTTATTTATGTCATTATCACCTTTCCCCTCAATTGAATCCGAGACCCATGAGGCAGGGATTCACTATTATTATTATTGTCTTTATTATTTTTACTACTGTATCTACAGCATCTCATCAGAGGAATTCAATATTTGATGAACAAATTAATAAATGAATCTTTTAAGACTCCAGTCAAATGTTAGTTCCTTTTATGAATTCACTTCATGTTTCTATATCTTATTACTTTATTTCTCGTTTACCCCTATATTAGTCAGGGTTATCCAGAAAAAGAGAAGCAATATAACTTATATCCCCATTTCCCCTTTACACACACAAACAGAGAGAGAGAGAGAGAGAGAGAGAGAGAGAGAGAGAGAGAGAGAGAGAGAGAGAGAGAACGACAAAAATTTTGAAGAAATTGGCTGATACAATTGTTGGGTTGGCAAGCCCAAAATCTGTAGGGGAAGGTGAAAGGCTGAAAATTCAGGTAAGAATTGATATTGCTGTATTGAGTCTGAAGTCTAGAAACTCAGGCAGAATTTCTATGTTGCACTCTGGAGACGGATCCTGTCTTCTTTGGGAAACTTTAGTCTTTTCTCTTAAGGTCTTCAACTGATTGAATGAGGCCCACCCACACTATGGGAGTAATCTGTCCTCAAAGTCTATTGATTTAAATGTTACTCATATCTAAAGTTATCCTCATGAAACATCTAGACTGGTATTTGAACAAACAACTGGACACCATTGTCTAGCCAAATTGACACATAAAATTAAGCATCGTACCATCTTACTCCTCCAAACAATTCATGTGCCTATATTTTTACTTTATTTTTCTTTTTCCCTCATACACTACAATCAGTCAATTTGTAAGTCCTGATGGCTGTATTTTTAAAATATATCCTGAATCCAAGTACTGTTTCCTATCTTGCAGATAGCCAACACCCTAGTGAGAGCCGCCATCATCTCTTGCTGGAACAAAGGCAGTAGTATCCTTCCACCTGGTTTCTCTGTATCCAGTCATGCTTTATTACAACTTATTTTCCATGGGACAGCCAGTTTATTCCTTTTAAAACATAAGCCCCCTTCAAAACCCTCTAATGACTTCCTGTCACACTTATAAAATCTGAAGTCTTGGGTATGGCCTGCGAGGTACCACATAACCCAACCTTGGCTCACTTTTGGCCCCTCTCCTACATTCTCCCCCGGGTCACTCTGCTTCAGCCACATTCATCAGCTTGAGAAGGGTGCTCTCTCTTCAGGCCTTTTGGCCTTGCTCTTATCTTTGCCTGCAGAATTCCCCTCAGGAAGCCGTACCTGATCATACAACCTTTCCTACCTGTCAGTGTCTATCTCATTGCTACCTGACATATTATGTATTTAATGTTTGTTGCCTCTACTAGATTGTAGTCTTCTCTACAGCTGTGGCTTTGTTTGCTTCACTGCTATATATAGAGCACCTAGAGTAGGTACTAAATCCTTATGCCCTCAATACGTATTTTTTGAATGAATTAATGAAGAAATGAGCACTCTAACTTTCTAATAATGTTGCATGCAACATTAAGCTTCTTTAGAAACTATATCTTATTTTTCATGTACATACTAGCATCTCAATAAATATTTCAGTTTCAATAATTTAAAAGGCAATACTGAGTAGGCTTACATATTTTTACTTTTTCTAACATTGGATATATTTGCACATAGTAGTTATTCAGTGGATGTTTGTTGAGCTTCAAATGCATATTATTTTGGTACTGCAAATACTATAGGTTAACATGGCTAATTTAATTTTATTTTATGTATAGAGAAATTAATTGGCTGTAATAATAACAACATAACTTTTTTTAGAGTAATGGATTGTTTTGAAAATTGGCAAAAAGGTACAATTTATATAATCAACATATAATCCAAGATTATTGCTTTTATAATAGCTGTTTCAACACAATGTCAGGATTAGATAAATGTGTTTTATTTAGACCATGTTCTTAATGGCTTAGAGAACTATATTAAGACATACTGAAGCAGTTTAGGTGTACTAAGCCTAAGTACTAGGAATAGACAAGGATATTTTATTTTCTTGAATATATATTTATGGAAAAGGCAAGGTTATTTGGGCACTAGAATTTTTAAGGTCTTTGATAACTTTTGAAATTTAGTTTTTGCAATTCATTATTACTGTTTTTCAGTTTATTTTTTATTTTCTTTCTGTGTGGGGATAATAGGTAGATGAATTTTATGGAGTGTAGTGAAGAAATAGAAGAAGGGATACCTTATACCAATTGACTTCACTGTTTTTATGCTTTGAAATGTATTTTTACTTCCAAAACTGGCTCCAACTGAAAATTTAAATACATATATTTTGAGGGGACCTAATTTCGAAAAGACACTGCAGATTAGATAAACAACTTGATTTTGTGGGAAGAAAACTGGATTAGGCTTCAGAACATCTTAGTTCTAAGTTTGGGTATCCGACACTCGGTTGTGCAATTCAGGAAAGTTAGCATATTAGAGTGGAGTATAACCTTGGTTGGAAATACCTTAAGCCAGACCTTTCCTTGTATTGGTGAAGAGTCGACACTCAAAGACATTGTGTGCAGAGCAAAGAATGAAATGGAGGTTTCCTGATTCCTAAGTCTGTTCCCATTATATGAATATTTTAATTTGTAGTCAAATATATATAATATGTGATCATATATATGTATATGGGCACACATTTTAAAATAATATCTGCTTCTATGTATATTTGTATAATACTACACAGCAGTCTTGCCTTTTTAAATAATTGCAAGCTTCTTGAGAGTTTATGCTTAAAAATTTTTCCCCATCAAAACATCATTCTGGGAGCTGACACCTGATAGAGCTCTATAAAATATGGTGAATAGAATTCACATAAATGAAGAATTATACATCTGTCATAGATCCAGGTCGGGCTTTGGCGCTTCCCTGCACAGAAGCGCCAATGGGTGAGTCCCCTCCAGTTCCTCGCCGAGGTTTAGAGGCGCCGCGGAGCTAGTCCCCGGAGGGTTTCAGGAAGACAGACACTAGGAGGGCATCACCGAGGGTTTTTCCGTGAGTACCTCTGTGGGGGCTGCGAGGTCGTCTGTGGTGTGGGCGGGGAATGAGGAGAAACTGTCTACACACCTTGTTGGCGGGAGGTGGCATGGATCGTACCAGGTGCTTGGGCCAAGGAGACTCTTTTCCCTAGAAATGAGAGAAGGGTTGGAGGCCCAGCGTGGTGACGCCTGTTGCCAGGCAACCTGAAGACGCGGGTCTGAGTTGGTCTGAGGCTTTGCTGGGAACTGTCCCTTTCCAGCTCGCCCTGTCTGAACCTGTCCCAAGAGGGTTCTCCGTGGAATCACCGCAGTTAATACCTTTTCAGCCCTCCTGCCCTGGACCTGGTCTTCACCCAGCTTGTTGGTCAAATCAGGTTGCCTGTTTCTTGTGTCCCATCCTAGTTCTTGAATCCCTGAGAGGAATTAGTTCTGGTACATTGCAGGTACCATTGCCTTGAAGTATAATCTCAACTTTTGGGGGACTGATGTAGGGGCAATTACTCTGCTTTGAAATGACCCCGGGTTCAACTCAGATACCTGGGTACTATCACCTGGGCTCCAAAATAGACTTGATTCTCACCTACACGGAGCTTACATTCTATAGTATTTACAGATCTCTTTCCTCTCGCCTTGATTATGGGCTGGATTTGATCATTTTATTCTTAGCTTTCTGTTACGTTCTGATTTGGTATAAGCAATATTATAGCCAACCAAGAGAGAAGTGATGATAATTGGAATTGGAAATAATTATCTTTTAAAAATGAAAGAAGTGGGAGATGAGTTCAGTTCTTTCTGGTGGCATTAAAGATAATATGGTGAGATTTGGGTCTGTTAGTCAGCAATATTCATTGCATGCTGGCAGTAACCTCTTATGAATTGCAGCAGTTTAGGTGGAGACAGAAGCCATTGAGGCGGACCTGGAAATTTGAGTATATAAATATTGTTGTTTTTATTACCGACAAATCAATTACAGTGACTTAAAGTGACCTATAGTCTCACTATCTGAAGTAGCTGTAGTAGTTATTAAGGTACAACTAGTTGTATGGCTGATGTGTGGAGAAAAATCACCCAGCTGATCATTCAATATCCTTGTCTCAACTTGGGTTTGTTGGCCACTAAACATCATGACAAATAAAACAGTTCTTGTGATGTGATCAAAAGCAAACAACATCTGCCCTACCCCAGCAAACCAATAACAACTTTATAGAGTTGCTTTTTTGTGAAGTTATCTCTGCAAAGAAAGCCATTTGCTAGCACTGTAGGAATATTTTCAAAACTAATGGTTTGTGATGTTTTCAGAATATGTCTACTAAACTCAGTCTTCCTGAGTTTGCTCTTGTAGTAGAATTACAGTTTTAGGGTATGGGGTTTTTAGGGAAGAGGATTATGTCGTGGGGTGAAGGGAACTACATATATAAGTTAGTAAGAATCCTCTTTCATGTAAGAGGATTTCACTGGACATGAAATAAAAAATAGTTTAACAATAATGATGGCTACCATGCATTAAATGTTAACCGTGTCCCGCATGATACAGGAGGATCAAAGAGGTGCTCACATTAAATTCATTTTACGTATTAGAAATATTGGCTCAGAACGATTAAGTTCTTACCATGCTTACATTATGGGAACGTGTGAAAAATGATGATTTTGATGTTAGTCTAAATCTGACTCCAAGTACTATGCCATGCTATCTATCTTTCCTTAAAACAAAACAAAACAAAAAATTATTGTTAAAATAAATTCAAGTCTAATAATAGAAAAATGAATATATGAATGGATCATTAAACAAAAATGCATCCTTGGTGTTATAGGGTTGATGTTTAAAATAAAATATACAGAATTTGGATGACAGAGATATTCATCTGATTTTTTTTTGTATGTATTTGCAAGTTGATTGACATTCCTTTGCAAACATTTTAACCTATCACCTCATAATTACTAATTGGACCATCACTCCATTTTATCCTTTGTATTAGTTAAATAATGTGTTTGCTAAAAAATATTTTCGTCAGCCTCCTGGGACAAAATCAAAACTCATAAAAATTTAGGAAGAGAGAAAATAAACATCACTTTGTGGTAAAGAAGAGGTACATGCATTAGTTTCCTATTGCTTCTGTAAAAAATTACCACAAACTTAGTGTTTTAAAACAACATAAATTCATTATTTGACAGTTCTGGAGGTCAGAATTACAAAACTAGGCCTACAGGGCTGAAATCAAGATGTCAGGGCTGGTTCCTTCTGAAGGTTCCAGGGGAGAATTCATTACTTGCCTCTTCTAGCTTCTAGAGACTGCTCAGGAACCCTCCCTTCATCTTCAAAGCCAGCAGCATAGCGCCTTAGCTCTTCTCTGACCTTTGGTCCCATTCTTACATCTTCTCTTTCTCACTCTGATCATCCTGTCTCCTTTTATAAGAACCCTGGTGATTATATTAGACTCACCAGATTAAACCAGGACAATCTCCACATCTCAAAATCCTTAAGTTAATCACATCTGAAAATTCCTTTTTGTTGTAAGGTAACGTATTCATAGGGTCTGGTGATTAGGACATGGACATCTGTGGGGTGCCGTTATTCAGACTAGTATTTGCCCCGCAAATATTGCCTCACATAATGTAATTGCTCCACAAATAGTTAATTTTGGTGAAAGACGTAAAAGTGATTGACCACATGATTTCTTTCCATGTAGTATTATTATGTAATTTGTATGGTTTATTTAAAATTAACGTAAAAATTACCATCTTATATATATTTTATCTTTTTCAAAGTATACTGCGTGACTAAACACATGAACTTAAATGGATTTGGAGGTTAAAGGAGTTGCCGTTTCTCCTAGGAATCAAGCTCAGTCATTCTCTGGAAGAAAGAAGCCACTACAAGTATGTGCCCTTGTAGGATGATTCCTTAAATCATGTTGTGACACCTTTTTTGAGGTTTTTATGACCAATTATACTCACAAATATTTAGGATCAATATTTCCCTGATTTGAAGGAACTGAAGTAATTGAAGATAATCCTTACTTGAAAATTGGTCACTGCTTGAATTGGGTTTATTTTTTAAAATGAAAGTTATTGTTTTTATTTTTTGATTGGTATTTTAAAAATGATCTGTGTATGTCTGCATAAAATATGAAAAAATAGAAATAGTAGAAAGAAGAAAAAAGGTTCCTATACATTTTGTGTTAGCTAGGGAGGAAGAGAATCTGGGGCTTCTATTATTAAGACTTTTATTCTTCTCAACCTTCATAATTTCACGGTTGTATATATCATTGATTAAGTGAGTCACATTTAGAACTACTTTGTCCCTGCCTGTACTCACCACATACTTGGGTAAATATAAATTTTAGTTGAGAAATACATAAAAGGGATGTATATTTCTTGCTGTTCTTGTTCCAAATATTAAATGCTTACTGCTTGTTAGCTACTATGATGAATCTTTCAATAACTTATATCACTTAATTGTTATAACAAACCTTTGAGGGAGGTGTTATTTGTAACCTTTTAGATAATGGAAGAACTGAGGCTCCAAGATTAAGTGACTTGACAGGATTTTGAACTCCAATTCTGACTTTAAGATCCGTGTTCTTGACTGTGTTCAACCGTCTTCCTCATATGAATGAGTTGGTGCTTTAGAAATTTTATGGTTCACTGTATTATGGGTTAACTCTGAATTATTTGATAATTGGAATCAAATTAGCCTTTCGTATTAGTCAGAATAATATCATGTACAGTATTACAATTTTTCCCAGTGATTGGGTATTATATTATTGAGGCTTAATCCTTTTTTCCTAGTTACTAGGAAAAAGTCAAGGTTTGATTTAAAAAATTTTTTTTTAAAATTTTTTTATTAAATTTATTGGGATGACAAACAAAAATCAAAACAGTTTTAAAAAAATAATTTCTGAAAGTAACTTTTTCTTCCCAAATAATGTCTCCCTTTAAGTCTCAAAGCCTTTATCTCTCTACTAGGAAGGTCCAGATAGTGGGAAATTAAGGGGACAAATTCATGTTTATCTTAGAACTCTTGTTCCTTAAGAAAAATAATCCCAGATATCCAGGTTATTGTTTCTTAGAGTTTATCAGCAAAGTATCAATATCATAGTTACCAGCTACCATTTCTGGAGTGTTATAAAAGTTAGAATTAAAAGCAAGAAATAATACATAAACTCTTTTTTAAAAGTGGTACGTAATGCTTCAAATATCACTACAAACATCATCTGATAAATACACGTGGGAAGTAAGAATATAACAGTTGTCCAGCTGCACTAATAATCAAGGGAATGGAAATTAACATAATAATATACCTTTATGCCTCTATTAAGTTAAAGGAAAAATGTAAATTGAGAGTAGTCAGAACTAGAGTTGGTGCATTGTAAACTAGTAACCACATTTTTAGAAGCAAGATTGGCAGTGTGCTGAGCTACAAAAGGTTTCAAATTATCTGCTGCAAATAATTCCATTCCTGGTAATCTCTTGTGAGGAAAAATTCAAAATATTGAAAAATCCAAATGAAAAAAAGATATTTTTTGAAGTGTGTTTTTTTTAAATAGTGAAAAAAATTGAAAAATATGTAGCAATTGAGAAATATTAGATAAATTATGGTACAGCCTTTAGCTAGAATATTATATAGACATAAAAACGATAATTTTAAGTAGTAACATAGAAATAGCTTACAATAAAAGGTCGCAAAAACAGTATACATACCATTATTTAAAAAGTTGAAGCCAATTTGGTGTTAGCCAATCCACAATAACAATAAATTATACGATATAAATTCCTAGGCCCAGAGGTCAGCAAACTATGGCCCAGCTCTGTTTTTGTAAATAAAGTTTTATTGGAACACAGCCGTACTCATTTATTTACAAAATGTCTACATTTTCTCACTACGACAGCAGAGTTGAATGGTTGCAACAGAGACTTCATGGCCCATGAAACCAAAAATATTTACTACCTGGCCCTTTATTTAAGAGATGGATTATTTGTATCCTGTCATTTTTATTTTCAATAGACTATGTTTTAGAGCATTTTTAGGTTTAGAGCATGGAAGGTATAGAGATTTCCCATCTACCCTCTGACACCACACATGTGTAGCCTCCCTCATCAATAACATTCCTCACCAGAGTGGTACATTTGTTACAGCTGATGAACCTACATGACACACCATTATTACCCACAGCCCATAGATTACATTAAGGTTCACTTTTTGTGTTCTACATTTTATAGAATTAGACAAATTTATAATGACATGTATACTGGTTCGGCACAAGTTTTCCCTGTTGGCTGAAGCAATTTTCTCCCTTCTCTCCTCAAAGATCTGACTAACTCCTACTTATCTTTCAGAACTCCATTTAAAGGTTACTTTTCTGTTTTTGTAAAAACTTCCTCCATTCCCTGGAGTAGGTTGGGTACACATACTACTTATGTGTAGCTGCTCTGTCACAGCACTTATTTTTTCACATTATTGCTTGTTTTCAGCTTATGTCTTCCCCGGCAGAGAGCACTATGCAGGCAGGAGTTATCTGTGTTGCTTACCATCCTGTCTTTGTCTCTAGCATAATAAGGGGCTTAATAAATATTTATTATATACAATTTACTGAGAAAAGTTGTAATTAACCTTATTGCATTGATTCGTTGTTTATCTTTTAAAGTATAAATAAAAGGTATATGCATACTGATTCTAATCTTTTTTTTTTTAATTAAAGCAGGGTTGGACCTCCAAATCATGGGCAATGCAGAATTCATGCCTACCTGTGTAAGTCACATTTCTACACACTTGAGTTGTTTAATGGGCAAATATTTATAATAGATTGACAAGTAAAAAAAAAGAAGGCAAAATTATAAATAAACACACACACACACACACACACACACACACACACACACACAGACCTATGATTGTGAACTACAGAAAAATTTATATGAATGTGAATGGCCTGAAAATTACTATGCCAAAATTAAAGTAGGTCTTGTGATAGGACTGAAAGATTAAGGGTAATACTTCTCTTGTTTTTTATTTTCTTTAACAATATATATTTTCTTGAAAAAGCTAAATATTGCTTTGTTTACAAAATTTATCTAAGTGTGTTTATTAAAGAAATATATAAATTTTTGCATTTTATACTCAGGAGAGTCAAAATGAATTTGATAGGAACTATTAATGTATTTTTATTTTGAAGACTATGACAGTTTTATTGATGTCATTAAAATGATTTTACTTTGGACTAGAATACAGTAATTTGTTTTATACTTTACCTTTTTCCGCTTTTAAAATTTGAAAAGATATTATTTTATATTCTTTCAAGTATTTTAGACTACAGGTCTTCTTGGAAATGGAACTTAATTAAGCTGTACCACATGAAATTGACATTTTTATAGATTAAAAATTGGCAAATATCAGCAATTTATTGTGGTTCGACATAGTACATATCTTTATGCTCATCTAGACAAACAACAGAGCTAGATGGAATCACTAAATACAAGATACTGAATTTGTAATGACAGCCAATTGTGTGTTGGTAAATATTTTAAACAACTGTTTTTCTGAAAGTGTACTTTAAGTTTATTATAAATATAATTGTTAATTATAAATAAACTTAAGTATATTTTAAGTTGATTATGAATTTTACTGATATAAAGGAGGTGTAGCGAGCAATTTAGAAATACTAACAATATATAAACTCTATTATAAACACCGTATAGCCAATTGATTGTCACAGAAAGATTTCTTTTTTTTGCTGAGCTCTTGTGTCTTTAGCTAAACTATGGTTGCAGTTGATGAACCAGTGTTGTTCCAACATGAATGTTGGTTAATATTTTCATTTATTGTAGTGTGAAGTGAGTAATTTCTTGGCTGAATCAAGTGATAGTTTTGAATATAGAACAGTATTTCCTCAGTTGTTTGTTATTCACAGTGTGCAATTAAGACATGATACAGATTGACTATGCACTATTAACATTTTCTCCACCACTTTTTTAAGTCTCAGAAATCAGCAAAGTGGTAAGTCAAGTACTGATTCATAGCATTTGCTAGTTTTTGTGTAAATAATCCCACTGTGGTTGATTTCAAGCTAGCTATGTAATATTATTTGAAAGACATACATGCCACTATATTACCACACAGGTACACCAGATATAAATAACCTCTAGGACACAGATAATAGTGAAGTATAGTAAAATCATTAAGAAGTGATGGCTTTTGATTATTGATTACCTTTGTCTTTAATATAACTTATCTAATTATAAGTTTGTATAATTTTAGTTTTTAATAATGTGTTAACAATCAGCTTAAAAAATGATTGAACATTTAACAAAAGCTTATCACAGCTGGTAGATGCCAGTGCACCATTGTTTTCAGTGTATCTTTTTATATAAGATGCAGCATATATGATTTGCAACTATTAAAGTCTCATTTTTAAAAGTTATGGGATGCATAGATTATTTCTTTCAGGGTCCCGCGACTTGATTTGGGAAGCCTTGTTGACTCTGATGATGAGGTAATTTTTACTTGGTATTTAATGTAATAATTTTTACTTGGTATTAAATATAATATTTAATAATTAAATATACACATATAGCATATAATAAGTGTGATTTAATTTTATTTTTAGGATGAATTTTCATATGTTCCACTTAGTACAGCTCATATTTATTTTGACCCACCAAATTCATCTTCTGCTTTTCATTGGGTCACACCATGTCAAATGCCATATACTCAGCATCATTTAAAAGAACTGGTTAGTATTTATTTATTACCAACATTCAGAATTATAGTGTCCATTTTAGCCTTATATTTAATCCAGAAATTTTATTATGTTCAGTCAATGTTTTGTCCCAGTTTACATATTTTATGTATTAATGTCCCAAACAATGATGTTAGTGAAATAATTTTACTTTGTTTTACATTTTTGTCTCCCATAGGAATAGTATTTTTAAAATGCCTTTAAAATTGGTAAAGTACATTTATCCTAATAGAGAATCTAGGAATTTAAAAATTATGGCAGAATATTAGATCAGATCTTGCTAGGTTAAAAATATAAGATTGATCTCTTGGAAATTGACTCCTACTTTAGACTACTACTATACTATGGAATAATTAAGTAACTATACTAATTCCAAGGTATCTCATCTCCTTGGGACATATTTATACTTCACACAATACTTAGTGTTTTATTTCACGTTATGAACACAGGTCTGACCAGTATTGTATGAGTAGGGCTTGTGTTTCTGTCTTTATTGGTCTTTCTCATTTAACTGGCTCTATTCATGTTCTCCGCAATCTCATTTTGTATAAAATGCATCAATAGTACCCTAGTCTGTATCAGGCTACGGTTTTCATTTGAAGCTTTGCCTCATCCTTCTCCTGTATTAGACTTGGATACTAGCAACAGTTTTTAAGGGTTGTACTGGCTTTATACTCCTTTTGGAGCGGTTGTCCCTCTGGGCCAATGTGTATGGCCTAATGTTTGCTAAATACTTCTTATAGTGTTCTCTGATCTGCCCGGTCTGTTATCTCTCACACTCATTGAAATGTGGCAGGGAACCAAAGAATGCCACAAGGTATTATTAAAGAATGTCTTAATATTCTAGAAATGGCAACCAGTGCTTCTCAGTATTGGTGACCTCCAATTCCTATGACTATTCTGGAAGAAATGCTTGACAATGGAGTTTTTTTCTGGGGCAGGAAGGAAAGACATATCTAAAACTCCTAAAAAACAAAAGAGAGAGAAATTGTTTTCCTTCCTCTCAAACTATTTTAGAACCAAGACTGAAATTCACTGGGAAGCAAAGTGCAGGCTTACCAGTATTGAAGGCCAGCACCCATTCTGAGCAGTTCTGTCTGCTCTGATTGCTCAGTGATGCTGTACAGCTAAGTGATTTAAACATCACCTCTGTTTACAGCATAGATATAATGGTTTGTTTCTTAGGCATAAATGTTAAGGTAAATGATAAACCTGGTAATGTTAATAAGGAAAATTAATAATTATTTTGATTTTTTTCTAGTGAGTACCATACTTTTTCTTTTTACCTCTAGGAAGAGGACATAATACCTGAAAATTTACCAGCACCAACAGGCAAATATAAACTAAAGTATCAGCAATACGAGACTGAAATGAAAGAGGGATATAAGCAATATAGTCAGAGAAATGCAGAAAAGACAAAATCAAATATCACACATCAGCATTCTCCAAGAAACAAGACAGATGACAAGGTAATCTACGAGGCTTTATAAAATTCTAATGAAATTTTTAAAAAGTACACGTATTATAGAAACATCTTTTTGTCTGATGTGTCTCGCTGTTATATTAAAACTAATAGCTAACATTTATTTCTGTGTGCCAAAGACTATTGTAAGTATTTTACTTACATTAACTAGTTTATTCTTCACAGTAACCCTAAGGGGTTATTATCACCATTTTCAGATATGAAAACTCTAACCATATGACCTAGTTATCTTTGTTGGCAACCTTTCACTTGCCTTGCATTGGAAATATTATACAGTATATCTCCATTGTTTTTGATGTAACTGTATTGAACTCTGTTGATCTCACAGTCTAAATATTAATGATGAAAAGTGGTTTCAGACTTTATGGTTTTATTCTAAAACTGTCATTACTTCGTGGTTGTCTTCTGTCTCATTTTGGGAGATATTTTTTAGCATTATGAATAGCTAAAATTGCTATGCTTTCATTTAAGATCAATTAGGTGTAAACTCACCATTCATGAATATGAGGAAAATCAACATAATAAATGTTGACTTTCATTATTGTTCAGCTTCAGCTTCAGGTGTACAGTGCAGTGATCGATGTTAGAAGGATAGTGGATGGGGGAGGGGGGTTGACACAGTGTGAGGGATATAAGTGATAAACGTCTCAATATTACTTTGTTTTGTGCACCTGAAACTAATAAAAAAGTCACAAATAAAAATACAGAAAAATAATAATAATATTTTATTAATAAAATGTTAATAAAAAACATAATACATAATAAATGTAATGGCTTTCCATAAGCATACAGGAAAGGTCAATCTTGAATTTTGCAGAGAAAAGTTTGGAAACACAGTTGATGATTCTACTGATCGCAAACGAGGAGAACAGTTGAATACAATTCTTAAATTCAATTAATGATTTATAAGAATAATGTATTTTCAGGGAAATTTGATGGTTGTATTTGCTTAGCATTTTCCTATGGGCAAAAAAAAAGTTAATTTATAAGTAGGTGTGGTATATCAGCTACTTTTTCTAATGCATGTAAGAATTATCTAGAACTAACTAGATCACATGATATTTAGCTGAAAGAATAACAAAAGTTATGGGATTATTAGGTCACCTTTATCTTAAAACGAATTTCCCAGTTCCAAACAAAGTACATAAATATAATAATATAATATCTAATAGTAGGCAGGATAATTTCACAACCCTTTCACATCTGATGAGAGGACAGATTCTGGACAGATTTTGAAGGGAGGGCTGGGAATATTTGCTAATGAATCTGTTGTAGGTTTTAGAGAAAGGACGATGAAGACTGACTCTAAGGCTTTTGGCCGGAACAATTGGAAGGGTGGGGAAGACCATGAGGTAGTCTGGTTTGAGGAGGTTAAGTCTGACATACCAAGTGGAAATATAATACCACTGTGTCCCTTTTGTAAAAGGTTAAAAACAAGCTGAAACAAAAAATGCTCTTGTTAGTTTCTTCCAACCTAAACCCTATCCAGAGCTTTACGTTTGAAAGAAAATTTGGCAAATATATTAGCAGGTAAATAAATAGAAGTTTAAAGTATCCTCTTAAATTGATTTCCCAATAGTTAATACTTAGACAAGATTCATTATTCATTCATTGAATAAATATTTATCGAGTGCTCACTCAATGTGGTCCTGTCCTGGCACCAGGGGTTCTGCAATAAAAATGGCAGACAAGGTTCCTACCCTCATGAATTTACAGCAGTAGAAGCAGGCAACAAAACATAAACAAAAATATAATAAAATTTCAGGTAGTAACCAAAGGCCATGAAGACAGTAGAGTATGACCATGGACCTTTCAAGGAAGATGTAAAGTAAAAACAAACCCTGGGGGAAACTTTAAATCTTTAAGTTTTTGACAGTTGCTATCCCATTGGGACACTTCTTTTGTTGTTGTTAAGGGAATATAAGCACATCTTATATTGAGAGAAAAAAATTAGTGTTTAATCTCTTTAGGCTTCCAAAGGATCCTTTACTTCAAAGGATACACCCCATATTTTAGTACTTTACCTCTGAATTTAGTTGTGTAAAGGAGTAGGCACACTCACATTTATTAACTTTACAAAGGCTCAATTAGAAAATAATAGTTATAATAGTTACTACCTTTTATTTAGTACTTACTGTATGTCAAGTACAGTAAGTGTTGCACATTTATAAATGTTGGACATGTGCCATCTCATTTAATCTTTTTCTATGTGTGTTTGTGAAGTAGTTAGTATTATTGATTCCTAGTTCCATGAGTAAACCAAGGCACAGAGAGTTCATCTGGCTGGAAACTGGAAGAGCTGGATTCAAACAGGAAATCTGATCGTCAGAGCCTATAATGTTAATCCCTATGTGAATAAACCACTGACGTGTCCAGTGGTTATTTAATCCTTTATTTTATTTAAAACAATATTCTAAGTATGTGTATGAGAGTTAATTTATTGCTTTCATGCATAGTGTGTACAAGGGGAAGAAGCAATCAATGATCTTACAACTCTGGATAGGAAAGCCCTCTTACAGCAGGGTTATGCAGACAATCGTTATGATGCACAGCGGAGTACAAGAAAATCTGATGCTGTAAGTTATTATTATTTTCACTTATTTGATACACCATTGAGATAATTTGCCCTCCAAGATTTTATAACTTACACTTGAATAAATAATTTCCAAACTTGAATTTGGACTGAGGTAAACATTCATTAATGTGCAAATTGAGCCCTCATTTTTACAAATGATTGATGTTTGGTTTATTTACTGTGGAGAAATTGTCTTGAATCTGAGAGTTTGTAAAAATTTTGTTTATGCTGGTCCAAATGTTAATTGGTTGTTATTTATATCAGTGGACTCATTTGGCATTGCTCCTCTCCCCAAAAGTAGTTTTGGTTATTGTTTTGAGAGTCGTAAGCTAAAAAACTAGAGAAATTCAGGCCATTTAAAGAACAGGAATAAAGTAAATTTTCTTTAGGAAAAGGGAAGCAAAACTCTAGACTCTCAATATTAACTATTAATTACATCCTATACAAAAAACAATTGTTTTTTGATGTTGTTTGATGAGTATTGCTTAGACCAGTCCTGATACAGATAGATAAGTAACCCATTTCTATAGTGCATTGGGGTAATCTGACCAAGCCCCTGGAAGTGGGAGTCTACTGATCACCCCGTATTCTCCCAGGTGATTAGTATCTTATGCGCACCTGTAATGGGTTGATGGAATACTGGTGTGTGTTGGCTCAAAAGTTGGGAAAACTCTGGTTTGGATTGCTTAAATAATAATAAAGCAATATGCATTTAGCCAGTTACTTTATCATTTTTATTTGGATCACACTCATCCAGAATCACTGTCTCCTGAATTGACAGCAGTACGTAATCTATCTCGACGAGGTGGACTGATTTTCTGTGGATGTCCCAAGTTCCTAATTTGTTACAGTTTTTTAAATAAAATCACATGCATATTATTTTTGGTGCCTATTAGTATTTAGATATTTATGCTTCATAGAATAAGGAGAATTAGAAACATAATTCTGAAAGAAAAGAAACTACTTTATAAGGCAAAGCAGTGTTTTAAATAGGCTTATTTTGGTGTGTTCCTGATGTTATGCTTGAAATGCATGTCACCAATCCTTAAGGCCAATTGGGTATTATTCTTGGTATAATCCAAAGCCATCTGAGTGTTAATGGATTTCTCTTCCTTAAAATTATTTTGTTAGTGGAAATACAATATCTAAATTTCCCATCAAGTACATTTTAGTTGATTGTAGTAACTGTCATTTACCTGTGTTTTTCAAAGAAATGTTTATGTGAATACTCTTTGATTGCATCAAATATTAGTATAGATTTATTTTTAAAATGTCAGTTGCAAAGTTTTAGTATAATATTTAACTTCTTGAGTGAACAACAGAAGCAGTAAGCCAAAAGTTTTTAGGGCCACATCTTCTAGTTTGCTTATCATTTTCCAATGGTGTCAGATTCTTTGAATCAGTGTGACTTCTGCCTCTAATCTGCTTTATGTTTATACAGACCTCTAAATCAATGTGCCTGAGTTTCCTTCTATCTTTCCTACAAAGTATAAACCACCATAGATGTCAACACTCAAGGTGGGCTTTCCGCATGGGCTCTATACTCATTAATCTCACCTCTTTTTGCTTACTTCTGGGTTTTACATCTGTGTTCTGGCTGATCTTTTCTATATGTAATTTTCATGTTTTAGTGTCCACTTTCTGAATCACCCTTTGATACAAAATATACTTTGCTTTACCTGTAAATTACACATTTTCTAACTTTTTAGTTGCTGTTTTAAATTTATTACTAAAACAAAATCATTATAAAGTATCATGAGCTTAAAGAACACAGAGACAATTACATATTAAGTGATAAAAAAGTTAAATGGGGCATATTTGGATGTGTAAGCGTATATCTTACATTTCTACCAAACAAGAATCTAACTTCGATTATACACTAACATTTAAATGATTGTGCTCAACTTTTCCAGATTTATTAGGAGTTTCTACTTTTTGTTTCTATAATATACCTTTAGTTTTTCTTATTTGAATTTGTCAGATTCAAATAAAGCACTCTTTCTAAAGTTACAAAGCTTCTATATTAAGCGACATTGTCTTACTTGATTTCATTTATTAGGTTGATCAATGGGGAAGAAAGTAATTTACATTAAAAAATAGAATAAGCTTTATTTGACTTTTTAATATTTTAACCTCTTCTTTTTACACTTCAAAAGAAACATTGTAGTGATTATGGTTATATGGTAATCTAACTGGAATTGAATGATTGAAATCAATTTGATATGACCTAAAATGTAGTAAAAATACTTTCAGATAAGTTGGAATAGCAAAACATATGAGTATGAAGATAGGTTAGTCAAAACAGTCATTGAGGAAAGTAGGTAAAGTATTATTAATGGATTATATGCATAGAAAAAATACTATTATCCTTTTAATGATGGCAGGCTTTTGTTTATTTGTTTAGATTTTTGATATAGGGTTCAATAATTCTAACTCATTTTCAGCTTCATGTACTGTGAGTGGTTTATATTTTAAGACTCTTATGGTAATTATGGTATTATTCTGCTTTATGGACAATGAGGTTTTCTTTATTTTCTCTTCTTAGGAAATGGTGGCCGCTGAGAAGAAGAAACAGGCTGTTGCAGAGCAAATGATGACAGACCACTTATCTAGGTGAGAACTAGAAACTGGTAATAGGAATCCATTCAGAAAGTTCTATTAAATTTCTTTTTTATGCAGGACAACCCACATCCTTGGTCAGGTTGCTAACTCAGAGGTTCCCAAATCTTCTGTGTTCAGCGCACTCATAGTGTTAGTACGGTTTCCACAGCCCTCCAATATCAATAGAAATACCCATCAGTTCTATTTATGAAATACTTTTGTCTAAACAATTTAATGAGTATTTACTTCCTAACACTGTAATGGCCATTTGAAAAAAATTATACACATAAATAGAAAGAAAATGCATTTTGTTTCATTCTTAAATGGCCATAATTACTTCCTAATGGGATATGTACACCTTTGGTGCACTGCAGTCTCTCAAACCTTAGAATTGTTTAGGATGCTGCCACCCTCACTTTCTGTTCCAAGTGGCACTTGTTTTTTGTGTTTTTTTTTTCTCACAGGACTGTAGAAAGCCCAGCTTTGCAAAGATGTGACATCATACTACAGGTGTACAATTCTGTAATACATCACCTATATATCACATTGTGTGTTCACCATCCAGAGTCAGTTCTCTTTCCATCACCATATATATTTGATCCCCTTTACCCTTGTCTACTCCCCTCCCCCCCTTACCTGCTCCTAACCACTAACCTATTGTCCGTGTCTATGAGATTTTGTTTCTTCATTTGTTGTGTTCTTTTGTTGTTTTCAGTTTTATATACGATTTCTTATTGAAACTGTGAATTACCTTGAGCTAATAGTTCATGTGGTATCCAGTTACTATATTTTACTGTGTTTTCCTTAAAAATTAAAAATATCCCACAGTGTCCTTGTGAGTTTGTTGGGGAACCCCAGAGTGACTTGGTGACTAGTTTGGGAACTGTGGGGACTGACTGTAAGAATGTAAAACTTAGTGTAAGTTTCATAGGGCTTACAAAACTATATAAAGTTTTAGCATTTGCTGTGTTAAATTGAAGGAAAACATGTAAATATCGCAGGATTTCAGAAGAAACTGGGGTAGGATGTCTTCAAGGAAGAAGTAAGATTAAGTTCAGCTTTAAAAAACATTATTATTTTGCTTGGTGCCAGTGAGAATGATATTCTACATGCATACTTTTCAGCAAATTCTTGAAATAATTAAATATACTTGCAGTCTTCAATGCAGCTCCTTCCATTATCTCATGAAATTACCTTGTTAATGTTTTCACCCTCACCATGCCACTACAAGATGACTATATCTAAATTTGCATTAGTATATGGGCTTTCTAACTGTTTATAAATATGTGAATGCAAGCACAATTCATTATACCATTTAATTGTCAAACTTTGTGTTTTGCTGTATAGGGCTGTGATCAGTGATCCAGAACAAAATTTAACCACTGAGAGACAAGGAAGTGCTCGTATGCTTCCTGTTTCCAACATAGCACCTCTTCGATTTAGGAAAAGAACACTACATGAAACAAAGTAAGAAGGGTTTACTTACATTAAATGAGGATGTAATATGTTATAAGTGTATTTTTCTTTTTTTTAAAGTTTTTTGGGGTGATATTTATTAGTAAAGTAACACAGATTTCAGGTGTACAATTCTGTATTACATCATCTATGTATCACATTAGATACATAGAATCAGTTCTCTTTCCATCACTATGTATTTGATCCCCTTTACCCTCATCTACTACCCTCCCCTACCTTACCATCTCGTAACCACTAACCTATTGTCTGTGCCTATGAGTTTTTGTTTCTTCATTTTTTGTGTTCTTTTGTTGTTTTCAGTTTTATATACCACAATCAGTGAAATCATACAGTTCTTGACTTTTTCTGTCTGACTACTTCACTCAGCATAATAATCTCAAGATCTACCCATGTTGTTGCAAATGGTACTATTTCATCCTTTCTTATGGCTGAATAGTGTTCCATTGTGTATATATACCACAACTTCTTTATCCATTCATCTATCGAAGGACACTTTGGTTGTTTCCATGTCTTGGCCACTGTAAATAAAGCTGCAATGAACATTGGAACACATATATCTCTACAGATAAATGTTTTTAGATTTTTTTGGTAGATACCCAGGAGAGGGATTGCTGGATCATATGGTAATTCTATTCTTAATTTTTTGAGGAACCTCCACACTGCCTTCCATAACGGCTGCACCAATCTTCATTCCCACCAATAGTGTAAGAGGGTTCCTTTTTCTCCACAGCCTCTCCAACACTTGTTACTATTTGTCTTGTTGATGATAGCCATTCTGACTAGTATGAGGTGATATTTCGTGGTTTTTATTTGCATTTTTCTGATGATTAGTGATGTTGAACATTTTTTCATATGTCTATTGGCCATTTGTATGACTTCTTTGGAGAAATGTCTATTCAGGTCTTCTGCCCATTTTTAAATTGGATTGTTTGTTTTTATGTTGTTGTTGAGTTGTATGAGTTCCTTATATATTTTGGGTATTAGCCCTTATCGGAGGTGTTTGCAAAAATCTTCTTCCATTCAGTTGGTTGCCTCTTTATTTTGTCGATGGTTTCTTTTGCTGTGCAGACACTTTTTAGTTTGATATAGTCCCATTGATTTATTTTAGCTTTTATTTTCCTTGCTTTTGAGGTCAAATTCATAAAATGCTCTTTGAACCCAAGGTCCATAAGTTTAGTAGCTATGTTTTCTTCTATATAGTTTATTGTTTCATGTCTTATGTTTAAGTTTTTGATGCATTTTGAGTTAATTTTGGCACATGGTGACAGATAGCAGTCTAGTTTCATTCTTTTGCCTGTGGCTTTCCAGTTCCCCCAGCACCATTTATTGAAGAAGCTATTTTTTCTCCATTGTATGTTTTTGGCTTCTTTGTCAAAAATTATCTGCCCATATTATGTGGGTTTATTTCTGGGTTCTCATTTCTATTCCTTTGGCCTGTGTGTCTGTTTTTCTGCCAATACCATGCTGTTTTAATTATTGTTGCCCTGTAGTACAAGCTGAAGTCAGGGAGTGTGATACCTCCAGCATTGTTCTTTTTTCTTGGGATTGCTTTGGCTGTTCGGGGTCTATTGTGGTTCCATAGAAAGCTGATGATTTTTTGTTCTATTTCTTTAAGAAATGCCATTTGGATTTTGATGGGGATTGCATTAAATCTGTGTATTCCTTTGGGTAATATGGCCATTTTAACTGTGTTGATTCTTCCAATCCATGAACACGGAATGTCTTTCCCCTTCTTTGTCCCTTCTTCAATTTCTTTTAAAAATGTCTTATTGTTTTCAGTTTATAAGTCTTCCACATCCTTGATTAAGGTTATTCCTAGGTATTTTATTCTTTTTGTTGCAATTGGAAAAGGAATTGTTTTTATTTTATTTCTTTTTCTGACATTTCATTGTTAGTGTATAAGAATGCAATGGATTTATGTACTTTACTGTATTTGTTTATTGTTTCTCACAGCTTTTTGGTGGAGTCTTTAGGATTTTCTATATACATCATGTTATCTGCAAAAAGTGACAATTTAACTTCTTCATTCCCAATTTGGATAACTTTTATTTCTTTGTCTTGCTTGATTGCTCTGGCTTGGACTTCCAATATTATGTTGAAAAGCAGAGGTGATAGGGGACATCCCTGTCGTGTTCCTGAACGTACAGCAAAGGGCTTCAGTGTTTCACTATTAATTTTGGTATTAGCTGAGGGTTTGTCACATATGGCCTTTATTATGTCGAGGTGTTTTCCTTCTATATCCATTTTATTAAGTCTTTTAATCTTAACTGGATGGTGTATCTTGTCAAATCTTTTCTGTATCTGTTGATATGATCATGTGATTTTTGTCCTTTATTTTGTTTATGTGGTGTATCACATTGATCGAGTTGCATACCTTGAACCATATAAAAGCATTTTACAGTTTTAGTTTTATGTTTAATTAAAAGGGTTTATGATTGTTTTTGCTGTTTTCAATATAAAAGGAAGGGGCGTTTTTGGAGTTTAGATCCAAGTCCTGGCACTTTAAGATACTGGGGTAACCTTTGCCTTCCAGGTTTTCTATCTGTACTCTTGGAATAACAGCCACGACCATAGGAGATAATATACTCGTATATCTCTTCCTGTATAAAATGTGTAATATAGTAACTGAGACATTGTTATGTGCACAATATATATTGGCTGAATCTCATTGATATAATACATTCTAAGTAGTTTAAAAGTTATTATTATTATTTTGCAGTTTACCATTTAGCTTATAAAATCTGTGGGCTGGTATGGATTTGCACAGTCCTCTGGTACATTCCACTTAAACTTTTCAACGACTTCACTGATGACTTCTAGCCTCAGCTTCAATAGGCACAGAACATCCACCAGTTCCTGCAGTGGCTTTTTTATACAAACTGCTGTAATTGTCAGGCGATCCTTTCTTATAACTTTCATCTTTTTGTCTTATTCTTATTTTCTGGAAGGTTTTCGTACCTTTCAATATTTGAATGTATCATGTATTAATTAACTTTTGCTGCTGTAACAAATTACCAGAAAGAGTTTTAAACAATACGAATTTTTTTCTTGTACAATTCTAGAGGTCAAACATAAGGTGTTATTAAGGCTACATTACTTCAGGAAGCTTCAGGGAAGAATCTGTTTTCTTGCCTTTTTCAGTTTCTAAAGGCTGCCTTTATTCCTTGGCTCACGGCCCTTTCTTCCATCTTCAAAGACAGCAATGGCTGGTCGAGTCTTGTGTTATGTCACTGTGACATTCTTTTCTGTAGACAGAGATCCATATGCTTTCCTTTTAGAAAGACCGATGTGATTGCATTCAGCCTACCAGGATAATCCTGGAAAATCTCAATCCAGATCCTTCATCACATCTGCAAAGTCCTTTTATTGCATAATGTGAGTTCATGTATTTACATGTTCTGCGGATTAGTATAGGAACACCTTTTGGAAGGGGGGGTGGCATCCGTCAGCTATCACATTATTTAAATCTTTTTTAAAGCAAACTTTTATTGAGATAAAACATACATTCACAAGTGTACACATTTTAGGTTTACAACACAGCAATTTTCACAACCTGAAAAATACCAAGTTCCTATTAAGAAACAGAAGGTTGCCAGTACCTTAGAAACCCCCTCTTGTGCTGTCAGCCAGTTACTGTGCACTTCCTCTGCCATAGCAGGCTGACCTCTGTATCCTGATGTCATAGGTTATATCTGCCTGGTTATAAACTTCGATGAAATCACAAAATTTGGACTCTGAATCTGGCCTCTTTTGCTCCACATTATGTTTGTGTGTTTTATCCATGTTATTTTTTGTAGTTGTCCTTTACTTTCATCGCCATACAGTATTTCATTGTATAAATACACCACCATTTGTTTATTCACAGATATGCATGGATATTTGGTTTTTTAGGAATAGTGTTCCCATGAACTTTTGTGCACACCTTTTGGTGAAAAAGGTGTAGTCGTTTTTGTTCAGTACATACTCAGAAGGAGAATCGCGGAACCATTTAGTATGCATATGTTCAGCTTTAAAAAATAATGCCAAAAAGTTTTCCAAAATGGTTGTTGCAATGAACACTCCCACCAGTAACAGGTAGAGGGTGCTGGTTGCACCATATTTTGGCCTGTGCTTGGCATTGTCTGTATTTTTCATTTTACTTCTTATGGGTGTGTATTGGTCATTTTAATTTATACTTCACTGGAGATTAAGAAAGTGTAGTACTTTTGCATAGGTATATTGGTCCTCTAGCTATCCGCTTATATGAAATTTCCCTTCAAGTCTGTTGGGTTATCTTTTTCATATGAATATGGAACTTATTATATAATCTAATTACAAGTCCTTTTTCAATTATATTTGTTGGACTTATATTTTTCTACTCTGTGGTCACCTTTTTGATTCTCTTGATATGTCTTTTGATGAACCAGAGTTCCTAATTTTAATATAGACCAGGTTGCTAACCTTTCCATTGATTGTTAGTGTCCTTTGTATCTTCTTTAGGAAATCTCTGAAATCTCTGCCTACCACAAACTCATTATCTCTCGGACTTGTAGTCCCACATATGTCATATATCAAGCAGTTATAAATGCATGCTAGGATTCTAGGCTTTTTATTTAGTCTCATCTACCTGTAATGTGTCCCTGTACCAATATTCTGTTTTAATTAGTATTGCTTTATATTAAATACCTGCAGCTTTATATCTTCAATGTTGTCTTGGCTTGCTAGGCCCTTTCATCTTCAATAGAAATTTTAGGTTTACCTAGTCTAGTTCTATGAAAAATTCTATGGGGGACATTGATAAGAATTACTGAACTTATAGATTTTACCCCCCTTATTTATTACTCCTAGAAGAAGAGAAGACAATTATGCTTCATAGAGTTGGAAACAGAAATTGGCATGTGTAGTGTAGCCCTTCCTCTTGTCTTCTTGGGAATCAGCTGCCTGCATAGTACAGATTCTGTCCTAAGCATTAAGTTTTACAGGGTCTCTCCCCAATGGGAAAAGAGTTGGTTAGTCTGTTTCAGTGTCAAGGACTTAACTTTTTGTTGTTGCATTCGTAAGTTATGGTTTCCAGTGGGTTTATCTATGATAAAATTCAAATTTTGGTCTTCATCTGTCTGAGTCTTATTTCTGTATTCTTTAAGAACTTGGGTAGAGAGATTATTGGTGCTACTTATTGAATACCTAAAGCCCCAATATGGAACTTTCCATTTATAGTATAAATGCCTATTTATTTATTTCATTTTTTTCAAGGAGATTCTAGACTCATTGAAGCTATTACTTGAACCTATCACTGTTAAACTGAGTTCTGTCCACCTTGGAAGCAATTTAATGTAATGGTTATGAGCAACATTTTTTCTGGCTCTGCCGTGTACTAACTGTATGACTCTGTAAAATTTATTTGTGAAATGGGACTAGTACTTACTTCATGGAGTTATTGCAAGCATTAAATGAACCAACACACATGAAATTGAGTTTAATAATAACTAGTGTCTAGGATGTTCTAAATAAATGGTAGCCGTTATTATTGCTGTTATTTTCTCAGCATTTAGAACTGTTTCAAGTGCATAGTGGGCATTTGATAAACACATTAATACTAATCGATTACATTGAATTGGGATGACCCAGCTTTCATGGCTCCCCTCTGTCTTCCCAAACTCATTTAAGTCCAAAGCCTCTTATTCGCTGTATCCTACTTACTCTCACACTTAGATTTTATAACATTTCAAGATCCCTATGCCCCATACACTTACTTACTATTTACATTATTGCTGTGTTATTGCACCTGCATTTTATGGGAACATTATCAGACTATTTAAGAAGGGGAGTAAAGATGATACATCACTGAATCTTCAGATGTCTTAGCATAAAGGAAATTGTTAGTAGTAGAGTGCCAAAGTGTATGCCTTTGTGTTTTGCTTCATATTACTAAACAGAATTTTAGGACTACCAATTTTTGTGAGAGCGTGCAGTGCTGTCTGAAGGCCGTAAGGATTAAATAACTGATCTGAGGTCTCACAGCTAGCCTGATTCCAAGGCTGGAACCTCATCTAACACTCTCTTCCCCTCTTCTGTTATTTTGGTAAGGAATGTTTTCAGCTACGCTTAACTGCAAACCTGACTGATAGTGGCTTAACCAAGTCAGGATTTATTTTTCTTATACGACCAGCTGCCTGGAGGTAGGCAGTTGTTGGTTTTAGTTCAGTGGTTCCCCAATGGCACAAGCCTGGGCTGACTCCTTGGGATTTTATTGGCCTTTCTGCCCTGGTTGGTTATTCGGCTTCAGCGACTCCTCGCATCATATCCCTGCCACGATCACAGGCAGCAACTTCCCACGCCACCCTCTTATCAGGATAAAAGTCTTTCTTGGAAGTTTATTGGCAGAACTGGGTCCCTTAGTCACTTAAGATGGAAGTAAATTCTGTGGTGGGAGGGAGGCAACGAGACGAGGGATAGAAATGCCTGTGGGGTTAGCACTGCAGCAGTGCCAGTCACTATGTGCTATGCTGTTCAGTATTTAGTTTTATAATAAAAGAGCACTTTAATACTCTACATCAGGGGTGTCCAAACTTTTTTTCAATGGTTTTCAGCAAGGGCCATATGCGGTAAAATACACAAACAGCTGGGCCACTCACTCGAGGTGAAGTACGTATTACCTCACCTGGTTTATTTAAATAAACTAAATATATTTTTGGAATTTGCTGCCGGCCAATTAACAATGGATCGCGGGCTGCAGTTGGCCCATGGGCCACAGTTTGGACACCCCTGCTTTACATTCTAACATAGAAGTCCTTCATGTATTATGTACTATAGCTTACAGTTATTTCTTATGTGTCTGCTACAATAGCAATCTGAAAAAAAGATTTATGCCTTCGTCTTAGTTCAATTTGTGCATTTCAAAATATTAACGTAACTTCTTTTGTACTTTTATCATTGTATGAAATGTAGTAACTTTAAAATAATTAGTGACAAATTTATTTCTTCACAGGATAAGAACACATTCTACCTTAACTGAAAATATGCTTTCTCATAAAGTACAATTTGATGGTAGGATCATATCAAGGTAATTGTGATTTTATTAAAGTTTTTAATCTTATGATTAGAAAATGTATTCTCTTTTCAAATAGAAATAAGAATAATGAGATTAGTTAAATTTGTCACAAAGAAGTGAAATGTGAATTTAGAATAAACATTTTTAGATTATATATAAATTAATCTGTTACGAAAATTGTAGGAAATATGAACATATAAGAAAAACATTTTAATTAGAAGTTATTTTAAAAGTGATTTTAAAATGTGTTTCAAAAAGAAATGTAGAAGTGAATTTTAAAAAGATACACCGTGGGAACCAAAAAAATTTACACAGTTAAGATATGTTATCTATGTATTACTTTTCGAAGTTGAATTACGGTAGCAATGTGTAATATGACTTTCGCTCAAAAGATGGCATTAATCAAATGAATGCTAATGTCATTCGTTGTATTACAATTTTAATACAGTTTTTTCCTTTCTTAAAATGTGTATACATTTTTTTGGCACCCTCTGTATATTGCTACTACAAGGTCCTAAATAAACCATTTAAAAACTAAACTTTACGTAAGCTGCTTTATGTAATTTCATTTTAATGGTTAAGTTAACAATACAACATTGATAGATGCAATAAGGTGACAAGGTAGATGATTTTTAAATCTCTTCTCTGAGTCTATAAACTTCCAGTAAAGCATAATGCTACTTGGTGTTCTTTGTGTACACTAATGGTAAAGTTTGTTTTTTTAAGTTATTAAGTTTGTTCAATGATTTTAAATTTTCTATAACAAAGGAAAATAAATGTATATCTTCGAGTGGCTTCTTGAAAGCTCAACATTTTTTAAAGATCTTTTACTTTATTTTAAAAGTCTGTATCACATTAGTTATCTACATTGTAATATATCCATATTCATATCAGTATAAGATAAAGCTTTTCTCCATCCAAATCTTACTTAAATTGATGTGTGAGTAAGCCGTGGCATTTCTCCCTATGGTGTCCCATAACCCTTGGTCATTGCCACACATTTGATGCTATCCCTCTTTGACATGCATAATTTTAGCTTGTTATTTAATTTGAAATTTATCCTGTTTGAAAATCTTTCATATTATTCTCTTTTTCTAGAAATGGACGTGATGCTTGCAGAGAGCTGATTGGGTTCTTTTTTACTCATGATCAGTCCCTTACAGTTTACGAATATCGGCAATTTGGGAAAAATAGGTGGGCCATGAAACATTGTTAACACCTGTCAAGATGATTACTTCAGAGAGAAGCTGAATAACGCCACATTTTTGTCATTTAACTTCTAGAACAAATGTGCTACCTTTTATTCAAAAAAACATCTATAGTCATCAGTGTGGACGAAGGAAAGGAAAACAATACCAACTTGGTGATTTTTATGTTGTAAGTTAAGTGTGCCTGCAAATGTTTTAGTCTCAGATGTTGGATTATGGGACCCTGTGGGGATGGAGAAGCAGGGTTTCTCGTCTTTAGTCAATTTTCTCTCCTTCCTGAGCAGGGGCTAATGGTTGATGTTTTCCTGCAGGTTCTGCCTCTCAGGCTCAGAAACCAGTGGTCTGAATCTAAACATAGCATTTATTCCCTGTAACACTACTTTCTACTCCCACCCAAATCCACAGTATAAGCCCAGGAGAGCTTGTCTCTTGGTACTTTTAAAGGCTCTGCAGGGCTGTACCATTGGGTAAGTGGCTACTTCAATAACACCAGGAGTAATGCTCCAGCTAAAAAACAGGCTTATCTCCTGAGTGTGCAGTTTTCTCTATCCAGGGGGTAGTTGGCTTCTGGAGCCGTCCTATATCCGAGAGTTAGCTTATCCTTCTTGTGATTTTTCCCACCTCATGCAGCTCTTGGCATATGGTGTACCACAAGGATTTCCTAGGACAGGTCGATCATAGGTCATGTTATGGTGTCTATCATGCTCTTACATTTTAAATCATTATATTCACATGTTTTCTCATGATTAAAATACAGCATTGTTCTCAGTGATCATTCGTGTAACAAATATATATCCATAAGCTAAGCATTGGAGGGAGAACAATGAATAAGTTAGACCTATTCCCTGCTTTTGTAGAGCTTATAGTCTCATGGGAAACACTGTCAGATAGGAAGGGTAATGATTTAGTTTTGTGGGGTCAAAGGAGTCATCCAGAAGGAAGTGCCATCTAACCCTGACCTAGAGAAGGAGTTAGCTAGGCTGGGATAGTGATATAGGAGAGGTTAGGGAAAGTCTGTCCAGAGTGTGGAGTTCAGGGTAGGTATTGTCAAGAATGAATTTGAATATTACGGAAACCACTTCATGGACTGTGTAGATGCCTGACCACTGCGCTGTACACCTGAAGCTGAATAATACTGAATGCCAACTATAATTATATATATATATATATATATATATATATATATATATATATATATGTATTTATTTATTCACGGGATGTGGAGTACAGCATAGGGAATAGAGTCAATGGGATTGTAACAGCTATACATGATGTCGAATGGGTAGTAGATTGGGGGAGGGGGGTTATCACTTTGTGAGGGGTGTAAATGTCTAACTATTACATTATTTTGTACACCTGAAACTAAATAATTAAAAAAAATTAGAAATAATTAAAAAAATCTTTAGAAAGATCGCTCTGGTTACAATGTGGGGAATGAATTGAAGACTAGATACAAAGAACCAGATTGGATTGAATTATGTAAATCTAGGAAGGAGGTAATGGCAACCTGAATTAGGCAGGTGGCTGTGGCTATGAAGGCAATTGAAAAATAAAATAAATCTTTAGGAAATAGAATCAATAAGATGCAGTAACGACTTAGGTGAAGAATTGGGGGTTAAGAAAAACTTTGCATTTTAAAGCTGGATTAAATAATCCAAGTTTACATATATACATGTGTCACTCAAGTCTGCCTCTTGAGATCTAGAGAAAATAAGCTCTGACTCCCATTTCATAACCTGCAAAAAGGATGTTTAATGCCTATCCTACAATTAAAGTTACCTCTGGTTCTGAGTGCTGTCTCCAGTAATGTAGTATATAGTTTGTGACTTATTCTCACTATTCCTGTTCCAGTTCACTTGAAACAGATGTTGAATTCCACTCCCTTTTATGAAATAAAGAAAGGAAGGAAGGAAAAGGGCTGGGAAGGAGGGAGGGAGGAAGGAAAAGCCACACACAAACTATACATATGGTGCTTTGTGTGTGTGGCAGACATTTTGAAAGATATGGAGGGAGGTTAATATTATAAGAATTTAGAATTATTTATTAGATATTCTTATTCCTAAAAATATGTCCTTTGTCTATTTCCCATAGTAAAGGCCTTCTTCTTCATTTTTCGACTCCTTCCACCTTTTGCTCCTTCTCACAATCTTCCATTTCTTTATGCAGAAATATTCTACCTTACCCTTTGGGGGGAGGGTATCTTCTGCTTTCCACGTGTTACTCTGGAGCTTATCATTTCATTTCTATATGCCCCATCAAGGTCTTTTCCTAAACACTTCCTAAAAGAAATTTTAGTGCCATCTATTAATATGATACTCAAATAAGCATGCATATTTGCCAATAGACACACATGCATGAAAGTGCATCCACATATGTTCATTCATTTGCATATAGCATATAGCTATATAACTTCGGATGCACTGACACAGACCGTACAGAAGTATTCTTATCACACTTGTATGTATGCACCCGTTAGCTTTTATGTATACACTTAACATGTATAACCCTGCTACACAATTCACAGTGTCTCCAATTGCTTAATATTGTAATTACAAAAGAATTTATACACATTTCAATAAAAGGAGAAAGTATTTATAGTTACAAGTTTTCTAAAGTAAATGCTCCAGGAAAAAGGAGAGGAGAGAAATCTCTTCCATTATTTTCAAGAAAGAAAATTAAACTTCTTATTTTAAATTTGTGGTTGTCCTTATTTGAACATGTTTATTTGAGCAACTCAAAAATTAAAATAATGGCAAGTTTCTAAGTGTGTAGTAAAGACTTTTGATAGAAATATTTTTACTCAAGTCTTTATACTCTAATTAGTTTAAAATTAGGTTTTACAGTTATGTGATGTTTGTTACCCAAAGACCAAGTGAAAAAGTATGATTGATCTATACAGTTCATCAATTTGTCATACATCTTTCTGTGGATCAACTACCCTATTTCTGTATTTCGGAATGTCATAATTTTGATTTGAATAACTTACCCTTTCTTCCTGTGATTCTTATAAAAAAGTGGCATTCTTACATTATTTTCTTCACATGCATTATTAAACAGAAAATTTTTCTAATTCAGAGACTGATTAGCAGATTAGTTTCTTTATTTTCCTGTATTACTAGTTGAAGCCTGTGTGGTTTCTAAATGGTCTCTGAAATATGCTTTTTTTTTTTCAGATCATAAAAGTGTACTATGTCATAAAATTGAATAATTTAAATCAGTATTAGTTGTATTTCATTTCTTATAGACTTTCTGAGTTTTAAATAATTCATCTGTTAAATTTTTTTAGGGCGCAAACTTGACATTTTTGAATTCTGATCATCTCAGACTTCCAGAAAGCATAAAAGAAAACACATTACTTATACTTCGAATCACAAATATTGATCGGATAGCTTTGGAGTCTCTCAGGTAAGTCAAACATGCATTTGTTCTTGTGAGCATACGTGAGCATACGTGAAAACTATTATTTATTCTCTTAAAATGAGTATCTATCCCAAAGTATTTTGACTTTAGTTAGGTTTATATTTTTTAAAACAAAGCATAGCTATATGTGTCTGTTTTATGTGTTATCTTGTGCTCCATGTGTGAGAACAGTTACCATCACGTAAAGAACAAAAATGTCCCATTTTATCTTAAAGGTATTTGGTTAATTTGCCTTTGCTATAACACTTTTATTTTACGAAATGCTACCAAAGCTATAAAATTTAAAAGATGGGATATAGTACAATATTAATAATTACCCCCATATTTTTAGTGCTTTTTTTAGCACTAAAAAATGTCTTGGGTGTTACATGTTTATAGTGTTCTCTGATTAGTAAAATGCATAATGAAAAAATAATGCTATGAATGAAAAACACTCTTAAATGAATTTTAGTTGTTTTAATTATATATATGCTATTATTCTTGCTGACTGTTTCTTGGTGATAAATATATGCTATTCTTGCTGAGTGTTTCTTGGTGATAAATATAATTCAACATGACAATAATTGGTGTGCTATGTGTGCATTAGAGGCCATATCACACAAATTGGTTGCAAGGAAGTTTTTTTCACTTTGTCATTTACTGTATTGCTCAAAATGAATGCAATCTTTTTGGCTTTTTAAAAATCACATTTTTACATTTTGTACTTTACAAGGTAAAACTGCCTTTAAATTTAATAGTTTTAATTATTTTGTAAGAACATGGAAATAGCTACAAAAATAAATATAATGTTAAGAGTCATTCTGGGAAGGTTTTAAGGATTTCAGCCCTTTTCTTGGCTTATTTAATCCTCCTGGGATTAAATCAGCAGTTGAAAGTGGGACTCGATTAATCTCTAGGCACTCTTCCAACTTTGGTGAGAGTTTCATTGCGTCTAGAACAGTGAAGAGCTTAGAGTTTCCGTATTTATGGTTATAAAACAATATATTTTTATCACTGCGAACATGTTAATTGCAGAACTGATTCTGTGGAACATGAGGATGATATAAACAGGCAGGAAGCCAATGATAGGCTGGTCTTCAAGGCCATTCAAGGTATGTATCATTTTACTATACTCTCAAGTATTTTTAATTTTTAACCATTTTCTTTGTAAGTAGTAAAGCAGTATTTTCCAGATACTTTTTAGTGTTATGGCATTTGATTTATATTTCCTATTTGCTTTTTTGTAAGTTAATTATATGTCTGTGTGTGTGTGCGTGTGTGTGTGTGTGTGTATGTGTATACAAATATGTTTTTAGGATTTCTCCTACTTTAATGAGTCTAACTGAATAACTAGTATTATATGAATTATCGTGTTTCCTGGAAAATAATACCTAGCCGGACAATCAGCTCTAATGCGTCTTTTGGAGCAAAAATTAATGTAAGACCTGGTCTTACATTATATAAGATCTGATCTTATATTAATTTTTGCTCCAAAAGACGCATTAGAGCTGATTGTCCCGCTATAGGTCTTATTTTCGGGGAAACACGGTATGAATTTTACAATTTTAGAAAAAACTATATAATACGGGTTTTATTTATGAACTGAATAAAATGTAGCCAATTTTGTAATATAATATTTGTCTTATGCATTAGGTTATATCCTAAAGAGATTTGTGGCAGCCCTAGCATAAAAGCAAAGATGCTGGACTTTTCATGTTTGGACTCTGTCGTTCAGTAGACATATGACTTTGTGTAAATCTCTTGCACCTCTTTCTTCATCTCTAAAGTGAGGAAAATAACCTGTTTTATTAGCTTTCTAGAGTTGTAGGTAATAAATGAAATATATGTAGGCTTTAGATACTTGTAACCACTATAGTACAGTAGGCTCAAATAATCAATTCTTTGTTGAATTTCATAGTCTGGAAGGGAGAAAGTCATTAAACAAGTAACCACAAAAATCAACATATAATTTATGAATTTTGATAAAACCTGGTTTATTATTTAAATATTATAAGCGGGCTAGAAACATTGAAAAGTTATCTGGAATTGATATTTGAATTCTCAAATATTCTTGATGTCACTGTTAATAAATAGTTTATTTTATCATGGTCAATATAGTATTTTTCACTATTGTATCTAGTGACATTTACTTCCTCTAACGAATTGTATTTAGTAACTACTTTAGTAAAGTTCTCTGTGTATTCTTAAGATGGCCCAAACTGCATTAAATGAAATCACTGCCTCACAAAGAGAATGCTAGGCGCCAGAGAATATAACCTCTGATGAATTCCTGGAAGAAAGAGTTAGTTTACCTGTGTAAGGTTAGGACAGCACTTCAAAGCTGTGATGCTATTTAACATATAAGTTATAATTTGAAGATGCAAACTATTTCAGAAATTTTGAACTGATAATTATTGAATGACTGGCCAGGTGTCAATTTTGTAATTCAGTTGGTAACAGCAAAGACAGAAGAAAGAGGTGGGATTATTGGAAGAGGAGGATGCCTAGAAAATAACATTTTATTTGTAGCATTTAGGTCATTTTCATGCTGATAAAGTGTAACATCGTTTTTCTGTATGTAATATATAACTCTTCCACCACACAGTGGTGCTATAGTTCTGCTGTATTTACATGTAGTTTTATATATAACCCTCTTTGTTAAAAGCATTCTATTTTCCAAAAATGTTTTGTCAGTCATACATATGATTGATATTTCTTATATCAGTTACATCAACTTTAATTTTCTAACAAGAAAGACATTTGCGATTTGATACATTTGTGAATAGGAACTGTTATTAGTTTCCATCTCTCTTCTTCCTAAACAGATGAGTTAAAAGAACAGCTACATAAAAGAGGTGTCCGTATTTACACTGGATTGGGAAAATACTTTCGACAATTGGACAAAGAAGGAAGTGGACTTCTAGATAAGGCAGATTTTAAGCAAGCTCTAAATGTATTTCACTTAGAGGTGTCCGAAAAGGTATGTACTACAGATATTTCACTGCAGTGTATGATGTATTATTTTTAGGTGATACTTTTCACTTTATCTACTGAAATTTTAGTAGTTCATTGGTCTCCGTTTTCTTCTTTATGCCTTATTATTAGTGTTAAGCCAGCAGGTAACAAGTCATGTTGATTTTTAAAGTTTCAACATTCATTCCTCTATCATGCATACATTAAGAGTATATTAACCAGCCATCGTTCTCAGTTTGAAGAAGATATATTCCGTACTCTAAAGTCTTCATGATCAAAGCATAGAAATATGTGATTACAAAATAATATATCTGTTACGTAGAGAATGCTTACAGAACTCGTGGGATAAATTCCAAGCCAGGTGATGGGGAAAGAGAGGGAAGATGATAGAATAATTAATTCCTGGAAGAGGATATATCCAAGCTGACTTTTAAAGCATGAAGAAATAAGCAGAGAAGAGGGGAGGAGGAGTGTGGATCAGATAATGGATAGTTCATGAAGGGGAGAAGCACATGTGAAGGCACTGAGAGGACTAGGAGTGAGGCCTGTCCAGGAATTGTAAATGGCTCATCCCCTCATCCCCCCACACCCAGAGCCTTCACACATACTGTTCCCTCTGTGAGTAATTCCTGCTAGACCTTTGCATGGCTCAGTTTTCTCGTCATTCAGGCTGCGCTTTCTCTACTAAGAATACTGCCCTGTACCTCTGTCTAAAGGAACACCCCATCTGGTCCCTGGTCCTCTCTCTACTATTTACCCATTTTATTTTCTTGAGCCACTTTGTAAGTATCATCTGGCTATTCCTGCAAGTAGAATGTAAGCCCCATGAGGACAGGACCCAGGGTGCTTCCAGTTTTCTGCTCTCTTTCTAATACCTTGAATAAAACCTGGTGTATAGCAGGTGTTGAACAAATACACAATGTATTCGTTTAGATGGATAGAGAAATGGAAGGAAGGAAAAAAGAACAACGGAGAGAAACAAGCCTAGCAGGGGCTGTTACATTAAAGCCTTGCATGCCATGCTAAGAAGTTTGGATTTTATTCTAAAAGTATATGAATTGGAAACCCGTGTACCTCAAGACTTTCAGATTAAGAATCCTCTTGCATTCTTCTCTTTTGCTTCAAAGCGTCTCGTCACAAGATAGAGTGTATTTTGTGGAAGTAACACCAGAAATTGAATTTATGAGCTATAGGTTCAAGTCCAACTTTACTATGAACTATATGACCTTGAAGAGGTCTTTTCACTTTTCAAATTGGTAGGCTCTGCCTGGACAATCCAGAGAGAATACCTATAGTCAGAGTTGCTTTGAAGCTCAAATACGAAAATTACATGGGAATACACCTTATCAACTATAAAATCTGTATTATTGTTGTGACGTACCTGTCTTTTGTGTTTTTTGCAACATTTAATCTTATGGCCCACCTGATGACACATACTATGGGTTATCTAACTTGACTTCTTCCTTTCATACAACAAAACAAAAGAAAACAAAACAAAAACAGCAACAGACATTTAGAAACCTTGGTGTCTTTATCCACATCACACAGGTAATTAATAACTGAGATAAAACTAGAACGCAGATAATCTGTGCCAGTCTAGTACTCTTTCCGCATCATCATAATACTTCCTTTTTTTGGTTGATTTGTTAAATTTTTATGATTAGATTCAAGAATAAAAACTAAACAATATTACCTAATGCATCTAACATAGGGAGAACATATATTATAAAAATGAGTAAACTTCCCCTTTTGCTCATATATTTAAAATAATATTCCGTGTTTTTGTTTTCCCGCATGATATCACAGGAGATTGCCCGCGCAATGATAAGCAAAATTAAGTCATTATAAAATAAGAATATAAGTATCACCAACCTGGGTCTAATTAAGGAATATGTGACTTTTTGGAATTTCTTAAGTTCTCTACCTTGTCTAGGACTGCAAAAGATGTTAACAAATATTATTACGTTTTGGTCATATGCAGCTTAAAGGTGTAACAGTGGTTCTGTGTGATTATTTCTAGAATTTTGAGTCTTCATGGCTAATTCTGAATGACAATGGCGATGGCAAGGTTGACTACGGAGAATTCAAACGTGCCGTTATCGGTGAAATGAATGAATACAGGAAATCATTTGTTCGAAAGGTAACTTTGTGAAATAATTTTTCAAATAGTTACTTTTAATAGATTATTAGGTTCATTATTTTAAAACTTTAATGAATTACCATCGAAAATGTTTTAAATCCCTTTGCCTGTAATGTATTTTGATTTTAGTAAAACACAAACAAGCAAATACAAATACTCTTCCAGGATAAAGCTAAATAATTTATGCATATGTTTTAGAAAAATATTATGAAAGGAAAATCAAATCTGAAATTAAATTTTGGTTTACAAATTACTAGTTTCATAAATTGCTGGCTCCATATATGACTATGTGATATAGCTGTGTGACTATATGTATTTTTAAATATCCCCGAGCCTCAGTTTCTTATCTGATAGAGCTGGTATAAGGATTGAATGCGATAATACATGTAAAATTCGTAGTTTGCGGCTTTCCCAAGGTCAAGGCTCAATACATGTTATCTTAGGAAGACTAAGATAGTTTCCGGGTTTTTGTAATATGTATGCTAAGTGTTAAAATGAAGATTAAAATGATCATATTAAATTAGAATTAAAAATAGGAACCCTGATTTTTATAGGAAACTACTCTGGTTCTGGTAGCCATTTTTAGAGCATACTTTTGAGCAATGTAGTTTTCTTTTTCTTTCGTTTATGTACCTAATATAAAACATACGTGTGTCTAGTACTGTGTATAGAGTAGTATTAACAATTATATCAAGTATAAATCTTAAATAGAAAATATCAAAAAAATTCTCCTAATAGTATTTATAAATTTGAATTTATTCGTACTTTACATATCCTGGTGATAGGTTTGAGTATCAGAAATAGAAACTGAAATTGAAGGTTTGTCTCTTTCATAAATCTTGGTACTGGGAATAGAGGACAAAAGAGTTACAAACTATCCTATTAGTTTGCTAGGGCTGCCATAACAAGTACCACAGACTGGGTGGCTTAAATAGAAATTTATTGTCTCAAAATTCTGGAAGCTAGAAGTCCAAGATCAAGGTGTCAGCAGGTTTGGTTTCTCCTGAGGCTTCTCTCCTTGGCGTGTAATGGTCTTCTCCCTGCGTGTTCACCTGGTCATCCCTCAGTGTGTGTTGTCTGTGTCCTAATCTCTGCTTCTTTTATGGACACCAGTCATATTGGATTAGGGCCCACCCTAATGATTCCATTTTAACTTAATTACCTCTGTAAAGGCTCTATCTCCAAATACAGTCACATTATGAGATACTGGGGCTTTAACACATGAATTGTAGGGTACACAGCTCAGCCCCTAGCAGGTACCATATTTCTGTGAACACACTGTGGATAAACAAACTTGATTCCAGTTTTGACTCTTCTGAAAATGTGGGATGTTGTTTTGGATCATTTGTGTGTTTCTATGTACCCACTCCCATTTCTAATTAAATATTTTATGGTATTATACTCAGAGCTGCATTGAATTAGAGGAACAATAAAACAACTAGCATTTCAAAGTTACCTTAAATTTCAGCAAATACAGTAACAAAATCCATTTAAAAAGTTATTTCACTTTCTCATTGATTTTAGTGATGGAATATTTGGAAGTTCACTTTGGAAACAAAATAGCCCTGGTCATTTATCCTGGACATTTACCAGTTTTATGTGAATCCTAGATCTGGAAGTTACCTGAGAAGTTTTTTTACCCAACCCTTCAGTGTGCAGAGGAGGAAAGCCAGGATAACAGAGGTTAGGTTACTTTACCAAGGTCAGGGTGCTAGAAAGTGGTAGAACTAATAATACTTGAGTGCAGGTTACCTATGTCGACCCCCCAAAAGAAGATACCCACTAAGAATGGCTCCTAATGGCTAACTGGGCTCAAATTTAAAAACAGAGACCAGCAGCCATTTCTAAACCGGGGCCTCTCACGCAAACCACACTTCAGGGAGAAACCTGCACTGCATTAACTGCTTGCACTGTATTCCTGCTTTCTGAGCCAGCCCTTATAAAGAAATTCTTGGAATGGTATTTCAACCAATAGGACTGAGACTTTCCCTGCCCAGATGGAGCTGCACAGCTATATACTCATTAGCATATTCACTGACCAATCAGAGCAGCTCCATTCTGACCAATCAGGCACCGCAGTGCTTTCTAGGTCAATCAAACTGTAAACATTTGGAGTCCTCATTTGCATGAGGATGAACCAATCAGTGACCAGCAGAGGGGATGTCTCTCTCTGAAAGTTAGCTCCCCTCTGGCTCAGGGAGTGGGCTTTCCTTTTCCACCAAAGGTTGAAGACTGCATTTCCCCAGCTGGACTTGAAAAACTGAAGACATCTCCTAGGACCAGAGCAGAGCGGACTGGGACAGAACTGAGCGAGTTGCCTCACTGGTGGCTAACCTCACCCAGGGGCTGCCTCACCTGAGGGCCACTTTGCAGCTATGCTGTTCCACAGCCCGCTGTTTCAAAAGTGAGCTGTAAGGCTATTGAGTTGTTCCACAGCCATGCTGGTCTCACAGCCATGCTGTTCTCACAGCCATGCTGTATCACAACTGAGCTGTTGGTACTGGGTAAAGTTTCCTTCTGCACCACACCCCAAATTGGGGATTCCTATTGGAGTTGAATTGCTGCCAACTACCATGGGTTGACACCTAATATCTTGCTCCAATATCATTCTTCTTTGTATTCATGACGCCCCCTACTGTACACCAGTGTAGTATTTTTAAACTGTCTTGTTTAGAGTCTATAGATAACCTACTGCAGAAAAGAAAATGAGGATCTCATGTCTACTGATTTCATAGAAAAAAATAGCATTTCTTTCTTTCTTTAGGCCTTTATGAAACTGGATTTCAACAAAATGGGCAGTGTACCTATTATAGACATAAGAAAATGTTATTGTGCAAAGAAACATCCTCAAGTAATTTCAGGTAATTATGAGTCAAAATACATTAGATTTCTAAAATATTAGCTAATAAAAGTAGTATCTTCAAATAATATTAATTGATATTGTGGACCTGAAGCCATTAAGGGAGGAATAAGCAATTATTGTTTTTTTTAAATCAGAAAAGTGGTAGCTTTTTTACCTTCTTCGTTTAAAAATTCTTTGGTCTATTGTCTGTACTTATTTTTTCTTTGATGTTTATAATCGAGATTGTACTTTTGTTTTCTATTGAGGAAATAGTGAGGAATTTGAGTTAGAAAGAACAGAATAGAGAACAGATAATTACGTGTGCAAGTTCTCCAAATTAGTTTTACTGAATGTGCTTACTATACTCGAAGATTTAAAGCAGAATGAGGGAATGAATGTCTTTCTCTAGTGCTGGAGCTATACATATAATGAAAATACATATGTCTATGAAAATTTGAGGATATAGAAAATATCTCAGTGTAATTCTACAGATTCATTACCTACTATATTTCTTCTGACTTTAATTTTTACATAATTGATTTATAAATAAATTCTTATTATAAAGAAAGCATTTGGCCCCAGTAACTACCCTCTTTTCATTACATTTCCCTCTACAGAGGTAACAATTAAATATTACTATTATTTAATATATATATATATATATATATATATATATATATATATATATATTTCAGTCTTTATGGATTTTCATAGCTGTGTATATAGTATAAATATCTAATACATTTTTGAAGACTCTTTTCATGAAAGTTTTGCTAAACATATGTCAGTTTGCTTTTTACACTCAAACTATGTTTAGGAGCTCTTTTTATGTTAATCCACATTGTGCCATTTTATTTTATCTACTGCATGTTATTCTTTTTAAAAATCAGTATACCATAATTTACTTAGCTAGTCTCCTATTGGAAGACTTTTTAAAAATTAGTTCAGGTACACAAAACAAGGTAATAGTTAGACATTTATCATTTATATCCCTCACAGTGTCAACCCCCATCGCCCCATTAACTATCCCTCTGACATTGAACACAGCCATTACATTTCCACTGTCTCTATTCCTAATGCTATACTCCGCTTCTTGTAACTATATGTATATAGTTACAAAATTTATAACTGTAGTTCCAAAATTTATAAATGGCTGCTGGATTTTGTCAAATGCTTCTTCTGCA
This sequence comes from Rhinolophus sinicus, assembly GCF_057876585.1. NCBI lineage: Eukaryota > Metazoa > Chordata > Mammalia > Chiroptera > Rhinolophidae > Rhinolophus > Rhinolophus sinicus. Next base: position 71,933,644 of record NC_142501.1, on the reverse strand, counting down.
TCTGTTGATACGATTATATGATTTTTATTTTTCATTTTGTTAATGTGGTGTATCACATTAATTGATTTGTGGATGTTGAACCACCCTTGCATCCCAGAAATGAATCCCACTTGATCATGGTGTATGATCTTTTTAATATATTGCTGAATTCTGTTCGCTAATATTTTGTTGAGGACTTTTGCATCTATGTGCATTAGAGATATCTAGTTTTCTTTTTTTTGTAGTGTCTTTGTCTGATTTTGGGATCAGGGTGATAGTGGCCTTATAAAAAGTGTTTGGGAGCCTTCCCTTTTTCTCGATTTTTTGGAAGAACTTGAGGAGAATAGGTGATAATTCTTTTTTGAATGTTTTATAAAATTCGCCTGTAAAGCCGTCTGGTCCAGGGCTTTTGTTTATTGGGAGATTGTTGGTTACTGATTCAATTTCCCTGGTGGTAATCAGTCTATTCAGGTTTTCCGTTTCTTGTTGAGTTAGCCTTGGAAGGCCGTATGCTTCTAGAAAATTGTCCATTTCTTCCAGATTTTCAAATTTGTTGACATATAGTTGCTCATAGTAATTTCTTAAATTTTTTTGTATTTCTGTGGTGTCTGTTGTCACTTCTATTGGAAGACTTTTAATTTCTAATTATTGATGTTCAACCAGTGAAGCAATGAGTATGCTTATTTGTGATTCCTTAGACCCATTTTCTGCTGTTTCCTTGGGGTAATATTAAGACCTAGAATATCTGTATTTCCAGTTTTGATTAATTCTTCCAAATTGCTGTGTAAGATGGCTATACCAGATTATACTGCCATTTGTTAGAGAATTAATTTCACCTCAGATTTTTGCCAATCTAATATGTTAAAAAAAAATTAATTTGCATTTTCCTCATTATTAGGGAGTTTAAACATATTTTTGTATATTTATTGACCATTTATTATTTATATTTAATGAATAGTTTCTAATTTTATTTGCTATGTTTAATACTATAGAATATTATTATTCTAGAATTTTCCTTTTTAAATATTAAAATAAGATATACTGTAATTATTTTGGTTTATTGTTATTAACCCTTGTAAATGATTTATTAATTTTAACTGTGAAGTGAAAAAATAGAATTTGTATGTAAATTAATGCTAATCATCACTGTCTTCCCAATTTTTAATAATCTGTTTCAGGTCAAAATAGTTTAATTTGCTTATTAATGATTTTAAATGAACTACAGTTGCCGTAGAGAATTTCTAGTATTATTTAGTTATATTTAGTATATCTTTTCCTTAAAATCCATGTCATTCTCTGCTTTTTTTCTCTAATTAGTGATACTAAATATACGAACAAGATGATTTACTTATTTCAAAATTAGGTGATTTTATTACCTTGTATTTTATTCTGTCTTCTCCTCTCTAATCTTAATTAAGTTGTTTAAGGAGCTTCAATTTTTTGTGTCATTGAATTGGTGAGAGTTTTGTTTTTGTTGTTGGATAATCCTTTGTTTAAGAAATTGCATACCTTGTCTTTGCATTCACATTAAGGAAGATAAGCTAGCAAGGTCAACAATCTTAAGAGGAAACCCTATTACTGTTTTTCTTAAAAAAAAAAAAAAAAAAGCTAGAAACCCTTTTTTGTTATCTATGATTATAAATTATAATCTATTCACATGCCCATCGAATTAAATTCATATTAAGACTTTTATATCACATGTAATTTAACTACAGAAAATATTTTCTTTTTACTTTGTTTGAATAATTTATTTTAAAAAGTATTTTCAGCTTTAATGGAAATGGGATTTATCAAATGTTTTTCTGTTTAACAGTATTAGAAATCTAATGTTTAAAATACTTTGCTCTCTAAGAGGAGCAAAAGAAAGATTAGTTACAAATGATAGTAGGTAGGTATTTACTTGGTGGGGGAGGCAAAAGAAGTATAAAATTCTTGAATATTTGAAAATAAATTTAAATTAAAAATGTTTTTCTTAGAAAAAGTAGTGTTAAAATTTATTCAAAACTATGGATGGTAAATGGGGAACTCTCTTTTGCCTGCAGGTATATATTTTTATATAGATTAGATCTTGATTAATGTTTATCCTTGACTAACATTCAATTACAAAGTCACTTATTTGTTTTTTATTACCAATTCTGTATAACATAATTATTCAGTCCTTGTTAATTCAACCTGTTTTTTTTTAAATGATCGCCTCATCTCTATTTCTCACATATGTTTTAAAACATTTTGCTATTCAAAGCAGATATTTCCTTTACTTTGATAGGCACTTTAAAATGAATAATTATCTAAGATCATTAGAGAACTTCTGGTGTTTGAAAAAGATCCAACTCTTACCCTAATTTTGCCGACCCTGTTAGACAATTAAGGTGGTATCCCCATTTAAGTTTGTTATTTTAAAATGCAACGTGACTTTAAAATGATTTATAGAGTCCCATAGATTTTTCTGACCCCTTTTCTGCCTTTATATGTGAGCTTCTGTTTCTTTTCTTTGAGTATTATCTGACCATCTTTTCTATAGCTTCCTTTTATCTCTTAATTTTCTTTTCTTATTAAAAAATTAATGAATGTCTTTTTTCCTGTTCTATTCTAGGATCCTGGGAGTAAATCAGTGCACAGACAGTGAGGATGGGGGTGGGGGAGGTGAAGGGAGTGGCAGATTAATGAGATGAGTTCTGCGTTGGAGTACCTACATTTAGGGTGGTCAATGAAAGCTTCCCCAAAAAAATAGTATATTTAAGAGGTCACTCCTTCTCTCTAACTGACCATAATATGATTAAAACTACTTATTGTTTTATTTCTGAATTAAAAAATCAAAAAAATTTTAAAAGGGATGAATCATATTTTATGTTCTCTCTTTAAGTAAAAAACTAAAGATTATTTTATGTTCTCTCTTTAAATAACAAACTAAACATATTAAAAATTGTAAGTTGAAATAACAAACTTACAATTTTTTTAATATACATTATTCTCAATAGCATTTTCCTATAGAATAAAGTCAATCATATTTAACATGACCCAGTGGAAATAGCCTACTTAATATCAGATATTAAAATATAATGATTTAATCTAGTGTAAGGTCTTCCAGCAAAAATTTTCAGAAGTCTCTGAATTCTGTGTTTGCAGTAATATCTTTTAGCTGCAATAATGAGTAACTGATTCATAAAATAACCAATGCCTGAAAGTAGAGACACCCTTCACACATTGTATTACTGTGTTAACAGGCTGTAAATCTTTGAAATTATTTACTTTTTTCTGTTCTTTCTTTATTTCTAATGGAAATGAAACTAAGTCCTCTAAAATATTAAGAAATATAAAAATATCTACAGTAATAACTATTATTTTTCCTATACATATAGGATACACCCTATCAGAAGTTTAAAACATAAAAACAAGGTTGCTAGATGGGAGGTGGGTGGGGATAAGGGGGAAGGTGAGAGGATTAGAAAATAGTCAGTAACCACAAGATGGCCACAGGGTTCTGAAAATTAATTTGGGGAGCGTAATCAATAATGTTGTAAAGATTTTGTAGGGTATCCGATGGACACTTGTCTCATTAGGGAGACCACCTCAGGGATGATGTAGATGCCTGATCACTGCACTGTACACCTGAAGCTGAACAATAATGAATGTCAATTACAAGTTTGTATGTATATGTATGTGTGTGTGTGTATGTGTATATATATATATATATATATATATATATATATATATATATATACATATATACATATATATGTGTGTATATGTATGTACTTACAAGAAGCGGAGTACAGCATTAGGAATAGAGACAGTGGAAATGTGATGGCTCTGTGCGATGTCAGAGGGTTAGTAGATGGAGGAGGGGGGTTCACACAATGTGAGGGATATAAAAGATAAATGTGTAAGTAAAAAAAAAATTCTATATTCCTACTGGGGGGAAAAACTTGATTATATATTTATAGGTGGAATTGGAAAATTAAAGTTCACTTTTCATGGTTTATATTAAAAAAAAATCCCCGAATTGCTATTTGCTCAAGTTTTAGGGAAGAGTTAACTCTATATGCCTATCATTCTTCAATATATCCAATGACATCATTTAATAAATAGATCGTGGGATTTCTTTCTTTTTTTTTTTTTTATTAGTTTCAGGTGCACAAGACAAAGCAAAACTTAGACGTTTAGTGGGATTTCTTTTAATTAAAAAAAAGCATACCTCAAATGTGTACTAAAGTCACCACCATGATATTAGTTCATCATGAAAATGTCTAAATAAATTAGATGGTAGTTTGACATATGATTTCAAATTGTTGAAAAGATTTTATAAGATAATTAAGTATTTCTTTACCATCATCAGTCATTTTCCTGTACTTTTAAAGAGATTGTTACATAGTCAGTACTATTTTACAGGCCATTTCACAGAGGAACAAATCAAATCATCATTTCTAGAAACATTAAAAGATGCCTGCAACAAGTCTGATGAAGTGTCATATGGTGAATTTGAAGATTACTATGAAGGTCTAAGTATAGGAATAGGAAATGATGAAGATTTTGTTAATATCTTACGTACTCCATGGGGGATTTAGTTTTTTTAAATGAGTATGTCATTAGCACTAAACATTTTAAAGGAGAGATGAATTCATTGTAAAGTATGATCAAACACTGGAATATATTTTTCTAGGGCTCGCTTCATTTTTTTATTTTTTCCTTACAAAGGTTGAGTCTGGATAGAGAAATATTCAGAAAGTTAGATGTAGGGGTATATGTACATTCATGCACAGGTACGAGCGCTCATTGTCTATAAGTTTGAAAAGATCTGTCTTTTTGATTTATTACTCATCTTGAATGTATTTCAGAGGTCTTTATTAGCCTTCATAGGAAAGTAACACCCATGTCAAACTATGTGAGATCATCTATGTAGTAACTAAGTTTCTTGGCCATTTTTTTTTTCTATCTGTTTCCCCAAATAAAATATACCGCTATTTGTTAGAGAATTAATTGCCACCATTCTCAATTTGATGAATTGGAATTGGGCTCAAACTTATGAGACTGAAATAGCTCAATTTGTTTCAGACATATGAAAATGTTACAGGAATTAAAAGATATGTAAGAGAAATTTTCCATGCTGTGTGATTATGGATGTTTTCTGTAACAAACATTTTGAATGATGGAGGCTTACCCCTAAAATGCTTATATAAACATTGACTTGGCTTGTGAATTCTTGTCTTCTAAATTATGTGCTGTTGTTTGTTCAAGAGAGCACAAGGTACTTCTTCTAGTGACCAGTTCTGTTCATTCTTTTATTCTATTTTTAACTGCAACCCTTATAACCTACACAGAATTATTTAGCTACAAACAATACAAAATGGGAGGTGAGATGTTTTCTTAGATTAATGCATTATCACATATATGGACTAAGAGATAATTTAGTAATTCTTAACCAAAATGTAAAAAAATGTTTTGTATCCAAAATATTTGATGAATATAAGTTATATTCTAAAGATAAATATAGGTTGTTCTCAACATTTATTTTTTTTTGGTACACTAAACAACAGAAACATTTTTTAAAAAAATAGATATTCAACTATTAGATATGTTGTAATCAATCATTCTTTCTAAATTCTTGTATATTCCTTATTTCTCTTTGGAAATACAAAGAAGAGAAAACTTTATAGAGTTGTTGTTTCCAAGCTCATAATTTAAAATTTTATGTTAATATAAAGTAGAAAAAAATAGTGTTGAGCAAAATAAGTGATTAAAAGATGAAAATATATACTTTGTAGAATATGACTTTTGGCATATAACTTTATTCATGTATATCCTTGGCAACATCAAGAATGTCATGTGTGTGAACACAATATATTCAAAGTAGTGCTTTTTCAAGATTTGTGGAGGTTCTAAAACGTACTACTAAAATATCAGAAAGAAAATATATATAAGCATTTTAGTGCTGTATTCACTAGCTAAATTCTTTATTCCTTGGAATTTTTTTCAATTAAGTTATTGTAATTAAAACAATGTGCTGGAAGATATTTTAGCAGATAAACATCTTTAACACTGTTTCTGGGTCACATTCTTTTTATCAGAAAAATGTATCCAGTTATAGCCATCTTAATACAAATTGCTCTCATATTAAAATGACTAATACTGTGGATGCTCAGTATGCATGTAGTATTTTTCATTGATAAAATTATGTTTAGTTCTTTTAAATCTATTCTGAATATTGTTATGTGATAGTTTCATGTGAATATTATCAGAAAATGTACAGGCTGTCATATTGTAACAAAAAAGGGGGGATTCTTCTGGGCTTTAACATATTAATATGACAGCATACTCTTAAATGAACCTCCACACTCTTATTATAAATATTCATATGTGGTTATTTGTAGGAAATTTCTCTATTTAGGAGATGTAATTTATTTTGTAGTTAATTTTTTATTTTACACTGTTATTTTCATATAGTTAGAAAATACATATTTGTTAGTTGATGTATTTTGTTGAATTATAATTGACACAATAAATCATTCTGCTTTTGCCTCACTGTCTGCATTCTTGTTTTATATAGTAAAATCTATTTAGTATTCAATTCAATAGAAGAGCATTTAATAGAAGTTATATTTTCAAACATCCACAACATAATAATTGACATTTGAAATACTATTCTTAGTAAACTTCGAGATTCTAAAATATCTCTTGGTTAACTTTAAAATATTAAATTATATGCTGTAATGATGTTACATGAATTTTGTAGTTAATTTCATTTCATAATTCTCTAGATCTTTGAAAGTAGTTACTTGTTTTGGTATAGAATTGCTTTTCCAGTTAACAATATTATTTGTTGAATTCACTATATTGATTTATTTTACTGTTTCTATTCTTATAAAGTGTTACAGAATTTTCAGGAAAAATTCACGTTTTATTAGAAAACAAATGCTATTCTTTAGGAATTTTAAGGTATATTTTAGTTAGGAAAGAATATATATTTGTATGATGGAATACCTATAGTATAGATAAAGGTGTATGTTCCTATTTTAAATTTTATAATATATAAACATATGTACCTAATGAACCAGTGACTTAGGGAGAGTCACTTAGAATAATTCATAATTTTAATACCTCTATGTACATTTTATTAATTACTTTGGATTTCTATTCAGTCTAAGTTGTCACCTGCTTCAGGAGAAAATTATGTACAGTAAACTGCTTACTGCAGGTTAACATGCATTTGTGGGATTATAGCGTATAGTGCTTGCATAAATAAAATATGTACTGTGATAAACTGTAATTGCTATTAGGTTGACCAATAAGGACAAACATCTGTAGTGAAAGTGCTTAACGAAATACAAAGAACTGAGTCCACATAATACAAGCCAAGCAAGAGAAAAGAGAATCAGTGTTTTGACAGAGATGTATTAGTATCTGGTAATGAGAAGAAGCTCCTGTTTCAGCCTTCCATTTTTATTTTATTGTTTTACAAACTTCTAAGAGAAACTTATTTATTGGATGGCTTCATATAATAAAGAATAAATGCCCCATATTGGAGCTACTGTTCATTTGATCATGACTTCATTCATTGTCAGTCATTTATACTTATTGTGTAGTACTATCCACACAATTGCCCAAGGCTCTGAGATATTCTAGACTTTTCTCACGCTCTCACATAGCCTACTCATTCTCATGTTCTTTGATTTCTTCCTTTTCAGCCTGTTTCCTTCACTGTTCTCAATGCGTAGGCATTTGCTCAAGCTCCTGTATATTAGCCCCTCATCAACTCTGCCTCCTCCCCAATCTTAGTTCAACCCATCTTACACATTGCGGTTGGAGTGGGCTTTCTAAGATGTATATTAGTTCCTTCCATGATTAAAATTCTCCCATGATTTTCATGTCTTTCAGAAAAGCTGAAATTCCTTACCTTAGCACATAAAACCTGTTTGATCTCTCCTCCCTAAGTTCATCTCCCTCTACTCAGCTCACTCTCCGTGTTCCTCCTGCTGTTCTGAACTACTTACGGTTTTTAAAACGGATTGTGAGGTTTCAAACCTCTGGGCCCTCAGAACTGGTCAGCTGCTTTTGTCTAAAATTACTTCCTCCACTTGGTGCATCTCAATTAACCCATACTGGTATTCTAAGGCTACCGCAAGAACCTTCTCTTCTAAAAGCTAAAGCAGACAAACTCCTGAGTCTGCTATAGCTGCCCTTTCCAGGGATCCCACTGGCACCCAGGGTGTGCCCTGAATTCAGCATTTCTCACCTTATGCTACAATGAGGACTCTGCTTATGTTTCTCCCACTAGGTGGTAAGTGACTTGAGGACAGGAGCCATATCTCACTTAATTGTCTGACCCTGACGTCTGGCGCAGTGTATTCGTTGACTGGATAAATGTGTGATTTGTTGCCTTTGAACACTTTTGCATTAAAACACGTTAACATAGGACATGTAAATAGTATGAATGTGCTATTTAGTGTAAGTTTCAACTGTAGCCCCTGGGGCGTTAGCTATCCCTAGTAAAGAAGTCACAGACTGGAGGTGGTTCACTTAGCACTTTTATCAACAAGGGCCCAGTGCTCAGTGGTTATGCAGCACTTCAGTTATGCGGAGCTCAGTCCGCGTCTGATGCCCCGCTAATTAGCCTCCTAAGCATAATGGGTTTTGTCCATGAAAATAGTGTCTTATCAGAGCCCTAAACGGTCTTGGATCCCCCTATCGATGAGACTGACTTCTGGTTGGCCAGCTGTGAAAATACGGTAACCAGATTCTGGCTCTGGAATGGTGCTGCCGCTGGCTCTGGGGAGTCTTTCATGCACCATGGCGGTTGGAACTCCCAGGGCCAAACTGCTGGGATTTCACTGAGGTTACAGAATAGGTTGTGTAAGCTCTTTGTGCCTCCTTGCTAAGATATACTTGGTCGACAAATATCTGTGTGTGTGGTAGAATGGGGTCTGAAATTGATTTCATTATAACTGGTAGTGAGATTAGGAGAAGGAGCTAGTTCTCACCTACCCCAAATGTTTCAGGAGGGTCACAGTTAATCATCACAAAGAGCCTATTACTTTTCCACTGCTAGTTAATTTAGTTGTCAGTTCACAACTGCATTTCCCTGCCAGATACTACATTAGGCATTACAGCCCCAAAGATGGAATGGCACAGTGCCCAAAGCAGTAGATTTAAAAATGCAAACACCTCTAGTCCATGATTTGTATAACACAGGCATAAACCAGGCACAGTGGAACTTGGAAGGACTGTTTGTGTCATCCCTGGGGAGTAATAATTCACCGCTCTGAAAACAGGCGGTTTATTAAAGTATTGTGGATATGGCAACAAAAGTGTTCCACATACAAACTGAAATAGCAAATATCTGGGAGATTCGGTTGTCTAGATTGTAGAAATGTATTAATGGATACATGTTTACAGATTTCTCTCTTTAATAGCATATGTAAGCTGATTTGTATAGTTTTTTGGTATCGAAGAAAGGTAAAGTTATTTGGAAGGAATTGAATTATAAAATTGCCTATCTGGTGACAAACTTTATTCACGGAGAGAACAAAGTCCCTGTTAAGTTTTTTGTTTGTTTGTTTGTCTTCTTTTTAAATCAAGTTAGAATGGGATTTCTAAGCCATGGCTGAATGAGTGTAGATATAAATGAAAAGACTCTCACCTCTGCAACTGTATGTTGAGTTTTCTGGGATTTTCAGTGATGAGAAAGCCAATATGAAATAAGCGACTGCAATTCAAGGACATCATTGTGTGTCACTTATGAAAGCTGCATACTTATCCAGTAGTTGAAGAGACTCTTATTGAAGAAATTTTGAGAAAATATATGTTGTCAAGGAAAAGTAATTTTGAAGAAGTATTCAGATGACCACTCCATCAAGAAAAAGTATGCACTTATGGTAATATTTTAATAGAAATGATGTTGTGGAGACAGCATGCTTTAAACTCACTGAATACTGATGTCAAACTTGAATTCTGATACAAATTAGCTCTATGACTTTGGGAAACTACTTAATGTCACTGAGTCTCTACTTCATCTGAAGGTTGATATAAGGATTGCCTATACGTATGGAGATGTAGATGTAGATACATATCTAGATATAGGACTTAGCACAGTCTAGCAGACAAATGTAACTAAGTATACATTTATCTCCTTTGTATTCTGGTTCAAAATAAAGAACTTCATGAAAAATTTTCTTATTTTTTTCCTGATTAATCATAAATGGCAAACAAAAGAGCCATTCTTTAAAGAGACATATTTTAATGGGTAGGAATAATTTGTATGTCACTATTTCCTCCTGTTTCTAATAAACTCATTATTGTCCATTCTCTTCCTTCATCAGAGCCCATGAAGGAAAATAAAAATCTTGTATTAAGACTGGCAACTCTTTTCCTTTGAAGCATGTAGCAAAGTGACAGGTTAAAAATGTGATTAGCAACAAAATTTTTTGTTATTAAAATTAATTGGAAGATGATACTTATGGAAGACTTATTTTATATCTGTGGAGACTTTAGGCAACATTTCTAATATTTTTGGTGCCTACACTAAAACAACAGACAGGCTTGAGTCCTGTAAGTTACTGTGTTTCCCAAAGATGGCTGCAACAGTATCTCTTAGCCCATATAATGTTCTTACGTAGTGAACTTGACTTCACATCAAGAGGTGGGGTTTATGTTCCCGCTAATTGGATCTGGGTTACTTGTCACTTGTTTGCAACAATAGACTGTGGCTGCAGTGACGTTACATCTCAGAGTAGGCAAGAAAAAGCCTGGTAGTTTCTGCCTTGTTAGTTGGGATACTTGAGCCACCAAGTAAGAAGTCAGACTATGAGGGACTGCCAAACTGGAGAAGCTACGTACAGGGGCTCTGGTCAATAGCAGATGATGAGCTCCTGGCTGATAGCTATATCAGTTGTCTACCATGTGAGGGAGTAATTTTGGGTTGATGGTGGTCCCAGCCAACATCTCACTGTGGTCACATGACCAGTGAGGACCACCCAGCTGAGCCCTTTCAGATATCTCTAAATTTCAGATTTATTAAGGTATAATTGACTCATAACTTTGCGAGCAAAATAAAATGGTTGCTTTAAGCTGCTATGTTTGGGGGTGATTTTTTTTAATATAAAAATAGTAAGTAGAACAAACCCTTAATTAGAATTTTAATAAAGCAAGGATATTAAAAAATTTTGTTAAATATTCAGGGGATTAAATTAATATGGCCCACGTTTATAAAATTTTTTTGACATTATAAGAGAAAATAGGCACGATAAGTCTGTATGATATCAGTTGTGTGGAGGAAAATGATCTGGTGGAATGTGTGATACACGGAATCTAAAAGGTCATACTTTATTAAAGATAAATTGAATTGAACCATAATATAAAGTTGAAGTTTTGCAGAACATATATTTTACCAATGCAACAGTTGCTCATTATAGTGTATTAGTTCTGGCAATTAGTGAGTTTATTTATTACTATGTTAGATTAAGTATCATAATTTTCTTGCTGAAAAATTTGCCCAGTCCCTCTAACAGCTTCACCAATAACTCTAATAAATATGACAAGACAATTTGTAGAGATAATTTATGTTTTGTTCTTATTGCTCTAACACACAAAAAAAGAATAAAAGAGATTCCTCCAGACTCATTCCAAACACACAGGCAAGCTTGTGTTTTCACTGTTCTAGGATTGGAAGCAGAAATGCCAAGAATTTATTTCAAGATGTGAATTTCACCTGTCTTTAGGAGGGGTGTGTGTGTGTGTGTGTGTGTGTGTGTGTGTGTGTGTGTGTGTGTGTAGTTTGTTTAAATAGATTATAATGGATATAGGCCCACCTGAAGTGGAAGAGGGAACTTTTGAGAGTTCCTACTGAGAAAGAGAAGTAAGGGTTTTCCTTTGCTAGACCCTGGTGGTGCAAAGTACAGTAAACATACTTTCTGTCCTCAAGAAGCTTTAAGGGTCCTGGAGACTGCAGATCAAGAAATCAGCAACTATAACGAGTGAGATAAGTAATGGATATTATGAGTAGATAACACAACAATACTCTAGGTGAGTGTGTGTGTGTGTGTGTGTGTGTGTGTGTGTATGTATCTGTAATTATCATAAAGATGAGGGAAGAGACAGGGAAGATGAGTAAGTTTGGAGTTTCCTAAGACAATGAAGGCTGGAAGGCAGAGCATGATTTAGAATATAAGTATTGTATTTCTGAAATTTCTTGTAAAACAATTTGAAACGTACTTTCAGGTCTCATTTGTTTTGCCAGAAATACTACGACTCCTTCTTATACCCTCCATAGCCGCTGTGTATCCTTTGTGTCACTTTGCCACTTACGTTTCTTTGTATCAATTATTGTCTTCCTTGAGAGGCAGTTGGCATTTATTTTATTTTATTTTTATTGTTCATCACTATATTCTCATTATCTAGTGCAGTTCCTGGCTTTGTGTCTTGCTCATAAATACACAATGAATAGTTGTTGACTGATATAATACATACATTGTATCAGCCTCAGCAATCCCAATACTTTGGGATATTGTTTATATCAGATATTTTATGCTCTTTTATCTTTTCTGTTTCTATCCTGTCACATTTCTTATGATTTTTCTATGAAGAACTGACACTTTCTAAAGTATGATTTTGTTCCAAAAATTTATTAGAGTAATTTTTTAAAATCCACACCAACTTCTCCTTCTAGGGTGTTTGTATTTTGTGCTTTTTAATGACTGTTCTTTTATCTTCTCATTATTATTTATGTATGACTAAAGTGAGTAGTTAGTTTCCAAGACATTTGAAGATTTTATTTTGAGTTTCCCTGTAATCCTTTAGTTACTGGTGTTCTAAGTACTATACTCCACTGTTCTCTGAAGAAAGACACATGAGTAGAAACTGTTGGAATTTGTTGGTGTATCTTAGAATCACTCCTGTGGCTTCCGTGCAATGGAGACGACATGAGAGCACAGCAATCTTGGATCATATGCTTTCTCTCTAAGGGTTTTGAAGATGTTACTCCACTGTCTTTGGCAGACTGAGCTCTCTGAAATTTGGTTTCGTGGTAGTAGTCTGTTTCCTTCTACTTTTGAAGTTTGGAGAATTCTTTTTTTTTTTTTTCTTGAATTTTAAAACTATTATTACAACCTATCACAGCATTGATTTCAGCTTGTTCATTTAATATCAAACATCTTTTTTCCATTTCTTATCTTCGTTATTTTTAATTTCAGAATTTTTCTAATATAATGTGGATCATCAGTTTGGGTCTATTAATCAGATGTTTTCTTCATACATTTTATATTTTTTATCAGTTTGGGTCTATTAATCAGATGTTTTCTTCATACATTATATATTTCAATGGTGTAATATCTGTGTCTGTGTTCTCTTATATTCAATTTTTGCTGTTCTCCATATTTTCTTGAATCTCTATTTTCTGCTTTATAGATGGCGTGTTTATGTGTCATTATATTTTTCCCTCATATTAAAGATCTTTCTTTCTCATTGGAGTCAGATTAATGTTTCCTCTAGCGCCTCTCACAGCTTCAAGTTAGGACCTAACAATTGCATCTCCTGAGCCAGCTTTTCCTCAGAACTCAGTATGAAGAAGTTATCATTTAGACAAATGGAACAGAAGAATATAGTCAACAGGGACGTTTATTTTGTATAGTCCCTGTTTTAGCATTATTTTCCAATTAAATTATTGAATTTTAGTTTCTTCATTAAGAGTCTCCCTGGTGTTCCTTATAGTTGCATACTTCTGAAGCTATAGATAAACACTAATCTTAATTGAAAGTATTTAGCCTAATTGCTTTTTACCCTTAAACAAGCCCATGGTTCTTCTCTTTTGTTCTTTCCTTCAATAAGTCTATACTGAATAATTACTATATGTCAGGCACTGAGAGTCTACACACATGAACCAGATTGTCACTACACTCATGGCTATTTTTCTAATGTGGGAAACAGCCACGTTATAAAAATATAAGCCAAATGATAAAATACAAGGAACTATTCAAGCCCCAGCAGTATGACGGTGATGGTTGATCAGAGAAAAATGCTTATAGGAATTGAAGCCAGAGATGCTTCTTAAAGGATGAGGAGGTGTTAGGTAGTGAATCTTAGGGATGGTGATGGGAGAAGTATGGAGGCAAAAGTCATTCTAGACAGGCCCAGATGAGCAAATGCACAGCATAGTATGCGTTATGGTGTGTGTGTGTGTGTGTGAGTGTGTGTGTGTGCGTGTGTGTGTGAGAGTGTGTGTGTGTGAGTGTGTGAGTGTGTGTGCGCGTATGCTTGTGTACAGTTCAGTTTTTGCTGGATGTTGACTCATCTGCTAAGGAGTGGCAGAAGCCTAGAGGGATTGGTAGGAGCAGGTCCTGGCAAGCCTTGAATGCCACATAAAGCAAGCTGGAGTTCATGCTGAAGGTGAGTGGTTCTTTATTGATAATATTCCCCTTTGAAAATCTGTTGACAGCGCTGGGGAGAGATAATGGGGAGAAACTTGAACAAGTTCATAGTTTTAAGGGCTTCAACTCAAGAAGGTTCATATCATTTGCTCCAAATGCAATCAAATGACAAAACATTAAATTAACTACTGACAGTAAAATATTAATTTCTGTGTGCATTTAAAATAAAATATAAAATAAGAACTTTAAATAACAATAACATTGTGTGGGAAGGGATTATAAAAGATGGTGTGATTCGTTGGGGGTGGAGGTATAAATATTGTTAAGTTTTGTAAAAATTTATAGTTAAGTATCCATGTCAAAATTTTAGTGGAAATCACCAAAAAAAGAGAAATATTCAGTCTACAGCTTTGAAATCATCATAAAGAAAAAGAAAATATAAAAATATTTATCGAACAAATGATAGGTAGGGAAATAACCTAAGAAAAACATTGGTTAAACAGAAACTACAAAACAGGGTTGTAGTAAAATTCTATTATAATGTATCAGTAACCATAATAGATAAAATTGGGCTCATTTCATCAGGCAGATTTTTATCATACTGGGTAAAAAGAATAAAAATTTTAGCCACATGCTACTTATAATGGGTAGCCAAATTAAATAATTAATTACCTAAATTAAAACCACACAAAAATGGCTGAGGAGGTATATACCATCTTAAAAATGAACAAAAGAAAGTTGACCTAACTAAATTAATTTCTGACAAAACAGAACGTAAGGCAAAAAAGCATTAATGAGGATATAGCAAGGATACTACTTAAAAATAAGAAGGTAAAAGGGAAGGATGTTTTAAAAATAGGAGGTACTGATGGAGCAGTAGGTAGTTTGGGACAAGATGGGGTCAGGAGTACACGTGGATGAACTTTAAGATTCTTTGGAAAAAAAGTGACGATGATTGAGAATGGTATAACCTAGTTGTTGTCAGGCCTCTCCCTGCTGTGGTTAGAGAAATGCGGTTAGAAATGGGGGAAATGGGCGTTTTCATTTATGTCCAATCACTATTAACCACCACCTATACAAAAAGCATTAATCTCACTTTGAAACTTCTCCAGGTTATTTCCAGAGTCTTGAAAGGAGGACTTCACAGGCTCTCCATTTGCATTAATGTGCTTGTGGTCAGGGGGTTGGTACCAAGGATAGGGTCCAAGTGTTAGTCTTGGATCCACTCCCTACTCTCAGGACCACGTGGTTCACACTCGTCCTTACGGGTTTGTTTAAAGTAAAAATAGGAACCACCTCTACACAATAAAAAAGAAGAGAGGCTGGTTCCTCCATGAAAGGTTACTCCACTATTTTGACAAAACTACAAAACATAAGCCAAGATGGTTCCTGCCCGTGGAGGTGCAGAGGTCTTTCTTTCCTCTCTTGCATTCTATGCCTACTTCGTGCCATAGAATACAGGGTTCTCAGTGGTCTAAACCTCTTTTACAGAAGGCAGACTTGGACAGTAGTTAAGAGGCTGGTGAGCGTGAATGTAGTGGCACATGAGTGTTAGGTCAAGTTTAAATCTGGGGAAATCTGAAAGTTTGTTAGTTAAAATGACTGCTAGGCATGTACTCCTTGAATGATAATAGGCATGAGATAGGACCTCTCCTCCAAATGCAGAGCGTGGGGCTGAAGTCAGTTGTTGGGCAGATTTAAGGCATCGCGGTCAATCCAGATTGGCTTCTATCACTTGCTACATTTGTTTCAATTCACATGACAGATGGTAGTGTCCTGGTCTAGGATGATATCACCGTATTAGGACGATAGCTACTAGGGGAATCAAATTCTGATTATACTTTGAATGTTGAGACAAAAGGATATTCTAATGCTACAAAGGATTTATGACTTTGCATTTTGCCCCCAAACCATCGTATGTCACTTTTGATGTCCAATGTTTTAGAAATGTCAACAGTTAACTATTGAGCCCTACCCGTTAAACTTAAAAGATTGACCACCCTTGTCCATCAGCTATCCTTCCAAAATCTTCATTAAAAAACTATTAACCATGAGGACACAGAGAACATAAGAGAGAACTGTGGAACAAAGATTTCAAAAAATGTTTAGATATCAGACTGATGGAGGAGATTTAATGGATTTATCAGACTAGAAGAAATAGGAATCCAAGTGCCTGCAGGTAGGGTACATTTCAGAATTGATCTAATTTGCCTTGTAGAAAGTCTATAACATGGGATGAGGTGTGCTTGGTAATACGATGGATTGAAAATCTAGGTACCAATTGATTGAACTTCCCAGGTCCGTGGCACTTCCTTGAGCAGTTAGGAAACAATCCTTCCCATATCCATCTTAAGTAGTAACAGGCTTAGTCTGGAGAAACTGAGCCAAGAAGTCTCTGGATTCAGAGACAAAAAGGATAAGGAAGGGGTGAATATAAGAGCTAAGAATAGTAGGATTACGGAAAAATCTACATAATGAAATGCAAGACCAACAGTCTGCCTCCTGCACAAAAGTAACCTGTGCAAAATTTAGAATGGGAAGTATCTGAGGGCAAGCACCTGTGAACAACCCTCATTCCGTTTTTTCTTAATCACCAAAAAATTTCAGCATCAGGCTTTCTCTCCTGTTTTGTTTTTTAGGGCACCTGTACCATTACTGTTTTCAGACTTCTCTTCCTGACCTTTCTCTCTCTTGAGTAACCCAAAGCCTCCACCTTACCCATGCCCACTGGTCGCACACACACCTTATCCATTGCCAGGCAAGTGCCTTTTCTGGGGATAATAAACTGCCCCATATCTAGGTTTATACCCTTTCCCCACTAACACACACCAATGTACTTCTTCTAGTCAGCTTCTGGTTTTAACATATTAAGAGATGGCCAACAATCACTAGGCATTTGAGGAAAGACTACTTAGGAGACAGAAACGAAAACAAACACGAAAAAGAAGATCTTGAACAAGAACAATGGAATAGAAGAAACCAGAAAATGGATTCAAGGATGTAAGAAAAGATAAAACGTCTATGAAACAAGAACAAGTTCTTATGAAACAATAAAAATCAGACAACAATTTTAAATTTTGGAAATTAAAGAATATGATGAACGAAAAGAGGTTTGCTTCAGCCTCTGAGGCATGGCCTCAGAGCTGCTGGGAGACCAGCAGTCTGTGGGAGGAGAAGTTGCCAGCAGGAGGGGTGGGCTGAGCAGTGGCATGAAGCTGGGCTCTGAGGCTGGGGAGGAGATGGCAGTGGCAGTGGAGAGTTGGATGCCTGTTGGGAGCACTGCTGAGCTGGTGGGTGCCTGAGCCACTAAAGCGTCCATTATGTTCCTCTGTGCTCAGCTTTCTCTAGGCCAGATGCTGCATCTCCCACATGTGAAGGGTCTGGGAGCTTAGGTATTGCCAGTCTGGAAAGAGTGCAGCTATCTGAGCTGTTCAGACTCTACCAGGAATACGAACAGAAATTCCTACCTCAAGAAAAAAGGACTGAGCTTGATGAAGGCTATTCTTGAGAAAAATAACATTTTGTGTTGAAGATAGAAAAATGTCAAGATTGAAGGGATCTAACCAGAGATTTTTGGAGGGGGAGGGCTCTTGCTCATAAACTTTTATCCTGGCTACCAATATTTAAGACAGTTCCTTGGCTTTTGTGAAGGTGAATCCTAAATTTTCTCTTGCACTGGAGTCTTATTTATTCTGGCTTCCAGAATAGTTGAAGCAGAATGCAATGTTTCATTTACTCAGGAAATAATCCAGATTAGTCCGTGTAAGTGCCCTGCTTCTGACAGAAAATGAAGGAGAAAAATTTTTGGAAAAAATTCAGAACTATGAAATGAAAACTGCTGTCTCATACTTTTTCCCCACTTACATAAGACATTGTACTTCATATTTAAGCAAGGAAAGACATATTGAGCCCCGACAAACTGGAAGCTCAGCTGAAGGCTTAAGTGTTTTTACTAGTCTTCTCAAAAGCAAAGCCACCTGTATTAGCTTTGTGCCTTCTCAGTTGGGCAGTAGAAACGTAACTCATTAAACTATTGCAAACTCCCCTGCTTGCTATAAAGCATTCAAAGACGAATGACATGGAATTCTTTTATTGGACAGAAGCAGTTTCTGAATATTTTCTCTTGAATGTTGCAAAAGGTTGGTTTGGATTATTTTTAGGGGCAGAGCCCAGACCCTCCAAGACACCAACTTACAGTGTTCCTGACTTGTCAGTAATACCAGCCAGCAGCCATCTTGATGAAAGTGAAAGTGAGGACTCTGAAGATGTGATTTTAGAGAATGAAGTCTCAGCAGCTATCTCTTCATCGCAGTGATCAAAGATGCACTGTCCTTTTCAACTTGAAAGTGGCACAGTCTCTGTACTTTCCATTTTAGAAAGCTAATTGTACTGTGTCAGAATTTAAAGTGTGTGTATAGTTTATAAACAACAAATGAGGGAATGGGTAGCTTTGTGTCCAGCCCGCCACTAGGCAGGAATACATAGACGGGCACACCTGTTGTCTATAATTATTCAGACCAGATCTCGTCTATTGCCAGATTCTAAGCTATGAAATGAGTCAGGGCCTATCAGACGATTGAAAATAATTTAAATATTAGCAGTTTGTTTTACTCTTTGAATAAAAATTATATTTAGTTATTTGTTCATATGGATAATAGGTTTTGTGGGTAAGGCTGTAGGAAGTTGAAGGAGAGAGGCATTGTGTTCTTGATGAATCTGAAGTAGGAGACTGAAATATGCTAAGAATAAAGTAATGGAGTCTAAGCGGAGATTTGGGGGTGGTGTGCAGGTTCTGAATGGGCTTTGAGGGAAATGGTGAAGGGAGCTAGTCAAGGACAAGTAAGAGCACTGATGTTGCTGAGGTTCTAGCCACGTTTGGAAACCATGAACTTATAGTAGTGCAAAACCAAAGAATTAGGGGCTTTTTATCCAATATTCTCAGCTACCAAAATGTAGAAACAAAAAAGGTGAATTGCTCAAAGATTTGGGTTTTGCAGGTTGATGCTGGTGATGTTGACCTTCAGATGAACAACCTTCAAGTCCAAACTAAGGAAGGAAGGAAGGTAGCCGAGGATGGAACTAACACATTCAAAGCCAATAGGGAATCCAGGGGCTGGAGGGGTTGTTGGGATTGTTATACACATTTGAAGGGAAGGATAATATGAGAGGTGAAAAAACAAGAATTTGCTTACAATGTTTTGAAAATGGAACTTAGAAATTCTTCAATGACCTGTTAAGGGTGTCTGCCTTGGAGGAAAGCTGTAGTATAAAGGAGGAAAGGGTAAAGTGAAACAGGTGTAGGGAAATTAGGATGGGATCTTTTGTCTACATGAACAGTGAAATCTCCTAGAATGTGGCGCAAAAAGCCGTGAGCCAGGTCTGGAAGTCTACATTGAAGGAAGTGAGCTTAACAAAGATGATACTAGATACATAGCTTTAAATGAGGATAGACTTTTATAGGCAGATGGAAGAATCAAGGTCTGGAAACAGAATTGGGGGAGCAGGGGAATGTCATCTCCACCATCTCGCAATATACACATTTTCCGATGGATATGGGAAAAAGAATAGCTTCCAGTACGACTGAAAGCCACAATTAATCAAGGTGGATCTTCCTGTAGCATCAATTTCAGTGCGTGCTAAACAATTTAATACATCTTAGATGAATACAAACTCAGATATCTTTTGAAGTAGGATGGAAAATTTATGTACATGTTAATGATACAACAGCAAATGTCAAAGAAAATTTGCAGTCATGAAATCCTGCCTCGGGGTAATTCTCTGGTTCCTCTGGAAGACTGACTTTCCACTGTTCTTGGTATGAAGAAACTTTAAAATTATCTAAGAAGTAAGGGGAGGTGAAGAGGTCCTGAGAAAGGTTAGGATATAGGGTAGTTTATTATCCACAGAAAAGGGACTTGCCTGGCAATGGATAAGGTGTGTGTGCGAGGGAGATGGGAAGGGTGGCGGGTTTGGGATGCTCAAGAGAGAGAAAGGTCAGGAAGAGAAGTCTGAAAACAGTAATGGTACAGGTGCCCTGAAAAAAGAAAAGAGGAGAGAAAGCCTGATGCTGACATTTTTCAGTGATTAAGAAAAACAGGAATGAAGATTGTTCACAGGTGCTTGCCCTCAGATATTTCCCATTCTAAATTTTGCACAGGTCATTTTTGTGCAGGACAAACTATACCTCACCTGTCTTGGTGAGGAGATTTTCAGCAAGTATCAAGAGTTCTGATAAATCCAGGGCTTTTTCCTGGTGTTAGAAGCAGTGTGAGTCATTACTTTAAGTCCCTTCTTCGTAACCCTCCATGTGTCTTATAATTAATTCAACTGGTGACAAGGTAACTTACTTTAGCTCAGTAATTCTTTCATGCCCGGTAAGAGGCAACCAATGAAGACCCCCAAAGAGGATGTTACCTTTTTTCTATTTAGTTTCTATGATGTTTGTCTCTTCAACCTCTTTTGCAATAGTTAAGTATCTGCAAACTGATGAATAACATTGAGTTCCTCAGCAAACTTAACTTTTAAGTCCCAAATATCAGATCATGTGGTCTTCCATTCAGTGTCTTACATCCTGGTTCTTTTGTTGGAAATATTTTCTTTTATCAACAATTACAGCAACACTGTTTTTCCTCACATAAATGTTATTTTTTCCTCATGAGAGATCTCTAAAAATACATCAGAGTAAAGACATAATTCAGAACCTTTGAGGCTCTTTTCCTCTGTTGCAAAAATGATTCTGCTATTTTTTTTTAAATTTATTTGGGTATCGCTTCTCGGCCTTTTGGCTAAGATCAAGTGAAATTTATTTGGGTGAATTGGTTAGTAAAATTATATAGGTTTCAAGTGTATATCTCTATAATATATCATCTATATATTGCATTATGTATTCACCATTCAGAGTCAGGACTCCTTCCATTATCATATATGTGACACCCTTTTCTTACTTCTACCACCTCCTGCACCCTTACCCTCTGGTAACCACTAATCTGTTGTCTGCATCCATGAGTTTTTGTTTCTTTGTTTGTTTCAGTCATCTGTTGCTTTCAGTTTTATATCCCACATATGAGTGAAGTCATACTGTCTGACATATTTCACTTAGCATGATAATCTGAAGATCCATCCACGTTGTTGCAAATGGCACTATTTCATCTATTTTGTATGGAATCACAAAAGACCCCGAATAGCCAAAGCAATCCTCAGAAACAAGAACAAGGCTGCAGGTATCACACTCCATGACTTCAATCTATACTACAAGGTGACAATAATCAAAACAGCATGGTATTGGCAGAAAAATAGACACATAGACCAATGGAATAGAATTGAAAACCCATAAATAAACCCATATATATATATGCAGATGATTTTCAACAAAGGCACCAACAACATACAAGAGAGAAAAGAAAGCCTCTTTGGTAAATGGTGCTGGGAGAATTGGAAAGCCACATGCCAAAGAATGAAACTAGACTGCTATCTGTTATTTTTAAATGATGTAGCACTCTAGAAAGCTTTGTAAAGAAACACTTCCTTCTTCAAATGTCATTGAATATTGAATTGCAGTCCCTGTTTTCCCCATCAGTGAAAAAGTGGTCACATTATCCTCAGATAAACTAATTTCATGATTTACTAATGATCTTATGGCAGTAACTTAACCTGATAAGGCTGTGAATGGTGAAATAAAGAAAAATTTTTGTGTGAAATTCTGGAATTGAAAGAATTATATTTTCAGTCTAGCCTGATATTGCTGTAGTCATTTCCAGAAGGAACTGAAGGCAAGCTAGTTGAAAAAGATTGGGAGTTTGGAGCAATTAACAAAGCAGAATTTTTCTAAAAAGGCAGTCAGTGGCCTCAGAAAAGATACTGCTAGAGGTGCTGAGTATAGGCAGGAAATAATAAAATGGCCAAATAGGTTTTTGAGGGTATTAGGATGTGGTTTAACCCAGAATTGTTGAGTGTAAGTCTATCAACAAAGGACAGAGTAACAACTGCGGATGTTATCAATGGTTGGCTAGCCTGAGGCGGTAATAACAAAGGCAACTCTAGGATGAAATGGTTAATTTTTACTTTTAAGAGATACTGTTTTCATCTAGGTACAATAAAGCAGCCAGTGACATGTATTAAACAAAATCAAAATTTATTCAATCATGTAAGCACCAAATAACTTACTGAATTTTTAATAAGACACCTTAAAATTGCATTAGAAAGTTTCACAACAGTTTTGAGAATAGGTGAGGATTTGTGGTGGACACTTAAAGATGATGTAACTTAGTTTGAAAAAGAAGAACATTTGTGACATTAAGACTAACATGAAAAAAAACACAAGAACTAAAAACAGGGAACAATGGAAGTCATAAATATTAGGAAGATATTTGAGTGATAGATTTATAGGTGGAACTTTATCTGATAGTTCACAGACTACTATGCATGCTCAAATAAAAAAGTAGCACTGACTTAGGAGTCTTACTTAATGATGTCATGTTGGATTGGTGATTAGTTGGACAATGGTGTGGTGGCCGCTACTGAAATTATCCAAATATGAAGTGAAACTCCCCTGCAGGGCAAGTGTTGTGATTATAGAGAAGTGAAAAAGGGAATAGTTATAGGAGGCTGTGGTTGCAATTGATTGCATTTAAGCCACCATTGGATGCAGGTAAGTCTTGTATATGTCATGGTGATTAGGTCTACCAGAGTCTGCCGAGTCTAACTGAGGAGACTTCTGGATGAAAACGTGACCTAAGAGAAGAAGGACTCAGTAGACTCAGTCTGTAGATATTGGACCCAATACCAAGCATTTGTAATCCCTGGGGAATAGTGATGCTGAGTACACATCATTTTTGCCAGTTAAATTTGTCTCCTCTATGAACCTATATTTTAAAGTAATGAGTAAGTTGTTGTTGTTTTTTCTTTTGTATTGGTACGTATTTAGTCTCTTTTTTTATTGGTTTCAGGTGTACAAAGCAACATAACAGTTAGACATTTAAACCCCTCATAAAGTGATAACCCACCCACCAAGCTATTACCCCTCAGACATCTTATATAGCTGTTACAATACCACATCCCGTGATAGTCGATGGCATTGTGATAGTTATAGTGGACATTCAACTATATTCAGCTCTTCAGGTGTATAGCGCATTGGTCAGGCATCTACGCAGTCTATGACATGATCTCCCTGATAGGTCCAGTGCCCATCTGGCACCTTACATGATCTTCAAAACATTGTTAATTATATTCCTCATACTGCATTAACTATTAATT
This sequence comes from Rhinolophus sinicus, assembly GCF_057876585.1. Taxonomy (NCBI): domain Eukaryota; kingdom Metazoa; phylum Chordata; class Mammalia; order Chiroptera; family Rhinolophidae; genus Rhinolophus; species Rhinolophus sinicus. Next base: position 71,910,059 of record NC_142501.1, on the reverse strand, counting down.
TATATTTCTTAATGCCTTCACCTTTTTCACCCCAATCCCAACCCGATTCCTATCTATCACCCTGATAGATCTAGTACCTATCTGGCACCATACCTAGTTATTACAATATTGTTGACTATATTCCTTATGCTATAACCTCCATCCCCATGACTACCGTATAACATCTAATTTGTTCTTCTTAATCCCTTCCCCTTTCACCCATCCTTAACCCCCCTCCCATCTTAAAGAAGTCCCTCTAACAGTCCTTGTAATACTGGTTTGGTGGTGATGAACTCTTTAAGCTTCTTATATTGTCTGGGAAGTTCCTATCTGTGCTTCAATTCTAAATGACAGCCTTACTGGGTAGAGCAATCTTGGTTGCATGTCATTGCTTTTCATCACTTGGAATATTTCCTGCCACTCCCTTCTTGCCTGCAAAGTTTCTGCTGAGAAATCAGCTGGCAGTCTTATGGGGGCTCCCTTGTAGGTAACTAACTGCATTTTTCTTGCTGATTTTAAGATTCTTTCTTTGTATTTAACCTTTGGCATTTTAATTATGATATGCTTTGGTGTTGGCCTTCTTGGGTTTATCTTGTTTGGGACTCTCTGTGCTTCCTGGGCTTGTATGTACATTTCCTTCACCAGGTTAGGGAACTTTTCTGTCATTATTTCTTCAAATAGATTTTAAATTCCTAGCTCTCTCTCTTCTCCTTCTGGTACCCCTATAATGTGAATGTTCGTACACTTGATATTGTCCTGGAGGCCCCTTAAACTCTCCTCAGTTTTTTGGATCCTTTTTTCTTTTTGGTGTTCTGGTTGGTTGTTTTAGGATCTTCTACATTGCTGGTTGGATCCTCTGTTTCATCTAATCTACTGTTTATTCCCTATAATATTTTCTTCATTTCCATTATTGCACCCTTTATTTCTGACTGGTTCTTGTTCATGGTTTCCATCTCAATTTTTATGAGATCATTGAGCATTCTTATAACCAGTGTTTGGAACTCTATTTCTTATAGATTTCTTATCTCCGTTTCACTCAGTTATTTTTCTGGAGCTTTGTTCTGTTCTTTCATTTGGGACGTTTCTTTGTCTCCCCATTTTGGCTGCCTCCCTGTGTTTGTTTCTATGTATTAGGTAGGGCTGCTGTGTCTTCCTGTCTTAGTAGAGTGGCCTTATGTAGTAGGTATGCTGTGGGGTTCAGTGGTGCAGTCTTTCTGGTCACCTGAGCCATGTGCTCCAGGTGTGTCCCTTGTGTGGTTTGTGTGTGCCCTCCTCTTGTAGTTGAGCTTTGGTTGATAATTGCACATCAATGTGAGGGACTGACCCTTGGGCTCACTGGTTGTGATGACTGGCCTTGACTACAGTGGGAGAGCTGTTGTGCAGAAGTTGATCCTACGGAGCAGGATCTGCCTCAGCAGGACTCTGATGCCTGCCCAGTCTGCACTTTGGGTATGTCGTACTTGAAGACAGCTAGGTGATGCTCCACCTCGTTTTGAAGCTCGCCACTGTGGGCACCAGCCCCGGGACCACCTTGGATGGTATCCACTGTAGGTCTACTTCAGCCACAGCCTGTGCCCCACCCAGGGTGACCTAGTAGGAGCCAGAAAGAAATCCTCAGGTGTCAGTTGCTGTGCTGTGCTTGGAAGCACCTTGAGAGGTCAAGCCGTGAACCAAAGTTGGCTACCACTATTGCTGGCTTATGGCCACTCAAGCTAGGTGCTGCTTGTCTGGGTTCCATGAACCTTTGAGAGTCTAGGAAAGTCTGCAGCTTGAGCCAAAGCAGGTGGTGTGCAGGAGAAAGCCCTGGAAGCAGCTTTGGTATGCCTGAAAGTTGGGCAGGGCCAAGTCTCAAATCGCCAGGGTTGGGCAAACTAACGGCAGAGACTCTGAAATGTAGGCTGCCTGTGTTTACACGCAAGGAAGGGGAAGGGCTCAACAAAGAAACAATGGCCTCTGCCAGCTCCCTCATCCAGAAGAAAGCCGCCTCTCCAGCCCCCATCCCAAGCCAGACAACTTAATTCCCTACCATTTTTCCCTACCGTCTTTCCAGCTACTGCCCCAGTGGTGGAGCTCAGTGAGAGTGATTCCACTAGTGGGTAAGTCCGCACGCAGTCCCTTTAAGAGGAGCACCTGTGAGTGCAGCTGCACTCTCTCACTCAGTCGCAATCTCCGCTGGTTTTCACAGCCAGAAATTATGGGGACTTCTCTCCCCAGCATTGGAACCCTGGGCTGGGGTGGGGCTGGTATCTCTCTCTCGGCTTCTTCTGCAAGTCCTTAGTTGAAAGGCTTTATCAGTTCAGCTTGATTTTAGGTGATTCTCAATAATGGTTGTTTTGTAGATTGTTTTGTAGATTAGTCATAATTTTGATGTAGTTATGAGAGAAGGTGTGGGGACAGAGCCAGGAGTGCAGTTTCCAGGCTCTCAGCCTCATGTGGAAAGGTGCTGGCTCGGGTAGTAAATGGCCATCAACTGTGACTGGATGGCCATCAGCTGTGGCTACTTGGCCATCAGCTGTAACCAGTGAGCCATAGGCCACTAATATAACTGCTGTGGCTACACTAGCAGAAAATGGGGGCTACAAGAAGATGGTGGCTGAGCTAGCAAGAGTTGATTGCAGTTAGCATGGCAAAGTGCGGGTTGCAGATCGTTTGGATCCTGCTTCCTGTGTCTCCAATCCAGCCACCAGCGACACTATAATTGTATGACTCCCCTATCTATGCCTCCGTGGGTGTTCCTTTTTGGCCTCACTATATCCTGTGTTCTTATGTGGGGAGCAGGAGCAGAGACCCTGCACGCCTCCTGGCACAACAAATGGCACAGCGAGCAGGGTTTCCCTCACGACAGACGGCAAACAGCGCTTACCTACTGTGCCATCTTGGTTGTCTGATGTAAGTTTGTTTTTTGTGTTTTTTTTTTTTAATTTTATTGGGGAATATTGGGGAAGTGTGTGTTTCTCCAGGGCCCTTCAGCTCCAAGTCGTTGTCTTTCAATTCAGTTGTGGAGGGCACAGCTCAGCTCCAACTCCAGTCGTAGTTTTCAATCTTAGTTGCAGGGGGCACAGCCAACCAACCCATGCGGGAATTGAACTGGCAACCTTGTTGTTAAGAGCTTGTGCTGTGACCAAAAGAGCCATCTGAGCTGTCGGGGCATCCCTCCAGAAGCTCAGCAACAGCTTGTTGTCTTCAATCTAGTTGTGGAGCGTGCAGCTCACTGGCCCATGTGGGAATCGAACTAGCAACCCTGCTGCTCAGAGCTTGCGCTCTAACCAACTGAGCCATCTGGCCACCCTGGTCTCTCAAGTTTTATTTGTAAGTCTCTAAGGTGGGAACAAATGACTCTGTTGTGTTATCACTTAGTAGAATATAACACTAAAGTGAAAAGAAGCATTTTCCTCCAATTTGAAGATTTGATGATGCTTCTGGGACTTGAATTTTTGCCAATATTTTGAACATTCAGTATGTGTCACTGTTATTTTTATTTGCAATTCTATGATTACTACTAAAGTTGGTTTTCTCTTTATAATTTTATGGTGTCTGTGTCTATAAATTGCCTATTAATATCTTTTTTTTCTTTAAATTAAAGTTTATTGGGGCAACAATTGTTAGTAAAGTTACATAGATTTCAGGTGTACAATTCTGTAATATGTTATTTATATCTCACATTATCTGTTCACCACTCACAGTCAGTTCTCTTTCCATCATCATATATTATACCCTATTTACCCTCTTCTAGAGCCCCGCTCCCCCTTCCCCTCCCCCTCTGGTAACCCCTAAACTATTGTATATGTCTATGAGTTTTTGTTCTTTCAGTTGTTTGTCTTGTTCTTTTGTTGTTTTCGGTTTATATACTACATATCAGTGAAATCATATATTTCTCTATTTTTCCTGTCTGACTTATTTCGCTTAGCATAATAATCTCAAGATCTATCCATGTTGTAGCAAATGGTACTATTTCATCTTTTCTTACCACCAAATAGTATTCCATAGTGTATATATACCACAACTTCTTTATCCATTCATCTATCGAAGGACATTTGTTGGTTTCTATGTCTTGGCCACCGTAAATAAAGCTGCAGTGAACATTGGAGTACACTTGTCTTTGTGGATAAATGTTTTCAGATTTTTTTGGTAGATACACAGGAGAGGGATTGCTGGGTCGTATGGTAATTCTATTTGTAATTTTTTGAGGAAACTCCACACTGCCTTCCATAACGGCTGCACCAGTCTGCATTCCCACCAACAGTGTAGGAGGGTTCCTTTTTCTCCACAGCCTCTCCAACACTTGTTACTATTTGTCTTGTTGATGATAGCCATTCTGACTAGTGTGAGGTGATATTTCGTGGTTTTTAATTGCATTTCTCTGATGATTAGTGATGCTGAGCATTTTTTCATATGTCTATTGGCCATTTGTATGACTTCTTTGGAGAAATGTCTATTCAAGTCCTCTGCCCATTTTTTAATTGGGTTGTTTGTTTTTATGTTGTTGTTGAGTTGCATGAGTTCCTTATACATTTTGGGTATTAGCTCTTATCGGAGGTATTTGCAAAAATCTTCTCCCATTCAGTTGGTTGCCTCTTTATTTTGTCGATCGTTTCTTTTGCTGTGCAGATGCTTTTTAGTTTGTTTTGTCCCATTGATTTATTTTAACTTTTACTTCCCTTGCCTTTGGATCAAATTCATAAAATGCTCTTTGAACCCAAGGTCCATAAGTTTAGTACCTATGTTTTCTTCTATGCAGTTTATTGTTTCAGGTCTTATGCTTAAGTCTTTGATCCATTTTGAATTAATTTTGGTACCTGGTGACAGATAGCAGTCCAGTTTCATTCTTTTGCATGTGGCTTTCCAATTCTGTCATCACCATTTATTGAAGAGGCTGTCTTTTCTCTGTTCGATGTTTTATGCTCCTTTGTCAAAAATTATCTGTCCAACTGGTGCATCAGCATAACGGGCTGAGCCTCTTCCACTTACCTTCAGATCCCAAACACAGGGTTTACAGCCCTCTGGCCTCTCTGCCTGGGGCTCCCTCCCACAGGCAAAGAAAAGAAAGGCCACTGGCACATCTTGAACTCCTGAGTCTTGCTCCAGGATAGCAGCTGTCACAGAATGTCATCCGCCAATAGAGCATCATATCAACATGTTCTTCACTTTTTAAGCCTTTAGCCTCTCACAATTTATGATCAAGTCCATGAGCCATGTGTTGTTTCAGCTTTGAAATTCAAACTTCTGAGGCTTTGGACTACTTATTAGCACCCCAGAGTCCAAATATTCACGCATCTCTTGCTGAGGAAAATTTGAGTTTCTGTGAGACAATGACCAATACTCTTAAATAAAAACTGTGTGTAATGACAATTAAAAAAAATATTTATCGGTCCATATTTATGTGGGTTTATTTCTGCGTTCTCAATTATATTCCATTGGTCTATGTGTCTTTTTTTTTTTTTTTTCCCAATTCCATGCTGTTTTGGTTATTGTTGCCCTGGAATACAGGCTAAAGTCAGGGAGTGTGATAGCTCCAGTATTGTTTTTTCTTAGGATTGCTTTGGCTATTTGGGGCCGTTTGTGGTTGCATACAAGTCTGATGATTTTTTGTTCTGTTGCTTTAAAAAATGCTATTGGGATTTTGATGGGGATTGCATAAAATCCTTATATTGCTTTGGGTAATAGCCATTTTAACTATGTTGATTCTTCCAATCCACGAGCACGGAATGTCTTTCCATTTCTTTTTGTCTTCTTCAATTTTTAAAAAAAAATGTCTTATAGTTTTCAGTTTATAAGTCTTCCAATTTCTTGGTTACATTTATTCCTAGGTATTTTATTATTTTTGCTGCAATTGCAAAAGGAATTTTCTTTTTATTTCTTTTTCTGAGATTTCATTGTTAGTATATAGGAATGCAATGAACTTTTGTACCTTAATTTTGTAGCCGGCAACTTTACTGTATTTGTTTATTGTTTCTAATAGCTTTCTGGTGGAGTCTTTAGGGTTTTCTATATATAGCATCATGTCATCTACAAAGAGTGACAATTTAACTTCTTCATTCCCAATTTGGATGCCTTTTATTTCTTTCTCTTGCCTGATTGCTCTGGCGAGGAATTCCAACATTATGTTGAAAAGCAGAGGTGATAGGGGACAGCCCTGTCATGTTCCTGAACGTAGAGCAAAGGGCTTCAGTTTTTCACCATTAATGATATTAGCAGAGAGTTTGTCATATATGGCCTTTATTATGTTAAGGTGTTTTCCTTCTATATCTATTTTATTAAGAGTTTTAATCATAAATAAATGATGTATTGTCAAATGCTTTTTCTGCATCAGTTGATATAATCATATGATTTTTGTCCTTTATTTTGTTTATGTGATGTATCACATTGATGGATTTGTGTATGTCGAACCATCCTTATTCCCCTGGGATGAACCCCACTTGGTCGTGATGAATAATCTTTTTTAATGTATTGTTGCATTCGATTTGCTAGAATTTTTTAGGATTTTTGCATCTGCATTCATCAGAGATATTGGTCTGTAGTTTTCTTTTTTTGTGTTATCCTTACCAGGTTTTGGTATCAGGGTAATGTTGGCCTCATAAAATGAGTTAGGGAGTATTGTCTCTTCTTCAATTTTCTGGAAGAGTTTGTGCAGAATTGGTATTAGATCCTCTTTGAAGGTTTGGTAGAATTCACTAGTGAAGCCATCTGGTCTCGGACTTTTGCTTTTGGGAAGGTTTCAGATGACTGATTCAATTTCCTTACTGGTGATCGGTCTGTTTAGATTTTCCAGTTCTTCACAGTTCAGCCTGGGAAGGCTACATGTTTCTAAGAACTTGTCCATTTCTTCTAGGTTATTGAATTTGGTAGCATATAGTCCTTCATAGTATTCTTGGATGATCCTTTGTATTTCTGTGGCATCCGCGATAACTTCCCCTTTTACATTTCTGATTTTGTTTATTAGTGTTTTTTCTCTTTTTATCTTGGTGAGTCTAGCCAAGGGTTTGTCAATTTTATTAATCTTTTCAAAGAACAAGCTCTTCGTCACATTAATGTTTTCTGTTGTCTTTCTATTCTCTATTTCATTTAATTCTGCTCTGATTTTTATTATTTCCTTCCTTCTGCTCACTTTGGGTTTCATTTGTTCCTCTTTTCCAGTTCTTTAAGGTATAACATGAGGTTATTTATCTGGGATTTTTCTTCTTTCTTGAGATAGGCCTGTAATGATATAAATTTTCCTCTTAACACTGCTTTCACTGCGTCCCCAAAATTTTGGTGGGATGTATTTTCATTCTTATTTGTTTCTACGCATCTTTTGTTCTCTCCTCTAATTTCTTTGACCCAGTCATTCTTTAAAGTATGTTGTTTGATCTCCACATATTTGTGAGTTTTCCTGCTTTCTTTTTGCAGTTGATATCCAATTTCAAAGCCTGTGATCAGAGAATATGCTTGGTATGATTTCAATCTTCTTAAATTTGCTGAGACTAGTTTTATGTCCCAATATATGGTCTATCCTTGAGAATATTCCATGTACCTAGAAAAATATGTATAGTCTGATGTTTTTGGATGAAGTGCTCTATAAATGTCAATTATGTCCATTTCATCTAATGTGTCATTTAGGGCTGCTATTTCTGTATTTATTTTCTGTTTGGATGATCTATCCATAGCTGTCAATGACGTATTTTGGTCCCTTAGTATAATTGTGTTTTGATCAATTTCTCCCTTTAGTTCTGTTAGTAGTTGCTTGATATATTTTGGTGCTCCCTGATTGGGGGCATAAATATTGATGACTGTTATGTCTTCTTGTTGTAGAGTCCCCCTTATTATTATGAAATGTCCATCTTTGTCTCTCATTACCACTTTTATCCTGAAGTCTGTTTCTTCTGATATTAGTATGGCTACACCTGATTTTCTCTGGGTATCATTTGCTTGGTGTGTCAATTTCCATTCTTTCACTTTGAGTCTATGTTTGTCCTTGTATCTGAGATATGTCTTTTGGAGACAGCATGTGGTTGGTTTAAGTTTTTTGATCCAATCTGCTACTCTGTGCCTTTTTATTGGTGAGTTCAGTCCATTTACATTTAGGGTGATTATTGATATGTGAGGAGTTCCTATCATTCTATCCTTAGTTTTCTGGTAAGACTGTGTCTCCATTGTTTCTTTGTCTTTTTGTTATTGTCTATTATTTCTGTGTGGTAGTATTCTATGATTTTCCTCTCTGTTTCTTGTTTTATTACATTATATATTTCAGTACTGGATTTTTTATTTTTTGAGTGGTTACCATTAAGTTTATGTAAAAGAAAGTTTGATATTTAGAGTATTCCATTTTCTTCAGCATGCTTACTTTCTCCACTCCCATATTCCGGTTCAGGCCTTTACTCTCCCCCCTTTTATGTTTTGGTTGCCACAAATTATCCCTATTGATGCTGGTCGAATAGCTTCCTTTAGTATTTCTTGTAGTGCAGGTCTTGTGTTAGAAAATTCCCTCAGCTTCTATATGTCTGGAAAGGTCTTTATTCCTCCTTCATATCTAAAAGATATCTTTGCTGGATATATTATTCTTGGCTCATAATTTCTCTCTTTCAATACTTTGAATATTTGGTTCCAGTCCCTCCTGGCTTGTAGAGTTTCTGCTGAGAAATCTGATGATAATCTAATGGGCTTTCCTTTGTAGGTTACTGTTTTCTTTTCCCTGGCTGCCTTGAGGATTCTTTCTTTGTCGTTGATTTTTGATAGCTTCAATACAATGTGCCTTGGAGAAGGCCTGTTGGCGTTGAGGTAATTAGGTGTTCTATTTGCTTCTTGGATTCAAGGATCCAGTTCTTTCCAGAAGTTTGGGAAGTTCTCATTGACTATTTGTTTGAATATACTCTCTGTTCCCTTCTCTCTTTCTTCTCCTTCTGGTGTGCTCATTATTCTTATACTGCTCTTTCTGATGGAGACAGAAAGTTCTTGTAGAGTTCTTTCATTTCTTTTAAGTCTCAAGTCTTTCTTCTTCCATCCATGTCATTTCCAAATTTCTATCTTTGATGTCACTAATTCTTTCCTCCATCTGGTCAACTCTACTGCCTAAGCTTGCTATTTCATTCTTTATTTCTTTTATTGAGTTCTTAATCCCCAGAAATTCTATTTGTTTCTTTTTAAAAATTTCAATCTCTGGTAAAATGTTCATTTTGTTGTTTGATTGTGTTTCTGAGTTCATTAAACTGCCTGTCTGTGATTTCTTGCATCTCGTTGAGCTTTTTAAGAACTGCAGTCTTGAATGCTGTCATTTAAGTCACATATTTCCATATCTTTAAGTTCATTTTCTGGAGACTTTTCATTTTCTTTCTGAGCTGTCTTGTTGCCTTGGTTATTCATGGCAATTAATGATTTATTATTTCTCTTCCTAGACATCTACAGGAGTGGGTTCTGCAACAGGTTGAGAGAAAGAGGTCTTTCTTTTGTTTTCCAGCACTTGTTGGTAGAATGTTTTATTTTTTCTCCAACTGCAGGGTTTTATTCTCTCTCACAATGTAGTGGTATCATTTCTCTGCACTATTCTGACTTCTCATACAATGGAGGGATTCCCTGGGAGACGGGCTTCTCCTCTGTGAACAGTTCATCTGGGTCATAGGGTGCCGCCTCCGTGGGGTATGTGGAGAGATTCTGAACTTCCAAACCCCTTCCTACACCAGATTCAGAGCCTGTGTGTTTCAGCAGCATTGTTTACTCCCACAGGGATCTGCCCAGATAGGTGGGGCCAGGGGCGGGGTGTATTGTGAGAGGTGGCCCAGAGCAATGGCGATGACCACACCACAGCTGGTCCTGCTTCTACAGCTCCCTCCGTTTTGCCAGAACTAGTTGGGTTGCGTATTCATGTCTGCAGACCACAGAACTCTGAACTGCAAATATTCTGTTATTTTGATCTGACACTGCTACTGTTCCACTTCTAGCGCTGGCCAGGTGGGGCAGGGCGAGCTCTGGGAGGGTAAGGAGGGGATGGCTAGTCTCAGTGCCTAAGGCTTCTATTCTCTGCTTGGCAGTGAGGGCTTAAACCACCATTTTCAGCCTTCTTATCTCAGTCTTTGCTCCAATGTCTCTGCCGTGAGCGTTGGTTTCAGCCGTGTTATATGCTGTCCCTTCAGCCCTTGTGGGCCATAAACGGAGCCCTAGCAGTCCAAGTTCTTCCCTCTCCTGGCTATGGTAGCTCCAGAATGCAGCGAGCTTGGAGCACTGAGCTAGGTCTGCATCCTATGCCCATGCCGCCCCATCTACGCATTTCTCCCTTCCCTTCTTCCCTGCTCGCGCAATTTGCCTACCTTTAGGTGATTTCAGTAGTGGACCTCTTAGTCTTGCCTGTCTGCTGCACAGGGAGTCCTTTGTGGAATTAGAGTTGTTCAATTTGTTGTAAATTCCAGGGTAGATTTTAAGAGGCTCACCTGACGCTGTGCCATTTTTATGACGTCCCCCCATTCATATCTTTTCCCAGTTTTTTCTTGTTTCCTTTTCTCTTTCTTTCTTTTTAAGATTTTTAGTAAAACATAGCATGTTATATTAGTTTCAGGTGTACATCATAGTATTCAACAGCACCCACCTGGTACTATATATCGTTATTGCCATATTATTGATTATATTCCCTAGGCTAAAGAAATGATCACCATGATAAGTCCAGCAACCATCTGACACTGTATGCTTGATGTTGTCCCAGAGACAACTTAGACTATCCTCAGGTTTTTGGATTCTTTTTTCTTTTTGCTGTTCTTATTGCATGTATTCTGCTACCTTATCTTCTACATCACTGATCTGATCCTCTGCTTCACCTAATCTACTGTTGATTCCCTCTAATGTACTCTTCATTTCAGTCTTTATTTCTGATTGGTTCTTTTTTATGTTTTCTATCTCCATTTTTGTGTTTCCTATTTCTTTGTTGAACTTCTCCCTGAGATCAGTGAGCATTCTTATAACCAGTGTTTCAAACTCTGCATCTGGTGGATTGTCTCCATTTTGTTTTGTTCTTTTTCTGGACCTTTGTTCTGTTCCTTTATTTGGGAAGTTTTTTGTCTCCCCATTCTGGCTGTCTCTCTCTCTCTCTGTTTAGTTTTCTGTGTGGCTGCTATGCCTCCCGGTCTCAGTAGAGTGGCCTATGTAGTAAGTGTCCTGTAGGACACAGTGTCGCAGTCTCCCTGGTCACCAGAGCTGGGTGCTCCAGGTGTGTCCCTTGTGTGGGATGTGTGTTCTCCTGTTGTAGTTGTGACTTGATTGCTGTTTGCACATCTATGGGAGTGATTGACCATCAGGCTGATTGGTTGTGAAGACTGGCTGTGACTACATTGGAGGAGCTGTTGTATAAGGGCTGACCCTGCAGAGAAGGATTTGCTTTAGCAGGTCTCTGGTGCCTGCCAGTGTGCCCTTTGGGGGTATTGTCCTGAAGGTGGTCAGGTGATGCTCTGACCCACTCTGAAGCTGGCTACTGGGACTGCCAGCCCCAGGGCCTCCTGAGAGGGGACCCACTGCTGGCCAAGTTCAGCTGCAGTCTGTGCCCTGCCCAGGACCAGCTGGCATGAGCCACAAAGCAATCCAGAAATGGCTGCCACCTGAGTTGTGTTTAGAGGTTCCTCGAAAGGTCAAGCCATGAACCAAGGCCAGCTGCCACTAATGCCAGGCTGCTCAGCCAGAGGAATGGGACATGCCAAAGCCAGATGCTACTTGTTTGGGTTTTGTGAGCCTTTGAGAGAAGTTAGGGAAGTCCACAGCATGAGCCCAGGCAAGCAGTTTATACAAAAAAGCTACTGGAAGTGGCTTGAATGTGCCCAAAATTTGGTTGGGGCATGGTCTTAGAAAATCATTAGGGTAGGGAAGATGAACGATGATAGACAGTGTGTTGGAGATTCAGATATGGCGTCTGCACACAAGGATGGGGAGGGCTCAACAAAGAAACAATGGCTTCTGCCAGTTCCTCCATCTGGGAGAAAGCTGCCCCTTCAGCCCTCTCCCTGCAGCTACACAATCCAGGTCCTCTCCATATGTCCTGGTGCCCTTCAAACTGTTACCCCACTGCTGGAGCCCAGAGTGAGTGAGTCTGTCAGTGGGAAAGTCCATGCGCAGGCCCTTTAAGAGGATTATCTGAGACAGCAGCTCCCCTCTGTCTCACTCAGCCACAATCTTCACTGATTTTCACAGCCAAAATTATGGGGACTTCTCTCCCCAGCACTTAAACCCTGTACTGTGGAGGGGCTGGGACCCCTTACTCCTCAAGGGGGGACCTTCGCAGCTGAGTTATCTCTCCTGATTTTTAATGGCCACACGCAGGTATTGCACCAATCTGTTCTGTGTCTCTGTCCCTTTTACCAGTTATGAGGTGGCTTCTTCTGTATGTCCATAGTTGTAGGGCTTCGGTTCAGCTAGACTTCAGGAGATTCTCAGTAATGGTTGTTCTGTGGTTTAGTTGTAATTGGTCCTGAGAAGAGGTGAGCACAGCATTTACCTATTCCACCATCTTGAGCACAAATTCCATCCTTATTTCTTGATAATTTGTAGCAGTTCCTTGTATAATCAAAATCTTAATCCTTATTCAGTTTTTGATATTGCAAATACCTGCTTACTGCTATTAGGTTGGTGCAAAAGTAATTGCGGGTTTTGCAATTATTTTTAACCTTTTAAACTGCAATTACTTTTGCACCAATTAAATCTGAATGGCCCTTGTTTGAGGAAATCTTTATTTTTGAAGAAGTAGTATACCCAGTTTTCCTTTACTTCATTAATGCATTTTGTTCTTATTCAAAATCATTCTCCATAGAGAGATAAGAGATATTGGAATACACTTTGTACTAATTCTGTTGTTTTTCTTTTTGTGATATGTCTTCAATACATGGAGCTTATTTCTATGATATAGGGCCTTAATTTCAGTTTGTTTTCCATATACAGAACAAATTACTTCAGCGTTATTTAATAATCTATCCTTTATTTACCATATGCCATGTTAGTCTTTTATCTTTTTACATTTAATGTTGCTGTTTGGAAACTTCAGGTCAATGATTCAAATTCAAGCTTCTACTCTTTTCAATCTAGAAACATTGAGAATTTCTCTTTGTGTTCAATATTTTAAAATATTTCTGTACTATTAAGTTGGTGCAAAAGTAATTGCGGTTTAAGAGGTTTAAAATGTTTGCAAAAACCACAATTACTTTTGCACCCACCTAATATGCATATGTATTGTTTTATACTATGTCCTGTTCTGTACTCTAGTGGCTTTTCAACTGAGGGCATGTGTCTTTCTTTAATTATTAAAAAAATTGTGACCGTTATGTCTTCAGTACTTTCCTCTCCTCCATTTTCTTACTTATTTTTCTCTCTCTGAATTTTCTTCAGATGGAATTTGATAATTTGAGCTTTATTCTTTGCATTTCTTAGCTGCTATTTTTGTAGAGTTAGGGTTAGTGTTTGTACAAGTACATAAAGTATATCTCATTCATTTAAATAGACATGTAATATGTTACAATATTATAAGAAATCACTTATTGATGGACATTTAATTTTCCAATTTTTTACTACCATAACGAATAAATCATTCTACTATGTACAGTTTGGTGCTCATCTGTGAATATTTCTTTAGAATTGTTTGTTAGAAGTAGAATTGCTGAGTCAATGGAGTAGCACAATTTTATTTTGATAAACTGTCAAGTGGTTTGCCAGAATGGTTTCTTCAATTTATACTCCCACTGTGAGTGTTCAAAACTACTATTCCTTGTGTACTTGCCAAGGCTTAATATTATCACTGTAATTCTTGTCAAACTTGTGAAAAATAGTTTTATTTAATTTGCATTTTTCTTATAACTAAGTAGTTAGAGTGAACATCTTTTTATACATATTTATGTAGACATTTGTGACTATCCTTTGTGATTTGCTTGCTTATATCATGCCGTTATTTCTGTTTTTTTGTTTTATATATATAAATTGACTTTAGAAACTCTATACATAGTCTGGATAGTAATCTTTGTTAGTAATATAGTACCCAAAAAATTTTCCAGAACTTTGCTGAAATTTTAACTTCATTTATGATTTATTTTGCTTTAGGAAGGCTTTAGGTTGTGTTAAATAAAATCTGTCAGTCTTTTCTTTTGGCTTCTGTGTTTTACTTAGAAAATGTCACAAACAACATTAACTTATTTTTCTTACTGCTACTTTTGTAGTATTAATTAACCTGGGTTTTACACACACACACACACACACACACACACACACACACACACACACCTATTTTTCTTCAAAGTGTAGTCCAATTGTTTACATACGATTAATTGAATAGTCTCTATTTTAATTTTTACTTTCAATGCTGTCTTCACCACAAATATATTAAAATATATGTACAGATCTATTTAAGGATCTGTTTATGAGTGCTCTTTGTAACATCTTTTAAGTTCTGTTATTGATGTCCTTCTTCATTACTTTTATTTTAAAAACATTATAGCTATACTTTTCATAGCATTCTTAGTTTGGTTTTTCAATACACTTTAGAATTAGTTTTTGTTAATTTCTGTTGTCATTGATTGAGGTGGTAATTAAACATAGATTTATTTAATTGTCCCTCTATTGTTCATGACATATCTTCATTTTCCAGCTCTTCTTTCAGGTCTGTTAGTAATCTTTCAATAGTTTATATTTGTTCTCCACTCTTTTGGGTTATTTTAGTTTTTATTATCACCCTTGATTATTTATATTTTTTAAATTTCTGCTTCTTCTTCAGAAACATCTAATAACTAAAACAATATCCTTTTTCTTTTCATTGTATTAGTATAAAATGTGTACAGTGTATTTCTTATACTTTATAATCTCCTCAGTGTGTTATTTATTTTCTGTCATAGTGTATCTGTTTACCTTTCTTGATAAGATTTATCATTGCATTTTTTATTTTACTGTTATTGCTTCAAAGAATTAGCTCCTGATATGAGACAACATGGATGGACCTAGAGGGTATTATGCTAAATGAAATAAATTAGACTGAGAAAGAAAAATACCACATGATTTCACTTATATATGGAATCTAAAGAACAGGATAAGGGAACAAATAAAACAGAAACAGACTTGTAGAGAACAAACTGATGGTTGCCAGAAGGGAGGGGGATTAGGAAGCTGGGTGAAAAAGGTGAAGGGATTAAGAAATATAAATTGGTAGTTATGAAATAGTCATGGGGATGTAAAGTACAGCATAGAGAATATAGTCAGTAATTTTGCAACAATTATGTATAGTAGCAGATAGGTACTAGGTAAATCGGGGATCACTGCATAAATTATGTAAATGTCTAACCATGATGCTGTACATCTGATACTAATATAAAATTATATTAAATGTCAACTGTAACTGAAAAAAGTAAATAAATAATTAAAAAGAATTAGTTTCTGATTTTAATTGATTCTATTATCTTTCCTTATGTATTAAATTAATCAACATATTTATGGTTTTGTGTTTATTTTTTATTATTATTTGTTCACATTTATTTTATAGTGATTTTAAAACAGGAAATAAATATGTTTTACATTTACTTTATCGTGTATTTTAAAGTAATGAAAACTATGAAATTCACACTTCTGTTACAGCTTTGATTGCTACATAATTTGATGTGTTTTATTGTCAAATCTTTAAGATGTATTCTTAAACTTTAGAATTATTCTTCTAAATGTATAATTTGGTATTTATTTGCAAATGTCTAACTTGGTATTTTAATATTTTAAATTTAAAACGTGTTATTGAAACTAACTATATTTATTCATTTACTGGTTATTTGAGGGTCTATTATATGAAAAGTATTGACATATAAACTTACATGACATTTACAATAAATGAACACATTAGGAAGGTGAAAAAATATTCCACTGTGATTTAAAATTATATTTCTCTGATTACTGAAGGAGTTTACCCTTTTTCATTTATTATTTGGAAAACTGTGTTTTTTCCTTAACATTTTACTAGGGTAGCATCTTTCCTATATTGATTCCCAAAATGTTATTAGACGGTTAATATTTTGACTCTGTTTTATGGGTTGCAATTTTAATTTTTGTTTTTAAACTATTTCTTTTTAGAGCAGATAGTTTCCAAACTGTTTTAAATTGAGCTATAATTTACCTGCAGTGAAATGCACAGATCTTAAGAGTACTATCTGATGAATTGTCAAATATATAAATCTATGTGACCAATATCCCAATTATTGTATAGTTCCATTCCATCACCAGAGAAAGTTCCTTTCTCCTGAATTCCAGTTGCTCACCTCTTCCCTGCTTCCATAATAATCATTATTATGATTCCATCACCATAATTTAGTTTTCTAAGTTCTAGAAATCCATATAAAGTCATACTGTATCTACTCTGATTATACCTGCTCTGACTACACAGGATCTACTCTGAATTGTGCCTGACTCCATGTACTCAACATGGGATCTGTGGAATTCTTCCTTGTTTTTGTGTGTATCAGTAGTTTGTTCCCTTTTATTACTTGAATGGTATTTTATTGTATAAATATGCCAAAGTTTTATTTTTCATTTCAATCCTTTTCCAGTTTTTGGCTAATAAGAATGATGGGCTCTGATAACATTTTTAGGAGACATGCTGGAACTGATTTTTTTAAATGGAAAGAGAATATATATATTTTTTAGTTTTGGTTGTACAAAACAATGTAATAGTTAGACATTCACACCCCTCACAAAGTGATAGCCCCCCTCCCCCAATTTACTACCCTTCTAACATCATATATAGCTATTGCCATTCCATTGAGTCTATTTTATATGCTTTACTCCACGTCATAAATATATATATATATATTTGATTATAGTTGATATTCAATATTATTCACGTGTACCGTGCAGTGGTCAGGCATTTACACACCATCCATGAGGTGGTCTCCCTAATAAGACAAGTGCCCATCTGACACTCTATGAAATCTTTAGAATCTTCATTGATTATATTCCCCAAACTGTCTTTCATATCCCCGTGGCAATATTGTGACTACTAATTTGTACTTTCTAATCCCTTTACCCTCTCCCCTATCCCCACCCCCTCATTTCTAGCAACCATTAGTTTTTTTCTCTATATCTGAGTCTATTTCTGTTTAGTTTCCTTAATTTATTCTGTTGTTTAGATTTCATATACAAGTGAGCTTATATGGTATTTGTCTTTCTCCATCACAGATTGGTGCAGCCACTATGGAAAATAGTATGGGGGAGGTATCTCAAAAAATTGAAAATGGAACTACCTCATGTCTTAGCAATTCCACTCTTGAGTATCTATCCAGAGAAATCCAAAACACTAATTTGAAAAAATTATATGCACCCCTATGTTTATTGCAGTGCTATTCACAATAGCCAAGACATGGAAGCAACGGAAATGCCCATCTATACATGATTGGATATAGAAACTGTGGTACATTTATACAATGGAGTATTACTTGGCCTTAAAGAAGAATTAAGTCTTACCATTTCCAATGACATGGATAGAGCTAGAGAATATTATATTAAGTGTAAAGAGAATTTTAATCAACAGAACCAACTCAAAAATTGTAGAGATGAAGGAATGAGTGAACAAAGGCATTACAAAAGCTGTTTTAATTGTGATCCATATGAACAAGAAGGTAGAAAAAAATAATCATGATCATGTAAAGGAGAGAATTAGAAGATATAAAAAATACAAATTGAACTTTATGAGATAAAAAGTACAATATCTAAGATGAAAAATAACACAGGCCATACTGCAGCCTGAATGTTGGTGCTCCCACCCCCCAAATTCATTTGTTGAAACCCAGTCCCTATTGTAACGGTACTTGGAGGAGGGCTTTTGGGGTGATTAGATCATGAGGGTGGAGCCCTCATGAATGGAATTAACACCATCATGAAAGGACCCCAGGAAGCTCCTTCAACCCTTCTACCATGTGAAAACACAGTGAGAAGATGGTCATCTATGAACCCAGGAGTGGACCCTCACTAGATATCAAATTGAATCATCCAGTGTGTTGATTATGGACTTCCCAGGTTCTAGAACTGTGAGAAGCAAATACTAGGTGTTTAAGCCAGTCAGTCTATAATATTTTTACTGTAACACACTGAGACAGATAACATTCATATTAAATTAGACACAGTAGAAATAAAGATAAGTGAACTTGGACATCTCTAGAAATTATAGAAAATTATGCAGCCACAAAAAAGATGGCAGAAAAATGAAAAGAGCATCAGTGACCTATGGGATAATATCAAGCAGTTTAACATACATGCAATTGTGGTCTCAGAAGGAGACAAGAGAGGGAGGGGATGAGAGAAAAAAAACCCAAACATTTGAAAAAACGATAGCTGACAATTTTCCAAGTTTAAGGAAAACTATAAACCTACAGACCCAAGAATCTCAACAAATTCCAAGGAGAGTAAAACTTATGAAAACTACATTACAGTGTATCTTAATCAAACTAGTGGTAACAAGAACATCTTTAAAGCAGCTGGAGGAAGTAAATGCAGAGTACTTCACTGTGGTAAAATTTAGATAAATACAGTATTTGTATTTGGTAGTATTTAATTGACTTAACGATTTAAATGTAGATTATAATAAAAGTATACAAATTAATTTGTATTTTTAAAGCCCTATATCATTAATCTGTCATAAAATCTTCATTAAATTGCCAAGGGAATATAATAGTAAAAAATATATATCAGCGATGGAAATTTGAAAAGATTGTAGTTCCTGTTTCAAAGATCCGAGGAGTGTACAGGCTATAGAAGAGGTGAAAAGGTATTTGGAAGCCATGTCATTCCATAACTCTCTGCATAGAAAACTATAGTCTATTTCATAAATAATTGAATAAAGTGTTAGCACTACCTAATTTTGAATGGCAAGAGCTAGGTAAAAGTGTGGGTTGCAGGGGTGTTGGTAAGAAGCATAAACTTATTAATTAATCCTAATTAAGTCTACCACCAGAAATTTTCTGGATGCTGAAGGGTTTGCATGGAGGGAGCCTGCTCTACAGATTATTCTCCTGTTCCACTTTTAACTAAATCAGGGAGACAGCTGAGGCTAGTTCCAAGTGAGATCTGTCAAACCAGTGAGAATAACTTTATAGAAAGCATTCAGGCTACTCCATAATTACAGAGGAGAACCTCTTCAGCTAAGAAGAGAAAATCATGCTCTGATTGCATCCAAGTGTAATGTCCTTGACCACTAATCATCCAAAGTAAAATTATAATAAACCTAAGTTTTCTCTTTGTGCTTTTAGAATTGACACAGGGACTCATTTAATTTCTTACAATTCATCTTATCCCCAATATTGTTCTAACATAAGTTTCCCTTTTTATACCAAAGAGGGCATATACCAAGAGGGCAACAGACATATGAAAAGATGCTCAATGTTACTAATCATCAGAAAAATGTAAAGCAAAAACCACAGTGAGATATCATCTCATACCTGTCAGAATGGCTATCATCAGTAAATCAACAAGCAAGTGTTGGCAAAAATGTGGAGAAAAGGGAACCCTTGTGCACTCTTGGTGGGATTGCAAATTGGTGCAGCCACTATGGAAAACAGTATGGAGATTCCTCAAAGATTAAAAACAGAACTACCTTATGACAGCAATTCTACTTCTGAGTATTTATCTGAAGAAATTCAAAACACTAATTCAAAAAGAGGTATGAATCCTTACGTTCATTGCAGCATTGTTTATAACAACCAAGACATGGAAGCAGCCTAAGTGCCTGTCAATAGATGATTGGATAAAGAAGTTGTGGTACATATATATGATGGGATATTACTTGGCCATAAAAAATGAAATCGTACCATTTGTGACAGCATGGATAGCCCTGGGTGGTATTATGCTAAGTGAAATAAATCAGACAGAGAAAGACAAATACCATATGATTTAATTTATATGTAAAATCTAAAGAACAAAATAAATGAATAAACAGAACAGAAACAGACTCATAGATACAGAGAACAAACTGATGGTTGCCAGATGGAAGAGGGGTTAGGAGTCTGGGTGAAAAAAAGTGAAGGGATTAAGAAGAACAAATTGGTCATTACAAAATAGTCATGGGAATATAGGGTACAATATGGGGAATATAGTCTATAGTACTCTAATAATTAGATATAGTGCCAGGTGGGTACTAGATTTATTGGGAGGATCACTTTCTAAATTATATAAATATATAACCACTATTCTCTATCCTTGAAACTAATATAAAATAATATTGAATATCAACAGTAATTGAAAAATAAAAACAAAAAAATAAGATAAAATCAGATGAACCCCCTCAAAAAAAGAATTTCCCCTTTTAAGCTTAAGTAATCCAAAAAGTTGACCAATGTATTGAAAACTGTACAATTTTAAATGAGACTAATCTGAGGAAGTAAAACAAAAGCCCACTTATAAAACACACTAACTGTAAGAAGTAGAGAAACTTAAAAAAAGTCTATAATCTGTAAATGTATTAAAGTTTAAGAAAACTAGAGAATCTTTAAAGATCCAAGAAAGATATTTTGAGGTTAAAAATACATCTGCTGGATTTTGAAAATGCAATAAAGGATAAAAAGAACTGTATATTAGACAATAAGAATACTGACAAATGAATTAGTATTTTTATCCTCCCAAATTAAACAGAAAATAAGTTATAAATGCAACAAAGAGATTACATGAGAACACGGATGACTAATACTGACAATTCTTTTCTATGTGTTTGTTGCAGCCAGATATCTTAAGATAAAGTCTCAGTGTTTCATTATGTCAATGATGATAAGTACATAGAAACTTCTGAAACTGAAATGCACAGAGAAAAAGAATGAAAAAAAAAAATGACCAGAACGTTCAAGATTGTGGGACAACTTGAAAAGATAGAATATATATGTAATTGGAATACCAGAAAGAGAAGAAAGAAAATTGAACAGGAGAAATATTTGAAGTAATAATCTCTGAGAACTTTGCCAAATTAATGAAAAATACCACAGATCCAGGAAGTTCATGGAATACAAAGCAGGATAAATACCAAAAAAAAAACAAACATACCTAGGCATAGCATAATCAGACTGCAGAAAACCAAGACAAAGAGAAAATCTTGAGAATAGCCAGAGGGGATGGGTGGGGGATTTCTATAGAGCAATAAGTATAAGAATTATGATTGACTTCTTATCAGAAATCATGCAGGCAACAGTGATGTCTGCAAGATGGCTGAATAAGACACCCCTCACTCATACACCCCCAACCCCCCAAACAAGAATTTGGCATCCATCCATCCATCCATCCATCCATCCATCCATCCTCCATCCATCCATGGAAAACAGTGCCTTTGTGCTAGCTTTGGTATTCAGGTAGGGTACTGTGAAACTTTGGTGCAGTCCAAGACCAGGGAGAGCTGTTTTGAGTATGCTCACAACAACACAGCTGAATTGCTAACCATGGGCCCTAGCTACAGACCCAGAAATAGCTCCATACACCCTTAGAACTTGGCTACAGCCCAGTGTGGCTTTGGTTCTGTCACCAGCACCACATACCAAGGGACATGGGAGGAGCCACACTTACCTGTGTGTTGGGTAATAACCACAGAGAACTCAGTCCTGTCTGTGGACCCTGAAGCGGCCTGTAAACCAGCTCCAGCCCCTCTCAGCTGCAGTCCAGGAGCCCCTAGAAGTAAGCCTGCCAAATTTGTTCAGATTGCAGATTTGAAATGGTCCTGTACTTGGGCTTTGGCTTTTATAACCACAGTACACGAACTGTCCTGCTGGCACAAGAACCCAGCAGGATATGTGTCTGTATCCCTACATATCCTGAAAGGACGCTATATATGTGGGGCTCTAGCTTCCTCACAGCCACAGTCTACCTGCACTCCTCAGAATCTAGGATCTCAGTGGGAGACAGTCATACCAGTACCCTTCTTCCCCTGAGATGCGGCAAGGCCCTAGATTTTACTCTAGGCCCCTCCCAGCCACAATTCAGGTGCAGGCCTATCGGCAAAGGGACCAGGGAGGAGAAACTCCCAGGAGATGTATGATTTTTTTGACAAAAATTATAAATCATCATCTTAAAGAAATGCAAGAGAACACAGATAAACAACAACAATAACAAAAGAAATGAGGAAAACATTGCATTAACAAAATGAGAGTTTTCATAATGAAGCAGAGACTGTAAAAAGAACTATACAGAAATCCTACAGGTGAAGTATGCAATGATAGAACTGACAAATTCAGTAAAGAACTTCATTGACAGACCTGATCATGCATAAGAGTCAGTGAACTCTCACATAGATCATTTGAAATTAGCCAGTTAGAGGAACAAAAAAACAAAATGAACAGAAAAGAGTGAAATGCACCTGCATGAATTATAGGAAACTATCTATTGAATGAATCTTTTCAACGTGGAAATCTCAAAGGGAGAACAGAGAAAGGAGTAGAATGATTATTTAAATAAATAATAGCTGCTTCCATCACCATATATTTGATCCCTTTTACTCTCATCTACCACCCCACTCCCCTACTATCTTCTGGTAACCACGAAACTATTGCCTGTGTCTATGAGTTTTTGTTTCTTCATTTGTTTGTCTTGTTCTTTTGTTGTTTTCAGTTTTATATACCACATATCAGTGAAATCATGTGGTTCTCGACTTTTTCTGACTTTTTTCACTTAGCATAATAATCTCAAGATCCAGCCATGTTGTTGCAAATAGGACTATTTTATATTTTCTTACTGCTGAATAGTAATCCATTGTGTATACATATCACATCTTCTTTATTTGTCTTGTTGATGATAGCCATTCTAACTGGGGTGCGGTGATACCTCATTGTGGTTTTTATTTGCGTTTCTCTGATGACTGATGATGTTAATTCTGGGTGGTGAACACACAATGTAATATATAGCTGTATTGTAGAATTGTACACCTGAAACCTACATAACTTTACTAACAATTGTCACACCAATAAACTTTAATTTTTAAAAAAAGGAAATTAACAGAAAAAAAGAGAAATAATAACAGAAAAGTCCCCCAAACTACGGAGAGATATGGACATCTGGGTACAGAAAGCTCAAAGGACCTCAAGAAAGATCAACCCAAGGAAGGTCACTCTGAGACACGTTATAATCAAAATATTCAAAGTCAAAGACAAGCAGAGGATTTTGAAAGAACAAGGGAAACACAAGTCATCACATAAGGAAACCTCCAGGAAGCTATCAGTGATTTCTCTGCCTAAACCTTGCAGGCCAAGAGATCAAGTGATCACAAAATGATATGCAGAATGTGATGAAAGAACCTATCTGTGTTACCAGTTTATGAAACGGTCTCACTGAAGAGCATGGGGGAAAATCCTGTTGACCTATGTAACTTTAGAAATGAGTGGAGTCTATAGGTCTAAAGGCAAAGAGAACTTTACATAAGCATTTTGCTCTGTTTCAGTGGTAAAGTTGTTTCCTGTATGTATGAGTTAACATTTCTGAAACAATTGTACTGGTTATACTGGGTTAAACAATTAATAAATAAATAAATAGTGAATAGTGACAGCCAGTTTTCTCACTGATGGATTGGGCGGTTACAGGTAATCAAGGAAAGGAGGCTAGAATAGTCCATGTACTAGTAATGAATTAGAAATGGAGAACTCAGTAGAGCTCATATTTAACTTAATGTAGTTCAGCTGTCTACTTATAGAACTGTTTCTAGATATGTGCATATACATGGATTAGTATAGAAAGCATTACATATAATATATTTTTTAATGTAGTTCCTTATTTTGTCATCTAAGGGAGCCTAGAAGGAATGACACCCAAGGAGCAATGAGCACACCTTGGTTTCGAATATCACTCTCCAATAAAAGAAACAAGGCCTCCTTGGGGGAAATAAATGATTCCAGGACTAGAGCAGAAAATAGTCAAGATGAGTCTGGAGTACCTTGTAACTCCAGAAGGTATACAAAAAGTAAAAACTTAAGAAATGCTCCAAACAAAACAAAACCTCCACAATGACGGAATAGCTCCCAATGGCAAAAGCCAGAATAATTTGAGCAACAAAATAAATACATAGTTATTAGATAACAACTCAGATTATGGAAGAACAATCCATGAGTCCATACAGATGTAAAAAAATGATTGAATAAATAAAGAAATGGGAAGAAGAGGTAAATTTTCCAAGGAGAAGAATTCCAAGTGACTTACGTAGATACTCTTCCCTCAGAGAGTTGGGACATAATTCCCCATGTGAGCTGCACATGGTGACTTCCAAATAATACAGCATGGAAATGGCAGGGGGCAGTGTAACTTTGCAGTGGAAAAATCTGACAACTACTGCTTCTGCCAAGTGATTAAGCTTAATATGGACAGAGATAAGACATGTTGACCGGGTACCAATGATATGAGGAAACGAGATTGGAACTTTACCTCTGTGGTCTTTTCCCCCAAAACCCATAACCTTAGCCTAATAATTAGGAAAAAAATCAGAAACATGTAAATTGAGGAACAGTTTATAAAATATCTGATCAGTACTTCTCAGAACTGTCAAGGTCATAAAAAACTAAAGAAAGCCTGAAAATGTCCCAGTCAAGAGGAAACTAAGTGGACATGACAACTAAATATACTGTGGTATCCTGGATGGGATCCTGCAACAGAAAAATGACATTAAGTTAAAAACTAAGAAAATATGAATAAAATGTAGACTTTAGTTGATAATAATGATAAATATTGGTTCATTAATTGTGACAAGTATGCCATAATAATGTAGGATATTATTAATAGTGGAAACTAGGTGTGGGTATATAAAAACTCTCTTTACTGTTTCTTAATTTTTCTGTATATCTAAAATTATTCTGAACTAAAATGTTTATTTAAAAAATCTGTTGTGGGACTGCATTTTTTTTCTATTTCCTCTCCACAGTAAAATGTTTTCTTTGATTTGTAACTCTATCCTCATGTCATTTCTATAGTAGCCTAAAATAGAAAAGCCACCAAGATGGACTTTTACTAATGTAGTTTATACCTGAATATGCCTGAGATGAAAAGGTCAGTGGGAGAAAGGATGTCCTTGTGATATTACAGCCAGAGACCTTGCAGAAAATCACAATATCCTTGGACAATTACTTTATAGAGAGAGCACAGAGAAACTCATGAAGCTGAACGGTGGGGTTGGAGCCCTGAGTTTACCTTTTTGGCAAATACAAAGGTGATTCTTATTCACACTAAAGATAATGAAACACTGCTTTATCATGTGATTTGGCATTGGAAGTGTAATAAATATATACTGTCTCTAGACTCTCTTTAATCTCTATCACTCAGATATAGTCATTTGATTTAAGGTTGCTATGCAATCTAACTGAACCATGACCAAATCCTACTTCCCATCTTAGAAGTTTCTTTAAAAGACCTTGCCTATACCCACAAACTGCCCTACAAAACCTTATGACCAGTAAATTTCCCTGATTTGGATGCTTGTGCTTGTAGTGTGGAGATAAACAAGACAGACATGCTTCTCATTCTGATAGAGGTTACAGTATGTTGAGGAAGACAAATATTAAACAAACAATTATCCAGAGAACTAATCAATTGTAAAGGTGATAAGTACTATGAAAGAAGAAATAAGAGTATAAAAGGGGCATCTGCCCAATGTTTGTGTTTCTGTGTGTGTGTGTCGGAGTGGGGGTGGGGTGTTAGGGAAAGAGTCCATAATGAAATAATATTGAATCTGAGGCATGAAGGATGAACTAAGTTAGCTAGATTAAAACCCTGAGGTGTAAGGGAGTGTCAATCAAGAGAGTGAGAAGTTTATAGGCAGAGGTAACAGCATGGGCAGAAGCCCTGTGTGGGAAAACCCATTGGAGGATATTATGTTAAAGAAACCAAAAATTGAAAATTGAGTTATCCATTCAACAACAATTAATTGGGTTTCTTGTAAGTACCAGGTTTTTGGATGAGAGGGAGCCCTCTATGGTTTGAGCATAGAGAACAAGGAGAAAAGGAAAAATATGTTAGTATTAAATCATTTGTCATTAGTAAACATACTATTTCCTAACAATTACAGCTGCTTTTCATAAAGCTCATAAATTATACCATTATAAATTGTTCTAGAAGTGCTCATCAGATAAAAGAGTCTTCAGGATTTTTCGCTTTGTTCTCTGCTCTTTTGAGTATAAAAGAGGCATTAGATTCTCTCCAAGGTTCTATTAGCTCATGTATCCACCAGAATTTCTCATGAACATGCCCATCATACATCCTTTAGGGAACTCTTTTGCAAGTTATTATATACGTTCTTGAGATAATTCACCTGGTTTAAGAGAATTGGCCTAATTTTAAGATGTTACTATGTCTCTTCAAATATCTTACGTTTTGTTTTTTGACTTCTTATTTTTGGTGTGTTTATTCTACTCTTTAAATATAGTCATTGACCTTGTAGAAGAATGCCAATGCAAAATGTAGTTAAGTTTCATTTTCTTATAATACATCAGCATTTCCTCAAGTTCCGTGGTTGTCTCTTCACTCCAAAAAATGAGAAAAGAAGTTGTTTTATTTGTCTTAAACAGTTTTGTAATTATGGAAAAAAACATCCTGAAAACATTCTGAAGTGCCAGTATTTTATCACTGTCACTAGTTTTCTTTTTTCACTGTCACATTTTTCTTTTTTAAATGGAGTGTATCAGAAAGCTTTTTTTTTTTTTTTGGTGGAAACATCAGTCTTATTGTTTTTGTCGCCTCCCTTCCCCCCCCACCCCCCCCATATTCTTTCTCATCAGTGCTTCCATAATGATGTAAGCACAATTATACTTTGTGGAGTATTTTGAAAACTCTTGAGATCTTCTCTCTTAGGTTCTGATAGCCTGACTCCATTTTTCACTTGGTTCTTAAACAAACCAATAAGATATATTTCCCTCGAAAAATTAAAGAATGTTGTCTGAATGGGCCCAAGGTTTTCTTTTGTTTTTATTTTAAAACTCTAAGGTAGTATTGTTTCCTGTCCCCAAGGTTATTGTCACTTCTGCTTTATCAACCAATTTTTCCTTCTTTGTTTTTATTAAGTTCAGAGTACCAATTTCCCAAGTTGCTTCCACTGCCCTCTAAGAAGTAAAATTGTCAGTAGAAACAATCTAGTTACTACTTTGATAGTCCAGGGCACTCCTACCAGGTTAGTGGCTTGAGAGCATATTTTTATAGTAGAAATATGGGTATGATGGGCAGAAATATTATGAGTAGAAATATTATGACAGTTAACTTACCTATAGTATACCACTATAACTTCTATTGTATTCTACTTAAAAAGTTATAGAACAAAGATAAGTTGTTCTTACTAGAGCCTGCAAGGTCCTACATGATCTGGACTCTCCAACTTCAACTCATACTAATCTGCTCACGTAGTTTAATTTTTAAAGCTTTCTATTAAAATATAGCTAACATACAATATTAAATTAGTTTCAGGTGTACACCATAGTTATTCAACATTTATATGCCAAAAGAAGTGTTCATCATAAGTCTAGCAACCATCCGACACTGTACCACACTATCACAATATTTTTAACTATATTCCCCATGTTGTACATTATATCTTCATGACTTATTTGTTTTATACCTGGAAATTTGAACCTCTTATTCCCCTTCACTATTTCCTTGCTTTAAAATTTTTTCAGTTACAATTGACATTCAATATTATTTTATATTAATTTCTGGTGAATAGTTTAATGGTTAGACATTTATATAATTTAAGAAGTGATCCCCCCTGACTAGTCTAGTACCCACCTGGCACTATACATAGTCATTACCATATTATTGACTATATTCCCTCTACTTACGTTACATCCCCATGGCTTATTTATAACTATCAATTTGTATTTTTTAATCCCTTCACCTTTTTCACCCTGCCCCCAACCATTCTCCCATCTGGCAATCATCAATATGTTCTCTGTATCTATGAGTTTGTTTTTGTTTTGTTTGTTTATTTTGTTCTTTAGATTCCACACATAAGTGAAATCACATTGCATCTGTTTTTCTCTGTCTGACATATTTCACTCAGCAAAATATCCTCTAGGTCAATCCATACCACTGCAGATGGCAAGAACCATTTCCTTCACTGGCCAAGCAATATTCCATTGTGTATATATGTACCACCTCCTCTTTATCCATTTATCCATTGACAGACACCCAGGCTGCCTCCACATCTTGACCATTGTAAACAATGCTACAATGAACATATGGATGCACATGTCCCCTTGAAGTAATGTTTCGGGTTTCTTCAGATAAATACCCAGAAGTGGGATTACTGGGTCCTTTTTTTTCTCTTGTTATAGACTTTGTTTTAAAGTCCATTTTGTCTGCTATAAGTATTGCTACCCCAGTTTTCTTTTTTTATATCCATTTTTATGAAGTTTCTTTTTCCACCCCTTTGCTTTCAGTCTGTGTGTGTCTTTCAATCTGAAGTGAGTCTCTTGTAGGCAGCATATGTGAAGGTCTTGTTTTCTTATCCATTTAACCACCCTATCTTTTGATTGGAGAATTTAATCTATTTGCATTGAAAGTAATTATTGACAAGATATGTAGTTGTTGCCATTTTATTATTCATATTTTTTCTTTTTTTTCTTTTCATCTTAGAGAAGTCCCTCTAACATTCCTTATAATACTGGTTTGGTGGTGATGAACTCCTTCAGCTTTTTCTTGTCTGTGAAGCTCTTTATTTGTCCTTTGATTCTAAATGATAGCTTTGCTGGGTAAGAGTAATCATGGTTGTAGGTCCTTTCTTTTCATCACTTTGAATATTTCCTGCCAGTTCCTTCTGGCATGCAAAGTTTCTGTTGAGAAACCAGCTGACAGTCTTATGGGGTCTCACTTGTAGGTAACTAACTGCTTTTCTCGTACTGCTTTAAAGATTCTCTCTTTGGCTGTAAACTTTGGCATTATAATTATGATGTGTCTTGCTGTGGGCCTCTTCAGGTTCATCTTATTTGGGACTCTCTGTGCTTCCTGGGCTTGTCTACCAATTTTGTTTGCCAGGTTAGGGAAGTTTTCCATCATTATTTCTTCAAATAGGTTTTCAATCCCTTGCTCTCTCTCTTCTTCTGGTGCTCCTATAATGCAAATGTTGGTGTTGTCCTAGAGACCCCTAAAACTATCCTCAGTTTTTGTTTTGGATTTTTTTTTTCTGTTCTGATTGGGTGTTTTATGCTACTTTGTCTCCCAAATCACTGATTCAATCCTCTGCGTCATCTAATCTGTTGATTCCCTGTAGTGTAGTCTCCATTTCAGGTATTGTATTCTTTATTTCTGACTGGTTCTTTTTTATGTTGTCTATCTCCATTTGTGATTTCTTATCTCTTTGTTGAAGTTCTCCCTGAGATCACTTAGCATCTTTATAACCAGTGTTTTGAACTCTGCATCTGGTAGACTGTTTGTCTCCATTTTGTTTAGTTCTTTTTCTGGAGCTTTGTTCTGTTCTCACATTTAGAATATGTTTCTTTGTCTCCCTGTTTTAGCTGCCTCCCTGTGTTTGTTTCTATGTATTAGGTAGGGCTGCTATGCCTCCCAGTCTTAGTAGAGTGGCCTTATGTAGTAGGTGTCCTTTTTTTAGTTATGATCTGCTAACACAGTATCCTTTTTGCTTCCTAGGGGGCATTTATTTATTTACCTCCCTCTAGCTGGAGACTGTTTTCCCAACACTCTGCACAAACAGTTCCTAAT
Source organism: Rhinolophus sinicus (assembly GCF_057876585.1). Taxonomy (NCBI): domain Eukaryota; kingdom Metazoa; phylum Chordata; class Mammalia; order Chiroptera; family Rhinolophidae; genus Rhinolophus; species Rhinolophus sinicus. The sequence continues at coordinate 71,880,476 of NC_142501.1, read as the reverse complement.
TAATCTTTAAGTTTGTGCTTAACATTTACTATTCTATAAAAACCTGTTGTTTATTTCCTTCATACCACTTATTATAATCTGAAGTTATTATAGTTATTTATGTGTTTGTTTATTGTACACCAATAAGAAAGTAAATGCTAAGTAGTAAAGAAAACTTTTGTGTCTTTTCATTATTGTATGGTCATGCATAGTCAATCCTCAATAAATAATTTTTAAATAGGTGAATAAAAGGTAACCTGAAATATTAAGTTATTTGCAAAAATGAATTAATTCATTAAAAATCAATTAAATGAGAGAAAACTTTTTAAAAAGTTGTTGAGCAGTTCTTTGTTGTACATAATTAGCAAATCAGAATAGCCACTTCATACCTTATAAGGTCATAGATAAGTGATTCTAGTAATAGCAGGCAAAGAAATGCAGGTCATCTAGAACACCTAGAAAATGGACAAAATATAAAAACAAAGTTGCTTGAAAGCACAGAAAAATCAACAAGATAGTGAAGAATTATGAAGCAATGAGTCAGGAATAGAGAGAAACTCACAGGTGAATTTGACATTAGCTATCCCCTTCACTGGGGATATCGGCCAATTCTGAGAAAGAGGTCTCTGAGGATATGCGCGAACAAGCTTGAAACAGCCTTCTGGGACAATAGGGAAAAATTGATACGTAGGATTTATTAAGATGGAATAGCACTGGCAAATCTCCCACCTTTAGGTTCCAATTTGAAAAACTACACCCTAAAATAAGGTTGAACCAGAAGTAGTAAAGCCCTTCAAGCAATCTGGATGTTATCCAAGACAGAACATAACAACCTGGTGAGTGGGTGTTCCATTGGACTTCCAATCTCATAATTTTATAATTTTCATAATTTCTGGATATCAGGAATTCAGCTAAAAGACAAGCTTTAAAAAATGTAGACCCTGGTTTTAGTTACATAGTAATAATAAATACTTATTGATGTGTTGGTTTGCAACATTGGGAACTTCCCTGGGTGAAATCAGAAACTGGCCTCTACAAATGGAGGGCAAGGAAAGACCAACGAAAGAAGCAGACTTACTAAGCAAGGAAACTTACAAAGCAGGCTTGTCTTGGGTAACTGCAGAGGAGTAGATCTCCTCTTCCTTCTGCCCCCTAGAAACTTAAAAATATAAGTTGCCTGGGTTCGGATCCATACACAGTTCAGAGGTTCTCACCAACACATTGCTCTTTCAAGGCTGTGTCCTTGAAAACGGCTCCCACTGTAGGAATGGTGGGTAGAATGTACATTTCAAGTACAGAGGAGGGGGATGAGGATCTTCCTATTGTCTGGGTCCAACTCTCTGGTCAGCCATGGGTAACGTCCTATCAATGACCTCCTCGAATACAGTAACAATCTCTATGCCCATATTTCATTTCGTTTATTGCTTACAAAAACACCATGAGCAAGTACTAATATGATCCTTACTTGATAGATTTAGAGGTTAATAACTAGAGAGGTCAACTTTTCCAAGGCTGTACAATTAAAGAATGAAAGAGATGGGTTGAAACAAGTATAGTGTATATGAACCAAGAACATATTTCAATCACTAGGCTGCATTTTCTTTAATAAATTTAAAAATGTTTTTATTTTTCCACCTATTGTTTGTTTCTTTTCTATCACACCTGGTTTCATTAATCACGTTTTGTTTTGTTTTTTTCCTTCTATTTCCTTTTAGTTAAAAATCACTTTACTATTATTTAGACATTACTTAGCAGATTACAATATGTAACTTCCATTTATTTAAATATAATATAAATTAGTACATTTTACCATATATCAAACATCCGAAAGACAGCAGAACATGTAAATTCTATATATCACCTATATTTTATGGTAGTTTTATTTGTTTTTAATTCTATATACATTTTAGACAGCTATTATTATTATTACTATTAATTTATAAAGTCAACATTCATTTGGATTTAGTTAACATATTTACTCTTCTCATTGCTCTATATTTATTTCTCTCTTCCCATGTTTCCATCTGGGATTAATTTGCTTATGCCCAAATGACTTCTTTTATTTCTTTCAGGTGGATCTTCTATTGACAAATTCTCTTCGGGGTGTGTGTGTATGAAAATATATTTGTTTCAGCTTCATTTTTAGAAGACATTTTTGTTATAAATAGAATTCTAGGTTTGCAGTTATTTTCTTTTAATAATGGAATTTTATGTATTTTATCTTTATAGCATCCATTGTTTCTGTTTACGATTCAGCTTTTGGCTTTATGACTCATTCAAAGGGACTTTGTTTATTTTTTTTTTGGCTACATGTAAATATTTTCTTTGCCTCTGCTCTTTAGCAGTTTTACCCTGACATGCCGAGATATGCTTATTTTATTAATCCTTCTTGGGATATAGGAGTACTTGAATCTGTGGCTTAGCGTTTTTACAGTTTTGGAATATTGTCAACTACTACATATTTAAATATTGCTTCTGCCCAATTATTTCTCTATTTCCCTTCAGGGATTTTAACATTAATATTAGACCTTTTATAGTGTCCTGTATATCTCCTGTATTTGTCATTTTTTATTCCTTTTTCCTATACGTCTCTCAGTCTTGATATTTCTACTAACTGGCTAATGTTCAATTTCACTAATGATTCATCAGCTGTGCCTAATGTCCTGTTACACTAATGTAATAATTTCTTAATTTCAGTAATTATGTGTTTCCTTTCTAAAATTCCTCATGTTGCAGCAACTAATATGAAATAATTCAGACAAAGGTTGTCAATGAATGGTAAAACAATAAAATATTGGGGAAAATAATTTTCATGTAATCTTAAAGAATTATCCACAGATTACTTACTAATTATAACAGTCAAAATGTACCTTTACATGAAGAGACTTGGTTGTCATTTGATTACCAAATGACCAACTTAGCATCATCAGTTGCAGGACAGCTGGCTTTTGCATGTCTTCAGATATGATACAATTAAAAAAGTACATTATATCTTCTATGTAGTATTCTTTCCAAAAATGTTTAGTTGAATCTAATAATGAGGGAATAATCAGACAAATTCAGAATGTGGGACACCCTGCAATACAAATGGCCTGGCCTCTTTGAAAACATCATGAGAAACAAAGGAATGGCATTAAGTTCAAGATGAAAAGAGATTAAAGAGATAAAAAGAGATAAAAGAGGCATAATGAACACACCCAAATGTGTGAATATTGATTAGATCCTGGATGGGGAAAAATTCAATATGGAATATTTATTCGACATTATTGAATCATTGTTCATTTTCTTAGCTATTATGGACATATAAGAAAGTGTCTTCATAGGAAATAAATACTGACTTATTCAGAGATGAAGTGTTAAGTCATCTACAGCTTATTTTCAATTGAATCAGCAGAACACACACACACGTGTGTATGTATATATACATATATAATGTTAATATGTATACATAGAAATGTAATTAAATACATATATTTTATGAGTTAAGTTCAGTAACGAAATGAATGTAAAGTAATAAAACCATAATAAAGGATCTTCCTCCTTTCTAAATAAAGAGGATAAATTATGCTTCTTACACACCATTTACCAGGGCAGAAAATGTGGAAAGCATTCTATGTATCTTTTCTTATAATATTGAGAAGTAAATGTTTGAATCTAAGGGAATAATTGCTACATATCTTGAAAACGAACAACCAGAACATTTACCAGCTATAATACATATTAGAGATGAAATCTTAATGTTTTCATATGTTAAGTGACAGCTGCTACTTTTTTCTGGATGTAAAATGTCCAATCCGGGGAGTCTCTTATCTCTTCCAGGGTAGCATATGTGTAGTGGACATGTTATGGTATCACTTAGCAAATTATATTTCCAGCTGTCCTTTATTCTTTCATTTCATTTTTATTGCAAATATTTTTGCTCCAATAAAGTAATTGTGTCTTTATAAGAAGAGATTCAAGACTTTTATTTTGCTAGCCTAAGAATGGGGCTTCCAGGTACTCTTTCTTAGTAGGTTTTGCAAGTTATCAGCCTTGCCTATATTTTTTTAGTTCAGGAATGGCACGAAGATATTTCTGTATTGCTTTTCTTTCACTGTGTAATAGATTCTAGTATGATTCCCATGAGTTAGATTCTCTGGAAACATTTTCCTTAGTAAGAAAAAAAAATGCATGTGAAATTAACTTGCTTCTAAATCCTGGTGGAAGTGATAAAACTCAATATCTAATGATGCTCCCTTGTGATTTGGAGTCCACATTTCTAAGACTGGAACAAGCTACAATTAAATTTCTAGGTTCCCCTATTGCCTAGAGGGAGAGTTCATCTAAGCCGATCCAGGCATTGCTTTCTAGTAATTTCTTTATCACCTGCAATGACAACACAGCACATTTCATTCTCTTGTAACCATTGAAGTCAGAACCTTCTCCCTATGTCTAACACAAATCCCTAAACTTGTGGTTTCATTTGGTGTTCTATTTATTGTTCAGATGAGAAATAGTGAGAATTTATGAGATATTTTTGAATGAATAAAAATGCATAAACATTTGTTTTATAATGGACCTTTTCTCTGGTCTCCATCTACTGTTGCCATTGCTCAAGGTATGAGAGTAAAACATAAGGCAAGGTGGTGATTGATATAGTTGATGGGAGGAAGGTAGAGGAGTTTTAGAGCTAGAGAGCCTGGATTTTAGCTTATTTCTTTAATTTATAATTATACTTTCCCCAGATTACTAGGAGAAGTACAAGAAAAAAAGATTAGATTGTGGATAATTTTGCTTTTCTTGAAACCACAAAGATTCAAGGAAGGAAAAAAAAATAAAGTCATAAGTATCTTCAGTATCTCACCATTTGCAAAAGAGGGTTCTCTTTTTCCTTTTGACTTCTCCACTGCACATCCTCTATCTCATTAAAAAGTGACATCATGCCTTCTAGGATTCTGGATGACTGATGCAGAGTATAACCATGTCAAGACAGTCACCATGCAACAATGAATCCGAGCAGAGACTTGAATGACATAAAGGGCAATCCGGGAAAAGATCCATGAGGTTAGCATTTCTGGCGAAGGAAACAGTAAATGAAATGGTTCCAAGGTAAGAACTAGTTTAGTACATCAGTAGATAGAAATAAGATCACTCAGGCTGTAGCTTACATTTAGGTTGCAATATGGTAGGAACCCTTGTAGTTTCCACCACGATCTATTGGGTCTATTGCTTTTGAAGCCCCAAACTTCAATATAAAGTGTCCAACTGCCTTTGACTGCAATACTGTAGAAACTACATGGAGGCACCCTATAGAGAAAGATCCTGAGACTATGTTGATGGCAAACTCTGTCGAACACTGTTGATCCAGCCCACACCAATTCCAGTTTGTCCATCAGAGGCCACCGATATCGGAAAGAAATGACCCAGGTGTGGTGGACAGAGACATATTAAGGAACTTGGAATTTATCCTAAGTGCAAGAGATAGCTACTGAAAGGCAATAAAAAGGTCAGGGCACTTTGAGTATTTTTATTCTCTGAAAGACCATTTTGACAGCAGTACGCAGAATAGATTTTTCTATCAATATTGAAGGCAGAGAGCCCTGTTAGAGAGCTGTGGATATCAGGAAGGTAAAAGATGTTGACTGCTTGGACAGTTAAGAATGGAAGGAATTCAACAGACTTGAGAGATACTTAAGAGAAAGACTTTTCTGAACTTGGTAACAGAGTTGATCTTGGATATAAGATAGAAAAAGGATTGAGTCGTAAATGTTTTCCAAGTTTTTGGCTTGAGCATATAGATGCCACTCATAGATTTTAGAAGGTTGTTAGAAAGGCTGAAGAGGGGATTGAAGATAATAGATGATTAGTTTAGTTCCAGGTATTCTGTTTGCTATGCCTTTGGGACAACTTGTTTCTTTGAGTTATCGTCTTTGATTATGCTTTTTAACTTGGTTTTACTGTCAATTACTTTATTTTTAGTCATCGCCTAAAAGGGAACAAAATAATTTAAATTTTTATTAGTAAAAGCATAAAGTATTGTCTTCTTTAGGATTAGAGAGGAGTGTGTATTGTGAGTATTCTCTTGGTTTATATTTCATTCAAAAATTGTGGGAACCATCACAGTAATGAAATAAAACCAACCAAAGATGCTCTTAAATCTATTTAATTAAATGTAAAAGTTTAATTATGGCAATAAAAAGATTCAGGACAGCCAGAGAATACTGGACTTTTGAAGATTATGTAACTAAATATGGAATTAAAATTGATTTTTTTTTTCCTGACAGAAATTCAAAAAGTGTTTTACATATCTTGGAAACAATTAACTGTGTGTTTTGGCATGTGGCTTTACATTTTCGTTGAGAGGTTGTTTTGTCATGCTAATTTATACTGGAGTTTTAAATTATTTTTCATTTCTGTCCTCAAAATTGCATGATAGTCTATGCAATCCCATAGTTGGATTTCTGTAGAAAATAAATTGAAAAGCAGGTTTCCATGGTCTGGTGAAACGAGAGGAATTTCAATAATGTTTGTCTCTGTCTTGTTCCTCTTTAGAGCTGCTCGTTGCCCTGATGTTATTTTTACTTTTCCTCTATTCTGTTGGAAACCTGCACACAGTAGTTTTTCAAAAGCCTACTTTTCCACCTGTCTAGATGTCTTTCTAAAGAATGAAGCTAAACTGGTGCACTTATATTTGCTTTAGTTTTATTACAAGTTTCTTTCAGCTTTCTCATTCCTTGAGATCTTACTTTTATTTCCTGGGGAAAACAACCTGATTATTTTCAACCTTTTGCAGAACAATATTTGTGACTCATGGTTTCCATTCTTCTTCTTCTGTATTAAACAAATCCAAACACGGTCCTTTTAAAAACTGCTCTATTTACCTAGTTTGATTAGTGCTTTTATCATGTGCTGTTTATTAAACAGAAGGAGATACAGCTCGGAGATATTTTGACAAAGTGTTTTCTATTCACTAAACAATTGGTACACTTTGTTTGGTATTTAATTTTTGTCATGTCTTTTATCTTCTATTTCTTATTCAAATCACTGTGCTACATACTCGTGTATTCAAATCATGGCTCTCCCATTTACTCTGATTGGGTCACAGGCATTGGAAATAAACATCTGTGGGTATGAATGTTGCAAGCTGTCTCTTACAAGCTGTATGATACTGGGAAAATTATTTTAAAATTTCAGAGTCTCAGTCTCCTCATCAGTAAAATACTGGTGAAATCATGGGTTGAGCACCAGATAAGTTAAATCTAAAGTTCTTGGCATTTTATTTTACACTTAAGTACTTAAAAAGGTTTTGAATACTGCAATTACTATAATTTTTTTTTCTGTAATTGCTCTGAAAATCCCTTGTCTTGTATGGAGAAAATGAATATCTCAATTCTTGATTGTTAAACTTCTTGTCATGAATAATAAAATATGTAAATATGGTGTCTATAGCTTGTCCTTAATAAATGTTAGTTCTCTTCTTGCCCCACTCCTCCCTAGTATATTCTGCAGATGCAAAGTTCAGCTAATTTCTTGTCATATTTTTATAAACATTAACTTCAATACAGCTTCTTATGGATGTGTCATAAAATATAGGATGCTTTTTAAAAACACAGATTTCCAATGGCAGAAATTGGTGCAGACCAAATCAACTGAATCAGAAACTCAGGGTGGATCCTTTTGCATTTTGAAAAGCTTCTTGAGCAGATGATTATGTGTTGAAGAGTAGAGAGGAAAAGTGAGGCTGGAAAAGTATGCTGTAAGGGTCCAAATGCCAGACAAAGAAGTCATGATTTTATTGGCAAACCTTGGAAAAGATGTGAGCCAAATGAACTGAGAAGTTCACTGAGGTTGCAGCATGGGAATGTCACGCTAGAAAAGGAAGCCTAGAGGCAGTAAGTCACACTGATGCAATAGACCTAGCAAGGAGGGAAAAAGAAAGGCCTGAATTAAAGTGTACAAACGAGATGTTTTATAGGCTGACCTGAAAATGTTAACTAATGGATTTAATGAAAGGGAAACATGAAAAAGGAGGGATTAAAAACAAACAAAAAAGCTTCTCAGGGGAGTCTGATGCGCTTCAAAGCAAAGAACTCTACTATGATTGAGAGGCCTCAAAGACAATATAAGGGGAGGGAATCTATAAACATATATAATGTAGGTAAGTCACACATGTATGAAATAATAAGTACTAGAAGGCAGGAAAGTACTGAAAATACAGGTTACAAAATTTTAATGAAATGTCTTATGTAGCATCTGTAACTTATTAAGGAACAAGAACAATAGAAAACAATGTACATGTTATTGATATCTAACAATGTAACCCTTAGAGATAGAGCAAAACCTAGGAAAAACCCCTATATATTGCCCACTTTGTAAGTTATAATGACTTCAAGTAGTGTGGTGTGAATAATGGGCTGCTACATTTACTAAGGTTATCTATCATCTATCTGTCTATCTATCTATCTATCTATCTATCTATCTATCTATCTATCTGTCATCTGTCATCCATCTCTCATCTGTCATCATCTATTTAAATGAATAACTGGTGCAGAGGGCTATGATCCAGAATATTTCATATCAAGAGGGCCATTTTCAATTCTTGCTTTTTATGCTCCTCAGTCAAAATCATCCTACACTCACTGACAATTTTTCTCTTCCTTCAACTTAAAATGCCTTTTCTCAGTACTCATGCACATTAATTTTCTAAATATATAGTTAACTCAGGTTGGCTAAATGTCTATGTTATTATGCTTGATATTAGCCTCTGCCTTTCGACAACCAATGCACATATGTATTTCTTACAAATCAAATGACCAAGTTGTAAAATTAGTAATGCATGAATTCTTCATATGTATCTCTATCTTACATTGTCTCGAGTAACTACGTTGGGTAGTATAAAAAGTGTATTGAATAAAATAGGTCATTGAAAGATGGTTAATATACATATTTTTAAGTTAAAATAATTTGAGAAGAATGCAGACTTATTGTAAGGATTCTAGAATTTTGGTTTCATTACATCTGTATGGAATATCCAAATTTGAGCTAGTTTTGACCTCTGTACAAGACAGTCTGGAATAACAGATAGAGGCAGGATTATCATCAAAGGATATGGGTTATGATCCTGCTTCTGTCCAATATTAGCAGTGATTTGGGGGTGAGAGTTTTTCTTCATTTGACAATAAAAGTTACTTTTAGAAGATGCCTAAAATATGCCAGAAGTGTCCTTAAGTGTTTCATTGATTATGTGTCATTTAATCTCCATAGTAACTATACTGTCATCATCCGTATTCTATAGAAGAGGCAACTGAGGCTCAGGGAGTTGTGCAATTTTTTTTCTAGGTCAGGCATCTCGTGAGTGATATTTAGAAGATGAACTCCATTTTACCTGCCACCAAAGCCTGTGGAATTTGAAATTAACCACTGTAAAATATTCCCTCTCAAAAATTCATGAAATAAGGAAAATATATGTCATATATTGGTTTTCTTTTAGAATTCACAATACATGATATGAAGTGCTAGTTATTGTTAAGAGGGCAGGTAAGTAGGTGCAGATTTTTTACGTTTCAGATGAAGGGAATGTAGAGGATGAATCGGCTTGTATAACAAAAAATTCCAAAGCATGATATCTTAAATATAGTCTTTTATTTAGTTCATGATTCTGTGGGTCAGTGCCTTTGGGCTCGGTTCAGCTGGACAGTTTTTCTGAACACGTGCATGAGAGAGAGCAAGACAGTGTTGCTTTGGAGAGTTAACTAGCTGTCATTTAGGGACAGTGATGTTTTAACTATTGGGGAGCACTTTTTAAAATTCCTTACTCTATTATGTCCCCTGACTTGTTTCCTAGTACTATTTCTTATTGTACCAAAAAGGTGTGTGTGTGTCTGTGTGTGTGTGTGTGTGTGTGTGTGTGAGAGAGAGAGAGAGAGAGAGAGAGAGAGAGAGAGAGAGAGAGAGAGAGAGGTATCTTATCATCAAGCAGGCCAGTTAAGGCTTGTTCTCATAGTCCTGGGGTAGGGTTCCAAGAAAGAGAGAGAGAGCAGAAGCACTTAAGCCATTTTAAAGTCCAGGGCTTGAACTGGCACAACATTCACTTCATTCTATTGGCAAAAGCAAGTTATACAGTGTGGGGACAGAGCCAGGAGTTCAGTTTCCAGGCTCTTGGTCTCACATGGAAAGGTTCTGGCTCAGGTAGTAAATGGCCATCAACTGTGATTGGATGGCCATCAGCTGTGGCTAGTTGGCCGTCAGCTATAACCAGTGAGCCACTGGCCACTAATATAGCTACCATGGCTACACTAGCAGAAAATGGGGGCTAGCAAGAAGATGGTGGCTGAGTTAGCAAGCACGGATTGCAGTTAGCAAGTGGGGTTGGTTGGTTGGCAGAGAAGTGTATGGAAGGTTGCAGATCATGTGGATCCTGTTTCCTGTGTCTCTAACCCAGCCTCCAGCGAGAATATAGTGGTATGACTCCCCTATCTATGGCTCCGTAGGTATTCCTTTTTGACCTTACCATATCCTGCATTCTTATGTGGGGAGCGGGACTAGAAAACCCGCAGGCCACCCCATATGACACATAGCCAGTACAGCATTTGGGCTGGAGAAACAGACTTGCTGGGAGAAGATGAGAAGTCATATGATAAAGGGTCATGCCAGAGACATCATCAAAATGGCGGCGTGAGGTGAGCCTCTGTAAATCTCCCCTAGAATTTACAACTAATCGAACAATAACTCCACAAAGGACTCCCTGCACAGCAGACAGGCAAGATGAAGAGTCCAACTACTGAATTCACCTAAAGGAGGGCGAATCGTGCAAGCAGGGGAGGAGGGAAGGGAAAAGTGAGGAGACAGAGCCGTGCAGGTGCAGGACACAACCTAGCTCAGTGCTCCGAGCTCGCTGCTTCCCAAAACTACCTATAGCTGCGGGAGAGGGAAGAACTTGGACTGCTAGGGTTCCGCTTATGGCCCACAGGGCTGAGGGGGCAGCATATAACATGGCTGAACCCAACGCTCATGGCAGAGACCTCAGAGAAAAGACTGAGGGAAGAAGGCTGAAAACAGTGGTTTAAGCCCTCACTGCTGAGCAGAGAACGGAAGCCTTAGGCACTGAGAATAGCCGCTCCCTCCCTACCATCCCAGAGCTTGCCCTGCCCCCACCTGCCCGGTGCTAGAAGCAGAACAGTAGTAGTGTCAGATCAAAAGAACAGAATATTTGCTGTTCTGAGAACTGTGGACTGCAGACATACATTCATAGCCCAATTAGTTCCAATAAAGGGGAGGGAGCTGTGGAAGCAGGACTGGCTGTGGTGGTGGTCCCCACAATTGCTCTAGGCCACCTCTTCCAACTCACCCCGCCCCTGGCCCCACCTATCTGGGCAGATCCCTGCAGGAGTAAACAGAACTGCTGAAACATATGGTCTCTGAATCTGGTGCAAGAAGAGCTTTGGAACTTCAAAAGCTCTCAGCATACCCACATGGACACTGTGCCCTGTGACCCAGGTGAACTATTAACAGAGGAGAAGCCCATCTCCCAGGGAATCCCCCCATTGTGTGAGAAGCTGGAATAATGCAGAGAACACATAGCACTACCGTGTGAGAGAGAAAAAAAAGGCTGCAGTCGAAGAGAAAATAAAACATTCTACCAAAAAGTACTGGAAAACAAAAGAAAGACCTCTTCCTATCAACCTGTTGCAGAAGCCACTCCTGTAGATGTCTAGGAAGAGAAATAATAAATTAGTAATTGCCATGAATAACCAAGGCAACAAGACAGCTCAGAAAGAAAGTGAAAAGTCTCCAGAAAAGGAACTTAAAGATATGGAAATATGTGACTTAAATGACAGAGAATTCAAGATTGCAGTTCTGAAAAAACTCAACGAGATGCAAGAAAACACAGAAAGGCAGTTTAATGAACTCAGAAACACAATCAAAGAACAACATGAGTATTTTACGAAAGAGATTAAAATTTTAAAAAAGAGCCAAGTAGAATTTCTGGAGATTAAGAACTCAATAGAAGAAATTAAGAATGAAATAACCAGTTTAGGTAGTAGAGTTGACCAGATGGAGGAAAGAATCAGTGACATCGAAGATAGAAACCTGGAAATGACACAGATGGAAGAAGAAAGAGACTTGAGACTTAAAAGAAATGAAAGAACTCTACAAGAACTTTCTGACTCCATCAGGAAGAGCAATATAAGAATAACGGGCATACAAGAAGGAGAAGAAAGAGACAAGGGAACAGAGAACATATTCAAACAAATTGTTGATGAGAACTTCCCAAACTTGTGGACAGAACTGGACCCTCGAATCCAAAAAGCAAATAGAACACCTAATTACCTCAATCCCAACAGGCCTTCTCCAAGGCACATTGTATTGAAGCTGTCTAAAATCAACGACAAAGAAAGAATCCTCAAGGCAGCCAGGGAAAAGAAGACGGTAACCCACAAAGGAAAGCCCATTAGATTATCATCAGATTTCTCAGCAGAAACTCTACAAGCCAGGAGGGACTGGAACCAAATATTCAAACTATTGAAAGAGAGAAATTATGAGCCAAGAATAATATATCCAGCAAAGATATCTTTTAGATATGAAGGAGGAATAAAGACTTTTCCAGACATACAGAAGCTGAGGGAATTTTCTAACACAAGACCTGCACTACAAGAAACACTAAAGGAGGCTATTCGACCAGCATCAATAGGGATAATTTGTGGCAACCAAAACATAAAAAGGGGGAGAGTAAGGCCTGAACTGAAATATGGGAAGGGAGAAAGTAAGCGTGCTGAAGAAAATGGAATACTCTAAACATCAAACTTTCTTTTACATGATCTTAAGGGCAACCACTCAAAAAAAATCAAGAACTGAAATACATACTGTAATAAAAGAAGAAACAGAGGGAAACATCATAGAATACCACCACACAGAAATAATAGACAACAACAAAAAGGCAAAGAAACAATGGAGACACAGCCTTACCAGAAAACTAAAGATAGAATGACAGGAAATCCTCACATATCAATAATCACCCTAAATGTAAATGGACTGAACTCACCAATAAAAAGTCACAGAGTAGCAGATTGGATCAAAGAACTAAACCCAACCATATGCTGTCTCCAAGAGACATATTTCAGCTACAAGGACAAGCATAGACTCAATGTGAAAGGGTGGAAATTGACACTCCAAGCAAATGGTACCCAGAGAAAATCACGTGTAGCCATAATTATATCAGATGAAACAGATTTCAGGGTGAAAAAGATAACCAGAGACAAAGATGGACATTTCATAATGGTGAAGGGGACTATACAACAAGAAGACATAACAGTCATCAATATTTATGCCCCCAATCCGGGAGCACCGAAATATACCAAGCAACTACTAACAGAACTAAAGGGAGAAATTGACCAAAACACAATTATACTAGGGGACTTAAATATATCATTGACAACTATGGATAGATCATCAAAACAGAAAGTAAATAATGAAAAAACAGCCCTAAATGACACATTAGATGAAATGGACATAATTGACATATATAAAGCACTTCATCCTAAAACATCAGACTATATATTCTTTTCTAGTGTACATGGAACATTCTCAAGGATAGACCATATATTGGGACATAAAATCAGCCTCAGCAAATTTAAGAAGATTGAAATCATACCAAGCATATTCTCTGATCACAAGGCTTTGAAATAGGATATCAATTGCAAAAAGAAAGCAGGAAAAAACACAAATACATGGAGAGTAAACAACATACTTTTAACGAACGATTGGGTCAAAGAAGAAATTAGATGAGAGATCAAAAGGTACATAGAAACAAATGACAATGAAAATACATCCTATCAAAATTTTTGGGATGCAGTGGAAGGAGTTTTAAGAGGGAAATTTATATCATTACAGGCCTATCTCAAGAAAAAAGAAAAATCTCAAATATTTAACCTCATGTTACACCTTAAATAACTAGAAAATGAAGAACAAGTGAAACCCAAGGTCAGCAGAAGAAAGGAAATAACAAAAATCAGAGCAGAACTAAATGAAATAGAGAATAAAAAGACAATAGAAAAAATTAATGTGACAAAGAGCTGGTTCTTTGAAAATATTAACAAAATTGACAAACCCTTGGCTAGACTCACTAAGATAAAAAGACAGAAGACACTAATTAACAAAATCAGAAATGAAAAAGGGGAATTTATCGCAGACACCACAGAAATACAAAGGATCATCCAAGAATACTATGAGAGACACCAAATTCAATAACCTAGAAGAAATGGACAAGTTCTTAGAAACATATAGCCTTCCAAGGCTGAATCATGAAGAACTGGAAAATCTAAACAGACTGATCACCAGTAATGAAATTGAATCAGTCATCCAAAACCTTCCCCAAAGCAAAATTCTGGGACTGGATGGCTTCACTAGTGAATTCTACCAAACCCTCAAAGAGGATCTAATATCAATCCTGCTCAAACTCTTCAAAAAAATTGAAGAAGAGACAATACTCCCTAACTCATTTTATGAGGCCAACATTACCCTGATACCAAAACCTGGTAAGGACAACAGAAACAAAGAAAACTACAGACCAATTTCTCTGATGAATACAGATGCAAAAATCCTAAAAAAAATTCTAGCAAATCGAATACAACAACACATTAAAAAGATTATTCAACACGACCAAGTGGGGTTCATTCCCGGGGCACAAGGATCATTCAACATCCGCAAATCTATCAATGTGATACATCACATAAACAAAATAAAGAACAAAAATCATATGATTATATCAATTGATGCAGAAAAAGCATTTGACAAGATACAACATCCACTTATGATGAAAACACTTAATAAAATAGGTATAGAAGGAAAATACCTTAACATAATAAAGGCCGTATATGTCAAGTCCTCAGCCAATCTCATAATTAATGGTGAAAAACTGAAGGCCTTTGCTCTACGTTCAGGAACACGACAGGGCTGTCCCCTATCACCTCTGCTTTTCAACATAGTGTTGGAAGTCCTTGCCAGAGCAATCAGGCAAGAGAAAGAAATAAAAGGCATCCAAATTGGGAATGAAGAAGTTAAATTATCAGTCTTTGCAGATGACATGATGCTATATATAGAAAACCCTAAAGACTCCACCCAAAAGCTATTAGAAACAATCAACGAATACAGTAAAGTTGCCAGCTATAAAATCAACGTACAAAAGTCCATTGCATTCCTATATACTAACAATGAAATCTCAGAAAAAGAAATACAAAAAACAATTCCTTTTGCAATTATAGCAAAAAGAATAAAATACCTAGGAATAAACTTAACCAACGATGTGAAGGACCTATATGCTGAAAACTATGAGACATTTTTGAAAGAAATTGAAGAATATACAAAGAAATGGAAAGACATTCCATGCTCATGGATTGGAAGAATCAACATAGTTAAAATGGCCATATTGCCCAAAGCAATATACAGATTTAATGCAATCCCCATCAAAATCCCAAGGCATTTTTTAATGAAATAGAATAAAAAAATCATCAGATTTGTTTGGAACCACAAAAGACCCCGAACAGCCAAAAAATCTTAAGAAAAAAGAACAATACTGGAGGTATCAGACTCCCTGACTTTAGCTTGTACTACAGGGCTACAATAATTAAAACAGCATGGTATTGGCAGAAAAACAGACATATAGACCAATGGAATAGAATTGAGAACCCAGAAATAAAACCACATAAATATGGACAGATAATTTTTGACAAAGAAGCTAAAAACATACAATGGAGCAAAGACAGCCTCTTCAATAAATGGTACTGGGAGAATTGGATAGCCATGTGCAAAAGAATGAAACTGGACTACTATGTGTCACCATGTACCAAAATTAATTCAAAATGGATCAAAGACTTAAGCATAAGACCTGACACAATAAACTGCATAGAAGAAAACATAGGTACTAAACTTATGGACCTTGGGTTCAAAGAGCATTTTATGAATTTGACTCCAAAGGCAATGGAAGTAAAAGCTAAAATAAACGAATGGGACTATATGAAACTTAAAAGCTTCTGCACAGCAAAAGAAACCATCGACAAAATAAAGAGGCAACCAACTGTATGGGAGAAGGTTTTTGCAAACAGTGCCTCTGATAAGGGCCTAATATCCAAAATATACAAGGAACTCATGAAACTCAGCAACAAAAAAGCAAACAACCCAATTGAAAAATGGGCATAGGACCTGAAGAGACATTTCTCCAAAGAGGACATACAAATGGCAAATAGACATATGGAAAAATGCTCAACATCACTAATCATCAGAGAAATGCAAATAAAAACCACAATGACTTATCACCTCATCCCAGTCAGAATGGCTATCATCAACAAGACAAATAGTAACAAGTGTTGGAGAGGCTGTGGAGAAAAGGGAACCCTTATCCACTGTTGGTGGGAATGCAGACTGGTGCAGCCGTTATGGAAGGCAGTGTGGAGGTTCCTGAAAAAAATTACGAATAGAATTACCATATGACCCAGCAATCCCTCTCCTGGGTATCTACCCCAAAAATTTGAAGACATTTATACATAAAGACACGTATGCTCCAATGTTCATTGCAGCTTTGTTTACGGTGGCCAAGACATTGATACAACCAAAATGTCCTTCGATAGATGAATAGATAAAGAAGTTGTGGTATATATACACAATGGAATACTATTCAAACGTAAGTAAAGATGATATAGGAACATTTGTGACAACATGGATGGATCTTGAGAGTATGATGCTAAGCGAAATAAATCAGACAGGAAAAGCAGAGAACCATATGATATCACTGTTATGTGGTATATAAACCCAAAACAACAACAAAAAAAACAAGACAAACAAATGAGAAACAAGAACTCATAGACATAGACAATAATTCAGTGGTTACCAGAGGGTAAGGGGGGTGGCGGGTGGGAGATGAGGGTAAGGGGGATCAGATATATGGTGATGGAAGGAGAACTGACTCTGGGTGGTGAACACACAATGGGATTTATAGATGATGTAATACAGAATTGTACACCTGAAATCTATGTAATTTTACTAACAATTGTCACCCCAATAAATTAAAAAAAAGAAAAATAAAGTCATATAACATTAAAAAAATGAATAAATAAATAAAGGGTCATGCCAAGAGGGAGGGATAGGAAATTGTGGCCATTTTTTAATCTACTGCAGAGGAATTTTGTCTATAAATATATCACTTTTGAAGGTGATTTTATTTAAATCCTTATGCTGGACTTTAAAAGAGTTAATTTGTTCAAATGTTAAACTTACAAGTATGTCATTCTGACATTCACAGTGTGGCTTCATGAGATCAATCCAGATTTCTGGTGATGTAGTGCTAGGTTTTTGTAGCCTTCTGTGATGCTGCCTCAAGGATATAAAAGAAGCAGCATTTCAGCTGCTTCCCTGCAAGGGGTAATGTCCATAAGGTCTTTTAAATCGTTGCTCCACAGAGACCAACAAAAAAGTGCAACTATTTCTTTCTTTCTTTTTTTTTTCTTCTCAGTTTTCCATTGCTATGTTTCAAAGATTTGCTTTCTTTTTCTTTTCACTTTTGGCTTTTATAGCAGGATCAGTGGAGATAGCTGGAAGGGTTTTCTGTTCTCTCCTGTCTTACATAATTAAGGATGGATATTTGTCTTAGGATCTTCCCCTCTTATACTGACCAGAAAAAAAAAATAAAATAAAAAGGAAAGACTTTATTTCATTCATTGCTTTCTCACTTCTCCAGTGATATGCAATCTCATCCTTTTATCTCACATTCTTATTTTCAAACTTATCTGACATGTTCTATAATTTCACATTTAATGCTTTATGAATCACAAGAAAAGTCTGAATTCTTCTAAAAGATGATCCTTTTGTCAATGTGATTATTTCTAGATAGCTTATATAAGCTTAGCCTTAAATTGATTCATTACATCTTTTCTCATTCCCCCCCCATGAGTCTTTTGCATCTTTCCCCCCTTCTTTTTGGTTTCTCTATAGATTATCAAACATTATCAAACTGAAGGTTTTCATTATTGGTTCCTGACCTCTGTGTGAGTTATCTTTCTAGAAGTTTTATAGTTTAATGTGAATATTTCTTCTATTTAAATTAAAAAGTAATTTATGTGGCATTTTGAATATAGTAAGATCTCAGTAAATGTTATCTAGTAATATAAATATGCTTCTGTTATTACACTTATTATTGTTAGTTTATTTTAAAGCAACCCATCTGCCTTTTTCTCCCTACTGAATTGACACCATTAAGCTATATAAGGAACCATGTAGACAATATGAGGATGCATGTTAACATTTGAATATAATTTTTTTGTAAATTTTCTGGCAATTCAAATTAACTATTACTGATATTTAGAAATGCCTCAGTGATAATAGTACAAAACTAGAATCACTCCCATACTATTTAAGCTTTATACTTTTTTGCATGCTGGTAAAGCAAATTTATATTGTCCTTAGGTTATTATTACACATTTACTAACATATTGTTAGTATATTTCTCATACATGTATACATGCCATATTTTCTTGCATTAGTTTCCTAGATATCAATGACCTTTTAAAGATGTTTTAATTCTTCATTTTGTTTATTTACTGTCATAACAGGTGTTTTCTTTAGTGAGTCACTTATATTTAACTGCCCACCTTGCAGTCCTTTACATTGCTGACACTTTCTTATTAGTATTTCAAAACTCTTGCTCTTTTCAGATCATAGTATCAATGTCAGTATCTGTTTTTCAAAGAGATTTCCTCCTACATACAACCTGTTGTTTTACGTACTCTGGGGACTTCAATCCTATCAAAACATACCTGTGAAATAGGTGCCTACTCTCTTGTTCTTCCCTCCCTTCCCTTCCTTCCTTCCTTCCTTCTTTCCTTCCTTCTTTCCTTCCTTCTTTATTCCCTTCCTCTCTTCCTCCCTCCCTTCCTTTCTTTCTTCCTTCCTTGAAATATACATACAAACACACACTGTATTTGGTGGTGAGGTCCGATATGGGTTGAATTGTCTCCCAGCATTCCAACTTTCCAACACACACACATACACACACACACACACACACACACACACACTCACACACTCACACACAAAGGGAGATATTGAAGTCCTAACCTCCAGTACCTCAGAATGTGACCTTATTTGGAAATAGGGTCTTTACAGAAGTGATCAAGTTAAAATGAAATCTTTAAGGTGGGCCCTAATCATTACATCTAGTGTTTTCATAAAAAGGGAAATTTGTATACAGAGACAGTCTACATAAAGAAAAAAATGATGTGAAGAGACACAGGGAGAAGATGGCCATCTGCAAGCTAAGGAAAGAGGCCTGGAATGGGTTGGCTGTTCACAGCCGTCGAAAGGAATCAACCCTGACAACACCTTAATTTTAAATTTCTAGCCTCCAGAACTGTGAGATAATATATGTTGCTATAAACAATACAGTCTGTGGTAGTTTGTAATGGCAGCCCTAGCAAACTAATACAAGGCCCAATTCAAATTTAAGAAAGGAAGAAATTGGCTAATTATTATAGATAATCACTTTGGTACTTGGCTATCTGCAGCTTGTCTTTTTCACTTTTATAAAGAAACCTGAATTTTTTTCTTGCTAGAGCATTGTGTTCCTGGAATAAACTTTTTAAACTTGTTTTGTTTTATATAACCATGATGTAGTGCCTGGAGACCTACATTTGACTGAAAAGAGCACGCCAGAGCCACAAGAAGCAACACTTACTTGTCACCTGTAAGTAGACCTCTCTTTCTCATCAGCTGTCATTAAAAAAAAAAAAAATGCAGTTGATCTTAGATTCTCTCTCTCTCTCACTTGTTGGGAGGGGTGGGGCAGCAGGGAGGGAAAGGGTGTGGAGAGTGGGGTGTAAATAAGGCAGGCGGAAGCTCCAAAGAGAATGGAGATAGAGCTTCATGGAAGAAAAATAGATGAACCTGGTTGGTACAACATAGCTTCCCCAGACCCACCCACTCACCCACCCACCCACCACCCTCTACTGAGCTCTGTGCTTTGGCAGCGGAGGTTGATGGCGAGTGGTGCGGCAGGGGCAGCTCCGGCAGCGGTTGCTTTGGGGGCAGAAACATAATCTGCAGGTCGAAATCCGAGCAGGGTGACTTCACCTTCAAGTGGGTGAGCTCTCTTGACCTCTCGGGCTAGCTCCGCTCCAGTCACCGCCAGCCGATCTGCCCGCTCGCGGCGCGGTCACCGAGCGCCGGTTGGACCCGCCCTGAGCTCCATGGTTTGCCCAGCCCTGCGCGATGGTGACTCTGGGCGCGGAGGTTGGCGCGAGGCGAGCCCGCCGCTCGCAGAATGAAGGCGGGGAGAGCGGCCGGCGGCCGGATGGGGCTGTCTCCGCGACCCCAGCGCCCAAAGGAGCCTCCCAACAGCCTGTACCCGGGAAACACCAACAAGTAGTTTCACGTTGGAGAAGGGCGGCGCGGCTGGGTGTCAGGACTCAGTCCCGCTGCCGGGAGAACCTCGTCCGCACGGAAACCAGAGCAGAACCACTTTTCTCTCGGTCTTGTTAAGGTATCTGGAGGCAGCAGGGAAAGGGGGTGATTTGCTGGGAAGGGCATGCCGACCCTGCAGACAGGCATCCCCTTCCTCCGTTCCTCAATAGGAATGTGGAGGTGAAACCTTGGGGAGAGGTGGCTGGGAGAATGGAGACGGGGACACTGTCAGCCAGGACTTCCAGCTCACGGACCCAGGGGGTGTGCCGCCGGCAGCTTTTCCCGGTCCCTCGCCCCTCCTAGAAATCCTCCCCCTCCCCCCCACTCCCTATCCCCGAAGCGTTTGTTTTTCTTGGAAAAGGGGGATGGGGTGGGATGCATTGATCACTTCTATTCTCAAAAATGGATCCTGGTCTTTTCCTTTTCCAAGTAATGATAATAGCAGCAACAACAATAATGTGAAAAGGAAATTGTACCGGGAAATTGGTCAGAGATCTCTTTGGTGAAAGGTAACAGCAGGGAGATGTTTTTGCTTTGACTTCTGCGTTCAGTCTGTCTGCTTGGTCTGTGAGGGAGAGTAGAGGTGAACCGAGAACAGGTCGCTCAAAGGGCACGCCCTGAGAGCCCGGGAGCAGCAGGCAGTCCAGAGTTGACCCAGGGTACGCGTGCAATGGGGGCTCTCGGTCGAGTCGGGGGACGGGGGCTGGGGGGGGGGTGTCTGTCACCCAGTACTACCAAGTTGCACTTAGAAGAGAACTCCCTGCCTAAAGGGATTGCCCCCAGGCTAGGGGAGGAAGAGAGTCTAGGAGAGTGAAAGAAAAGAACCAGGGCAGGGGGAGAGAAAGGAACAAGGGAAGGGGAGAAAGACGGTTTGGCAGGGAGAGATCAGGGCTTGGTAGTGGTGGTGGTGACGGGGAAAGGAGTAAGGGCTGGGAGCAGGTGAGACTTGAGAAAGAACAGAGGGGAGGGAGAATGAGGGTGAAAAGATGAAGGAGGGGCGATCAGAACAACGGGAGAAAGGTGTGAGGCAGGGAAAAAGGTGTCATGGAAGGTCAAGGAAGACTTGGACTGCTACCTACCTAGGTTCACGGGAAACCTGGGAAAGGTGTGAGGCTTGAGGAGAGGACGGGCCGGGCTTCGATCTCCCCCTGAGAGGGTCGTTTGCCCGTTGCTTATCTGCCAACCCTGCATCTTGGGACATTGGGCTGGGAGTGGGGGCAGGGGTCACGGTGCAGCTCTGACTGTAGGGATCTTTAACTTGGCGCCGTGTTCCCCTCTTCCCAGTCATGTCTGAGCCACAGAGATGGGCAAGATCGAGAACAACGAGAGGGTGATCCTCAATGTCGGGGGCACCCGGCACGAAACCTACCGCAGCACCCTCAAGACCCTGCCAGGGACGCGCCTGGCCCTTCTCGCAGCCTCCGAACCCCAGGGCGACTGCCTGACGACGGCAAGTGACAAGCTGCAGGCGTCGCCCCCTTCACTTTCGCCGCCGCCGCGACCACCCCCACTGTCCCCTGGGCCAGGCGGCTGCTTCGAGGGAGGCGCGAGCAACTGCAGTTCCCGCGGCTGCGGCAGCGGCAGTGACCACCCCGGGGGCGGCCGCGAGTTCTTCTTCGACCGGCACCCGGGCGTCTTTGCCTATGTGCTCAACTACTACCGCACGGGCAAGCTGCACTGCCCCGCCGACGTGTGCGGGCCGCTCTTCGAGGAGGAGCTGGCCTTCTGGGGCATCGACGAGACCGACGTGGAGCCCTGTTGCTGGATGACCTACAGGCAGCACCGCGACGCGGAAGAGGCGCTCGACATCTTCGAGACCCCCGACCTCATCGGTGGCGACCCTGGAGACGACGAGGACCTGGCGGCCAAGAGGTTGGGCATCGAGGACGCCGCGGGCCTCGGGGGCCCCGACGGCAAGTCTGGCCGCTGGAGGAGGTTGCAGCCCCGCATGTGGGCCCTCTTCGAGGACCCCTACTCGTCCAGAGCAGCCCGGGTAAGGCCAGAGTCGCCCCCTATCCTGCTGCTCCAACTTCTCCCAACTCCTTCCCCAACTTGCTGCACTTTTCCACCAAGGGCTTCTGGGGAGGGGTAGTGGGGAAGGGGAGAGGAGAACTAGGCTCCCTAAAGATGAGATTAGAGGCTCATCTAATGCAAGGTAAACTCAGGGACCCTGGCCCACCTCCTTTCCTTCCCTATATCCCCCTCCTCTCCTCAACTCAAACACAGGTTTACTTTAGCAGATGGGACCTAGAGGGCAAATGTCGACTTCTCTGAGCAAGTCTGTTTGGAACCTTGTCCTGAAACGGTATCTAGCTTCATCTTGAAGTTTTTTTTTTTTTCTTTTCTTTTCCCCCTTGGCTCATTTGTTCCAACTTTTTCTTTAGCTCTGATGTCTCTTAGGGCCTTCAGGTCATCACTCTTTGACATTTTCAGTGAGGCCTGACACTCCTTCACATCTGTTTCACCCAGAACATTGTCTCTCATTAGGGATCTAATCTGAGGACAGAGGAAGGGGAGATGGAATCTCTGTATGTGACTGGCCTATGAGGGAGGGTGTGCCAGGAGGTTCATTTTGTGGAGAATCTTCTGCATTCTGTTTGGTCCTGTCTCCTTTCAAGGGAGAAGAATGCTGGAATTGCTTGTCCTAGTGAGTTGACCAGAGAGTTCACCTGCACACTGAATTTTGTAGGCTGGTGTCTTTCCTCTTGGGCTGTATCTATATTTTTTACAGGTTGAATGTGAATTAGTCACTACGGTGATCCAAATTTCAACCAGTTCTCGAAATCTGGGTTATTTAAATTGTAGCAAACTTTATTTTACTTTTTAGATTGTGATCCCATCCTCAATTTTTCTTTTCAGTGTCTAGCTTGAGTGACAGCTTAAATTTAGTCCTTGACATTCTCAATTAATTCTTCAAAATTCCATGAAGGGACTGTAAAAGTAGACAATAATCGTTTCTCCAGTTTAAAGGAAACAAAAGATATAAATAACCAAAAATTATATAGTATGTGAATGATTTTTAATTACAGAACAGAGTGCTGTATTTAGTTAAATCTTTACGACTGCATGTGCTTGGTTTGCTTCTGACACCCAAAAAAGATACCCCCTGGGAAGAATGGAAATTTTCCCAGCTTCACTTTGGCTCCATTCTCATTATTGTCTTTGCATGTCAGAAGTCTTTCCATCTGAGATATTATGCAGCTGTCTACTAACTTGTCAGAGATGTGCTTCTGATAGCACTTTAGAAGTCTGAGGGTATGTTTTGTTTTCAGTGTGAAATAGAATGTGAAAAAGATAATTTAAAGCATTGCTTCTCTACTGAATCTAGTATTTGAATGCATACATAAGTTCTAGTATGTCCACATTCTCATATTTGAATATAGAATTCATAATTTCAACTCTGAATTCTTCCTTTTAAGACCATTCTATAAAATCACCAAAACTTGGCATTCAGAAAATATAGACAAAAAACAAACAAGTGCATATTTATTTAAGTTAGATCACAGGCTCATGACCATTACAACTGTGATTTTTTGTTTTGTTTTGTTTTTGTTTCTTATGGATTCCATCTGAGTGCAACAGTGCTCTTTCCACTGGGTGGCTAAAAAGATAATCTGAATTTGTTTTCAGACTCATCTTGTGATTTTTTGCCCCCCCAATACTGTGCTATAAAAAAGATAGTGTTTTATTATCTTTCCTCATGATAATAGAATACATTTTATTGTAAGACAGATTGCATAGCAAAAACTTTAATAAGAAGGTGTTCAATTTTTATTATTGCTTTGGAAATTGATTCAATTGATTATTGATCAAAGGGCAGATGATTAACTTGAAACTAGTTTTTAAAAAATCTTACTAAGATTTCATTAGAATAATATTATGTATTTGCCTGCATCCATTTTAGGTGAGGAAAGAACACAGATAGATTAGAGATTAACACAAGGTCAAAGAGCCATTAGAAGCAGAATCAGCTGAGAATCATAGACGTGGAAAATTTCTTTTGAGTTCACCTTGTGAAGACCCTTTATTTTGTACATGAAGAAAATGAAGACTGTAGGGGTTAAATGATGGCCAAGGTCATACAGCAAGTTAATAGCAGAGCCAAAATTATACTGGAGGTCTCATAACATCCTCCCCAGGTCCTTTCCACCACAACCACTGATTATAACTGACTGTCTGGCTTGTGAAATCTCTGCAGATCATGTTGCTTCTGAGAGTTAATGCAACATAAGATATTCACTAGCATTCTAATTTTGAAAGGTCATCTGTGACTTTTTAAAATATATGTATTCCAAGACTTTGGCTGGAAGAATTTTTACCCTGCACCACCCAACATTAGAGTGAAAAATATGAGATTGAAATTAACTTCTTTAAATGAGCCCTGTTTGAACTTTCCATTTTTATCGACTAGTTGATAGGTAATGCTGTGCTTTCTTTCAGATTGGGTAACATTTGTAGGACTTGTTTTTAGGGAAATGTCTTTTTAAATTACTAGGTTTGCCTAAAAAAGAGTAATCAGAAGTCACCATTCTATTTAAATGTGATTTAGTATTTTTATATGAACACTTTTCATTCAATGATAGTCTGACTTAATGTTATCTGACTAGGTTGATAAATAGAATTATATTGGAAGATTGCTGGATGAAATTTTATTTTGTATGGACATGATTCTAGGAAGCGTAAATCAATTATCAAGTGGTTTGCTTCAGCTGTTGCCTTACTGCCACAAGTCTTATTCTTAATAGAAGTTAAGTACTTAACTTTTATAAATAAACACTCTTCCTTTTTTTAAACTAGCTCATCTTTTATTGATATACTTGACATGAACAATTTAACTGTCTGAATTCCTTTTTCAATTTGTTATACCTTTTTCATCATTTCCAATATTGAGGAGATTGGTTCAGTTATATGATAGATGGTTTTATTTCCAACTTTTATGATCTGAACTGGCAGACTGAAACAGTAAAGATAGGAACTGGATAATTAATTGAATTTTACAGCATTGTATTTTTACCTTTTGTTTTGGTTGGCATTTTCCCCTCCTCTATTGCTTTTTTCTTTCTTTTTAAAAAATGTTATTAAACTTATTGGACTGGCATTGGTTAATAAAGTTACATAGGTTTCAAGTGTATAATTCTATAATACAATACATCATCTGTATACTGGATTTATGTGTTCATCACCCAAAGTCAAGTTTCCTTCCATCACGTCACCATATATTCGATACCCTCTATCCTCTTCAACCTCTCCCCCATCCCACTCCGCCTCTGGTAACCGTACTCCTATCTGTGTCTATGAGTTTTCGTTTGTTTGTCTGTCTTGTTTGTTCATTTGTTGCTTTCAGTTTCGTATCCCACATATAACTGAAATCATGGTTCTTGGGTTTTATCCTCTGACTTATTTCACTTAGTGTGATATTCTCACGATTCATTCATATTGTCACAAATGGCAGTATTTCATCTTTTCTTATGGCTGAGTAGTATTCCATTATATATACGTCCCACATTTTCCTTATCTAATCACCTATCAAAGGACACTTTGGTTGTTCCATGTTTTGGTCACTGTGGATGATGTCAGTACAACTCAGGTGAAAGGGTATTTTTCTGAAATTCCTGAAAAATAATATTCACACAGGGACTTACTCTGAGCTCCAGTGTTGGGGCAGCAGCTTGAAAGGTGCCAGGGAAATACGAGGAGGAGGAACTGAGTTGTCTGGCTGCAGGTTGAGGGCTGGAGGGGCAACTTTCTTCCAGACAAAAGTGCTGGCAGAGGCCATTGTTCCTTTGCTGAGCTCTCTCTTCTTCCAGTGTGCAGACTTAGGCAAGAGACATTTCCTGTATTGCTTTTAATTTATGATGTAAATACATATTTAAGAGGTCTAAATTGTTCAAGTTAATTTGGTAAATAAGTTCATATTTTATACTTATTAATTCTTATCTTTAAGAATAGTACCCAAAAATAGAAATTTATAAAAATTCAAAATTAAGTTGTCATGGAAAACTGTTGTGGAGAAAATGAGATCAGGAAAGAAGAGGATAAATTATTCTGTTGAGGCTATTGAGTGATATTTACAAATAGTAAAACGTAAGGATGCATAGATGTACTTGTGAAAATGTTATGCATTGTGTATTTTCAATTTAATATCTAAGTTTTAGAAGGAAATGAAATTTCATTGTGCTTTTCTCTGAAAACATTATATCATAGGTGAGTGGACAGGAGCCAAGAAGAAATTCTTTACTAGAATTTCTGGATTTGTTAGAAGTTTAAAAATTAGTATAAAAGCAAAATACTATAATCAAAATATTTAAAATAATATGTTCCCAATATTAAAGAGCTGAGAACAGTTTTAAGTTTCTCCTTCTTCCTCTTTTCACTTACTTTTTGGGAGGAGGAAGAAAGGGATTGAATTAGGTTCTATTTTAGAGTGTGGCTCTTCCTTGGAAACATGATCGTTGATTACTGATAGGCTTTTTGTTTTTACTTTAAAAGGACTTTTTAAAAAAGAAAACCAAAAGAAGAACTGCCATGGACTCACATTTAAGATGTTGGTTTTTTTTGGGTGTGGGTCTAGATCATTTCACGTATGTTCTCCAGCCCTTTATCTATTATACCATTATGTGCAGATCATCCTGAATTATACATGGATTCTGATAGTGAATCCATCATTTCTTAAAATCATGAAAATATTCACTTTAAGTTGTTTCCACAGTTTTAGACCTTAAAACTACTAAAATTTAAATTTCAATATCTAGATTTGGATTCAGAATTGCACATATTTAATTTACTTTTTTATGGGCCATTTCTTCTTTCTTCCTTAAACCACAAAATAAAACAGAAAGTAAATGAACTAAATAACTCCTTGCTAGCTCTTAATGTAATATTTAATTACAAAAATATAACACGGTAAGGACAATTTGAGTTATATTAAGATTAAATACATAAAATGTATTCTTGTTTTGTAAGTATTACCTCAGTTAAAATAATTAATGGTTAAACATATCTTGTTCATAAAATATTGTGTTGTCAATTATTAAAATTTTTATTCAATGAGTACTGATTACATGGTCATTCTAGATCAGAAACTATGAAAGGTACTGGGAATACATGGAGAAGATATAGTCTTTTGCTCTCAATAAGCTCAATACTCTATTTATAATAAAACATTTCTTAAAGACATTATCTATTAAATTAAAAAATGCAACAAAATGACAAATAAAATTCTAGTGACAGTAAAGATAAGTTTTCCTTGGAAAAATCTCACATGGAAATATGTCCTTCTGCATGCAGGAGTATATTCCATTTAGAAATGATGGTGTCAAAGTATCATTAGTCTTTATTTTATTATGAAAGTGTTAGGCTGTTTTAATCTTGATTGTTCTGCTTTCAAAGTGACTTATAGGCTGTCTCTGCATTATTATTGGAGAATGTGATGAACGCTGTACTTATACCAAACAACTGGATTTTTGGGGGTGTGCTCAAGTGTCTTCATCCTTTTCATATTAATTAAAAGTCATGGCCAACCATATAACAATGTAACCCAACCTTCAGATCCCTGAAAACTCTTCCGTTGTAGTTTCGTGTATTTGCTTTGCCATATAAGCGTCTAAGTGTCTTTTGACCTTTTCCAGGTCACTTATTTTACAGTTCACAAATATATTTAATTTTATGCTTATATTCTGAGCATTGGATAGGACCAGAGACTACCAAATTTAATACATCATTAAAAGAACCAAATAACTTCAATAATGAATTGCATTTTCAGGAGTATAGTTGATCACAAACTAGATGAGCTGACCCATTGCTGGGTATGAGGCATGCCAAAGGTTGGACAGATTAGGTATGACTTTTTTTTTTTTAATAATATTTTGCTAAGAGCTCATTTGTAGACTTGAATTGACGGAACTAAATGAGAGTCAAGGAAATATTTCTCCTCTATCAAGAAGCACATTTTCAAAGCAACTGAAAACAAGGAAATGTGTAGGTTTATATAAAAATGCAGGCCTGCCTTTCCCATTTGAAATTGTATATCATTGCCATTTACTTTTACTACTACAAATACAATAAATGTGGTATTTAGGTCTCATATTTTTTGAACTTCTGATCATATATCCTTTTTATTATGGCAACCTTTAAAAATATGTCTAAGTAAATTAATAAAGGGCACTAAAGGACTGATGAAAGATAAACACAAATCTCTCGAAGGAAATATATAGTGGCAACATAGTCTAAACAATAACCATTAATATATAATATAAACTTAATTCAATTCTGCTTGAAGTATGAAGCGCTTTTCTTTTAGAAGAGCAGTCAAGATTTTTTATTTTTTTGACAGAATAGCATGGCTGTTTGCTTCTCTTAGAGGTTGAAAGGTGATGATTAATTTTAATACTGTGTAGTCAGTATTTTCACAGAAAGTGACTGAAATGTGGGTATTGGGAGGAAAAGAGATCAGGAGTAGAGACTACATGGAAAAAGCATTGGAAAAATGCCTGGATTGGGGTCTATGAGACCTATGCACGACCCCTGATTTCACTGCTGACTCTTTGACTTTGGAGAATTCATTTCATCTTTATGAGTCTTGATTTCCTTTGCCTTATTTTGAGAAAAAAGGGAGGGGGGAGGATGACACATTGTAGATAATATCCAAACTTCTTTGCAGTTCTACCATTTTGAGGTTTGGAGGAAAAACAAGGATACTTATTGCTAAAGATCCCCCGGGTTGGGGTGCTGCAGGGACATGTGTGCACCCATTTTGATTGTATTCAAAGGACCATCACACTAATAAGGTAAACTAGCATTAATTTTTGTGTTTGTTTGTTTTTTGCATTTATAACTTTCTGCCCTTTTTTCCCCTACAGCTGTTGGGTAGCTACTGCTGTAGTTACCATAGAAACAAATTAGCTCCTAGCTTCCTGTTTCCCTTGAAAACAGCTTTCTCTCAACCACATATTGATCTCAGGAAATCTTTTGCTTTGGCTCTGTCATGAAAACCATAAAGATGATCGGCCCTGTCATTTCCTAAGTCTAAGATTCAGTGCAGGTGTAAATCCATCCACCCACAAGGATAACTGATTAGATAATCTCAGTTTTATTTCCATTTGAAAAGTGCCTTGTCTAAGACACCATCCTTTCCCTCTTCCTGTATCTTACACAGAAGGGAAAATCTTATTCACTTGAGGATTTACAGATATGCCTGACACATTTAAGTGTTTACCAAATGGTGTCAAATTATTCAGTTCTATTCTCTTTCATAAACCATTCTATCAGAATAAGCAGAGAGAATAGTATGATGTCTAGCACAGTTCATAAGTTTTTGTTTTAATGTACTCATTAATGAATAATATTTCAAGATAAGTATATATAGGTATTATGTAGTACTCCACATTTCTCTTTTGAGAAAATAGATTTTCTATTTCAGGATGTACATATTTACATTAAGAGGATACATTCACTGTCATAACATAGATACATACTCAGGGAATATGTTTATAAAATTTTTATATGGATAAGAAATGGAAGAGCCATGTAGGAATACGGCTTAGAGTTTTGACTGAGAACAGTGCGTGTGTGTGTGTGTGTGTGTGTGTACGCACATACACATGCACATGTGTTATATGTATCCAAAATATATACACTCTTTGAATAGGAATGGTGACTAATATGTAGGACAGACTTCTGGTGTTCATGAGACTTAGAATTGGAAGGAAACTGGTCATCATCTGGCACAATTGCCTCATTTCACAGAGAAGGCAGCTGCATTGTTCATAGCTATGGCTAGTTCATGACAGCGGCAGGACTAGAATTTAGATCTGATTTTTGGCACTTTTCCCATTCAATCTTGTTTGCCTTGTATGGACTGTGTTTAACGTTAGATGCACAAATTTTAGCTCTTGGGAAGAAGCAATCATGTTAGGAATAGTTAGGGTAAGGTCTGCCCTCTTCCAGTCCACTCTTTAACAATAGCAGGAAACTGTTACTTTATTTCCAGATCCCTCCAAATGCAGCCATCCATTGCTGCCTTCTCTACCAGTTCCACATCTTACTGTTCTACTACCTTTAAAACTTCAAAACTAACCCACCTGCGCACTTACCTCCTATTTTTTCTGTGGCTTAGAAGCTCCATGAGAAGATCTACAGAAGCCTTAGCTCCTAAACGGAACCATGTATAATAGGCTTCAGGAGAGATTTAAGTAATTAAGAAATTATATCTATATTCCCCTCTATCCCTGTGTGTGTGTGTGTGTGTGTCTCTGTGTGTGTGTCTGTGTGTGCACGCGCACGGGCGCGTTTGTGTATGTTTTATAATATGTTTTTCTACTCTTGTTTGATTTATTGTCTTCTGGATTTTTTAATGCAACCCTGGTTCAACCTATTGGTGATGGTTGATGTGTTTTATAGAGCATTGTTTTCTCACATGTAATTAACCTGATCAGGGCGGGTTTACACAGGGATTACTGGTGAAATTAGAGGAATGAAATATGTTTGGAGTTGTCAAGATCTGCAAATGAGTTTGGATGTTGTTGTGAGATCAGTAAATAACAGGGCAAAATAATTTTCCTTGAATTTTTCTTTAATGTATCGTTAGCTAACGTTGGTGTTTACTGTACTGTGATGGCATGTAAAGCAACATTATAATTTTGGGAGTGCTTGAGAGAATACATTTTACAGGAATCAAAAAGAAAAACTTGGGCGAAAATGTGGCTGGTGATATCCGAGAAAAAATACTCCATAATTGCAGAAGTCACTTGACTGATCTTTTCTTCTGAAAGTTGATAATGTTAAGGACATCTGTATAGTCTGACATTTCCTCAGTTCTCCATGTATTTAGAAAATTCTATGCAGACAACCCAATAGTGTCTTTTTCATTTTGTGTTTGAAGACCTTGGTGGGTTTGCTGTCAGATCTTAGAGCTTTGCCATTCTTTATGTATCTGACAACACTGCTGACATCTTTAAAAATTGGACCTAAGGTCAAGACAATAATTCTTGGCAGGTGTTCTCTGATTTAGTCTCATCAATGACAGGTGTTTTCCTTTGAGTTGTCGCTATGGAGAGAGTCCTAGAGATGAAAATAAGTCACCTTTTTGCTACAGATTCTCTTACACTTTGCCCATAATTTTAAAGTTGTTTATTGTCATGCAGGGACTCATGCAGGGTCTCTGGTCCCGCTCCCCCCAAAAGAATGCAGGATATGATGAGGCCAAAAAGGAACACCCACGGAGCCATAGAAAAAGGAGTCATACCACTATATTCTCTCTGGTGGCTGGGTTGGAGACAACCGCAACCCGCCGTCCACTTGTCTCTGCCAACCAACCTCACTTGCTAACTGCAATCCGCTGTGCTAACTGCAATCCACTCTTGCTAGCTCAGCCACCATCTTCTTGCTAGCCCCCATTTACTGCTAATATAGCCACAGCAGTTATATTAGTGGTCAATGACTCACTGGTTACAGCTGACGGCCAACTAGCCACAGCTGATGGCCATCCAATCACAGTTGATAGACATTTACTACCTGAGCCAGCACCTTCCCACAAGAGGGCGAGAGCCTGGAAACTGCACTCCTGGCTCTGTCCCCACATTAACTAAATGATAAAATACAAATACATTTCTTTTGAAATTAGGTGATTTTAAATAATATTATCAATATATCCAAACAATATTGTTAATTCTAAATTTTAGACATGATTGTGAATTTTACTTAAGCAAAAGTATTTGGACCAATATAAAATTATTTGTTGTGTAGTTTGTTAGATTGGGTTCGATGACAGGGCCAAATGTTCAGAACTTAGGTAAAAGTTGTGTCTGTGTTTGAAAATTGTACAATAGGAATTCAGATATGTGGTTGCTTATTTTGGTATTTTTATGTTTACTGATTTTGGATAAAATACTGTTTGCCAAAAGTGAATATTGTATAATAATTATATTGGAGCAATGACAAAGTATTCATAGCAAGAATAAATGTCCTCACTATTTTGCGGTATTACTTTGGATAAAATGGATAAAACTGATATTTAGAAAAACAGAACAATACCATTATTACAGTTTGACTTATCAATTAAATTGTCATGCTTCTCTCTTGGAGTGGACAATGAGAAGACAATTATGAAAATTATTAAAATATCCTTAATGACACCTGTCTTTCAGGTAAATTGAGTAGGAAATGGACAGAATAGAGCCTTAGCTGGCCAGTTTCTGTGCAAACAGAATCTAAAGTAGCAGGTAACCTTTTATTTATTTTTTTAAAAGCTATTAGAATTTATTATCAGGCCTGAATGAACCTCTCACAGTCACATAAAATGATTTGTGGGTACATCAAGTTGAACAATTATCATATTTGTATCACAATGGATAAACATTTGTGAGCTTCTGCTTAATTCCCAGGTTCAGAATGGTGTTGACTATGCTTTGATATTTAGAGTACAATGTTAGAATACAGAATGAAAGCAAATCAATGAAATCAAACATTTTAATGCACCAATAGGCTTCAGTGACATTCAAAATTAATTAGTCTTAGAGCAAAAACAGGGTTCTTCAAGTGCCTCAATTTCTACTATGAGTCAACTGCTCAGTTTTTAGTTGTGACATGTGCATGCTATCAGTTCTTTAGTTTTTTTTTGTTGTTGTTTTTAATTTAATGATTGTTTTCAAAATCTGTCCATTTTTTGTTTATGTATCAATCATTGATTTAATTCATCTCTGATTTCTCTATCTTAGGTGGCATCTTAACAGTTGTTTTCGAGAAGTAAATTTAATTGGAGCACTTGACTTTGTGCTTCAGTGCTAGGTTTATCAACAACCTTTTGTGTTACCTCCACCACAGTTTGCATTGATTGGTTGATGCGTGTTGTTTCTCTTAGCTAAACAAATTGAAAGAGAATCAAGCATCAAAGATAAAAGCTTTTAAATGCTTTTGAATCCCTCAGCTGAGAATTATTGAACTTCAGCTATTGGCCAGGACTAGATTAGTACTGAGAATGCAAGAAGGGTTAAAATTTGGCATTTACCTTAAAGACACTTGTATTCTGTTGGAAAAGAAGAACCGTATGTCCGTAGTTACAATATAATGCATTAAACTCTGTAATAGACATACTGGCATACTGTGGACACACACACTGGGGAGGGACCCACTCTCCTATACAGAGATGACATGTTAATTAACTCCCAAAAGATAAGTTAAGTGCTTTTCAGCAACCACGCGGAAAGTCAACAGAGTAGTGTGCAAAGATGGAGGCTTGACAGAGAATACCGTGCCATATACTCTTGGGTAATAGAAGGATTAGAAGGCAGGAGAACATGCTGGAGAGGTAGGGAGGGTTGAAACTGGTAATGAAGGGACCTCTGGGTTATAAATGAGATTTCCTGTTGAGATGTAAGATGCTCAGTCCAAGGCAGGACTGAACACTATTATTTCAGTTTATTCTAAAATAGAGGTTCTGAAACTTAAATGTGCCTAGGAAAACCGTAAGATGATGACTAAAATTTTAAATTCCCAGGTCTCACTCCAGAGATTCTAATTCAGTAGGATTTGGATAGGATTAAGATCGGGTGAACATCTTTGGGATTGTAGTTGGCTACTGTCCCAGTATATGCTAGTACCGTCATGTGGCAGCTCCAAAAGCAAATACAACTTAACAATGAATTAGGAGACTAATCATGTTTAGACCAGTATTTCCCAAAGTGTGTTTTATAGGTCTGCAGTTCTGCAGGGTGTTAATATAGGTATGTCCCCTTAAAAGAGTTCCATGGGCCAATGAATTTGGAAATTAGTGTAAAACAAAGTTAACTATTTTTTTTTTTTAAATTTATTTGTCATTATTTTTTTAGCTACAAATATTTTTAGGGTCAGAGTTGAAAGACTGCCTGAGTGTTTGACAGTTGGTTTGGAGGTGGGAGTGAATTAATGATAAGAGCTGGACTCAGTCGGCTGAGATTGAATCCTGATTCCACCACTTGTTTGTTGTATAACTTTCACCAAGTTGCTTCTCTAACCCTTTTTCTTTTCGTTTCACACTGGGGAGATAATAATGGTATCTGACTTAAAGAATTGTTATGAGGGTGGACTGAGCATATTCATGTGAAGAATCCAGCATAGTGCTGGGTGTATAGTATCAGTTGTATCATCGTCATCATCATCGTCATCATCATCATCCCTTAGGTCAAGTGTTAGTTACTTTGGAAGATGGTGTAGTTGCAATAGGCCACCTTAAGGAAGCTTTCTGGCATTTAGAATGTTCATGAAAAAATAAGCTGTCTGTCCCTGAGATTTTTTTATGTGGATACTGGATAACTGTTTGTAAAATTGTGAAAGTAATTCTACCTCTCATGAACAAATAGTAATGAATTAGAACAATATATAGTATGCATGTATTATATATACTAGGCATTTTGCAAGTGGCAAGGCGAAGGCATATTTCCTCTCTTTCAGAAGTTTGTAGTCTCCTGGAAGAGAACGATAAAAGGGAAATGATAGTGCAATGTCATGAGATCTCCAATAGAAGTAAGCAGAGTGCTTTGGAAGTTAACATAGTCTTTCCAAGGTTGACACAAACTTCCTGGGGGAAATATGTCACTTCTGGTACCAGGAGATGAAGATGAGATAGCCAGATTTTTCAGACAGAGGGAAAAGCCTAAACAAAGTCCTAAAAGGGAAAGAAGGCACGGCCTGTGCAAGATACTGCAAGTAGTTCAGTATAGCTCCAGTACTGTGTAAAGATAGGGGGACGTGGCAGGAGGCAGAAGCTGAAATTGGAATAAAGGCTTGGTAAGCTCTGTTGAGAAGGTCTGGTCTTCGTCCGGTGGTAATGTGGAGCTTTTGAAAGATTTTAAACAGAAAAATGGCACGCAGATTTGTAATTGGGAATATCATTCTGAATCTTCTTTACCTACACAGGGGACTGGGCTGGGAAGATGAGTGCAAGTTTGTCAGGAGGATTACAGTTTATCATGTGCTGACCTTAAAAACGAAATTCAGTTATTTTACCAGCAAAAATGGATTTATTTGGGAACAGCAAAGAATTGCAATACAGGACAAGCAAGCTATAGCAGAAGCCATGGGCAAGTCCAACAAACAAAGGAGAGGAACAGTATTTTATGGAGAAAAAGAAGGACGTTGGGAGAGAAAAGCGAGATTTCGAATATGGGAGAGATGATGGTTTCTCATTGGTTGAGTTGCTGGGTATTCTATTTCTTGTAGGAGATGCAATGTACATCTTTTCCTGTTGGGACCTATAATTGATGATTCTTTCCTGTTGAGGACTGATTATCCTGCTGTGGTCTGTAATTGACAATTCCTCCTATAATTGACACCGAGTGTGAGAGCTCCTCCCTCTGCCCCCCACCCTCCATTTTAGTGAGGTTTCCCTTTATTTTCACACATGTTAGAGATACTGGTGCCCTGAATTATGGCAATGGCCAGACGGATGAAGCAAAATGGACATAGTTACATAGTTACAATGGAATTGTTGATTGATTAGGTGCAGTAATGAAGCAGAGAGAGAAGTCACGAATGAATATCCCCCTAGTTTCTGTTTGCACAATGGACAGGAAAGCCTTTATGACTCTTCTAATTCAAGATTCAGTGGTATATGATTTGAAAATCTAGTTTATTAGTAATTATTCTTTTGTGGGATTTAACATTATAGTATTTTGTATTGTGTGTTGTGAAAGTTTTTATATTTCAGAACCAATTACTGCTTTATAGACAGTTATTTCATAGATTTTATGGTTGTAAAATTAGATGTAAAGTATGCCCCTTAAATTTTTTGTGACAGTAAGAAGTCTTTTCTCTACAAGAAATTTCAGCTTTACATTGCCATTATTTTGGTTTAAAGCCCAAGAAAATAATATTAATTTTTAAATAATTTATGTGAAATGGAGTGGACTATTCAATGTAGTAGCTCACGTAGACTCAAAACTAGAGACGTTTGGGGACTAAAAAAATACTAATAAGTTTCTATGGCTCTAAATACTCTTTGGAAAATTGCTTTAAATAAATATGCCTTTTCTTTAGATAAAAATACGGAAAGGAACAAAGGTAGTGAGGTAGGAAATAAAAAATGAAAACAGGCACTATGGGAGTTAAACTGGGAAGAAGATGGTGACTTCAGATCCAAGGCAGAGTAATTTCTTCTAAAACATAAATGCATCATATCATTTTCTGGCTTAAAACCCCTTTATCTCTTTCCTTTGGCTACATATTAAGATACTTTCCTTAGGCTGGCTCCTCAGAATCTATCCACCACCTATGATCCTAATAATACCTCTTACGACTCCACTAGTAAAAATACTGCTGCAGTCAGACTACCTGTTTTGCCATTCCTCGATATGAGATGTGTTCACATTGTTGTGCATTTGCATACCCTGTTGTCAAAGCCTGGAACACTTTCTTCTTCTGGATTTAACAGGCTGATTCAATCATCTTTCAGTATCGTATATAATTATCAAGTCTTACTTGACACCTTCTACACTCTCTCAAAAACTGTTCGTTTCTTCCTCTGAGTTTCCATATCACTTTGTAGATACAGTATTATAGCACTTAACTGTTAGTTTCCCAGAGCTGTTGTAGCAAATTACCACAAACTTGATGTCTTGAAAGAACAGAAATTGATTCTCTTACAGTCCTGGAGGCTAGAAGTCTAATAGGCACGTGTCAGAAAGATTGGTTCTTCTGGAGGTTCTGAGGGAAAATCTGTTCTTTGGCTCTCTCCTAGCTTCTGGTGGTTGCTGGCCATCTTTGTTGCTCTTTGGCTTGTAGATGCATTGCTCCAGTCTCTGCCCCTGTTTTCATATGCAGATCTCCCTTGTGTGTCTTTATGTCTCAGGTTTCTCTTATAAAGGCACCAATTGTTGGATTATAGCCCATAGTAATCCAGTATGAACACATCTTAATTTAGTTAATTACTTCTGAAAAGACGCTAATTCAAAATAAGGTCACACTGAGGTTTGAGGTGGACATGAATTTTGGGGAGATATATTCAACCCAGTGCACTGACTTTTCTCTTTGGCAACATGTTTATAATATCCAATACAACTTTTTATTTTCTGATTTCTCCTTTTTTATATCAGTGTGCTCTTGTTTAATGGATGCAGTGTCTTCATGGATCTTTCTATCAATTTTTAAAGGTATATTTCATTTCTGGTATTAACTCTGGTCCCTCTGTGGATATATTTTCTATTCTTTCACCTTTGTTCTTCTTTTTTATACTGTTGATTTTCTTTAAATATCTTCTTGTTTCACTTTCCTTTATCACACCAACATATCTGATTAGGAACTGTATTCTCTTCTTTTAATTCTCCACCTAATTTAGAAAGCTGTTCTTGCTGGCTGTATCCTGACGGCAAATTCTGTAGGAAGTGGGGGAACTCCAAATAGTTGTCTCACAGCCAGCTCCTTGTCTTTCTGCTTGTTGCCATTGAGTTTGAGGTTCTTCTGGATTCTGAATCTCTTGGGGACAATTGGACTAACCTCCCAAAATGCTCTGTCCTGTATCTATATTGAATTCCATTCTTCTCCTCCTTTCAACCTGCATCTCCATTAGTACAATCCTATTGGCTTTATATCTTAGTATTTCTGGTACAATAATAGCCAGGTTTCCTGTTCTAAATCCCTGTGATTTTTAAAAATAATTTTTTATATTTCATTTATTTTGACATTCAATATTATTTTATTATATTAGTTATGTTAATTAATTATATTAATTTCAGATGTACAGCATAGTGGTAGATATTTATATAATTTCAGAAGTGATCCCCCTGAGTAATCTAGTACCCACCTGGCACTATACATAGTTATTACCATATTGCCATTATTGACTATATTCTCTGTGCTTTACTTTACATCCCCATGACTATTTTATAACTTCTTTACCAATTCACCATGCCCTCACACCCCTTCCATCTCACACCCCGATAAATCTAGTACCCATCTGCCACCACGTGTAATTATTACAATATGATTGACTATATTTCTTATGCTATACCCTATATTCCTATGACTACTTTATAACAACCAATTTGTACTTCTAAATCCCTTCTCCTTTTTCACCTATCACCCAACCCCCCTCCCATCTGGCAACCATCAAAATGTTCTCTATATCTATATCTATAAGTTTGTTTCTGTTTTATTTGTTTATTTATTTTGTACTTTAGATTGCCCATATAAGCAAAATCACATTGCATTTGTCTTTCTCTGTCTGATATACTCCACTCAGCACAATACCCTCCAGATCCATCCATGCCTCAACAGATGGCAAGAACCCACTCCGATTCATACCTGAGCAATATTCCATTGCATATATGACTACCTCCTCTTTCTCCATTCATCAGTTGACAGACACTCCACATATTGGCCATTGTAAACAATGCTGTAATGAACATATGGATGCACATGTACCCTTGAAGTAACATTTTGGGTTTCTTCAAATAAATACTCTTCTTATTCCTTCTTTGTCTCTTATTATAGCCTGTGTTTTAAAGTCTATTTTGTCTGGTGTAAGTATTGCTACCTCAGCTTTTTGTTTGTTTGTTTGTTTTGTTTTGTTTCCATTTTCATGAAATATCTTTTTCCATCCCTTTACTTTCAATCTGTGGGTGCCTTTTGATCCAAAGTGAGTCTCTTGTAGGCAGTATATACAAGGGTCTTGTTTTCTTACCCATTCAGCCCCCTCTTTTTTGATTGGAGCATTTAATCCATTTTCATTGAAAGTAATTTTTGGTAGGTATGTAGTTAATGCAATTTTATTGTTCATATATATATATATATTTTTTTTTTTTCATCTTAAGTCCCTCTAAAATTCCTTATAATACTGGTTTGGTGTAATACTGATTTGTAATACTCCTAGCTTTTTCTTATCTGGGAAGCTCTTTATCTATCCTTTGATTCTAAATGATAGCTTTGCTGGGTAGCATAATCTTGGTTGTAGGTCCTAGCTTTTCATCACGTTGAATATTTCCTGCCAATCTCTTCTGGCCTGCAAAGTTTCTGTTGAGAAATCAACTGATAGTCTCATGGGAGGTCCTTTTTAGGTAACCAACGGCGTTTCTCTTGCTGCTTTTAAGAATCTCTCTTTGTCTTTAACTTTGGTGTTTTAATTGTGATGTATCTTGGTGTGAGCCTCTTTGGTTCATTTTGTTTGGGACTCTGAACTTCCTGGGCTTGTATATCTATTTCCTTTGCCAGGTTAGGGAAGTTTTCCATCATTATTTTTTCAAATAGGTTTTCAATTCCTTCTCTTTCTCTTCACCTTCTGGTACCCCTATGATGCAAATATTGGTATACATGAGGTTGTCCCAGAGGCCCCTTAAACTTGCCTCATTTTTTAGGATTCTTTTTCTTTTTGCTGTTCTGTTTGGGTGTTTTCTGCTACTTTATCATCTAAATTTCTGATTCGATTTTCTGCTTCATCTAATCTACTGTTGATTCCCTCTAATGTATTCTTTATTTCAGTTATTGTGTTCTTCATTTTTGACTTTTAAAAAAAAAATGTTTTCTATCTCTGTTTGTATGTTTCCTAGCTTTTTGTTAAAGTTCTCGCTGAGATCACCAAGTATCCTAATAACCAGTGTTTTGAACTCTGCATCTGGTAGATTGCTTGTCTCCATTTTGTTTAGTTCTTTTTCTGGAGCTTTATTTTTTTATTTGGGACATGTTTCTTTGTCTCCCCATTTTGGCTGTCTCACTGTGTTTGTTTCTATGTATTAAGTAGGGCTGCTATGCCTCCCTGTCTTAGTAGAGTGGCCTTATGTAGTAGGTGTCCTGTGGGACCCAGTGGTGCAGTCTCCCTGGTCACCAGAGCCGGGTGCTCCATGCATGTCCTTGTATGCACTGTGTGTGCCTCCTGTTGTTGTTGAGCCTTGGTTGCTGTTCCTTGTCAATGGGAAGGATTGACCCTCAGGCTGATTGATTGTGAGGACTGGCTATGACTACAGTGGAGGAGCTGTGGTACAAGGGCTGACGCTACAGAGCAAGATTCACTTTAGTGGGGCTCTGGTGGTTGCCCAGTATGCCTTTTCAGTATGTTGCCTTTGGAGGTGGCCAGGTAATGCTCCAGCTTGGTCTGAAGCTGACAACCAGGTGTGCCAGCCTTGGGGCCTCCTGGGTGGGAACCCGTTGCATGCCAAGTTTAATGATAGACTGTGCTCTGCCCAGGGCCACCTGTATGAGCTGCAAAGCAGTCCACAAATGGCTGCTGCCTGCACTCAGCTTAGACATGCTTGGAGAGGCCTATCTGTGAACTGAGGCTGGCTGTCACCAATGCCAGGCTTAAGGCTGCTCAACTAGAGGTATGGGATATCCAGAAGCCAGGTGCTGCTTATTTGAGTTTTGTGAATCTTTAAGAGATTTTTATGAAAGTCCGCAGCATGAACTAAGACAGTTTGTAAGGGAAAGCCACTGGAAGTGGCTTGGGTATACCCAAAAGTTGGGTGGGGCAGGGTCTCTAGGAATTACTAGGGTGGGGCAGATGAAATGTGATAGCCAGTTTGTGGGAGACTCAGATATGCCATCTGTGAGAATCTGCATGGAGGGACAGGAGGGCTGAACAGAGAAACAATGGCTTTTGCCAGCTCCTCCATCTGGGAGCAAGCTGCCTCTTCAGCCTTCACCTTGAGCCAGACAATTCAGTTCCTCCCTGTATGTCCCTGGCACCTTTTGAGCTGCTGCCCCACCACTGGAGCTCAGAGTGAGTGAGCCCATCAGCGAGTAAGTCTGTGTATGGGCCCTTTAAGAGGAATGCCTGGGAGTGCAGCCACCCTCGTCTCACTCAGCCAAATCTCTGCTGGTTTGCACAGTCAGAAGTTATGTGCCTTTATCTCTCTAGCACTGGAACCCAGGGCTGGGAAGTCTGGTGAGGGTCTGGGACCTCTCACTTCTCCAGGGGGACTTCTGCAGCCAAGATATTCCTCCCAATTTTTAATGGTCACATGAGGGTGTGGGACTAGCCTATTCTGTGTCTCTGCCCCTCCTACCAGTCTTTAGGTAGCTTCTTCTGTATGTCCATCATTGTAGGGCTTTGGTTCAGCTAGACTTCAAGTGATTCTCAATATGGTTGTTCTGTAATTTAGTTATAATTGATGTGGTCTTGAGAGGAGGTGAGCACAGTGTTTACCGACATTGCCATTTTGACCGGAAATCTTCATAATTTTTAATGAGACTTAACTAAGGAAATGACATTTCCTATCTTCCATTAAAATTTGATTATATATCTATAGGCTTCTTGTCCAGACTAATTATGAACTTGTGCATAGGGACACCATTTCATCCTTCTTATTGTTCTCCAGAGATATGAACAGTGTCTGATTGTTTTCTCAGTGAGTTTTTATCATTACCTGAATAATTTCATGAGTTGCCTTATCTACAAGAATATATTCCTCTATGATTTTTCCTTACAAAGTCAGTGTTTTTTTTTAACCTATTTTGAGCCCACCTTCTTTATCTATTTAATCTATTCTGGTTTCCAAATATATAATCCTAGAGAAGAAATTAAAAATCTATCTGTAGTGTGTGATTTTACCATTATCATAAGAAGCTTGTTAGACTAACATTAACACAAGAATCCTAGAAAATGATCACTTGGAGAACAGTTACACTTTGTCATCTCCCCACTGAGAATACATTTGTAAGAACATGAACTTTGATGGTTTAACAGATGTTTGTAGTACTTAAAGTCCCCAAATAAAGTAACAGCATTAAGTTGAAGTAATGTTTACATATTAGTGTGCTTTAATTTTTTACACAGAGACATTGCTAGTGGGACCAAATGCCTAGTCCCTATTATGCAGAGAAGCATCTGACTGACAATAATAGATGGTACTTACTGTCCTGTTAATTACATGGAAACAAGGCTTTCACTGAAGGATGCTGTGTCCTAAGAAAAGATGCTGAAGCATTGATGTTGCAGCCACAAGGAAATAAGACAAGAAGAGCAGAAAAAAAAGATGATTATTTATCACAGTATTGTTATTTCATTTAATAAAATAGAAATATCCAAAGGTAAGATTTCCCTTATGCTATCTACAATACACTTTATCAAACCAATGCAGTAATGAAGACCAGCACATC
The DNA here is from genome assembly GCF_057876585.1 of Rhinolophus sinicus. Classification (NCBI taxonomy): domain Eukaryota; kingdom Metazoa; phylum Chordata; class Mammalia; order Chiroptera; family Rhinolophidae; genus Rhinolophus; species Rhinolophus sinicus. The sequence goes on along the minus strand of NC_142501.1, from coordinate 71,838,017 downwards.
CAAAACCCAATTGTGTTCAGATATTCCCTCTGAGATGTGACAAATAGAAGGACTGAGAAAGACATTTAATAAAACATATATACATTATAGTGTTCACGCAAATAAAAGGAATGAGAAAAGCCTTCATTTATACAAAAATACTATACATATTATAGAGATCAGGTAAAACCATGTTGCTTTTAGAAAAAATCATTGGAGATAGTAAATAAATTAAAAATTATAAAATACATTACAATATTGAAAACAATAATATTAGAACAAGTTTATATTTTAAAAATAAAGGATCACTGTAGTTTATTTTTAAAATAAAAAGTGTTCTTTAATCATAAAAGTAAATGTTCTTATTATGGAAAGTTGGGGAAGTGTACACTCTGCTGAAGAAGAAAATATCCCTTTTATTCCCCCAAAGACTATTAGAAATTTAGTATAATTATTTTATTTAGATTTTCTCTAAGAGAATTCTAACCATAGGGTATAGAGAGGGTTCCCCCCCACCAATATTTAATCTTTGTAATCAGAAACACTGTATCTTTCTATTTTATTCAAATCTGATTCTAGATCTCAAAAAAAGAATTTCATTGTTTATTTCTCATATATATCCTACATGTTTATTTCAAATGTTATTACTATATGTTTTATGTTAAGTTGGTATTGTGGATAGGATATTGCTCTGTATACATTTTAACTAGTTGCTGATGGCATATGAGTAAACTACTGGTTTTATTATATTAATCATATGTATGGTTATCTCACTGAATCTTTATTGGTGGAAATAGTACTTTAGTTTATTGTTTTAGGTTTTGTGGATAAGCCATATATGTAAGTTATAATTCATTTTATAATTTCTAGTAGTTATAACTAATATATATTTATCTCTTTTTATTTTTGTCATGTGTTTGTAATTTATAACTATGTTTATAGTCATAATTTTCAGACATATTTGTACCTGTTTAACAAATTACCATTATTGCTTTCCTTTTATTGTTTTCTCATTTTTTAGCCAATATGGAAACACTTCTTTCTGATATGGTATATATGTTCAAAATTGTTCTTCAGCAATGACTTGAATGTCACATACTTTTTGTCAGTCTTCATATATCTGAGAATATCTTTCTGTTGCATTCACATATAAAAGTTAAATTGGCTTAATATAGATTTTTGGATATGTGATGTTGTTTACTAAAATCTGCAGTTTATGCCTAATATTTAGAAATGATAAAGTATAGAAGAAAAAGAAGACAGGCAAATTCCTATGTGTTATAAGCACAGGCAAGAGCCCTAAACAAATCTTGGCCCCAAGAAGGACATGAGCTAAAAATATAAAGAAAGAGGAGGATTTAGCCAAAGGAGAGAAAGAAGTGTTTAAAAATGGGAATTAGTGAAAGGCCTAGAGATAAGGGTACAAAGTGGATTGGAAGAACTGAAAGAAGATAGGTGTGATTAGGAGATGGAGGACCAGCGGGGAGCTACGGAAAGAAGGCCTAGAAAGGTAGGGAGCGATCAAGGAGGACCACACAAGCCATGTGAAACCTCTTCGTTTTCACATCTTTTTTTGTGTGTGTGTAACAAATCTACCTATATTTATAGTTTCACTCTCTTTTTTTTCCGTTTTATTTGTCATTTTTTAACACCTTTGTGTTTTTTTCTTCCTATTTTGCATTCCTGTAAAATTCCTAAGAAGTCTTTTATATTTACAATTATCTCAATTTTTTGCGGTGTCAAATTTGTTCTTTACAATATTCAACAGAATATATTTTGATTTTAATATAGTTTACATATTTTAATATATTTTAATTTTCTACCCTGTTTCTGGTTTTTGTACATTCTTTTCTCAGATTGCTTGGCTCTTGTCTCATTTAGATCAGTTTTCATTTTTTATGTTTTTTAAATTAAATTTTCCAATCACTTGTTTTGTTGAATCAGTATCTATGTCTTATGGCGAACTTGAAGAATGTAGTTTTACAGGAAGAACTTTACTCTCAGAATGCCTTTTAACTTATCTCTTGCCACAGATTCCACTTCTACTTCCACCTTTATTCTACAATTCTCTTGGTATTCTTCCCTCCCCCTCAGTTTCCCCATCCCACCAACTGAGATGGAGCTATACTTAGTGTTGGAATGCAACCAAGACTCAGGATTGTCCTGAATTTCCTCATGATCCATTTATGTTCTAGCATAACCTTCATTTCAGAGGCAGCATATTGTGATGGCTAGAAGTATAGGTGTTGGTATCAGACAGATTTAGATTTGGATATGGCCCTATGACATGTTAATTGCATGACCTGTGATGATAATTAACTTTTTAAAGTTTTTGTTTCATTATTTGTAAAAGAAGCTCCTTATAAGATGGGTATTATGAGGACTAAATGATTTGAGAACTAAATGAGATAATGCATTTAATGTGTGCAGCAGAATGCCTAACATAAAGCAAACCTTCTACAAATTATTATGTTATTATTATATAAATTATTATTATATTAAGCTTAAGGGCAGGCTGGTGTGCAACTTCTTTAGTCTAATAATTGGTGGCATCTATCAAATAATTGTTGTATGTGTAGGTTTGGAGATAGGAGAGTCTCTTCATGGGATTAGAGGTAGAAAATCCAGGAGGTTGTGGTAGAGAGTTTTGAAGCTTTGTATTTTTGTCAATAGATTGTGGACAACAGCTGACAACTTTCCATCTTGCCTTTACCATAATTGCACTATGTTTGGACTGTGTATTGAAATGGAGTAAGATGACATTTCTGATACCGTTGTCTACTTCTCTGAGTGATTTGAAGGGAGTGAATGATCAAAAGGCACAGGGGAGACTGAGATCATTTGTTTAATGAATTACCAATGCCTAGGGCAGATTGGTACAGAGTAGGTGTTTCCTGACAGACTAGCCAACTGATTATTTTGTAAGTATAGAGGTGTATTTCTCAGCATGCAATACTCTGAAGGCTTCTACTGTTTCCACCTACAAATGCATTTTTGCGGGAAGCATCTGTAAACCTCTTTTCTTCTCTAAGCTTGGTGGATCCCTGGAATGGTTGTTAGATAATAAGGAGTAAGGCGCAGGAGTATCTCTGGCCATTGTTACACCACTGATATTGCAGAAAATGACCACACTGGCAATTCTCTTCACTTCCTGAATTAAAAGAGTTACAACTAAGAAAAATATTGTTGCAGAAATAGACTTCTCTTATTAGGTAGTTCCCATTCCTTGAAAGAGTATTTATTGATGGACCGAGTCTTGGCTAATGTGGTTTTCCCAGTAAGAGGTAAAACCTTCACTAACTATAATGGTTAAGCTCAATGGACTTCTCAGATTTCTGTAATCCTGGTCAATATTCATTTCCCCTCCCAACCCCTTTTTAAGAGTTTGAACACAAGTTGCTGTGAACACGATTCTTAACTGTTCTCACCAACACATATTTTAATTAGTATAAACTCTTCCTGGATTCTGGCATGCTGTTAAGTTTTGTCCTTAATTTTCTATTGTAATGTGTTATTGTATTATATGTTTCTATGGCTGTAGGGTTGCCAGATAAAATATGACACCTACTTCACTTTGAGTTACAGATAAACAACAAATAAGTGTTTTTAGTATAAATATGTGTACTAAATTATGGGTCATACTTATACTAAAAAAAGAAAACAATTTCTTATCTGACATTCAGAATTAAATAGGTATCCTGTGTTGTTATTTGCTAAATCTGGCAACTCTATATTGTGTTTTACAGAGAATTCAGGAAGATATTTTTGGTGCTCTCATTTTGCAGTCTTTCTCCCTGTTTTCGCATTAGTTTCTATCCAAATTTTCTGATTGAACATATTCATGGTGCTGTACAGTTGCTACTGTAGCTCCGGCTCTAGGATTTGAAGCAGGTAGTGCTCAGAGAGAGGTAACTCCTCCCAGTTTCCAGTGACACTACTGCCAGAACATTAGCAAAGGTGAGTGGGTCCTTGCCAGAGATGATTTCTGTGGTCCCAGGGCTGGAGAAAGGGTAAAATCTAATATAATTTTCATTCAAGTGTTATTGGTCCAACATACTTTAAATGACTCTGTATTATTTTTCTCTTATTGTTGACTTTTATGCAACTTCTATCTGCATGTTGATAGCCTCTTCTTAGAATATTTTCATAAAAATAATGGGATAACTGTTGCAAAAAAGGGCTTCAAATTTTTATTCAATAATTGCACACAAAGGGTAACCACTATATAGACACTCATCTTTTTACTACACGTGTGTTTTTAAATATGTAGGTATATGCCTCCTTAACTTCTGGCAATTTCTCATAATTTTCATTTATAGTCCTCAGGTTATTATATTTATATTATTAATTGTGGTGTTTTTAGACAGGGAATAGTCAGGGGAAATTAAACTTAAATTAAGCAGTCTGCTCTATGATGCACTTTTGGCAAGGTTGCTTTTTTGCCTCTGCTTTCAATTTGGTTCCACAGTCATTCCCTTTGGCCTTTGCTGTGACTCTTCTGCAAATAACTCTCCTCCCAAGCAGTGCCAGCATGCCTCACTGTGAATTCCCCATGATTCAGTAAGTGAGGAACAAGCACGTGAAGGAATGCAGCTGAGAAAATTAGGACAAAGAAAGAGATTGGAACGAAAAAGCGTGTCCTCTAACTATAATTCCATAAGACTGATTTTCTAGTGTTTGGTAAATGGTCCTTTGAAGTCAGTTCCAACAGCAAACTTCTAAAAATGTTTAAAACAATGGCAATGTCATACTAAGGGCATAATCTCCCCAAGCAAAAGTGTGTTCTTTAGTGCACAAGTCCTTTGAGATGCTGCATCATAAAAAAACACTTTCTGTTTGAGAAATGAGTCACATTCTACCTCTGAGTGTTACTCACAGTGCACATGGTGTATTAAACCTCTGAGAAATGCCATTTAAAACAAAAAGGAAACTTCCCAATCTTCCCTTTCCCTTCTCCCCAAATATCCAGTTTCACGGAATATCTGTTTCACTGTAAAATACTGTCCTTAGGGCACTTTTTTAAAAAGAAGAGATCATATCATTGTCTGTCTGAGTTTTGATTTGTTGTTTTTAAAGTTGTTGCTGAATTGCATATTGTCGTAAATATGTTCAAATGGCTCATGAAAGGAAAATGACACCTGTGATACATGTATCTAAGTAAAACTGCAGGACTGGATGGGAAGGCGCCAATTTGTGAAATAAGGATTTAGCTCAACTCCGTGTGCCTTTGAGTTTGGCCACCATTCAACACAATATTTGAGGGTTTTGATCATGTGATTCCATGATAGAGTAAAGAATCAAGAACTAAAGAGAAAGTAACATGAAAAGAAAAATGTTTTCATGCAAGTTAATAGCAGACTTTCTTTCAATCATGGGAAAAACTGGTGAAATGCTGTTAGCTTTGTAAATAGGCAAAATTGTTTTTCAATTTAGTTATCTTACTTTTAGGAACTAATTATAAGAAAGTGTTTAGGTATGAGGAAACTAATTCTTGTACAAAAGTATTCCTTGAATAATATTTTAAAAATTTATTGGGGTGACAATTGTTAGTAAAATTACATAGTTTTCAGGTGTACAATTCTGTATTACATCATCTATAAATCCCATTGTGTGTTCACCACCCAGAGTCAGTTCTCCTTCCATCACCATATATTTGGAATAATTACTTTATAGTAGTGAAAAAAAATTGAAATAACTTTAGTTTCCCACAAAGGGAGATAAGAGATATATGTAAATTATGATAATCCACAATATGAAGTATTATTCTACTGTGAAAAATATTTTTATGAAAACATCTTAGTAACATGCAAAAACACATATCCTAAAATGTTATCATAGCAGGTTAAATTTTCCTTATTTAGTACATTATTAATAATTTAAATATGTGTGGTGAATAAATGCTGACAACTAATAAAGTTATAATTTATGTAATTGAATTACAGAGATTTGAGATCATTTAATTTTCATCCTAAAAATTATGTATTTCTACATTTTGTTTAGTGATCATTTATTAACTTTATAAAAATATAAATATAACAGCTTTAAAAAGCATATTCTTAAGGTGAAGCAGCATGGCAAATGAAACTCCTAGCACTGCAGATGTAGCAGGTTGGGAATTCCATAAGCATTTTTTTTCTTTAAAGGAATTAGTGAAATTATTGGGGAAAAAAATCTCACCTCTAATGTATAACTCTAATGCACACCACAGAGAGAAAATATCAGTGAGAAAAATTAAGTAGCTAAATCAATTTTCATGTATTCAGTGATCAGACATTTATTGAGCTTCAGGCCTACTATGTGCTAGGGTGTGGAGATTATTTCTAGCCTGAAGAATCATACAGTCTAACTGGGGTTTGGGGTGCAGCAGACAGTAAACAGACAATTTCATAGTTTGATGAATTCATGAGAGAAATACACAGAATGTCTTAAGAACCCGTGGAGTGAGCATCTAACCCAGACTTAGGAATCAAGAGATATTTCCTTGAAGAGGCAATACCTGAGTTGAGTCTTAAATGATAGATTCAATGTAGGCAGGACAAGAGTAAGAAGAAAGATGTTCCTGGTACAGGAATCTTCCCTGGAAATGCCTCAAGTTTGGGGGCACCCACAAGTCAGTCATTTGGCTTGAGTAGTGTGCAGAAGTGTGGAAGGAGTGGTGAGGGAGAGCCCAGTGTTTTTCTTAAAAATGCACTAGGTGGTTCCCGAAGTCCAAGAAGTGTTCTCAAGGAAGCCTCCAGAAATTTTCCCAAAACACTGGATTTGTCAACTCTTTAATACTGTGGGACTCTCCTGAATGTATACCTCTATTTTCTTTGGCATTACAATGAAATTGGAATTAATAAATAAAGTAACATTTATAGAAGACAATGATAGTACATTTATTTAGTAGACTGAAAATTTTATAGTACGCTGTTTCCAGAAATATGTAGAAATTGAATAAGTATGCAAACTAATAAGTCACATAAACTTAGTGGCATGTGTTACCATTGTGCCAGTCCAAAGATGTCTTTCATCACTCTATTGTTTGTTATCTAATTAAATATGGCATCTGTTACTATTCCTACAAAGAGTGACACATAGTCTTCTTTGATTATTCTATTTCTTCTATGAGAAAACTCAGTGGATCTTAAATCATTTCAGATGTAGAATCTACTCTTCCCATTTCAGATTTGTTCTTTGTATCCTCCCAGCTCTACATACCTCTGCTCCCTTCAGATAGAGCCTGAATTTACATGCCCGTTAATTAATATTTATGTACTAAACACTACTCATGAGAATATTGCCTGTCACAGCCATGCTCAGCCCTGGTTCAGAACAGTGAGGATTTGGCATGTAACCACCACAAGCATTTAAACTCTGCTCTGTCTCTGTGGATTCGCATATCATTTCACAAGCAGACACTTAGGTATGTGAACAGCTCTTTAATCAACACATCATGCAGGACTGGATGAATATTTTTAGCATAATCTTTCTCAGGTGCTATGAGATAACTAAAAGAGATCACTGTGCCTGGTGACCAATACATTTTCTTATTCAGGAAAGAAATCCTGTGTGGCAGCACATTCTATTAGGCAATGTAAGGTAGAGAAAGGAAGAAGTCCCTGATAGAATTAGACCGGGGTTAACATACCAGCTGTACCAATTAAGTGATTGACTTCCAGGAAATTACCTCCATTGCCTTGCTGACAAGGGAGCTATAATAAGGGTTAAATGACAAAAATATGCACTTGTAAATTGCTTTCACATAGAAGGTACTCATCTAATGGTTGATATTCTTATTAATGATTAAATCCAGTGCCATTAACCCAAGTTTTCTTAGCCTAACCAATTGACCCCTATGGAGACCCTCAACTGTATAATTCAGTTGGCACTTATAAGCATCTACTCTTAAGGTTCAAAGAATGCCCAGCTCTTGCAAAGGCATGTATAATTTTAAAATTATTCATTCTTTGTGTTTCTATAAAATAGAAGACTCTGTGTTAGTTAATGGGGCTACAGAAAATACACAAATTCTTATAGAATTTCCATCTAAAAAAGTGAACCAATTATAATCAAATGTGATAAGCGTTATGAAAGAGGGTGTACAGTGAACATATAGAAGGTGGATCTAACAAAGCCGAGGTGATCAGAAAAAACCTAGAGGACTTGAAGTTTATATAGATTCTTGAGGAAAGAGTGTGGTTTAGGAAAAGTGGGTATGAACGAGGATGTGTGTGAGCTGTGAGATGAAGCTGTATCAGGTGCATGAGTGGTGAGTGTGATACTCTTGAGGAAGAGAATGAAGTTGAGTAAAGCTGAAGCTCTGATAATCTGAGGGGGAGAATGGGTAGAGAGGGTGGGGAGACTGTGGAGAGCCTGGTGAGCTAGGTAGAGTTTGGGCTTATTTTAAGAGCAATGAGAAGTTAGTGAAGGATTTGCAGCAAGTCAGTGCCAAAATCCATTTTACGTTTTAGAAATATCATTGCTACGGGGGGAGAATGGACAGAAGAGCAAGCATGAAAGAGAGCTACCTGTTAAAGAGGCATGACACTAATCTAGGCAGGATTTCTCTGTTTGAACATCTTAGATACCTCCCTTCATGCCTAATGGTCCGACACCGTTTTCACCTACCTATATATAAGTGAACACAGTGACTAGAAAATTGAACAATTACAGGTTTCTTAAAACCAGTTTTTATGGGATAATCTGTTTTGTTTTGTTTTTTTAAACTGGGGAAAATAGTAACAGCTTCACTTTTAAAAATCAATAACATATTTTATGACAACAATATTATTCAATTTACTTTCAAATTCTAGGATAGAACAGATTTTTGTTATTAAACTTGTGAGACCATCTCAGGGCAGCTGACATTTCATATTCTTACATCCCTTATATGGTGAGAAAATGGAGAGATCATTCAGTTGGACTTGAAAAGAATTGTAATGATTATGTTAAAATTTCTAACATGTAGATAATATTTCAAAGACACATTAAAGTCTTAAAGAAATTTAAAATGTAATATGCTTTTATTTTGGGACTTGGAATATGCTTTAATCTTGGGACTTGTCTTTCCAGTTACTTCATTCCTGAATATGACTGATAATTTTGGTCTAGTAAGCAGTTGTTTTCGTATTTTTTTTATTTTTTGGATTGGGCAGTGAAAATAAAGTTTAATAGTTTTAATATGGTGGATATCTTCTATAATAGACTATAATTTGTTTTAGAAATCATGATGGTTATAGAGCTCCTACTTGCTTAGCACAAAGGATTTGTCAAATTCAGATTTGAGGACTCTATATGGATAGACTGTGGAGAATGTGTGAGCTGAGAAGCACCAGAATCTCTGCAACATGTTGCTTTGCTAGAATCATGTTGCTTTGCTAGAATCATATTTGCTTTGCTAGAATTAAAACAAACAAAAGAAAAAACAACCAACAAAACCAAACTGAAAAGCTTGTGGTAGTAGAGTCATTCAATGAATGAATGCATTGTGACATGTCTCTGTTGACATGTAAATATGTTTCCTGAGAGGAGTAACCAACGCATTGGGTTTTTCTGAGCCTCACACACTACCATGAATTAAGGATCCGATTGCTCAATGTGCTGACCACGAGGGCCTGGAAGATGTAAGAAGCAGGGAACAATCTGTTTTGGGATAGAAGGTTGGGATGATGCTGTATCTATTCTGTCTCTGTTGCTCTGCTGTTAGACATCCCGTGTCCCTAGCACCCGGTAGTGTGCCTGGCACCAAATAGCCCACAATCGCTTGTCCTCAATTCCCAAACCTAAAAAGCTCTGGAAACAGAACATTTTCTAATAACTGATTTGCAGTAAAGCTTGCCCTGAAGTGAGGTGAGGCTATTTATAGTCTTCTCTATTTATCCCACTTAGTGTGAATGTTTTGATTGCTGCAGAAATATTAATGTGCTTGATTATGGGGTGCTGCCCCAGAACCTGCTGGAGGTGTTGCATAACACCCGTTTTCGACTGTAAATCTAAAAATCTAAAAAAATGAGCATTCTGAAATACATATGCCCCCCCCGGGATTTTAAGTAAGAGACTGAAGATCTTAGAAAGTACCACGTATTCAACACTTCCCATGAGTCACGCTGGGCACCTTGCACCTAACACACATCACTTTGTTAAAGCACAGGTGAGAGGCAGCTGTTGCAGAATGGAAGGAGGAGGGATTTGCAAGGCAGACTACCTGGCTTGGAATTCCAGCTCTATCACTTAACAATCTGTGTGCCTCTGGCTACGGTCCTTTTCCTACCTTTAACCTCCATGTTCTCATCTGAAAACAGATATAATAACAGTTTCCTAATAGATTTGTAATAGAGGTTAAATGATTTAAGAGATGCAAAGCGCTTAGAACTATGCCTTCACAGAATTATTATCGTTAATCATTTTGATAAACCTGTGATATTGGCACAATGATCCTCATTTTATGGGTGGAGAAATTGAGCTCTGATGAGGTTATATAATTTGCCCGTGTTCACAAGTGATTCTGAGAAGGATTTGAATTCTTATCTGTGAGGTCACCAAGTGTGCACTTTTCACTATTGCACTCTATTGCTTCTCTGCAAAAAGAGGAGTTTTAATAAATTGATTGGAATGAAAAGGTTGAGAGGATGAGAGGATGCTTGGGAAAGGTAAGGTGGAAGCACTTTAGTGGGGAGCCCTCAGCAGACATGAAAGAGAGGATGCGTATACTTAGTGGGAGCAGGAAGGAATCAAAGGCTGAGATAAAAGTGTTAAATGTAACTATTGCTACTCTACAATGTTGTTTACCATTGGTCATGTCTGCAGTGTTGAAAATATGCAGATATATCTCATACAGGCAGAAAAAGACTGAAGAAAGGATGACTTAAGTATTGAAAAAATAATATTGTTAGAAAAAATAATATTGCAGGGAAGTGGTTTACTTTGCGATCAGAGACAACTATTCTTAAAATAAAGATGATAAATCATAGGTATTTTTAAAATTTTCAATGAAGTCCTCAATTCTTTTACCTGGGATCATAACTCAGTTGCATTAAATGAATTGACTTTTCAATTTTGTCTTCCATTTCCGTGAGAATCCTAGAAACTAATTTGTCAAATTCCTTACTTTACCTTGAACATCCTTATCGTCAGTTTTTGATGACTGTCCACTAAATCTCTTTTTTCAAGTATTTTTTTCGAAGCATTGTACTTCAACATTTTAGAAGAAGAACAGAAAGTATGAGAACCACTCTACTCACAACTTTGTGTGAGTAAATCAGAAAATTGTGAAGAAATTGATGTTTTTGGAAAGGCATAAATTATCAAAAAGCACTATGGAAGACATTAAAAATTATCAGAAATTACACGAAGAAGGCTTTGAACCTGTTTTGTAGAGTTTTATAGTGAGTTCTTTTAAACTTTCAAAGAGTGATAATTTTCACAATATATAATTTATTTCAGAGAATAGGAAAAGACTTAAATACTGTCATGAAGTTAATTTTATGAAACTGTACTTGTTTTGAACCTGACAGAGTAAAAATTATACAGCAAACTCACAAATATAGAATGCAAAATTACTAAATGGAATACTTGCAAATTGAAGTCAAATATATATTAAAATATTGATCTACCACAATCAAGTAGGAATTATTCCAGGCATTAGAGAGGTGGTTTAATATTAGGAAATCTATTAAAACAAATCACATCAATACATAAAATAAAAAATAATAAACTGAAGCCTCAAAATCAAAAGAAAAAAACAATTAAACTCAATTGGAACTGAGAGTATTTAACAATAAACTGCACATACCAAATTCATTAGTTTTTCTTATATCAGGAATAACTTGTGATGAAACAGAACTAGTTTATATATAAACCTAATGTATAATGAAGGATGCTTCACATTGTTAGAACTCAATAGCACCCATTGAACAAACATTTTTGAGGTCATAGTATATGATAAGAATTTGATTTATACATTAATTAACAAAACAGATATGGTTTTCTCCTGAAACTTATAATATTAGAATCAGAAAATGAGCATGATACTAGCTATATAATGTAATTATTGATAAAAAATAGGATAGATATGTGCCAAAATATTAACAAACACAATTTTGAATATTTAACATTTTTATACATCTATATTTTAAAATTACGAATTGAGCAGGTATTATTCCTTCGATATTAGAGAAAAATGAGAAAAATAAAAAGTAAAATTTTGGAGTTTTCAATTTAATGCCTTATTACTATTTTCTATTCTTGGTGATTAGCACAGAATCTGCAAATAGATAATATTCAATAAATGCTTTTTGTTGATGATGTTTGAGATACAATGCAATATGTAGCTTTAGAGTTTGCATGGAATGATAAATTAAAGAGACTGTGTGTGTTAGTGAAATAGTAACAGAAATATCCTTTGAAAAATCAACAGTTCATGTTTTTCAGTGACAATAGTAATAAAAACTATCATTCATAAAATACATACGGATGCCTTTAGTCTATAACTTTTCCCATGAAAATATGTAGACTTATATGCATAAATTAACTGAAATACATGAGTAGGTCTAGGGGGAAAAATAATCTTGACTTTAAATCTTTTTTCCTATCCAATGGAACTGGTATACACTCATGTGGGATTTTTAAAAAAGATTTTGTGTTTTTTCTTGTTCTCTGATTTATGGAACATTAAAAAAAAATAACTGTCAGTTCCACTTCTCATATATTTTAACAAAAATGATAAAAAATGAGATTGATAAAAGTGATAAATGGTCTTTTCCCAAGGTGCAACTCATTTTCATGTTTTGAAAATTTTTTACCCTGTGAATGTTTATAAACAAGTAAAATACTGTATCATTTCTTGCAGAAAGCTTAATTTATACTGGTACTCAGTTTCAACCTTAGAATTGAACTGTTTAATTATGTAGTAGTATATGCATCAAATACTGTTGGGCCATGTGGGCTAAACTTTTTAGAATGATGGGATTTAATTCTTATTCCTTCTTATCTTCTTTCTTGAATGTATTTCCATTTTTCATACCTAATATTGAAGTGAGAGTTCCTTCTGTTTTTTTTTGTGGTTTTTTTTGTTCTTTTATTTTCCTGCAGAGATGAAATATTCAAGTCCTAAGATAGAATAGTTATACACAGGGTGACTATTTCCTGATCTATTCAATCCCACAACTTTTCTATACCTGATCTTTTCCCCCTGTCTGCATAAGGTGGGCTGAAGTGCTTGCACCATTCTGAAATGGAAGTCTTAACTCTGAATTACTTACTTCACACTGGCAGTTTGGATCCTTATGTATTAAAGGCAGAAGTGTCTTCTTTGTGCTAAGTTGTGTTCTAAATGCTTTCATGTATATTATCATTTCATTTTATGTTAGTGAAGTTCTGTGACTTTTTTTGATGGTGGTTTGTTTTTATTATTGCTATTGTTTTGTTTGATTGAATGCCTACGTGAGGGTTACAGGGCTCTGAATAGTTCCATGTTTACAGAGTTTTTAAGCTGCAAAGTCAGTTTCCAAACTTGGGATTTTGACTCCAAATCTAGGATATATTTTACTCTGCAGTGAAAAGGTCTTTGAAAAGATTTTTAATAGTCAACACGAAAGAGTTTCACCTAATAAACTTTCCACACTGCCTACACCAAGTGACTGTGCTAAAAAAATTGTTGGTTACACCAAGAGCTTTAACAATAATTTTGCCATTTCTGCAGATCAATATTCCAGCTGATTTTTCTTTGAAAAGACCTAGTTTCTAGTGAGAGTGAGTAGGCCTAGGCTTCTATACGGATTTGTGTGGTACAGCATACTGCATCACTCAACATAGATGAAGATTGTGAAGAAAGTGGAAGTCTCTTGACCTCTTAAATACTAAATAATTAGTGTGTAACGTCTGGACCATGCCTTAAGTGTGTTGTTGGGGATAAGTTGTATTATGAGAATTGAGAGGATTAACAAGTATTCTCATTTGGTATTTCACATTCAATAAGAAATGAGCATCAATGGTAGGCCTAATCCCTTGATTCTTGGACAAGGTATTTCAATTGTCTGGATATCACCTTTAGTGTGTTAATATGCAAGACAAGGAGCATTGTTGTTTACCTCTGTTCCTCCCTTTGCTCCTTCATATGAGAACCTCAGTTTTGTTCAGGTAGCCACCCTTCTCTCTATACGGCTATATGTTTCAGATGATGCTGACCCCCACCCAGATAGAGTGCCTGGCCCGACAGGTCCAAGAACAATCCCATTTCTCTTGTCAGTGAATTGTCCAGTAAAACAATGACATTTTAGGTCAAGCCTCCAAAGGAACTTTTGGAGAAAACACCCTCCTTCCAAAGAGTGCACCTCAAGATGAGAACTTAATTTTCCTTCTTTGTTTGACATTATATCTAGATGTAATGATAGAAACTGTTGTTTGATAAAGGATATAATGAACACAAAAGATGGCAGATCAGAACACTTGAATGAACCTGGCTGCTTGACAACCTTGCTGAGTTGATGAGACAACCAACCTTAAAGCTTCTACTTCCGTTTTTCATAAAATTTAATATAAATTTCCCTATATTTTAAGCCAGTGTAATTCCTTGATGATTGTAGCTGAAAGCATCTTACTGTGTACAAACGCCAAATTTCCTTTCAATTTAACAATTCTTAAAAATATGTAATACACATAAAATTATATTATATAAATATATAATAATTATTGAGATTCCACAGTAAGCCCGTAGAATTGTAGGTACATTTCCTAGACCATGTGTCTATTCATGGAATAACATTACCTCTTCCTGGTGTTTCTTTGCTGTTCTTTTTCCCATGAAGTAGGGAATAGATCAGATTTTATTAGATTCCCTGATGTAAGTTTATTAAATCTTCTCTTTAATTCTCACTTCATTCCATAGCAGCTTTTCTTGGAAAGCAGTTTTTGTTTTTATGGTTTTCATATTAACAAGACTTAAAAAGATAAAAAGAAGATTTCACCTATAATTCTATTACTCTATGTTATGGCTGAATTGTATCCTCCCCAAATTCGCATGTTGAAGCCCTAACCCCCAGGACCTCAGAATGTGACTGTATGGGAATTAGGGCCTTTACAGACATAATTAAATTAAAATGGGTCCTTAGGTTGGAACTTCATCCAATGTGGCTGGTATCCTTAGAACAGGGGTGTCCAAACTTTTTTCAACATTTTTCACTAAGGGCCATATGCGGTAAAATATACAAACAGCCGGGCCACTCACTCGAGGTGAAATACGTATTGCCTCACCTGGTTTATTTAAGTAAACTAAATATATTTTTGGAATTTGCTGTGGGCCAATAAGAAATGGATCGCTGGCTGCAGTTGGCCCGCGGGCCGCAGTTTGGACACCCCTGCCTTAGAAGAAGAGGAGATTGGACACAGACATTGCAGACTGAGGGATAACTATGTGAACACACAGGGAGAAGACAGCCAGCACAAACCAACGAGAGAGGCTTCAGGAAAAACCAAATCTGCTGACACCTTTAGTTTAGACTTCTAACCTCAAGGACTGTGAGACAATGAATTTCTGTTGTTTAACTCACTCAATCTGTGGTATAATTTTATGGAAGCCCTAGCAAACTAAGACACTCTAAAGCAACATTGAAGCACAGCGTATAATAATTTGGATCATTATTTTAACAACTCTCTTAATACTTTCTTAATACAGTCTTCCTCTTTACAGTTTTTAATGAGATACAGTATTCCATGAATATGCCTTTTTACTATTATAAATTAAACTATTGGCAACATTATTAAGGCATTAGTGGTAAGGACATATTTGAAAATACAAATGTTCTTTCCTTTTGAATATTTTTGTGGGACAAACTCTTCAGACTTGGATTCTGTTTCAGAGGTCACAAATATTTTAATGGCCTTTAGAAGAATTATTAAATTAGTCTCTGAGGAGATTATATAAATTTACAATATCCTTTGAAATGAATCATTCCATCTGTTTCTGAAGTTGAAATGGTAGTGATTTATTGCTAACTAACCCAGGGGAAAGACACAGTCCAATCAGATCAATAGATCACTTTTACTTTAGTGAGGAGTATAGGTTTGTAGAAATTAGGGGAAGAATGACCGTAAGGAGTTAGGAAGCTTCACCAGTGATTTATGGGGCTATGATGATTATTTCAATTAAGGCAATGCTACTAAAAATGGAAAAAGGGATTTAGATTTAAAACGTGTTTAGGACGTAATCTTGACACAATGTCTAAATAATTATATATAGAGGGTGAAAGATAGAGAGTCACATGAATGCGGGGTTTTGGTGTGAGGGACAGTTGTTATTAATTGAGATTGGGATTATAAGAGAAAGGAGATAAATACAGTTTAAGCAAGTTGAATTTTAGGTGTTTGTGGGACATGCAGCTGCTTGTGTCCATCAGGCATTTGAATATATGCCTGAAGCTCAGACGAGAGGAAGGGCTGGAGTGGTTTGCATGGCCTAAGGGAAGCATGTAGAGTAACAAGAATTGTACCCCAAGTATAGAACTCTGGGAGATAGCACAATGTAAAGAGTGGGCAGAGGAGGAGTCACAAGGTCTCTTGAGAAATAATGGCCATGGAGGTAAGATATGGTCATAGAAAATATGGCAACCCTCAAACTCTGCGAGTAAAACATTTGTAAAGGATCCAAACAGAGGCCTACATGCCATGCCCCGTACTGTTTTTTAGTCCAATAATATAAGGCCTAAAAAGTCTCTATCCAATTTGTCAACATTTTGGTTTTGGTAACTTTTGGATAAGTGGTTTCTATATGGGGGAGATTCCACATTCCAGTGAGCTGACATGTCAGTGGGACAAGAGGAAACAGAAAGGTCTAGGATGAAATATTCTTTCAAGAAAATTGCCTAAGAAGGGAAAGTGAACGGTAGGGTTCTAGTAAGAAGGAGTTGCAGATTCAGACAATTATGGATTTGGTTTCTAGGAAGGATATTGTTTGAGTTTGGATATGACTTGACCAGATTCAGAGCCAGGGGAGAGCAAGAAATTGAAAAAAAAAAAAGAAAGTAGTTTTTGAAAAGGGTCAAGGAAACAGCAGAAAATGAAATGCTTCATATTAGACTTTCAAATAATATTTCCTAAATGAATGAATGAATATAGGTAAAATGATTAATGAATAGCACAAGAATCACACATCCTCTGACAATGAAGATAATTGGGTAGGATTAGGTTTAAGTGTTAGATAAAATTCTAAATGGGCCAGGAGATGAGCCATTTTATATCTGAGGCCTTGTTTTTTATGATGAAGTAGGAGGTGAGAAGTTGAATAGTACATTTGAGAGGCTATTAAGGACTTGTAACATACAATTACTGAGAAAAAGAAAACTTACCAGGAGAAAAGTTGCTAGACAGTTATTATAACATTGTCTGGGCTTGGAGAGTTTTCTCAATGAAGAAAGATGAGTGTGGACAGGGATTGAGGGGGTGAGTAGGGCAAATCTCTTGACTCTTACCTTTCTCACCAAGATGACAGCTAAGGGACATTGCTATGGGATGTAGTATGTTTTACTCTTTTTCTTCAGTATATACAGCTGTTACCAAATTTTTAAATGAAGGTATTTTAATTGGAAACTGCAAAGAGTGTGATTCAGTTTATATTTTTTTACTGTGGTAAAGTATACATAAGATAAAATTTACAATTTTAATAATTTTTAAGTGTATAGTTTTATGGCATTAAATACAGTCACATTGTTGTGCAGCCATCACTATCATCCATCTCCAGAACATTTTCATCTTCCCCAACTGAAACTTTGTACCTATTAAACACTAACATCTTATTTCTTTCTTCCCCTAGCCCCTGTCAACCACAATTCTACTTTCTGTTTCTATGAATTTGGCTACTCTAGGAATCTCACATAAGAGGAATAACTCAATATTTGTCCTTTTCTGACTGGTTTGTTTTACTTAGCATAAAATTCTGAAGTTTCATTCATGTTACAGCATATGTCAAAATTGCCTTCCCTTTTTAGGTTGAATAATATTCATTGTATGTATGCACCACATTTTGTTTATCTGTTCATCTGTTGATGGGCACTAGGGTTGATGGGCACTGTGGCTTTTGTGAATAATGCTGCTATGAGCATGGGTGTACAACTACCCAATCAAGATCTTGCTTTCATTTCTTTCGGATTTACACCCAAAAGGGAATCCCGGGATTATATGGTAATTCTATGAGGTGTGATCAAAAGATATGGTGAATGTTTAAATTAAAAAAAAATTATTACAGTAAGTGACACATTGCCATTAATCCCCCTCAAAATACTACCCCTTGCTTTGAACACACTTATCCCATTATTCTTGCCACTTTTTGAAGCAGTTCTGGAAGTCGTCTTTCGTGAGTGTCTTTACTTCGTACTCCATTATAACAATGCTCCATGTCACACGTCGCTTCTGGTACAGTAATTTCTGTCAAATAAAACCATTATGGTGTGTCCTCATCCACCTTATTCACCGGATCTGGCACCGTGTGACTCTGGCTCTTCTCCAAAGTCAAAATGACTGAGAAAGGTAAACATTTTGAATCAATTCAGGACATTGAGGCAGCCACAACAGCACAACTAAAGACACCCATAAAAGAGGATTTCCAGAACTGTTTCTCTTTTTTGGAGAAATGTCTATTCAAGTCCTTTGCTGATTTTTTTTTTCTAGGTTGTTAGTTGTTTGTTGTTGTTGCCAACTTGTAGGAGTTTGTTGGATAGTCTGGATATCCTCCCATATCAGATATATGATTGAAAATATTTTCCTTCATTTTGTGTGTTGCTTTTTCAATCTGTTGATAGTGCCTTTGATGCACAAAAGTTTTTAATTTTGGTGAAGACCAACTTATCTATTTTTCTTTTGTTTCCTGTGCCTTTGGTGTCATATCGAAGAAATCATTGCCACATCAACATCATGAAACATTTCTCCAATATTTTCTTCTTAATGATGAATCATCACAAAGATTGCTTTTTAAATTTTGTGAATAAAATAATGCAGTGCCTAAAATGAAGCTATAGTAAGTAGGTATCTAAAATTAAACTATTCAAAATATGAAAGTAACATATCTCATGAAAGAACTTTTCTAGTTACTGAAAATTAGGATACAATAAAACTGCTCTAGTATTTTTGAGATAGTGCCATTTGCTAAACATTCATATGGATTAGGGATGAATAAAGCTGATTGAAACATGGTCTACTAACAGATAGTAGACAAGGAAATTTAAAAGGTAAGTAAAGTAATGTAAAAATAGCCTATAAGGATTAAAAATTCCAACTCTCAGTAAAATGTTGTATTGCTATTTGCATCACAATCACATGGGTCTCAATCCTCAGAGTTATCTTAATTTTTTCCTACACTTTTGTCCTTATCCAATTGATTGTTAAATTCTAAAAATTATATCTTACTATTATCTTTGACGTACATATTTTTCCTATCCCCACAGCTGCTGCCCTTTTATTATTATAAAAATAGCTTCTACAATGAACTTCCTTTCCCTGGAAAGGAGATGGATGAATAAATCCATTTCCCCTGCGTGGATTATTCATGGGAAGATTATGGCACTGGGAAAGTAGGAGAATGTATTTTTCTTAAAAAAATTGGTATTAGATATTTTTAAAATACAATGAAAGAGGCATTTTAGAAGAAAAACCTAACTTTATTGGACTTCCCTACATTTATTACATGACTTAGTCTTAAAAATTATTTATTAGGATACCCCAATTTCTCGTATACTCTGTTGAATAGTCTTACTAAAGCACAACTCAGATGTTATGCTTACCGACTTCAAACCAACAAAAGTATTGTTGTCTTTCACAATATTTGTGCATTCATTTATTTAAAAATATTCATTGAGTACCTTCTTTGTGCAAGTTGCTGTTTTGACCATTGGAGATGTAGCAGTGGAATAAAACAAAGCCTTTAACTCTTGTGGAGTTAATTTTAATATAAATTTTACTGGGAGAGCTGGCAGTAAATAAATGAATACATGAATATATTGTATATACACAGTGTTAAAAGTGTGGAGAGAAAAATACTTGACAAGAAATGAGGGTTGCAATGTCATAACCATCAGGAAAAGATTCATTGGAAAGGTAATATTTGAGCAGAAACCTGAAGGAAGTAAAGTCGCAAGCTGTGCAAAAGAATAGGGAAAAAGTGTTTTCAGGTAGAAGCAAGAGCTTGTGCAAAGGTTCCATGCTGGGAGTGTGCCTGGTGCATTTCAGGAACATCAAGGAGGTCATTTGGCTGGTGCATGGTGAGAAGAGGGGAGTAGAAAATGAAGTCAGAGTGTGCAGAGCATGAAATGTAGGGTCTGTAGCCCATTGTAAGGCCTTCAACTTTTACTCTGAGTCAGATAGAAGACATTGAAACATTTTGTGCAGAAGAGTGACATTACCTGGCTCCGTTTTAAAATAGTTATTGTAGTTACTATATTGAAACACATTATAAGGATGGCAGCAAGGGTTGAATCAAGGTTAGGAGGCTATTATAAGAATATAGGCAAGAGATGGTGCTCTCACCAGGGAGGAGGAAGTGAGTTACAGCCCAACCTACCTTTCTAGTCCCATTTCACTGCGGATGAGAGGAAGTGCTGGCATGGTGATATTGCTTAGGGCAAGCATGTGGAATAATAAGAATAGTATGGTATATGAAACCCTAGGAAATAGCGAAATGTAAGTGTACCTGCCACTCCAAGTACATGGTATTTCAGTTAAGGTAGACTTCCTAATCTTTGAGCAGTCTTCTCTACTTTTTGATCTTTGGACCTTTGCCTAGCCTGAGCATTTCCTTATATTTTTCTACATGTTAAAATTCTCTTAATGATTTAAAATCCATCTCAGGTACTACTGCCTTCATAAATAAGGTTGTCAAATTTAGCAAGTGGAAACATAGGAGGTCCAATTAAATTTGATTTCAGATAAACAATGAATTTTTTTTAGAATAAGTATGTCACAAAAACTGCATTGGATATAGTTGTACTAATATTTCTCATTGTTTATTGAAATTCAAACTCAGCTGGGAGTTATGAATTTTATCTGGCAACCCTATTCATGAACTATTCTTGAACATTTAAGTCAGATGTCATTTCAGTCAGGATTGGTTATGTTATGCCATAGTAAAGTGAAATCCCAAAGTCTGAGAGACTTGAAACAACAAAATTGTATTTCCTGCTCATACCCTACATGTACTTTGTGAGTATCAGAGAAGCCCTATTAATTGTAGCTCTTCAGAGACTGCCATTTCAAAGTTATCCCTTACTATGCCAGAGGGGAAGAAAGAGAGCTGTAAAGAGTCTCATATTAGTAATTAAGTGCTCTGGCTTGGAAGTAACAAACATCACTGCCACTTGTATTCCTTGGCCAGAAATAGTCCCTTGGGCCCATCAACCAAAGAAGAAATGGATATTCAATCCTACTGTGTCCTGGGAAAGCCTGGAACTATGTAAAGTATAGCACCAATTATGTAATCCCTAGATACAATTTCCCAGAGGTGGAATCTTCTCTTTCTTGAGCCCCATAAGAATTTATTTATAATTCCCTAATGATGTCGATCTTATTTTAACTTAGTTGATCCATTTTTTACTTATTTAGTCCATTTGGGATAAGAAATGCTTTTTAGAGGCAGATCCCAAAATTATATGGACAGAAAATAGACCCTCAATACATGTATGTTGAATTGATCTTACATTTTGTGGAGGCGAGTGCCTTACTCACCTCACTTTAGGCCCAGCCCTGTGTGAAAGTGTGATTTCATTTCAGGTGTGATTTCATCTCCTGTTGAGAGGTCCAGTGTTGTGGTCTTCATTGGCCTCAGGTGCAGGCTCTCCTCTGCTTCTCATTTGCCTGGCTGTCTCCTCTTGCTGTTTTCCTGGAGGTTCTATATAGCAGGCAGGAAGCAGATTCCTCTGTACCTGAATACTACAGCTTCTCTGTTCTTTGCACCTCTTTATTATAGCTATTTCCAGCTTGGAGGAATTAATCTGATATTAATTTCTTTTTCTTAATCTTCTTCTTCTCTGCTGTCCTTGCAACCACTTCAGATAAATAGACTTTCACACAGATAAGTACATGTATACAAAAACCACAGTTAATTCAATAAAACATAGGTAGGGAAATACATTGATGACTCAAATGAGAGACTTCTTTTTTAATCCATTAGTGAAAAATAATCATATTTTGGTGGGTTTCTGCCAGTAATAGACTTCTGAGAAGACACATTCCAATAAATATGGAGAATTGGGTTATGGGAAGAAATTTGAGGGATTCAAACTCCAAGTGAAGGCTTTATTTAAGTGACTACTTTCATATCTGAAAAAAGGTGAATAAGAGCCAACATGTGTACTATATCAAGCAAAATTCATTGTGTCTCAATGGGAAACATTTTCAGACTATATGACAGTGCTGCAAAATTTCCATATCTTTTATGGTGAGAATTAGGCAAGAGAAGATAGGTCTTAGATGCTTTCTAGATTATATTTACTCAGGGAATCCACGTGTCATATAGAGAGCATCATGTGTATTTAAGATGGTCACCCAATTATATTCAAGAGCATTTGAAAATCAGTTTTATATATCAACACCTATTTTATGATAATTTAGCCATCTATATAATAATATTTAAGAATTCTAAACAAGTTTCATTAATGATCTAGAATATTCAAGTTTCTATCATTTTGATAACCTGATTAAATTAAGGTTGGAAAAAAGTTAGAAATATGAGGAAGAATAGTATTTAACCCAAACTCAATCAAAGTATTTATTAAAGAAATTACTCTTTAAAATGATTTTTTGTTGGGAAATATTAAGTACATACTAAAGATTAAAAAATTAAACTCAGAAGATGAGGAAATAAAGTACCCTGAAACCAATTGTATTGGTTAAAATTTCTTCCAAACGTTTTTTTTGCCATGATGCTCAGTAAAGAGAAAGTACAAATGCGATTTGGTTGATTAAGAAAATTATATATATATATCTTTTGATTTCATAAATTTTAAAAGGGAGACTTTATATTCTGCTCCCTAAATGACATTATCTTATCACTAGCAATGGAATGTCATTAACAGTCTTGCTATAAATTTTGAATAAGTTCTACTATTTCATTGATTATTATTCAACTAGTTTGTCAGAGTTCTTTCAGCTTATATCTATTTTGTGATAGTCAATGATTCATTAATTTATTAAAAAATGTTTTTGTTTAGTGCTCACCATGTGCCATGCACTGTGCTAGGTGCTAGGATAGAGATTTACCTGGGAAAGGCTATCAAGACCTCAGACAAAGGCAACTAGTTTTATGATTGAAAGAGATTTTTAATTATTATGATTTATTTATTATTGCATTGGTTTCTGGGTTTCAGAATGGGAGACTACATGTAGTATATTAATTGCCTGGTGGATAGATAACTTTACCAAACAAATATTTGCTCTTTCGTTTTTGGCCCCTATCTCAAGAGAAGATTGATGGTTAAAAATGTCATCTACCTGATTTTTGCAAATGGAAGCTTTTCTGTTTGTCTTGGATTATATTTTTGAGCAAATCTTTACAAATAGTTATAGCTATTGCCTAAACCATGTAAGAGGATCTTTAAGTAAAGATTGTATAAACTTTACTTCCAAAATATTGAAACAAATTTTTAATATTTATTTTGGCTGTATTAAATACATTTGAACAGATTCCAGTTCCAATCAATCATAGACTGACATGTTATTTTCAACCCCTACTGATTACAAAATTATCTTCAGATGAGGGAATACATTTTTAAAAATATTTGAGCAATTATCTTCCTTCTGCCAACATAGTTTTCATCAGAAACAGAAAAATGCAGTTGTCAAAGTAAAAGAAAATCAAAAGATTATATTTATCATTTGTGTATCCAAAAATAATTGTTTTATTTGATTTTTACTTAATTATGTTGTTTATAATAAGTTTATATGAAACAAACTTATTGGTGTATGGAAACCGTGAAATTGATAGTTAATATGACAAAACAATTAGGCCAAATCTGTGGGTCTGCAGCCTGGCATCACCACTTTCCAGTTTCTTTATGACATTGGCCAATCAGCTTCTCTGACTTAGTTTTCTATTTTGCAAAACAGGGCTGGTGATACATGTTTGCTTTTTTTGTGCTTTAGTAAAGGACTAAACACAATACTTAGCAAGTAGACAAGTGCTTAATAAATCACCCATTATTATTATATTCTTATAAAATATATTTACTATATAGACTGATGCATAATAAATAGTCAAAAAAGAGAATGAAAAGCAATTATAGATTTTTTTCCTTCATTGCTTGACTGCTTTGCCCAACATAGCCATACCTTTCCGTTTCTCTCAAATCATTTGTTATAAAAAAAAAGCTGTATTCATTTTTGTGAGTTACAGGAGGTGAATGATAACTGCAAGAAGAGATTAGAGTTTTGGAGAGAGTAATTCCAAATTACTTGAATATGGAGCTCATTTTGGTCTTTGGCCTTCTCATATTATACATTTTTAACAAAAAGTTGTCATTCTAATATGGAAGATAAAATGCAAAGATTAAAGTAGAATTAGAAATGATAATTGAGGATTTAACATAATTTTTTTTATGCATTATAGATTAAAGACCATCAGGGAGTCAGAAATTCTTGAGATACTGTCACAGATACAATCGTGATTAAATTCTATTATACGGAGATATATGAAAAGAGGATTTTAAAAAATGAAAATAATAAAAAATTTATTTGGTGGAATAAATGATTTAATAACTTAATCTTTCTTATCTGCACTTTTGGGAAAATACAATAGCCAAAAGCATGAAGCTGTTTAAATACAATGCATTAGTTACAACTCAGATTGGTGGAAGACAGGCCACTCTCTGTTAAGGCAAGTCTAGTCACCAGTATCAACCTTTGTTATTTATTTTAAAATTTATGCATCTTTACATATGTTAACCTTGAGGTTATTTTCTTTGTGCAGTTTCCTCATTCCGTCATTCTAGCATTTATGGTTTTTTAAATATATTATATTTATGAATAATTCCTACTTTGTGATTATCATTATTTCTAAAGAGAAAACTGTGACC
This sequence comes from Rhinolophus sinicus, assembly GCF_057876585.1. Classification (NCBI taxonomy): domain Eukaryota; kingdom Metazoa; phylum Chordata; class Mammalia; order Chiroptera; family Rhinolophidae; genus Rhinolophus; species Rhinolophus sinicus. The sequence goes on along the minus strand of NC_142501.1, from coordinate 71,813,010 downwards.
CATAAGGAGCTTTTATTTTATATTTTTGAGAAAAATGCCAGATTATTTTTAATCTATCAATTTACTTTTTGTAGTATCTCCTAAATGAATTTTATCTTACAAGTAAGAAAACTAAATAAGTATTGCATGCTTGTTGTTAAATAGAAACAAAAGGAGAAAATAATGATACAGAAAGTAGAGTAAAAATTCACCTATTATCCTATGCTTGCTGATAACCACCATTACTATTTGGATGTATATTATTTTATATTTTTCATATGTTCACATGAATACATAAATGCACATACCACATTGTTTATTTTACAAATAATTAGATCATCTTATAATACAGTTTTGTTCTCTCTTTTTTCTTAATAATATGCACATACTGTCATTTCATATGCCTGAATGCAGATCTGCATGGTAATTTTAATGGTAAAATAATATTCTATATTTATTTAACCAGTTCCCATTTTTGAACGTTTAGAATACTTCCAAAAGGCAGTATGGATGTAGTGGTTAGGGGCATAGTCCCTTGATCTAACCTTCCTTGGTTCAAATGTCAGCTTGGCCACTAATGGGTGAGTGATTTAGGGAAGGTTTCTTAATCACTCTGTGGTTCAGTTTCCTCACAGGTCAAACAGAAATTATAATAGAAATTATCTCGGTTTTTTTTTTTTTTTTTTTTTTGTGTGTGTGTGTGTGTGAAGAATTAATGGTTTAATGATAAACATTATAACATTTGTAAAATTAAGATTACTTTTGGGCTGGAATTGCAGAGTGAATTGTATACTCTCTCATTGCTGATGCCAACGAAATTCTGCTAGAAGGAGAGGTCTGAAACAAGCTGAAGACCTCATGCTTAGACATTTAAATCCAGAGGTGTATTATCATACGGAAAATGTAAAGTATTCTTGATTCATCTCAATTCCTTGTCTGATTTTTAGCCCCTCCAACTATCTACCTAACCATGAAAAGGAAGAATCTGCTCTGGGGAAATTATTTTCAACTTTAGCCTATATTTTTTATTTTTTAATACACAATGTTTGATATATAAATGAAAACTTAAGAGTCAAATGAAGGGGCCAAAAATTCAAGAGAAAAATAGATAATGGAAGCAGAAACACAGGTTATCCCAATGGTAGGGCTAGCAGACAAGAACTTTACAACTGATAAAGTAAAAAAAAAACAATGAAGAAAAGATGAATACAATAAATTTAAAAAATGAAGAATTTCATATAGACATTCAGATTCTCAGAGAGATTCAAATGGATATTCTACTAATGCTAAAATTGAAAACTCATTAGGTTGGACTAACAACAGACTAGAGACATCAGAATATGGGTTTAGTGAAACCAAAAGACAGATCAATAGAAAACACAAAGTGAAACACAGAGGGAAAAAAGAACAAAAAGAACAGAAAAAACTTCACGGATATTTGGGGCTAACCAAATGGTGTAAACCTTGGTAAACTACAGTACTAGAAAGTGAGGGGAATGAATGAAGGGGACAATGTTTAAAGTGATAGTGGGTAAGGCTTTCCAAAACTGATAGAATTCAGGTTCAAGAAGTTCAGAGAACCTGAAGTGGAAAAATGAAATACACCTAGGCACACAATATTCAAATTGCTGATAATTACAGGTAATAAAGAAATTTAAAATTCTGAGAAAAGAGACATTGCCTTGGATGGAGTAACAGAAATTTCGCACATTTTAAGAGACTATGGAAGACAGAAGACAATAAAATAACATATTTAGAGCATGATGGAAAACAAAAACTTGATGACTTACAATTCCATATTCAATGAAACGATTCTTAAAAAATTCATGGGAATAAATACTTTCCTAAAAAAAAAAAAAAAAGTTGAACATACTCACCTTAGCATACCAGCAGCTCAAGCAATACTAAAATGAGTGTTTTATACTGGAGAAAAATATTCTAGAATGTAAGGATTGAACTGCAGGAAGTAGTGAAGAGAACTGGAAGTAGGTAAATATTAATGTAAAAGAACATTGACCGAAGCAACAATGATAAATATGCGTTACATGACTTCTCACCTATGTAAAAGTAAAACTTAGGACAATTATACCACTAGCTCAAGAACAAGGAAATGGTGCTATATAATTTAAGGTTACTGAATATTTGGGAAGAGGTAAAAGTAATAATTTAAGATACATTATGAGCATTGTAATCTTGAGGGTTACCATTAAGTCATACAAAAATGCATAGTTAAAACATTAATAACTATAAACAGAATAATTAAAAAATACAATAGAGGGCAGGAAAGAAGAATTAAGGGACAAAGAAGTAGTCGAAAAAGAGAAAGAAAATGACAAGATGGTAGACATAAAACAAAATATATCAGCAGACACATTATTTATATAACTGAACATACTGCAATTAAAAGACAAAACTTAATTTAAAAAATAAAGAAACAAGACTCAAGTATTTACCAGGCACTGTTCTGTGTAGTTATGTAGCATCTAGGAAGCCCTTACCTAACCCAAGATCACAAAGATTGACTTCTATGTTTTCTTTTAAGAATTTTATAATTTCACTCTTATATTTAGGTCTAGTATCCGTTTGGAGTTATTTGTGTACGGTCCAAATTAAAGGACCAGCTTCCTTCTTTTGCTTGTGGATATCCCAGCACCACATGCTGAAAAGACAAGTATTTTCCCCATTAAATTGTCTTAGCACCCTTGTCAAAATCAATCTATATGTCTATTCTTATGCTACTACTACACTGTCTTAATTACTATAGTTTTGTAGTGAGTTTTGTAGTTGAGAAGTGAGTCATCCAAATTTGTTCTTCCTCAAAATTGTTTTGGCTGTCCTAAGTCCCTTGAATTTTCAGATGAATTTTAGTATCAGCTGTCAATGCCTGTAAAAAAGGCAGCTGGCATTTTGACAGGGGTTTTGTTGAGTCTATAAGTCAATTGGGAGATATTATCATCTTAGCAATATTAAGTCTTGCAATCCATGAACATGGGTTCTCTTTTCATGTATGTAGAGATTTAAAGACATATTTGTGATTATCAATGTACAAATCATGCACTTCTTTTATTACATTTATTCCTAGGTATCTTATATTTCATTCCTAAGTATTTTGATTTATTCCTAAGTATTTTTTATTAGTCCTAAGGATTTTAAATGAAATTGTTTCCTTAATTTTATTTTTGAATTGTTAATTGCTAATGTATAGAAATAGTTGAGTTTTGCATATTTATCTTGTATCCTGTAAATTTATTATTTTTTAAATTGAAGTTTACTGGGGTGACAATTGTTAGTAAAGTTATATAGATTTCAAGTGTACAATTCTGTATAATATCATCTATATGTCACACTGTGTGTTCACCGCCTAGAGTCAGTTTTCCTTCCATCAAAATATATTGGATTGCCTTTACCCTCATCTACCACCGCCTCCCTCCAGCCCCTGCCCCTTACCCTCTGGTAACCACTAAACTATTGTTTGTATCTATGAGTTTTTGTTTCTTCATTTGTTTGTCTTGTTCTTTTGTTGTTTTCAGTTTTATATACCACATATCAGTGAAATCATATGGTTCTCAACTTTTTCTGTCTGACTTATTTCACTTAGCATAATAATCTAAAGATCCATCCATGTTGTCACAAATGGTACTATTTCATCTTTTCTAACTGCCAAATAGTATTCCATTGTGTATATATACCACAACTTCTTTATCCAATCATCTGTTGACGGGCACTTTGGTTGTTTTCATGTCTTGGCCACCGTAAATAAAGCTGCAATTAACATTGGAGCACATATATCTTTATAGATTTTGATTATTGTTGTCCTGTAGTACAAGCTGAAGTCAGGGAGTGTGACACCTCCAGCATTGTTTTTTTCTTAGGATTGTTTTGGCTATTCGGGGTCTTTGGTGGTTCCATACAAATCTGATGACCTTTTGTTCTGTTTCTTTAAAAAATGCCATTGGGATTTTGATGGGGATTGCATTAAATCTGTATATTGCTTTGGGTAATATGGCCATTTTAACTATGTTGATTCTTCCAATCCATGAGCACGAAATGTTTTTCAATTTCTTTGTGTCTTCTTCAATTTCTTTTAAGAATGTCTTGTAGTTTTCAGTATATTAGTCTTTCACATCCTTGGTTAAGTTTATTCCTAGATATTTTATTCTTTTTGTTGCAATCGCAAAAGGAATTGCATTTTTATTTTCTTTTTTGGGATTTCATTGTTAGTATATAGGAATACAATGGACTTTTGTACATTGATTTTGTAGCTGGCAACTTTACTGTATTCGTTTATTGTTTCTAATAACTTTTTGGTGGGTCTTTAGGGTTTTCTATACATAGCATCATGTCATCTGCAAAAAGTGACAATTTAACTTCTTCATTCCCAATTGGATGCCTTTTATTTCTTTCTCTTTCCTGATTGCTCTGGCGAGGACTTCCAACACTATGTTGAAAAGCAGAGGTGATAGGGGACAGCCCTGTTGTGTTCCTGAACATAGAGCAAAGGGCTTCAGTTTTTCACTGTTAATTATTATAGTAGCTGAGGGTTTGTCATATATGACCTTTATTGGGTAGAAGTATTTTCCTTCTATACCCATTTTATTAAGTGTTTCAATCACAAATGGATGTTGTATCTTGTCAAATGGTTTTTCTGCATCTACTAATATGATCATATGATTTTTGTCCTTTATTTTGTTTATGTGGTGTATCACATTGATAGATTTGTGGATGTTGAATCATCCTTGTGCCCCGGGGATGAACCCCACTTGGTTGTGATGTATGATCTTTTTAATGCATTGTTGCATTTGATTTGTTAGACTTGTTTAGGATTTTTGCATCTGTATTCATCAGAGATATTGGTCTGTAGTTTTCTTTGTTTCTGTTGTCCTTACCAGGTTTTGGTATCAGGGTAATGTTGGCCTCATAAAATGAGTTAGGGAGTACTGCCTCTTCTTCATTTTTTTGGAAGAGTTTGAACAGGATTGGTATTAGATCCTCTTTGAAAGTTTGGTAGAATTCACTAGTGAAGCCATCTGGTCCTGAACTTTTGCTTTTGGGAAGGTTTTGGATGACTGATTCAATTTCCTTACTGGTGATTGGTCTATTTAGATTTTCCAATTCTTCGTGATTCAACCTAGAAAGGCTATATGTTTCTAAGAACATATCCGTATTTTCTAAGTTATTGAATTTGGTGGCATATAATCCTTCATAATATTCTTGAATGATCCATCGTATTTCTGTGGCATTCGTGGTAATTTCCCCTCTTTCATTGCTGATGTTGTTTGTTTGTGTTTTTTCCCTTTTTATCTTAGTGAGTCTAGCCAAGGGTTTGTCAATTTTATTAATCTTTTCAAAGAATCCGCTCTTTGTTGCATTAATTTTTTCTGTTGTCTTTTTGGTGTCTGTTACATTGAGTTCTGATTTTTATTATTTCCTTCCTTCTGCTGACTTTGGGTTTCATTTGTTCCTCTTTTTCCAGTTCTTTAAGGTGTAACATGAGGTTATTTATCTGGAATTTTTCTTCTTTCTTGAGATAGGCCTGTAATGATATAAATTTCCCTCTTAAAACTGCTTTCACTGCATTCCAAAAATTTTGTTAGGATGTATTTTCATTCTCATTTGTTTCTATGTATCTTTTGATCTCTCCTGTAATTTCTTCTTTGACCCAGTCATTCTTTAAAAGTATGTTGTTTGATCTCCACATATTTGTGTTTTTTCCTGTTTTTTTCTTTTCTTTTCTTTTTTTATTTTTGCAGTTGATATCCAGTTTCAAAGCATTGTAATCAGAGAACATGCTTGGTATGATTTTAGTCTTCTTAAATTTGCTGAGGCTAGTTTTATGTCGCAATATATGGTTTACCCTTGAGAATGTTCCATGTACACTAGAAAAGAATGTATAGTCTGATGTTCTAGGATGAAGTGCTCTATATAAATGTCGATTATGTCCATTTCATCTAATGTGTCATTTAGGGCTGCTATTTCATTACTTATTTTCTGTTTGGATGATCTATCCATAGCGGCCAATGATGTATTTAGGTCCCGTACTAAAATCATGTTAAACTTGTTAAAATTGTTTATGAGTTATAACTTGTCTTTGTGTGTGTGTGTGTTTTTTTTTTTTTTTTTTTTTTTTTTGGTGGATTCCTTATCATCATGATCATGACATCTGGAAATAGAAATACTTCTTCTGTCCTAATTTGGATGGCTTTTATTTATTTTGTTTACTGAATAAGTTTTCTGGTTAGAACTTCCAGTACAATGTTGAATAGAAATGACAGGAGTGGACCTCCTTGTTGTTCCTGGTATTAAACTTTGTTCCTGATTTTAGGCTTTTCCCATTAAGAATGATGCTAGCTGTGGAGTTTTTTTGTTTTGTTTTGTTTGTTTTTTGTTCATGCCCTTTATCAGGATGAGGAAATTCTCATCTAGTCCTAGATATTTTGAGTGTTTTTATCGTAAAAGAGGTTGAATTTTGTCAAATGCCTTTTCCTCATTGGTTAAGATGACCATACAGTTTTTGTCCTATATTATGTTAATATATTACATTGATTAATATAACCTTGTATTGCTGGGATAAATCCACTGGTCATGAATATAATACTTTTTATATTTTGCTCAATTCAATTTACTAGTATGTTGTTGAGGATTTTTTTGGTGATCTATATTCTTATGGAATATTTTCCTGTAGTTTATTTTGTGATAGCTTTTTATGGCTTTGGTATCAAGGTAATATGGTTTTACAGAATGATTGGAAAGTGTTTCCTCCTCTTCTATATTTTGGAATAGGTTGTGAAAGATTGGTATTAATTCTTCAAATTTTTGGCAGAATTCACTAGTGAAAATATGTGGGTGGGTTTTCATTGAGGGGATAGTTTTAAAAATTGATAATAGGAAATCTCTTTACTTGTTATAGGTCTATTGATATTTTCTATTTAGACCCCTGATAACATGCAGGAAAAGAATAATTAAAGGGTAGATATTCTAGACACATCGAATCAGACTCAAAGATAACAATACAGACCTCCTTCTATCAGTTTCACTTAGAATTTTTCATAAATGGGTCTCATGCATTTGTAAGACATTACTAGGGAACTGTATAAGATCACAATCTTCACCTCAACAAGTTAGATTAACTAATAAATGAAATAGAATTTAAGTATATGTAGCAGCCATGGCTTGGCCTAAGAACATGGTTATAATTGCAGTAAGTCGGTTGATCCCTTGATAATGAAGTTATGGAAGCGTGTAATTAAAAAATGACAGATTTTGTTAAGTGAGCTTTTAAACTGTTAGTGCGCATCCAGCAAATAATAATTCTCTTTTGAATAATTCATGCAGATGAAGATACTTTTATTTCAACCATTTTTGATCTATCAATGATATAGAGATCGAGGCATCATACCATTGGCTATTCTCATTGATAAAAAATAGATTTAGGAGGGGAAATAAAAAACAACAACAACAACACAGCAATTGTTACAGGTCAGTGTTAAAGAGACTGTAATTTACTTACCCAGAGAACATTCATGTCTTTCTTACAGATGCCTGGTGGGCAATTCTACCTGGCAGTACTTTATAGTCCAGAGGAATGCATTCCATTTAAGGATAAATAGTTATGCCGAAATGCATTAGGTGAAAACCTGCAGAAATAGTGGCTAATGGCGAAGGATCAGAAATCCAAATGGTTTCTGTGATCTGGTATTTTCTAGTTAGTGCACACTGTGAAATGTGTCAGAATCTGTGTCGGGCTGAGGGTACAATTTGATCTGTGACACCTAAGGATATTTATATGACAATATAGCCAGCGGTCATGGATGTTCAAAATGAAGTGAATTAAATTTGGTTTTAGATGGTGGTATGTTGGGCTGGGCTGAGTGAACATGGCTAACATATACACTCGAGAATTTCATAACGTCCAAACCATTTCCCCCACTGAAAATATGTAGGAAAAAACACAATGAAAATATAAACATGACGGAAATGGTTTTCAGATGCTGGGTCTATATTTTCCTCAAATCATCAAAGAAAAATTAGTAATATAACGGGGAATTTAAGTCATACATTAAAGGTCATTCTTTAAAGAGAGTTTTGCGAGTTCATAAAGGATATTGTTCTGGTACCATTCTTTCTTCTTTCTTTCATGTTGTTCTTGCAAATTCCAGAAAAAGAGAGTGTGGGATTTTCCCCAAGGTAGTTTTAGAACAATTGGGGTTTGTTTCACAGTAGCAGCAGCAGCAATCTTTGCAGCAAGTCTCATGGCAGTTTTGAAATGGAGTCACAATTAGGAGAACCCTCCTAACAAAAAATCTAGCAAAACTGTATTTTAACATTAACACTTAGAATTCAGATTTTAGATTTCAGGAAAATAACTCATCTTTTTCCTTTTACATAGTTTAATATATATTTTTGAAATCATGGAAGTTAGTCTCCAAACATGGTTATGAGATTTTCTGAATTGCATTCATGATTACATCACGAGCTCCTTTAAAAAAAAATAAAAAAAAAATGGTTCGAATGAGTAAATAGCAATAGATGTTTTTTACATAGCATATATGCATATGTGTGTATATATATATGTATATATATACACACACACACCCACACACACATATATATATATACACACATATAATTTTTCTAGTTTAACAACCCATAGATATACGTGTGCTTAATGTTATACATACATTTTTTTAATCTACTGGGGTGACAATTGTTAGTAAAATTACATAGATTTCAGTTGTACATTCTGTATTACATCATCTATAAATCCCATTGTGTATTCATCACCCAGAGTCAGTTCTCCTTCCATCACCATATATTTGATCCCCCTTACCCTCATCTCCCACCCCCCTTACCCTCTGGTAACCACTAAATTATTGTCTGTGTCTATGAGTTTTTGTTTCTCATTTGTTTGTCTTGTTCTTTTGTTGTTTTGGGTTCATATACCACATATCAGTGAAATCATATAGTTCTCTGCTTTTTCTGTCAGACTTATTTCACTTAGCATTATAGTCTCCATATCCATCCATGTTGTCACAAATGTTCCTGTATCATCTTTTCTTACCGCCGAATAGTATTGCATTGTGTATATATACCACAACTTCTTTATCCATTCATCTATCGAAGGACATTTTGGTTGTTTCCATGTCTTGGCCACTGTAAACAAAGCTGCAATGATCATTGGAGCACACGTGTCTTTATGTATAAATGTTTTCAGATTTTCTGTGTAGATACCCAGGAGAGGGATTGCTGGGTCATATGGCAATTCTATTCGTAAATTTTTGAGGAACCTCCCCACTGCCTTCCATAACGGCTGCACCAGTCTGCATTCCCACCAACAGTGTATGAGGGTTCCTTTTTCTCCACAGCCTCTCCAACACTTGTTACTATTTGTCTTGTTGGTGATAGCCATTCTAACTGGGGTGAGGTGACATCTCATTGTGGTTTTTATTTGCATTTCTCTGATAATTAGTGATGTTGAGCATTTTTTCATATGTCTATTTGCCATTTGTATGTCCTCTTTGGAGAAATGTCTCTTCAGGTCCTATGCCCATTTTTCAATTGGGTTGTTTGTTTTTTGTTGTTGTTGAGTTTCATGAGTTCCTTGTATATTTTGGATATTAGCCCCTTATCGGAGGCACTGTTTGCAAAAATCTTCTCCCATTCAGTTGGTTGCCTCTTTATTTTGTCGATGGTTTCTTTTGTTGTGCAGAAGCTTTTAAGTTTCATATAGTCCCTTTCGTTTATTTTCGCTTTTACTTCCATTGCCTTTGGAGTCAAATTCATAAAATGCTCTTTGAACCCAAGGTCCATAAGTTTAGTACCTATGTTTTCTTCTATGTAGTTTATTGTGTCAGGTCTTATGCTTAAGTCTTTGATCCATTTTGAATTAATTTTGGTACATGGTGACAGATAGCAGTCCAGTTTCATTCTTTTGCACATGGCTATCCAATTCTCCCAGCACCATTTATTGAAGAGGCTGTCTTTCCTCCATTGCATGTTTTTTGCTTCTTTGTCAAAAATTATCTGTCCATATTTATGTGGTTTTATTTCTGGGTTCTCAATTCTATTCCATTGGTCTATGTGTCTGTTTTTCTGCCAATACCATGCTGTTTTGATTATTGTAGCCCTGTAGTACAAGCTAAAGTCAGGGAGTCTGATACCTCCAGTATTGTTCTTTTTTCTTAAGATTGCTTTGGCTGTTCGGGGTGTTTTGTGGTTCCAAACAAATCTGATGATTTTTTGTCCTATTTCTTTAAAAAATGCCATTGGGATTTTGATGGGGATTGCATTAAATCTGTATATTGCTTTGGGTAATATGGCCATTTTAACTATGTTGATTCTTCCAATCCATGAGCACGGAATGTCTTTCCATTTCTTTGTGTCTTCTTCATTTCTTTTAAAAATGTCCTATAGTTTTGAGCACATAGGTCTTTCACATCCTTGGTTAAGTTTATTCCTAGGTATTTTATTCTTTTTGCTGTAATTGCAAAAGGAATTGTTTTTTGTATTTCTTTTTCTGAGATTTCATTGTTAGTATATAGGAATGCAATGGGCTTTTGTACGTTGATTTTGTAACCGGCAACTTTATTGTGTTCGTTGATTGTTTCTAATAGCTTTTTGGTAGAGTCTTTAGGGTTTTCTATATATAGCATCATGTCATCTGCAAAGACTGATAATTTAACTTCTTCATTCCCAATTTGGATGCCTTTTATTTCTTTCTCTTGCCTGATGGCTCTGGCAAGGACTTCCAACACTATGTTGAAAAGCAGAGGTGATAGGGGCCAGCCCTGTTGTGTTCCTCAACGTAGAGCAAAGGGCTTCAGTTTTGCACCATTAATTATGAGTTTAGCTGAGGGCTTGTCATATATGGCCTTGATTATGTTAAGGTATTTTCCTTCTATACCTATTTTATTAAGTGTTTTAATCATAAATGGATGTTGTATCTTGTCAAATGCTTTTTCTGCATCAATTGATATAATCATATGAATTTGTCCTTTATTTTGTTTATGTGATGTATCACATTGATGGGTTTGTGGATGTTGAATCATCCTGGTGCCCCTGGGATGAACCCCACTTGGTCGTGATGAATAATCTTTTTAATGCATTGTTGTATTCGATTTGCTAGAAATTTGTTTAGGATTTTTGCATCTGTATTCATCAGAGATATTGGTCTGTAGTTTTCTTTGTTTCTGTTGTCCTTACCAGGTTTTGGTATCAGGGTAATGTTGGCCTCATAAAATGAGTTAGGGAGTACTGCCTCTTCTTCATTTTTTTGGAAGAGTTTGAACAGGATTGGTATTAGATCCTCTTTGAAAGTTTGGTAGAATTCACTAGTGAAGCCATCTGGTCCAGGACTTGTGCTTTTGGGAAGGTTTTGGATGACTGATTCAATTTCGTTACTGGTGATCGGTCTGTTTAGATTTTCCAGTTTTTCATGCTTCAGCCTAGGAAGGCTATATGTTTCTAAAAACTTGTCCATATCTTCTAGGTTATTGAATTTGGTAGTATATAGTCCTTCATAGTATTCTTGAATGATCCTTTGTATTTCTGTGATGTCTGTGATAACTTCCCCTTTTTCATTTCTGATTTTGTTAATTAGTGTCTTCTCTCTGTTTATCTTAGTGACTCTAGCCAAGGGTTTGTTAATTTTGTTAATCTTTCCAAAGAACCAGCTCTTAGTCACATTAATTTTTCTATTGTCTTTTTGTTCTCTATTTCATTTAGTTCTGCTCTAATTTTTGTTATTTCCTTTCTTCTGCTGACCTTGGGTTTCATTTGTTCTTCTTTTTCTAGTTCTTTAAGGTGTAACATAAGGTTGTTTATTTGGGATTTTTCTTTTTTCTTGAGATAGGCCTGTAATGATATAAATGTCGCTCTTAAAACTGCTTTCGCTGCATCCCAAACATTTTGTTAGGATGTATTTTCATTGTCATTTGTTTCTATGTATCTTTTGATCTCTCCTCTAATTTCTTCTTTGACCTTGTTGTTCTTTAAAAGTATATTGTTTAATCTCCATGTATGTGTTTTTTTCCTGCTTTCTTTTTGTAGTTGATATCCAATTTCAAAACCTTGTGATCAGAGAATATGCTTGGTATGATTTCAATCTTCTTAAATTTGCTGAGGCTGATTTTATGTCCCAATATATGATTTATCCTTGAAAATGTTCTATGTGCACCAGAAAAAACTGTATAGTCTGATGTTTTAGGATGAAGTGCTCCCATATGTCAATTATGTCCATTTCATCTAATGTGTCATTCAGGGCTGCTATTTCATTACTTATTTTCTGTTTGGATGATCTATCAATAGCTGTCAATGATGTATTTAAGTCCCCTAGTGTAATTGTGTTTTGGTCAATTTCTTCCTTTAGTTCTGCTATTAGTTGCTTGGTATATTTTGATGCTCCCTGATTGGGGGCATAAATATTGATGACTGTTATGTCTTCTTGTTGTATAGTCCCCTTCACCATTATGAAATGTCCATCTTTGTCTCTTGTTATCTTTTTCACCTTGAAATCTGTTTCATCTGATATAATTATGGCTACACCTGATTTTCTCTGGGTACCATTTGCTTGGAGTGTCAATTTCCGCCCTTTCACTTTGAGTCTATGCTTGTCCTTGTAGCTGAGATGTGTCTCTTGGAGACAGCAGATGGTTGGATTTAGTTTCTTGATACAATCTGCTACTCTGTGCCTTTTTGTTGGTGAGTTCAGTCCATTAACATTTAGGGTGATTATTGATATGTGAGGATTTCCTGTCATTCTATCTTTAGTTTTCTGGTAAGGCTGTGTCTCCATTGTTTCTTTGCCTTTTTGTTGTTGTCTATTATTTCTGTGTGGTGGTATTCTATGATGTTTCCCTCTGTTTCTTCTTTTATGACAGTATATATTTCAGTTCTGGATTTTTTTTGGAGTGGTCATCCTTAAGTTTACGTAAAAGAAAGTTTGATATTTAGAATATTCCATTTTCTTCAGCATTCCCATATTCCGGTTCAGGCTTTTACTCTCTCCCTTTTTATGTTTTGGTTGCCACAAATTGTCCCTGTTGATGGTGGTTGAATAGCCTCCTTTAGTATTTCTTTTAGTGCAGGTTGTGTATTAGAAAATTCTCTCAGCTTCTGTATGTCTGGAAAGGTCTTTATTCCTCCTTCATATCTAAAGGATATCTTTGCTGGGTATATTATTCTTGGCTCATAATTTCTCTCTTTCAATACTTTGAATATTTGGTTCCACTCCCTCCTGGCTTGTAGAGTTTCTGCTGAAAAATCTGATGATAATCCAATGGGCTTTCCTTTGTGGGTTACTGTAGTCTTTGCCCTCGCTGCCTTGAGGATTCTTTCTTTGTCGTTGATTTTAGACAGCTTCAATACAATGTGCCTTGGAGAAGGCCTGTTGGGATTGAGGTAATTAGGTGTTCTATTTGCTTCTTGGATTCGAGGATCCAGCTCTGTCCACAAGTTTGGGAAGTTCTCGACAAGTTCAAACAAATCGACAATTTGTTTGAATATATTCTCTGTTCCCGTCTCTCTTTCTTCTCCTTCTGGTATGCCCATTATTCTTATATTGCTCTTTCTGATGGAGTCAGAAAGTTCTTGTAGAGTTCTTTCATTTCTTTTAAGTCTCAAGTCTCTTTCTTCTTCCCTCTGTGTAAGTTCCAGGTTTCTATCTTCAATGTCACTGATTTTTTCCTCCATCTGGTCAACGCTACTACCTAAGCTGGATATTTCATTCTTAGTTTCTTCTATTGAGTTCTTAATCTCCAGAAATTCTACTTGGTTCTTTTTTAAAATTTCAATCTCTTTCGTACAATACTCATGTTGTTCTTTGATCGTGTTTCTGAGTTTATTAAACTGCCTTTCTGTGTTTTCTTGCATCTTGTTGAATTTTTTCAGACCTGCAATCTTTAATTCTCTGTCATTTAAGTCACATATTTCCATATCTTTAAGTTCCTTTTCTGGAGACTTTTCACTTTCTTTCTGAGCTGTCTTGTTGCCTTGGTTATTCATGGCCATTACTAATTTATTATTTCTCTTCCTAGACATCTGCAGGAGTGGCTTCTGCAACAGGTTGATAGGAAGAGGTCTTTCTTTTGTTTTCCAGTACTTGTTGGTAGAATGTTTTATTTTCTCTCCGACTGCAGCCTTTTTTTCTCTCTCACACTGTAGTGCTATGTTTTCTCTGCATTCAGCTTCTCACACAATGGGGGGATTCCCTGGGAGATGGGCTTCTCCTCTGTTAATAGTTCGCCTGGGTCACAGGACGCAGTGTCCCTGTGGGTATGTGGAGAGCTTTTGAAGTTCGAAAGCTCTTTCTGCACAAGATTCAGAGCCCTTATGTTTCAGCAGTTCTGTTTACTCCTGCAAGTGTCCGCCCAGATAGGTGGGGCCAGGGGCTGGGTGAGTTGTGAGAAATGGCCCAGAGCAATGGCGGCGACCACCACCACAGCTGGTCTTCCTTCCACATCTCCGTGTCCTTTGCCGGAACTAGTTGGGCTGCGAATCTGTGTCTCCAGTCCACAGTTCTCAGAACAGCAAATATTCTGTTCTTTTGATCTGACACTGCTACTGTTCCACTTCTAGCACCGGGAAGGTGGGGATGGGGCGATCTCTGGGAGGGTAAGGAGGGGGCGTCTAGTCTCAGTGCCTAAGGCTTCCATTCTTTGCTCAGCAGTGAGGGCTTAAACCACCATTTTCAGCCTTCTTCCCTCAGTCTTTTCTCTGAGGTTGCCACCATTGCTCTGGGCCATCTCTCACAATTCAGCCAGCCCCTGGCCCCACCTATCTGGGGTTCAGCCGTGTTATATGCTGTCCCCTCATCCTTGTGGGCCATAAACGGAGCCCTAGCACTTCTCCCTTCCCACCTCCCCCGCTCGTGCAATTCGTCCACCTTTAGGTGAATTCAGTAGTGGGCCTCTTCGTCTTGCCTGTCTGCTGTGCACGGAGTCCTTTGTGGAGTTATTGTTGTTCGATTAGTTGTAAATTCCAGGGAAGCCCCACAGAGGCTCACCTCACACCGCCATTTTGATGATGTCTGTTTCATGTTATATTTACTGCCAGAATTCTTCAAAGGTAAGTGGCTGCTACTAAAACAAATTATTAATGTGCAAAAACTTAAATGTATTTGTTCCAAATTAGAAGTGTTCTTTTTCACCATCTGGTTGACTTTCAGCTTTGGAATCTCATTTGAAAAAGTAGGTTTCTCTCAAGAACTCTTGTTTATTCCCCATAATGATTTCAGAGCAATATCTTTTCTACCTGGGGATGGCCTATCAATTCTTTTCCCTTTGGGATTCTTGGTCAAGGGAGTTATATATATGTAAGGAACAACAAACAGAAAGGAAATAAAACATCAACTTTATGAATTAATGGAAAAGCGCACGCCCGCTTTTCTTCTCTTACCTCCTCCCCTCCTTATCCCCTTCCTTTCTCCTTGCCGGGCTTATGGGGAAGCTGTAGTACCAACCTTAGTCTTTGAGGCAAACAGAGCATGCTATTTTCCTCTAGCTGTGTACTGACTTACAAGCTCAGGCTTGCCTGCACCAGGAGAGGGTATCAGGTCTGGACATATAGATCTACTTTGACCACCACTCAAACAGGTCTGATCTGTGAAGGAAAATTATAAGAGGAGAGATCTTCCTATTCTTAAGTACAGGAAATAAAGTCAAAGTAAGTCATGCCTTTTAAATTTCTAGTAAAATACTCCTCCCATGTGAATGTACCAGATGGGGGCGGCTCAAGGAGCTGGAGGTATTTCCTTCCACTAGTAGGGGGAGAGGATGAAGTTACTTCCTCTGAAAAATAAAGCCAAAAGAAAGGGAGAAAGAGGTTTCCTAATGGTGAACAGGCAACACAGATGTCATTAAGCCCATTCTCTGTCCTTAAAATCTAAAATTTTACAGAAGACGTCGCTTTTTATAGAGTTTTAGCAGGCTTGGTTGTCTGATTTTGAGTCTGCATGCGATTTAAGGTGGGAAATCAGTTGGGGCAAAGGGATATAATGATGTTCAATCTAGCAAGACATAGCCTCTGATTGTCTGACAGCAAGAGAATAAGAAAAATGTAGAAATAGTCTAATAATTCCAAAGGCATAGACATCAGGTGCCATTTTGTGAACTAGCAAAAAATCCCATAAACCCTGAGTCAACCCTCAGTGAATGGCTTCAATATGTCATGGAAAAGTTATTATTTAGATTGAAAGCATCAAAGCTGATCATTTAGAAAAGCAGACCTTGGAATCTACATTGCCCAAGTCTTTTATAAATGAGGAAACTGAGATCAAGCATTCTGTCTAAAGAACTGGGAAAGGTATTTAATAAATTAAAGAAAGATGTTCATATGACATTAAATTTTTTTTTAACAAAATCTTATTTTGGTGATGGTAAACTTGCTCAGTGGAAAACTTGGCCATACAGAAAAACTCATCAACATGGAGAGAGAAAGAGAGAGAGAGAGAGAGAGAGAGAGAGAGAGAGAATGTCTTAGTCTGTTCAGGCTACTGTAACAAAAATATCATAGATTTGGTGGCTTATAAATGACAGAAATTTATTTCTCATAGTTCTAGAGGCTAACAATTCCAAGATTAAGGTGCTGGCATGTTCAGTGTCTGGTGAGAGCCTGCTTCCCAGTTACTAGACAGCTGTTTTCTCACTGTGACCTCACATGGTGGAAGGGACAAAGGAGCTTGCTGGAGTCTCCTTATAAAGGCCGCTATTCCCATTCATGAGGGCTCTGTCCTCATGAACTGATCACCTCAAAAAGTCCTCACTTCCAAATACCATCACATTGGGGATTAGGTTTCAACATATGAAATTTGCAGGGACACAGACATTCAATCTGTAACAGAGAATGATAACCTTCCTGGAATGTCTTTCTTTTTTATAAGCCCAAATAGAACTCACATAGCACTGTGCTCGTAATGGGTCTAATCACTGGTTGATAAATTGACAGTGTATATGTTGGGGATCTGATAAGCACAGTTTTCACAAGGAATTTAAGTTACTGTAAGCTTTTCAGTTCTATGAACAGTATTAACTCTCTTCCTTAGTATATTTTCATATTTCTGCCTGCATATTGTTTCCTGATTGCCGGTGCCTTCCTCCTCCCCCACACACTTTAAGATCCCATAGTAATACACCATGGATAGGAGATTACGGCTGTTCCTAGTAAGAAAATTTACAGTAAAAATGTATTCCCTAGATCGAAACATCATCGCATGACCCCAGGGGGGTGCAATTCACATTCAAGGGCATGTGAACGACATTCTTCAGCATTGGACAGTGGCCGATCTGAGTAACTGTATTTGGCAGTTCTAGATTGTAAAATTTGCCACACCATCAATTTCACCAAGTTGATTAGAAGTAATAATTGTTCTTTCTTTGCATTGCTGGAGGAGAATGTGGTAATAAAGTTCTTCACTAAGTAGAAATTGGTACATCCCAACTTCATGCTGTTAAACTTCACAGAAGTTTATTCTGTAAAAGACCATGATGTTGAATAAAGTTGAGTTTTCATTTAAAAGACATCAGAATGCTTCATTTGACAGACTGTTTTCATGTCTTTGATCTCTTCATTTTTAGGCTACTACTTGAAAGCAGCTTTTCATTTGCCTTTCGGTAAAATTAGTTTCTACTTGAGTTAGATGTCATTTACATTTTGAATGTGTATTTGTAGAAATAAATCCATAGATAGTTACAAAAGTATTTTTGATTTCATACTTTGATTTCATTCTGAAATATAAAGTTCTACATAATATTTATTATTGTTGCCATTGTGGCTCTTTTTGAAAGCAAAGGCAATTATGAGTTTTTACTTTAGGGCAGGGATGTCCAAACTGCGGCCCGCAGGCCAACTATGGCCCGCAATCCATTTTTAATTGGCCCGCAGCAAATTCCAAAAATATATTTAGTTTACTTAAATAAACCAGGTGAGGCAATACGTACTTCACCTCGAGTGAGTGGCCCGGCTGTTTGTGTATTTTACCGCATATGGTCCTTGGTGAAAACCATTGAGAAAAGTTTGGACACTCCTGCTTTAGGGCATCTAAATGTCCACTAATCCCTGTAACAGGAGACCTAATTTATGGAAGTCCCTACTATCTTCAATGATAGGGGTCATTAATATCCAAATATGTAGGCTTGCCACATAACCTGCTAATAAATGGCAATGAAACTTATTCTGTTTTTGTTTATTTTTATTGTGGTTTCTGTTTAAAAAATAAACAAAAACACGTAGTCCATTAAATTTGTTTTCTATCTCATTTGCTTTTCATGGTAGATGCAAAATGTTCTGGTTGATAATATACTTGAAAATTATGTTACATGTTTTAAAACTGCTTCTGGTGGTTATGATGGACCACCATGCATGTCACTTGTGAGGCTGTGGAAGTGCATTTAACTGAGGTGTTAACTGCATGTTTTAGATCTTAATGATGCCGTTAGTATATTTATCTTATGATTAGCAAATAGGCTTTGAATACGGAAGATATCTGTGGGGAAAGAGCCAGGAGTGCAGTTTCCAGGCTCTTGGTCTCACATGGAAGGTTCTGGCTCAGGTAGTAAATGGCCATCAACTGTGATTGGATGGCCATCAGCTGTGGCTAGTTGGCCGTCAGCTGTAACCAGTGAGCCATTGGCCACTAATATAACTGCTGTGGCTACCCTAGCACAAAATGGGGGCTACAAGAAGATGGTGGCTGAGCCTGCAAGCAGCGCAGTGAGGGTTGCGAACAGTGTGGCTCCTGCTTCCTGTGTCTCCAACCCAGCCACCAGTGAGAGTATAGTGGTGTGACTCCTCTATCTATGGCTCCGTGGGTGTTCCTTTTGGCTTCACCATGTCCTGCATTGTTATGTGGGGAGCGGGACTAGAGACCCCAGAAGAGGCCCCGCATGACACCCTGCATGACACATGGCGCAGCGAGCAGGGTCTCCTGCATGACTCCCCACACAACAATATCAATGTGCATTTGACAACATTATTAGAAAAGCATGCTGTTTCTAAACAAATAACCTTCATCTTTTTATAATTGGATCCTGCTTTAGAAGGCAGTTATAATTCTAGATTTACTACTACTAGGAGGAGCTCTTTCCAATGCTGTGGTATCGTAGGTCAATTATTTGCATTATAATTACATAACCTGCTACACCTGCATTCAAATCCTGCCTTGGAACTGACTCAACTCCTGGCTGTGATCTTGAGTAAGGTATTAAATTCTATGGCGCATCTGACATAATTAATGTAATTAATAAATGTAAAATATCTTTTCTCAGTTTAGCAAATTCTAATACTGCTTTGATTTTTTTCTTGCTAAATATTATTTTGTTGTGGTTCCCATAACAAAACACCACAGACTGGGTGGCTTAACAACAGAAATGTATTTTCTCACAGTTCTGGAGTCCAAGATCAAAGTGTCAGCAGGTCTGATTTCTTCAGAGGCCTCCAGACGGCCGCTCTCTGTTTTTTCTCTTCTTGGCTTCCAGACAGCCGCCTTCTTGCTGTGTTTTTTCTTGTATGTGGGCACATTCCTGGTATGTCTCTGTGTGTTCACATTTCCTCTTCTCGTAAGGACACCAGTCATATTGAACTAGAGCCCACTCTAACAATTTTATATTAACTTAGTTATCTCTTTAAAGGCTCTATCTCCAAATACAGTCACATTCTGAGGTACAAGGGGGTTAGGGCTTCCTCATATGAATTAGGAAGAGGCATGATTAAGCCCATAACAGTAACTAAGAATGTTTGAACCATCTGTTCATTCGTTTATCTGTTTTTCATTTAGCACTCAGTTAGAAAGAACCTATTCTGGGCAGACACCTGTGACAGGTGCAGGGGATTCAAAGATGGCTAAACACTGTTCCTGCCCACAATTAACTCATAATAAATTTTCACTGGTTTGCAAACTTGGCTGCACAACAGCAAGACCTGAAGAACTTTAAAATATATGGACTCCTGAGTAGGTGGGGCTCTCCCGGAGTGGGCTTTGAATATGTAGTTATTAAAAACACTCTGGGAAATAAATGGGGGTTTGGCTATTACCAATAAAATGGAAAATTGTAACTATATATATAAGCTGTTTGTAGATGGTTGAGCCTTTCTGTGATCATTATGTCTTCTGTTCCTAATCATAGTCCAGTGAGGATAGAAATTGAGCTTAAGAAAATCTCAAGAGGGTACGGTGGATGGTAGAAGAAGGTAAAGGGGGTCAAAAATATGGTGGTGGAAGGAGAACTGTGGGTGGTGAACACACAATGCAGTATATAGACAATGTACTGCAGAATTGTACACTTGAAAGTTATATAAGTTTACTAACCAATGTCACCCCAATAAATTTAATAAAAAAGAAAACCTGAAGTGTTTTGCACAAGATTGCAAATTTGGTTTGAGTGAGGGGTTGGACTGAACCTTCGTACTGCATTTTCTCAACACAAATAAATCTTAAATTAGTTCATGAGATAATCTTAAACCATTAGATCCATTAAGGTTCTATATAAGGGGTCTGTGTGCAACTACCAGTCATACTATTATTAAAAAACCATCAGTGGAATATTTCTTAATTTTTACTGAAACTTAAGAAAGTGTTATTGGGAGAAAAACAAAAACAAGACCCATGTTGTTTTGCAACTTAGAGTGCAGAAATTTTTTTATGGGTGTTGCACAGATAGTTAGCTCCCCCTTCTGCCCTCACCAAGGTCACATTTTGACCCCATACCTCCAAACCTTTTAAACAAGAATTTTTGTCCTTTCTCTTGCATCTCTTGGGTTCTATTGGAGAAGACCAAACTAAATTTTGCTCAATGTTGACTCTATAACTTGATTATATTCAAAGTCTCAGAGGACTAAAATTATATCTGTAGAAGAATATAACCCTGCTATTAATAAAAGGCCTCTTAGATGGCCTTAGAAGTTTACTAGATCCATTTTCAGATAAAACTTCTGAGAAGGTTTTTGGTTCAAAAATATCAAAGTAACTTTGTTGGCTGAAACCTTGTTATGGTTTCCTCATTTCACAAGGCCTTCCAGTGCTTCAAAAGCCAGATTTTTTTTTAGTAAATTTCATGGGAAATGTCATAACCATGAAAAAATCCTTGTTTTGGATTTCAAAGCACCAGGCCCTCTTGGTAGAGAATAACCAAGGTGACACCCAATGAAAAGGTAATAGGATACAGACTTTTGTTTTTGCTATTAACTAAAAATGTATTGCTTTTTCCTTCTCTTTGAAGCCCCCCCTCTCTCTCTCCCCCCTCCCTCTCTCTCTGTGTGTATGTATACACATATACATACACACACACGTGCATGTGTGCACACATATATGTATGTGTATATATATACATATATATATATATACAATCTTCAGTGATGTAATGATATGTGTATATGATTTCATTCTTATTAAATGTGGTCAGCAAAGTTATACAGATAAGTTGTGTAGATAAGTTTTCCCCCACTCTCAATTAAGGTTAGAAGCTGTTTTCCATTAGTTCAGTAAATTAGAATTACATTTTTTGGATTATAAAGCAAGACTATTTATTTTATTACTGCTCTATTTCACAGCTTGAGTTTTGGTGGATGACAGATTTATTTAGATAAATTAATAAACTAAAAGATTGATAAAATTTATGTATCCATTACTGAACATGGCAAGAAAACATAAATATATCTCCTACTGACTTCTATTGACTTCAAATGTAAGTTGTGTACATAAGGTCCATAGGATTTGATTAATGACAAAGGTTAGTCAAATACAAATGAAACTTGAGTCAGTGACCCGCCTGAGGGAGTTATGACTTAAATGTTCTTGATATCAAAAAAGCCTCCCTGCCATTTAATCTGTTCTTTGCAAGAGAGGAAGTTTCCAGAGGAGTGGGTGAACCAAAGGTTTATGAGGTTTGGTTTCCATTTAAAATATCTTTGAGTGATAATGTTATTGTAGTGCTGGTTTGTAATTTTATGCTGATTTGCAGCACAGAAGTCAAGCTCCCACATGAGAGATTCTGTCCATTAAGTTTGCCGATGTCAGTAGGCAGCTGACAAGAAGTCTCATTCAAAGTTCAGCTTTTCAAATTCCTTATCTCGGAGGAATTACACACCTTCCTTATTTCTTTATCTTTTTCCATCACTTTTGAGGATTGATGCTGGTTGATTAATGTTACTCAGTTACATTTGTACCTGATAAGAAGCTGATTAAAATAACTAAACTATACTCTTGATGTTTGGGTACTTGGGCCCCCAAGATATATGGATCAAATAACTTTTTGAAAGTAGGTATATTAGTTAAGATTGGATTTGACTACAAGAAACAGAGAAACCAAAAGACAAATTAAAGCCTTTATTTTTCTGATTTCTGAAGAAGTCCTGAGGTAGATAGTTGCTGGTTCATCAACTCAAAGGTGTCAAAACCTAGGTTTCTGCAATTTTTTAAGCCTTTCCCTCATAGCCACAAAATGACTGCTAGAGCCCCAGGCATGATGGAGCCTGGATAGAGCTCACAGTTCAGGGAGGAGGAAGGGCAAGGACTAAGGACAAAAAGCAGAAGGGACAATCCAGCCCAAAATGGAAGCCTCTTATCCAATGACTCCCACTTCCTACTCATTACCATGGTCATCCCTACCTTCAAGGTAAGTAGGAAAATGTACTGATTTGTTTTAGCTGGGCACATTGCTGCTTCTAACACAACCAAAGTTTTGTTAGTGAGCATAAGGAGGAAAACAACCATTAGTTTCTGCACAGGGAGGAACCAGGGCACCAACTAGCCTCTTCCCTAGACCACAGTGGACTCCCAATAAATATTTCTTGAATTAATTTGATTTATATGATTATCTTACAGAGCTTAATTTTGGGTAAGCCATCCTCTGGCTCATAAACACTTTAGCCAGTTCAGTGGAAAATGATCATATAATGGACTTATTTGGGTATGATAATGATACTGAAAAATTCTAAATGGGCTTATGGAATCCATGACATATTATAAAAAAGGTAGGCTGTAAAGTTACATAGGAAGAGGTATGTGAGTGGAGGATCTGTGGCTAGAATTTTTTGAGTGTTTATTATGTGTAAGACACTAGGTTAAGTTGTTTAGATAGTTTATCATTTTTTCTCACAATAAACTTCAAGGCAGGTATCATTTAAAGATGGGGACACTGAGATGAAAAGAAATTGACTTTCTTAAGATCATATAGCTAGCCAATAATCAAGATTTAAATTCACGACCCAATGACTTTAGAGCAGGGTTGGCAAACTTTCTGTAGAGGGCCAGATGCTTAAAATGTCTAAACCATTCTTAGCTTGTGGATTGCATAAACAATGGGCAGGGGGTCAGATTTGGCCCATGGATCATAGTTTGATGACTATTTCTTTCAATCCTGTATATTTGACCTTAGTGCTATACCTACTATATGAAGTTGGACAATTAAGTTTGTGAACTTGTTGCAACGATGTGGCTAACATTTTTTGATATCAGAGGGATTATTCATTATGAATTTCTATCAACTGGACAAACAGTTAACCAAGTTCACTATCTGGAAGTGCTAAAAAGGCTGCATGAAAAAGTTAGACGACCTGAACTTTTTGCCAACAATTCATTGCTCTAGCATCACAACAATGCACCAGCTCACACGGCACTGTCTGTGAGGGAGTTTTTAGCCAGTAAACAAATAACTGTATTGGAACACCCTTCCTACTCACCTGATCTGGCCCCCAGTGACTTCTTTCTTTACCTGAAGAGAAAGGAAATATTGAAGGAAAGACATTTTGATAGCATTCAGGACATCAAGGGTAATGTAATGAAAGCTCTGATGGCCATTCCAGAAAAAGTTTCAAAATTACTTTGAAGGGTGAACTAGGTGTTAATGTCGGTGCATAGCTTCCCAAGGGGAGTATTTTGAAGGTGACCATAGTGATATTCAGCAACAAGGTATGTAGCACTTTTTCTATGATGAGTTCGGGAACTTACTTGTCAGACTTTGTATACTATAGCTACTTTGTGCTATATCTACTTTGTGCTGCATCCAGCTACCATAGATATATCAAGCTAGCATTTCCTAGATGTCTAAACTTCCCATGAAAGCTCCATCTTCAAAAACTACAAGGAAGAAATATACAACCATCTCCCTTGTTGACCTGAAATTAGACCATAAGAAAGTCTTTGTAAATATTGAAGCCCAATTCTGCTTCCTTTAATTAAATAGTGCTGCATCATATGTACTTATTTTCATTTGTGCTTCCTGATGACAACCTCTCCTCCTTTTTCAGATATAAGTGATCCAATTTCTTTGGGATTTTACGTTGTCCTCATGTGTAAATGATACCTACCTCGAAGCCTTATTATGAGGGAAAATGATAAACTATGTCCAAAGGACAGCCCGGTGACTTTAACCTTTCTAACCCCATCATTAGGAAATGCTTTCTTCTTCTCTTCAACTGCTCCGGAAATATCTAACTCATTAATTCTACTCCGTCCTCTCCCTTGCTCTCAAGTTAGGGTCATTTTCTGTAATCAGTGGGTAAACACTGCACATGAACTCACACATCAAGGTTAAATATAAAGTCTTGCCAACATAAAGACAAATTATCTTCATTTTGTCCTAATTTCTCAGTCAAAAACTTTGACTTTGAAGGACATCAACATTAATTCGTTGGGACCCCATCTTTATGCAATCATGCTGGTACTGAATTCATCCTCTTGAATGATTATGAGTTTTCTTTGTCTTACTTGTCTCTGGCATTTGTTTAAAACTGGATTTGAGACTAGCTTTTGGGGAAAAAAGTATTGCTGTTCTTAGTTTTTCTTTGTTTCTACTTTGTTCTCTTGCCTTCAAATCAGCTGTTCAATAGTAGAGTTCATGAGACAAACTGACTTCATTACAGGCACCACAGAATGCAATTTCCTCAGTTTATATAATCAGCTTCTAACATAAGTAGGGCCCTGGTAGTTGTTACTGCAATCTTTGGGCCTGAAGTTTGTACAGTCATGATAAACAGGGGCAATTTTCTTGGGAGAAGGAGTTGGAAGCCAGGATTGAATCCAGTATCTTTCAAGTTCCCTGAACTTGTGTGAGCTCCAGACTGACAGTAGTTAGGAAAACTCTTCATCCTTAGCACACAGCACAGCATCAGTGGAAAAGTGTGTTAACACTAGGAAGGTACTTCTCAGTAGAGTCCATAAAGACAGGAAAATGGATGGAACCATTTTAGTTTTTCAAATTTTGGTTTTTTAAAAATGCTTAAAATGTAAAAGAAAATTCACACAGCAGCTGCCTAGTGTTTAACTATTGAAGAAAGCCATAGGTTTTTCCCATTATCTATTCATACACTGTGTATTTACTTCTACAGCACCAGTACCATATGATTTATGAAGCAACATCAAATGAAAATAGTTCAGAATCATAAAAGACTTAAGTGCTTTTTCTTCTACTTATTCGGGTGACCAGCTCACACATTTCTTGACTCAAGACACACCATTGCCAGTCAGATTTCTTTTTGAAAACATAATGACATCTATCTTTGCAGCAGGAACACCAGATGGTATTGGGGAATTTCGTCAGTCTGATTTATCGTAGCTTATCTTCCACATACCACAAATGCCAGAGATGAGTCCTACACGCCTGACATTTGCCAAGGTGTAACAGCTGCATCAAATGAGAGCCACTACACCTCCACGAGGGCATCAGGTTGGGTGTCTGGAAATAGGCAGCGGTGAAGCCAAACGTGGTTATCCCTGGAAAGGAGATCTCAACTAAGCCTTCCCAAATCTCAGCTGCTCCTTCTGTAACAGCCAGTTTTGTCTAAAGAGTAGGGGGTTGTTTGAGATGCCAGTCTTTCAGATGCTCCCATCGAAATCTTCCACAATTATTTCTCCTGATGCAGCAAATGTAATAGTTGTATATTTTGTGAAGTAATTCAGTATCAGGCACACTGAATACTGTGTAGAGGGACCCAAGGAGTCCTCTACTTCAGGATGCCCCAGTCAGTTCTACCATGAAACTACTCAAGGGAATTAAAGTAAGTTTCCTTTATAAAGAGTCCTGATAGTAAAATATTTTTATTGTGAGATATACTATATAATAAGACTGCATAAAATTATATGCACAGTTTAAGAAAAAATGATAAAATAAACATGGCTAAATTATTGAGACTAAGAAATGGAGCACTATTTGTACATTAGTAACTTGTATACTATTCCATGTTTACCTCTCCCATCATATACCACCATCTCTCCCTTCAAATATCTATTATTCCAAGTAACATTTCCTTTAAATGAAGTATATGGTTTGGTGTTGACCTTTTGTGAATTTGAATTATATGAAATCATACAGTATTTTTTTACTTTAATTAACATAATTTGAAATTCATTCATGTTTATTTTTGATATTTTTACCCACCTACTCTTCCCCTCGCCCCCACCTCCAGCCTTGTCCCTGCCCCAGGTTTTTGGGATTTATTGAGTTTTTAAATGTATTTTTTTCATTACATATTTCCCTTCTAGTTTTGGAGTTATATAGTCTATGACTGTTTTTCTAGTTAGTACATATGAATACTTTACATGAGGCCTATAAAGTATTAGGCCATGTCTCTTTGCAACAAATCAAATACCTTAGAATTCCTTAACTTGTATTATTATTATTTTAATCCTAGCCTGTTTACCCCCTATCCTACACAAACATACAATTTTTATTGCTGATGTTTACATCTATGTTTGTTTAGATTTGCTCACATATATACTGGTATGTTATCTTACCATCCTTTTTTATATCTCAAATCTTACATCTGACATAATTTTCCTTTGGCCTAAAGGAGACTATTGAAAATTTCTTTTAGTGAGGGTCTTTTGGTTATTGTGGGGGCAGAGCCCCAGAAAGTAGTTTACAGGCTCTCGGCCTCACGTGGAGGAGTGCTGGCTCGGGTAGTAGATGGCCGTCAGCTGTGGCTGATTGGCCGTCAGCTGTAGCCAGTTAGCCAATTAGCCGCCAATATAACTGCTGCGGCTACGGAGGAGAGGAGAGGAGAGAAAAGAATGGGGGCTAGCAAGAAGATGGCGGCTGGGCTGGCAAGCGTGGATGGCGGTTTGCGGACAGTGTGAACCCAGCCTCCAGTGAGACCGTAGTGGTATGACTCCCCTACCTATGGCTCCGTGGGTGTTCCTTTTTGGCCTCACCATATCCTGCGTTATGTGGGGAGCGGGAGCAGAGACCCTGCAGGCCACCCCGCACGACAAATGGTGCAACGAGCAGGGTCACCCGCAGGACAGTTATATACTATCTCAATTATTTTGTTTGTTTGAAAATGACTTGAAATCTACAGTACTGGAAATAGAACTGTTTTGACAATTATTTGCTTTCAGTAAACCAAGAGATCCATTCTTTTCTGGCTTCTATTGTTAAAAAACCAGCAATAATTTTAATAACCATTCTTTCATATTGTCTGTGTTTTTCTCTCTGGTTGATATTAAGATCTTTACATTCATTTTGATAATTTTTATTTTGCTGTGATGTGTTTGTGTGTATTTTTTATTTTTTTATTTTTTGCTTAGGATTCATTGAGCTTCCTGGATCTGAAGACTGAACCTTTAATCATTGCCTTGGAAATGTCTTCAGCATTATCTTTTTGAATACTATTTGCTCCCCTTTCTCTTTGTTAGCTACTTTTTTTGACCTACAATTATACATGCATTAGACTTTCTTCTACTACCTCCATGTCTCATATACTTTTTTTCATATTTTTCTTGTCTCTGACCCTTTACACTATATTCTGAATGATAGCTCAGATGTTTATTCCAGATCACTAATTTCTCTTAAACTAATGCCTTTAGTTGATCTGTCAAATACGTTTTTAATGTAATTATTGTATTTTTAATTTAATTATATTCTTTTTCAAATCTGCTTGATTCCTGGTCATATTATCAAACATTGTTTACTTAGGGATTCAATTGCTTTAAATGTGTTAAATAAGTATATGATAATTCCAGAAACTGTTTTAATTTTTGTATCTATCTATCTATCTGTCTGTCTGTCTATCTATCAATCATCTATCTATCTATCTATCTATCTATCTATCTATCCTCTCTCTCTCTCTCTCTCTCTCTCCCTCTCCCTCCCTCCCCCTCGCTCCCTGATCTGTCTTTCTATATATTACGTTTTGCTGATTCTTATTAATTGTGACTTGGTTTTTCTGCAGATTTTGAATTTTGACTGTGGGCTATTTATTTCTCTTGGAATGTTTATCTATGGAAATTCTTCGAGGTCTAGTTGAAATTGAGTATACTCCTGAGAGGATTTATATTTGTTTCTGCCAGTCAGCTGGCAGGGCGCCAACCCAGGACACCTTTACAGTCTCCACCTGGGAGTTTTGGGATTGAACAGATAGTGTGAATTCCAACTGAAAGCCTGGGTGGAGCTAATCTGGGGTTACAGATTCTCAGGCAAAACATTTTTCTTTTCACCCACATCGAGGGTCTACACAGTCATGTTGTTTGATGTGTCTTTCCAAATGGCAGGGTTTATCTCTTTTACACTTAATATTCTATGCAAGGTTTGCCCTGCATAGAATTAATCTCCTTGCATTGTGAGGTCATTGGGCTTTACCAGTCTTCTCCCTCTGTCAGGTTATCGAAATGAAAGCTCAAAGTCTTTGGTTTCAGGGAAAAACTTTCAAGGTGAAAAATCATCTTTGGTATTTGCTCACCTCCCAGAGTTCTTGCTTCCTATTTCACATGAGCTCAGTGATATGTTCAAAATAATATGTATAACACACACACACACACATACACATACACATACACACACACAATTTTAATTCTTTAGTGAGGAGGATCATGCAGGGTATATAATATACCATACTGATGGAAATAGATATCCTGAGTATTAATTTAAGACCTGCAAATGCATAGAAGATTGATTCTACCTCTCAATTTTACTTTAGAGTTTTAAATGTTATGGTTTACATAGCTGACTTTTTATTATAACATACATTTTATTCTTGTAACCATATAAATACAAATTTAGTGAATGAAGCACTGTTGATATTCAGAAGGGCATTATTTATTGAAAGTGAATGTATAAAATATTGATATTTATATTAAACACATATAACATCTGGATGAGAACAATGTGGTCATATAATATTGTCTTTCTGAAGACTGTATATTTCATATGTACATGCAAAAATATGCTTGGCCACTGAGACTTGTCAGGCTTTTTATAACTTCTCTTAAAAAATCAAAGGATTGTGAGGATTACACAGTTTTATCTGTTTACCTTTATGAACAATGTTTATGATGCCCACAAAAAGCATTATTTCTATGCTTAGATTCAGTAATGAAAATAACTAATTTGTGTTGATCATTTGTGCTAGGGACTGTTCTAAGTTTTTAAAATATATTTATAATAGTTAGTCCTCATCATAGCCCTTTGAAAGGTACTTTTTATACCTGTTTTACATATGAGAAAGCTGAGATCAGAAAAGCTAAGTAACTTACCCATATCTACACAGCTAATTGTGACCAAGTCAGAATTAGCAGCCAAGCAGTCTGGTTTTAGAGTCCAGTTTTCTTAAATGCATTGTTATGCTAATTCTATAAGTGAGTTGGAAAATTGAAGATATTATGCAACAATTTATCCCTTCCTTTGAAAAACATTTATTGAATACTTACCATGTCCCAAGTGTTGCCCAAAGCACTTGGGATGTTCCTGGTTTATTAAAGCTCACAGTTCAGTAAGTGGATAGCCATGCAATCAAATAGCTACAATATAACCCCAAAACACTATCTATGTACGTATTAATGGTGCTTACAAGAAGGATCAACTCAGTCTGCCTGTGAGAGTCAGGGAACTCTTAAGAATGGCTTTGATATTTGTACATTAATAAGCATCTATCAAATGAATAAATTAGAGATGGTGGTGATGGTGGTTTACAAAGATATAACATTATATGCATAGCACTATGATATATTTCATTGCACTATAAACTCACTATTCCTAGATAGTATAAAGTATGGTAGTGTGCAGTGAAAGTGGAATTCTCTGTTAAACAGAGGTCATCGAAGTTATTTTCTGAATGATCCAAGTTATTGATACTGAATGGTTTTTTGATTTTTAAAAAATAACATAGGTAATAGCACAAAGCCTATATACGAATATATATTTAGCAGAAATGAGCTCTAGTAGATGATAGAGGTGCAGAATGTTGTTTTATATTTGAGGTTGTACAATCAAATGCCCTCAGGGACCAGGCAGGTAACAGGCAGTGGCTTATAGTAAGACACCAGGGAGTGTTGGGCACTGTGGCCTATTAAAAATACCTATCCAATCTAAAGATGTTCAAACTTAGCTTTTTAAAAACACCGAATCTGCTGGTTGAATAAAACAGGAATTCTTACTGAATTTGTCACAGTAGTCCTTGGTTGCAGTTCTTAGTTAAGATGCCTAAGATTTTGATAAGAAGATGTTGAGTTTTTTCTGTCCAAGTTTAATATATATATATATATATATATATATATATATATATATATATATATATATATATTTTTATTTATTTATTTATTTATTTATTTATTTATTTATTTTTTACTTATTAGCCTGCTTTTTTATATTATAGGTAATTATATCAGACTTTGTTCCTTAGCAGATAGGTAAAATACCTTCCAAAGAATAAATTGTGGGACACAAGTCAAAACATAAAACAAACATTGCCTATTTGATTTATAAATGTGAAGCACTAATGAGGATTAAAGATGATCAATAGCAGATTTGAACTAGAATATCTATGGAAAGACATGCCACGTTTAGTGACTGTTTTTTCATTTGTATGACTTCTTAGAAGACTCATAAAGAAAATTATCTTCCACAAATGAGGTTCCAACTGAACCAGACACTTTATTCAAATTTATAGTGGTCTACATTTTCTTGGCTTTCTCCATATTACTGAACAGTTTCTGGAGGAGAGGCAAATAAGTGATCTTCGGAAGACTAAAAGGTAGTGAGAAGTAGATAATACCCAGTCTCAGTTTGTGAACGAAAATTTGTGGACACAGAATTTACTTATTTTTGCACATTAGTATGACTAATACAAGGAGTAGAGTAAGTGGGAACACTATAAAATCAATTGCATACTAGAAACACACACACGGAGTTCCTCTAACACTACTAGTTTTTTATTTTTTAAATTTTTATATGAAAGGTTTAATGTACAACTAGAAGTTTTATGATACAAATTTCCATGCTACTTTTCCATTAGTTCTTTCTTTATATTATACTTACTTTTTAAAATAATTTTTTATTAAAATATAGCTAACATACAATATTATATTAGTTTCAGGTGTACACCATAGTTTTTCAACATTTATATACCTAAAGAAGTGAACACCATGATAAATCCAGCAACCATCTGACACTGTACCTGCTATCACAATATTATTGACTATATTCCCCATGCTGTACATTACATCCCCATGACTTACTTGTTTTATACCCAGAAATTTCAACCTTTTATTCCCCTTCCCCTACCCCTCCCACTTTTAAAATTTTTCAATTACAGTTGACATTCAATATTATTTTATATTAATTTCAGATGTACATAGTGGTTAGACTTTGCATTACTTAAGAGATGATCCCCCTGACTAGTCTAGTACCCACCTGGAACTATATTACTAGATTGTTGACTATATTCCCTATGCTTTACTGTACATTCTCATGACAATTTTGTAACTACCAATTTGTACTTCTTAATCCCTTCACCTTTTTTCACCCTGCCCCCTAAAACCCCCATCCATCACCCCAATAAATCTGGTACCTATATTACACCATACATAGTTATTACAATATCATTGACTATATTCCTTATGCTATAGCCTACAATCCTATGATTACTGTGTAACAACCAATTTGTACTTCTTAATCCCTCCCTCTTTTTCACTCAGCCCTACCCCCTTTCCCATCTGGCAACCATCAATATGTTGTCTGTATATATGAATTTGTTTCTGTTTTGTTTATTTATTCTGTTCTTTAGATTCCACATATAAGCAAAATCACATTGCACGTGTCCTCTGTCTGACACTCACTCAACACAATACCCTCCAGGTCCATCCATGCCGCTGCAGATGGCAAGAACCATTCCCTTCCATGGCCGAGCAATATTCCATTGTCTATATGTATCGCCTCCTCTTTATCCATTCTTCCACTGACAGACACCCAGGCTGCCTCCACATCTTGGCCATTGTAAACAATGCTGCAATGAATATATGGATGCACATGTCCCCTTAAAGTAGTGTTTTGTGTTTCTTTGTATAAATACCCAGAAGTGGAATTATTGGGTACTTCTTTGTCTCTTGTTATAGCCTTTGTTTTAAAGTCTATTTTGTTTCATATAAGTATTGATACCCAAGCTTTTTTTGTTTTGTTCGTTTCGATTTTCATGAAATGTCTTTCTCCCCTTTTACTTTCAGTCTGTGTGTGTCTTTCAATCTGAAGTGATTCTCTTGTAGGCAGCATAAGTAAGGGTTTTGTTTTCTTATCTATTCATGTCTTTTGAGTGGAGCATTTAATCCATTTACATTGAAAGTAATTGTTAGTAGACATGTATCTAGTGACATTTTATTATTCATAATTTTGAACTTTTTCTTTTCCCCATCTTAAAGAGTTCTTCTAACATTCCTTGTAATACTGGTTTGGTGGTGATGAACTTCAGCCTTTTCTTGTCTGAAAAGCTCTTTTTCTGTCCTTTGATTCTAAATGATAGCTTTGCTGGATAGAGTAATCTTGGTTGTAGGTCCTTGCTTTTTATCACGTTGAAGGTTTTGTGCCAATCCCTTCTGGCCTGCAAAGTTTCTGTTGTGAAATCAGCTGGCAATCTCATGGGAGCTCCCTTATAAGTTACGAGTTGCCTTTCTCTTGCTTCTTCTTTTAGGATTCTCTCTTTGTCTTTAACCTTTGCCATTTTAATTATACTGTGTTTTGGTGTGGGCCAGTTTGGGTTAATCTTTTTTGGGACTCCACAGTTCTTGGATTTGTATGTCTATTTCCTTCGCCAGGTTAGCAATGTCTTCAGTCATTATTTCTTCATATATGTTCTCAATCCCTTGCTCTCTCTGTTCTGCTTCTGGTGCCCCTATGATGCAAATATGTTGTCCTAGAGATCTCTTAAACTACCCTCATTTTTTTTTTTAAATTCTTTTTTTTGTCTTTCCTGTGCCAATTGGTGTTTTCTGCTTACCTTGTCTTCCAAATCACTGATTTGATTCTCTGCTTCATCTAGTCTGTTGGTGTTTCCTTCTAGTGCATTCTTCATTTCTGTTACTTTATTCTTGACTCTGGTTCTTTTTTATGGTTTTTATGTCCTTTTTATGCTTGATATCTCTCTGTTAAAGTTGTCACTAAGTTACTTGAGTTTTCTTATGACCATTGTTTTGAATTCTGTCTCGGATAGGTTGCTTGACTCCATTTCATTTAGTTCTTTTTCTGAAGTTTTCTTCTGTACTTTCATTTGGGACATATTTTTTTGTTTTGTTTTTGTTTCCTCAATTTGGCTGCTTCTCTGTTTGTTTCTATGTGTTTGGTAAATCTGCTATGTCTCCCAGTCTTGGCTGGGTGGCCTTATGTAATAGGTGCCCTGTGGGGCCCTGGTAGTCTCACTGATCACCTGCTATGGGTGCTCCAGGTGTGTCTCCTGTGTGGTTGTGTGTGCCTCTTATTGTAGTTGAGCTTTGATTGCTATTGACGTGTCAGTGGGGGGGATTGACCCTCAGGCTGATTGGCTGTGGGGTTTGGCCACGTCCACAGCTTATAGCCTGCTGTGTGTGTGTGTGTGTGTGTGTATGTGTGTGTGTGTGTGAGGGGGGTGGACTTACTCCATTGAATAGAATGCACTCCAGGGGACTCTGGTGCCTGTTGAGACTGACCTTTGGGTGTGCCACTTGTGGGGCTGATTAGGTGGTGCTGGGCTGTGCTCTGAAGCTGACCTCCAGGTGTGTTAATTCTGGGGACTCTTGCAAGGGGCTTCAGTACAGGCCCATGTCACCCACTGTTTGTGACTGGCCAGGGACTACCTGGTAGGAGCTATAAAGTAATTTGCAGTTGTTCGCTGCCTATGTTAACCCTGGATGCATGTAGGAGAGATCACGCTGCAAACTGACAATGTCTGCCATCAGTACCATGCCTAGGGTAGCTCCATAAAATGCCAGGACACTCCATGGCCTGCTGCCACCTGACGGCTCCCTAAAGACTCAGCTGCCCAATAAAGCCTGATGTGGTACACAATTTGGGTGAGGTAGGGTCTCAGAGAGTCACTAGAGTGGGAAGAGTTGTGGTCCACAGGTTAATGTAGGCTCTGGTTTGGTGCCAGTGCTGAGCCTAAGTCTCAGAGCATACTGAAGAAGCCAGTCGCTGCTCACCTGGCGCCTGTGGACTCCCATGGTTTTTAAAGAAAGAGAGCAATGTGGGTGGTTCTGACTTTTTACCGAGAAAATACGTCTGATGTTGGATGAGCTGGGAGAGGTGGGATCCCATGAGTCAGCTGGGTGGAACAGCAGAGTTCACCAGACGAATCAGATTCAGATTTGGCCTGTGGGGGGTGGGCTCAACACAGGAAAGATGGAGTCCATCTGCCTGCTGCATGGGAAGGGGAGCCTCCACAGAGAAAATGACGACTATCCTCCAACCGTTGCCTCAAAAGCCACTCACCTCAGTCTGCCTGTATGTGTCCAATACCCACCGAGTTATTGTCCCTCTGCTGGAGCCCAAGGTGAGTGCCTGGGAGTGAGAGAGTCTGTGCGCTGGTCATTTAAGAGGATGCTTGGGTTTCCCACAGCTTTCCATCCCATGTGGATAGTCAGAATCCCCACTGTTTCTCACAGCCAGATATTGTGAGGGCTCTTCTTCCTGGCACCAGTACTCCAGGCTGGGGACATTTGTTTGCACTTGGGGTCCCTTGCTTCTCTGGGGGGAATCTCTGTGGCTGAGTTATCCCTCCCGGTTCTCAACCGCCTCGCAGAGGTTTGGGGCTAGCCAGTTTTGCGTCTTTGCCCCTCCTACCAGTTTCGACATGGTTTCTTCTTTATATCCTTAGTTATAAAACTTCTGTTCAGTTAGACTTCTCCAGGTTGATTGTTCTATAATTTAGTTGTAATTTTAATGTGTGCATGGAAGGAAGCAGGCATACTGTTTATGTGCTCCACCTTCTTGGATCTTTGTTGGAAATTTCTATTAGCATTTTAAGTGACTGGATAAAGGTTTCCTTAAATTGCATTCTTGATTCATTCAGTTACTGGGAATTGGCCATTCATCACTTGTAGCTTCACATTCTAATATTCTGGTAGACAGTAATAGGATGATATCAATTTTCAATTTCCCCCAAGAATCCCCCCCCCCTTTTTTAGTACATCTGTCATCAGAAAGATTTTCACACTTATTTCCACCATGAAATGTAATGTGACATAAGAAGTAGTGTAAGAAATAATGCCATCTTAAAAATTGTTTGCATTGGCAGACAGGAAATTCTCAAACTGTTGAGTTGGAATTGAGGCAAAAAAAAATGAATTGAGAATGCTGACTCATTCTTTCTTCCCTCTATAGCTATTAAGGAGAATTAAGCCACAAAAGGATTCACTATTTGAAGAAATTGGGCCAAAGTTTGATGATAAACTATTACACTACAGCAATGCTTACCAATGAGTTTACATTATGTTTTAAGTAGAAACAATTAAATAATGCAATTTTATTTTGCCTATAAAATGCGACATAAAACACTGAAGAAATCTTTTCTTTTAACCTGCCAAATGAAAATATTGAAGTCATAGTCATCAAGTTAGTTTTTGATTCAAATGACTAATTACTTTTAGCATTAGAAAGATATATCCAGGAAAAAAAAAAAAAGACAAAACAAAACACTTACTGTGTATTTTTTATACATTTATGATCAGGTGGACCTCCTGACCTAAGCATGCAAAGTTTAAACGTAAATCAAGGGAGAAAAGTATCTCTTGACAGCTCATTTTAAATGAATAGTTGTTTCAGTTTGGATGTCAGCCATAGAAAAGTGATAAAGTTCTGTCAATTTGGATGAGGGTTATCTCATTTAGATATTTCCTAGCCATGTAAAGGGTAAAATTGGAACTTTGTTAAATTTACATGTGACAATGAATCATAGATTTGTATCTTTTGGGGGATATGGTGCAGTCTTTCATTCACAATTAGGATGCTATAGATTCTTAATTAGTACAGTATGTTCTTTACCAAGTTTTTATGTTGCAACAGTTAAATTTTACTATTTTTTGCTTGAGTCCAAAATTCTAATCCTGATATTTAAGAGCCTTCATAGTTCATATGAAATATTTACTTTCAACCTCTCAGACCCTAAACTTTGGATGTTTACCCCAGAAATACTTTTCACACCACAAATTGCTGGGTACCTGGGTGCTCTCAAAGCCAAGTTACTTTGGTCTTTTCAAGGGTAGTGTTTGGAAACTGGAATGTATAAATGTGGTGAAATCAGCCCAGGGTTCTAGCGCTGCCATACGTCATGACTTAACAGCTCTGTTTCTAGGTATTTATCCTTGAGAAACACACACCTGTGCAAGTATGGTGATTATTGCAGTGTTTTGAATAGTGCAAATGTGAAACTAATATATTTTAATAAATGAACTATGGTTTATCCATAAAATGGACAATTACATAGCAGTTAGAATTAATAAACAAGACCCACTTTTAATAACATGTAAATCTTAGAAATAAAATGTTGCATAAAATGCAAGATTCAAACAAATAGATAGGTGTCATTTATATAAATTCTTAAAATCACACAAACTTATAGTATATATTGTATCTCTTTTTTTTGTGTGGGAATATCTATATGGTAAAAATTCTTGCATGGGAATGACATCCATCATGTACAGGAAAGTGATTATTTCCGGTGAGAAAGGAAAAATGAATGAAATTGTGTGACTTTATCTCTAGCTATAACATTTTATTTCTTAAACAAAATAAGCAACAACAAAAAAAGACCTGAAAAAATGTACGGCACAACATTAATATGCATTAATTCTGGATGGGCACATAAGTTCATTATACTATGTTCAGTATTTTTTTACGTACTTTTGAAATATTTCAGGATTATGGAAAGAAACTTAGAACACATATGTTGCACTATTTACCAGAATATAAGGCAAGCAGACCCTGAAAATTATCTTTCTACTATCCTTGACACTGATTATATCCTTTAAATCATTACGCTCAGTTTTAGTCTCGTATTTCATGGATTGAAAAAGGTAATCATCTAGGAAATATCAAAACTGTATATTAATTTGGCCATATGAAACATGATTAATGATTTATAAAATACTTAGGATATGATCATCTTACACAATTCTTAGAAGGATGAAACTTGTTATTTTGTTTTTCTACAAGAGAAAGGAAAGTAGGATATAAACTTACTGGAACTGGCTTGGACCCATTATGTAAATAAACAGTAGCCAAGATAAATTTATAGAACCTCTAACATAGCATGTTAGATATCATTGGGCCAGGCATTTTAAACTGGAATTTGTGGATATCCTCAGGAGAAAATGGGAAAGTTCTGAGAAGGAGTTGCATATTCTGAAATTTCATCCATTAGTAGTTTCAGGTACATTTTTCTGTGAGGAGGATCCAGAGTTCCTACTAATTTAACACACAGACCAACTTTTGCAACCTGAGAATGAGAAAATTGAGTTGGCCAGGTAAATGACTTGGTTATGGATTTATAACTAGCACGCAGCTGTTGCAAGACTTTAGCCTTCAGGTTCAGTTTTTTTTTTTGTTTTTTTGTTTTTTCCTGGTGAAAACACCATAGAATATCAGAGGAGGTCTAAAATCTCTTTAGTGTATTTGTGAGTATCATGTTGCTGAATACTGTAAACAATATCTTCCTTGCCTTTCCCATTCACTTTAGTACAAGCTTACTGAAAGTTGGAATTGGTGAGGAACTCTGAGTACTTTGATTATAGAAGAGTTCTCTGCTTTCTGAATCTTGGTAATGCAATGACTATGTCAAAAGGAAGAGACATTCACCAGACACAATTCACATTTTGAACAGCAATTAGAATTTTGGGGGTCCAGTGATGTCTATAAAGTATTTACAAGATTAGGCTATAAATAAGGACAAATTAAAACAGTGAGGAAATTCTGGAATGTATTCTCAGTGTGTTGTATAAGCCTATTTTGCAGTTCTGATAGCCTAAACTTAGTAGAGTAGCCAACTGTTTACTAAATCAATGAAGAAAACATTACGACAATAGTGGAAAAACACAGTATCAATTCAATGATTATATCTGTTCTAGCCCATGGGAATGCATGATGCGCCTATCATGTTGCATGTTAAGGATATTTAGAGATAATACCCATGTTTTTCAATAACTTGTATTCAGAATATTTAGTGCCCTGTGGATACTTATGATATACTAATTTCTAAAAAGACGGTCATTTAAAAAATAAACAATAGTTATACTCATCAGACATTATGTTTGTTGAATCTATCTTTGTACAATAAAGCTAGTATTCTTTTTTTCCTTTTTAGTGACAAATAAAACTATTATATTTATTAATGTCAGTCATATAAAAATGGGTGTTCACCATGAATGGGAATGTTTTCTTAGGCAGTCTTTACACCCACACAATAATTCTTTATCTACTTACCATTTTTATTATCAGATTAAAAGTATGTCTACATGCATTTTACAAAAATATTGCTGGCACTTAAATTAGTTTTATATGTCTAAAACTCCCATACAAACATATCATATGTAATAGCAGTTTTCAAGCTGACTTACGGAAGATTTTGTAAAACGGTTTCGCTACTATTTTTGCAAAAAGAAGCAGAAAATCAAGATGAAAAATGCAACAACCCACTGGGTATTTTTGTTAGAGGTAGTTATGGAAAGAGACACATGCAAAATAAATGTAAGAACCCTGGATCAGATGGCAGTGGGGAATTCTCAGCTCAAAAATCAGAGATTTCTATTAGAACCTTCTTGGTTAGGTGAAAGTCAAGAAAAGCAGGGATTGGGCACAAGGTCTCCTATTCTAGGGAAAGGAATGCAGGGTGTGAGTCTGAAGGTAAGACTCTAACATGTCAATCTATAGAAGGCGCAGGTACTTAGACCCTCATCTGGATCAGTTACCAAAACTAGCATCTTCAGTCCTAGTTAGGCGGGGCAGCTGAGTGACAGAAATACATGCGACAGAAATCTGGGAAGGTAGGTTGTCCTCTGAGAGGGTTGCTGGAACAGGTACAAGGTGCCTAGTCACAGAGGTAGGTTTTCAGAGGCAGAGAAATGTTGTAACTGGATGGGCACTAGAATGTGAGGTCTGAGATATAAATGTGGGAGAATAGATAGGTAAAGAGTTACTTTGATCAGAAATCTCAGAGGCCTTGGGGGTCATCTAGACCAAGGGCTTCCTTTTATAGATGAGAGAACTGAAGACTGTGGAGGCCTTAATCACATAAGTCATGGGACCACCTGGAATTAGATCTTGGATCTCCTAACTTCCAGGATGGGTGTTCTTTGAACAGCATCGTAATTTCTATAGGCCTGTAGGACTGACTCATTACAAAGCTGCTGATCTGACAGAGTTGATCTGAGAAATGGGAATGAGACTAAAGTTATTAGTAACCTGCATTAAAGGACTTTAAAGCATTTAAAGTAAAAGGAGTGCAAAGATATAATTACCCATCGTTCTGATACTCCTCCCACCAAGAGGTGGATGTCTATGTTCTTTGTCTTTGAATATGGGCAGGTGACTTTTGACTACAACAAAGTTTCACTATAAGAGTTCCCAGACTGGGTCATAAAACATAATACCGCTTCTAGGTAGTTTTCTTCGGATGCTCATTTTTGGAATCCAGCCATCATGCTATGAGAAAGCCCAAGCGGGCTGTGAAAGGGCTCAGTATCCTTGGCTGATGTCCCAGCTGACCGTCTGCACCTATTTTCAATCATAGAAGCATCATAAAAGTGGACTCTCTAGTCCCCCATTCGAACCTCCAATAGTTGATACCACATGGATTAGATGTGGCCTGTTCATCTCAAAACTGCGGATATATGAGCAAAATTAATGACTGTTGTTTTAAGCCATGAAGATTTGAGGGTGGTTTGTCATGTCAGATGCAGTGTGTCTGCTTACTTAGTGACAGCTATCAGTGAGACCATGTACTCAGGAGGACTTTAAAAACTATTTAGCTTTTTGTTTCTTCATGTGTTTGTTTTGTTCTTTTGTTTTCAGCCTTATATACCACATATCAGTGAAATCATATGGTTCTCGACTTTTTTTGTCTGACCTATTTAGTTTACCATAATCTCAAGATCCATCCATGTTGTTGCAAATGGCACTATTTCATCTTTTCTTATGGCAGAATACTATTTCATTGTGTATATATACCACATCTTCTTTATCCAATCATCTATCAAAGGACACTTTGCTTGTTTCCCTGTCTTGGCCACAGACAATAGTTTAGTGGTTACCAGAGGGTAAGGGGGGAGGGGGCGGTAGATGAGGGTAAAAGGCAGCAAATATATGGTGGTGGAAGGAGAACTGACTCTGGGCAGTGAACACACAGTATGATATATAGATAATGTATTACAGAATTGTACACTTGAAACCTATGTAATTTTAATAACAACTGTCACCACAATAAACTTTAGTTTAAAAAAAGACAGAGAAATGTAGGAAAAAAAGCTATTTAGCATAGTGCTTTATTGTTTCTTTTTTTTTTTTTTTTCCAAAACTTAATTTTGGACTTGAGAAGGACAAGACTGCTTAACAAAAAATTCACATTTGCAGATTTGTGCTTTCTGGGACCAGTCATCTTACAATTTGTTTTATCCAGACTACCTTGCGTTTAACTCTTAGATCTGCTATTTACGGTGGGATCTTGGACAAGTTATTTATTCTTTCCTTGCCTCAATTTCCTCACTTATGAAATAGATCCAATAACTCTATTACAAGATTTTTTTTGTGGTAGTTGTAAGGAAGTTTATTCAAGAATTAGGCACTCAGCTTCTAGAGTCTGACCTGGATTTTAATTCACACATTGACACTTATCAGGTGTGTAGCATTACGTAAGTCACTCAACCTCTCTAAGACTGACCTGCCTCATTTGTAAAATGAGAATCATATGATGACTTACTATATGCAGCACTGTAATTGTGTGAGGGTAAAACAAGTAATTCATATAAATTGTATAGCACAGTATGGTACTTAGTAAATGTGCAGTACGTGTTAGCTATTATTTATTATTATTATTGGAATTAAGTCAGATGATCCTTCAAAGCATAAAATTATTTCCTCCTGTGGTACATAGTAATACCATTAAAGAGTACTGCCCTTTCTCCCAACCCCCTTTCTGGACCTCATGACTCACTCAATTGACTATACTACATTTATATTTGTTACAACCTTACGAAAACAGGAAAAATTGCTTTGAAAGTGAGAAGACAGATTCAAATTCTGAATGACTTTGTTGAACAAATTTTAAAACATGGAATGCTGAAATGGGAAATCATTGATTCTGTGTGAATAAAGGTGAAGAGTTAGTAGCCCAAGTGACTGAGAAGCCACGCATTCGTCAAGAATATAGTACTGTGAAGTGAAAATGCCAGTACATCAGAAGGTTTAAAACTAATGTGCCAAACAACTACTACTATTGCTACTATGACAACTACTTGCTAACCATATTTTATACTAGTTACTATTTTATCTAGTTCTAAGGAAATTGATTAATGTATTTAATCCTTATGACAATCTAATGTTGGAGAGGTTAACTGCATTACAGTTGTCTCTGATTAATCTCAACCTAGGATGAAGTATCCTCACTCTCTAGACATGAGTGTTGAACTTTTTGAAAGGATTTAGAAGAGTGCAGTGAAAACGATTCAAGGGTTTGAAAATAATACATTTTCAGGAACAGTTTAGAAAACTACAGTTTAGTCAAAGAAGAGAAAAATAAGAGATG
This sequence comes from Rhinolophus sinicus, assembly GCF_057876585.1. NCBI lineage: Eukaryota > Metazoa > Chordata > Mammalia > Chiroptera > Rhinolophidae > Rhinolophus > Rhinolophus sinicus. The sequence goes on along the minus strand of NC_142501.1, from coordinate 71,771,076 downwards.
CCATAAGAACAGCTCTCAGCTGTATGGAGGGTTATGTGATTGTGTGCAGGTGGTATCCAGTTTCATGTAGTTGCCCAAGGACAGGACAAAGATAAGCTCAAGTTTTAGCAAGAATAGCATAGGTTAGACACAAAAAATGTCTTTCCCTCCCTGAGAGTTATTAACTCTAGAGTGAAGCTAATAGAAGAGATGGATAAAATTTTCCCCCTTCAACTTCTTTTAAATAATAAGATTATTATTATTATTTTGAAATGGCATTAAGTGGTGTTCTGGAGGAGATAAATAATCCTCAATTTTTTTCATCTTTCTGGTTCTATAACATTAGTCACTCCATTTTTAAACAATGATAAATTGTATATCTCTACTTCTAACCTTTATTTCACTAAGTTTGTGATTATTCACTTGTCTTACTTTTTTAGCCTACTAAATATCAAATATCCTTTTCTGTCTGCCTCTTTTGGTCCTTCCATTTATTTTTGAGCAGACATGTATCTCAAATGTGTCTCCATTGACATGTACTTCAAAGGACATTTTAAAAAAGTGATGAACTTTAAATCAATCAAATTTACCACATGGTAGCAAACTAGGTCAACGGTCAAGGGGGAAGACATAGAGTTAGTCCAAATTTACTTCTGTAATTTTTTTCAATTTTTATTATTACTTTTAGTATTTGACTCCTTTTAATGTGACAATTCTTCTACTGGTATGATTTGTTACAATTTACTGGATAATTATAATACATTTTTTGGTAAACTGTGATAATAATGGCCCCTGATGAATCACACCCCTGGGTGTTTATATCTATACAAGCCCCTCCTGTTATGATGACTCTAGGTTTAGCCATGTGACTTGCTTTTGTTGGCTGGATATTAGTAAATGTGATGCAAGCAGGGGCTTGACAGATGTTTGCCCATTGTGACTTGTTTTTCTGGAACATGCTTAAGAAGTTATGTGGAGGACAGAAGTGCCCAGAACCAAAGTTCCAGAGAACCACCAGACATATGAGTGAGACCATTGTGGACTCTCCAAGCCCAACAGATCCCTCTTATGAGTGACCATAGGGGAGACCTTTAGAAGAGCCTTCAGCTGAACCTGTCCCAAAGCAGAAGATTAAGTTAATATATGGTTTTTACTTAGACTCCTAAGCTGGAGGGTAATTTGTTACACAGCAATGGGTAGCTGATACACATATTGCTATTTAAAACACATGGGGATATCAACCCTGTGAAGCAATGGGGGAAGATATTGTCGTCTCACTTTTACATACGTGAAATCTATGGCTCAAATATTGAATTACTATTAGAATTTCTGCTACTGTGATACTTTATTAATTCCATTACCAGGTTTAGAAGAAAAAAAAAAGTCTAGTAATTATGATGCCATAAGATTTTTCAGACATTTAAAAAAAACTCTAAGACAAAATAGGAATCATATTTCCAAAGTCAAAATTATTTTATTTTACATTGAAAAGGTATCTTTAACATATTTCAGCTAAGATATCTCCTTGTCAGTGCTGGAGAAAAGTTATATTAGCCACCACGAGAATATGCACTTAGAGAAAAGAGAGAAAGCCTGAATGAAGGTAGTAATTATGGCTGTGAAAAAGCAGTTAGAGTTGAACTAAATTCACAAAAAAATTCTTGTTCACATAAGTAAACTTTACCCTCAGTTGTGATCTCTTTTTAAAGAGAATTCTCTGTTTTCCTCCTGGTTGTCACTTGCTGCTCTTTTTAAAGTAGAGCATAACTTACAATGTTACCAGCTGATTTCTAACCATAATTCACAGCTTCCTTTGAGGACAAGGTAAAATTTTGGTTCATGTTTTATTCTTTTTAATTTTCTTTTTAAAGCATGGCCCTATTATTATATCTGGGCCATCTTGAATGCTTGATGTGACTGCTTTTTGTGTAGCAGAATGAAGTGAAGTGAATTGGTTATTTTATTATAGCTCTAAAGAGAGCAAAGGCAGTCAAGCTGATCTTAAAGATGTGGAGGATAAATAATGTGATTTATTAGGTTCCCCAGGTTTCTAGGCTGTCATGGTAGAATGACTTCATAGCTTTGGCATTTTCTCAGTTGAGTAGCAAGACTGGCACTCATCTCCTTGAACTTTTTCTTAATGATAATTTTTTTTTTTTTTTTTTACGTAAAACATTTTGACAACCTCCTTTGCTTTCAATCTCTGTTTGTAATTTCTTATTCAAAGTCAAGTCATTAAAAGCAATAAAAAATGTGTCTTGTTCTCAACTTTAGTGTGTGTGGGCTCACCAGGGTATCTATTAAAACATAGACCATAGCTTCACTGAAAATATTCTGACTTAATGGATTTTTTGGGGGCTTCAGGAGTCTATTTTTTGTCTTGCTTCTTTAAAATTAAAGTTTATTGGGGTGACAGTTGTTAGGGAAGTTACATAGATTTCAGGTATACAATTCTGTAATACATCATCTATATGTTTTGCTTTGTTTTTAAATAGCACCTAAGTGATTCTTTAACAGTTGGCCTTACAACCTAATTTCATAACCTCAGGTATACTAATGTTATTCCCTTCTTCCAATGGATAATTCACATATATGTATAAAAAAGATATTTTAAGATCAGTGATAAAGAGAGTGAGAACAGTCAGTGGTAGAGCTTGTTGTAGCGGATATAAAACACACAAATGGCTAAAAAATGTATTGTTTTTCTTGGCAAAAACAAAATGCAACAGTAAAAGATTCAGATGGTTGGGGTGCTCTCATGTCAAGAAATATCCCATATATGCAATCCTCCTAAAATAAGCATTACTTTTAAAACGGAATTTGCAGAATTCTGTTTATGTCAAGATCAGTGAGTTAGTGCATGAAAGGGTACAGCGTGGGTAACTGTTAATTAATGACAACCTGTTCTAATCAGCCTCTGCATTCCCACAATGGCCTTTCAATAATGCTTGTAATCTTGATGAATTCGATTTTTTTCTTTAGGAAATTAACTCAACACTGTATTTTCGTTTTGGTACCTATTAAAATTAATGTGAACTGCTGAGAGGCACACTCTTGTGTATCAAGGTTAAATCAGAGGTATCGATTTTCTGCTCCTTCATAGGCTAAGAGTTGAGAATATTTGAGGCTGATTAATATTTGTTAATGGAATATGATCTGAGAAAGAGAATTTATGCTGATTTTATGTCTTATTTATATCCTTTGTTTTATAGGTCATATTGACTTTCTTTATTCAGAAATAGAAATGATCTGTACAGAAATGTCTCAGCTTGTGAAAATAGTGCACTGGGACAAAATATTAATGATAATCCTATTTTAATGGATACAATTGTGTCACTATTTCTTTTATTCATCTTATTTTTTTCAGAAATATAAATTGTTTCTTTCATTTGATAAAGAATTTGGTTCCTGGGACTTTGGGAAGAAGCCAGGAACATAGATGCAGTTGCAAAAAGTCTTTATTAGATAGGTGGTAGATACAAACAGTAGATTATATGAGATTTTCTAAGCGGGTGTGAGTGTGAAAAAAGTTGAGGATGGGATCCTTGAGGAATTGTTTATAAGACAAGAAAGGGAAGAAAACAAAACAAAACAACTATCATTGGAGACTTAAAGGAATGGCCAATGAGGTAGGAGAAAGCTGGGTGAGAAAGCATCTTGAGAGCCAAAGAGAAGAGAGGAGGAAAGCCCTAAATGTGTCCATTAGATTTGACAAGTAGGCGGTCACTGGTGACTTTGGCAAAGGCATTTTCGAGAGAATCTAGTGAGTTGGAAGAAAAGAAGGAGGACAGCTAGAGTAGGCTATTATTGCAAGTTTGACTGAGAAGAGGAGAACGTTGCCTTGAATTAGGAATGTAGGGGGCTCACACCTAGTAAAGGAAAGGTTTTATTTTGAAGAGTGGAAGGGACGTGAGTTCATTGTAGGCTGAAAAGAAGGTGGTAGTGAGAAGGACAGTTAAATATATAAAGGAGAGAAAGTATTCTAGGTAGAACTAAGTCCTAAATGATGTGGGAAGACCTGCGTGTTTAAATTGACAGATTAGTCTTAACCGAAGGGACAACTTACCCCTGAGATGAAAGAAGTTCAAGGTGAATTTGATGTATATAACGAAAAATGCTTAGCTTTCTCAATTTATTATAAATTTGTCAAAGGAAGCAACCGTGTTAAATTAGAATATCATCGTGCTCAGAGAGCATGTGGAGTGTTATTATCCATAGTACACAATTAATGATAAAAAATGGGGACTTATAATGAACCTATATTATTCTAAAGAGCTAAGATAGGTCATTAATTTGAGGAAATGAGTGGGAAGAGATCACATTTATTGTGCTAACCACAATTCTGTGATGTGTGGAGAGGAGAAGCCATTTGTCACAGAATCAATGTGGAATATCCTTACATTTTTTCCCTTTGATTTTCTATATAAAGCTCTCTTTAAAAATTCTGCAAATATAGGACTATCACTGTAACATCAGTATTATCTTCTAGTTTCTGAATTTCCTTTTAGACTAAAAATATTTATTTTTAGAACAGCGCCTGTAGTTTGGTTATATTTTATCCATTTAGTTAGCTATTTATTTATCTCTCTTACTTTTTATAAAAAGAATTTAAGGATATTGCTATTAGGAAAGTTGGACATTGAGTCTACATGCCATAAAAGTTTAAATGTATGATTGAAATAACACAAACCTGACTTATAGCAAAGAGGGACACATTAATTTAACTACCATCATTATCACATTCACACAGAGCTGTGAGTGCGTAACGGTCAGGAATTCAGTGGCATTTTTTTCCTTACGTTTTTGCCAGAAACAAACACCTGGAATGTTGCCTAATGAAGCCAGCTGTTCTCCGTCTGTTTCGTCTTGGACTTATTCCCATTTGCTATGTTACTGTGAATAGGGATTCTAAGGAGAACTGTTATTTGTATCCCTAGGTCATAAGAACCAGTAAAATATTTGCTTAGTTACTTGGACTATGTAATATTTGGGAGCGCAAATAGGAAAATGTTTTGTATTTATTTAGAGGAAAACGATCTGGTATTGGTTATGAGTTCACTAAACGCCATTCTTTTTTTGTGAGTGTAATTATAATTATACAAAACCTGGTTAATCAGTTTAATTGGGGAGAACTCTAGTTTGAATCTGAATTTTAGAACATTTAAAGCAAATGTGATTTTATTACTTATAAAAACACATTGCATTTAATATTACACTGAAAGTGTTTACAAAGAGTAAGCTTTAAGAAACATTATTAGATGATTATATCGATTAATTATCTATCAAAAGATTTTTCTAGAAAGAATGCTACTGCTCTAAAGGAGTTTATAATCTTAATGTCCTGAAGAAACTATTGTGAGTGTAACCCAGGACATTTGATTAATCTGTGATAAGATAATAATGATGCTCTCTGTTCCTTGGTAGGTCTATGGGTAGCTTTGGACTGGCAACGTTATTTTAAATATGTACAGTAATACATCTTCCAACACGGAACTTAGACATTTAATCACTTTTAAATCATCACAAAGGTAACCACGTCTTGTTTTTCTGCAATTCCAACATCATGTTAAAAATAATTTATGTTCAATATAACTATATTCTTCTTGTTTCAGAAAACATAGATATCATGTTCTGTATTATAAAGAATAACGTGTCTATATTAATCATGTGCTTTACTATATGAGTAGAAACACAATATAATTACATCTTTGGAGTATCACAATACTTTATTCTGTAAGTAATCACTTAATGTCTATGATAGGCAGTTTGTTATGTTTTAATTTTAACTATAACAATTTAAGTGGATAAAAACTAACCTGTCAAGTGACTCTGACAACTGCCCAGACACATTTTAATCACTATTGGAGATAATAATAGACTGCTTTTCATTTGTAAGACAAGTTTTATTTGTTTCAAGCTTTCATATATATTGCATATCACAACACACTTCTGAGGAAAGTAGGATAAATATTAATCAATACACACTGTTTTATACTCTTGCAATACTCTTATATTGTTTCACATCTGTCATCCTTTTTTCTTTTTCTGTTCTTTCTGGTTTTAAAAATTTATTATTGCTATTATTTTCAGTTGTCCATCCCACTATTTTGTTTAAGACAAGAACCATGTCTGGTAGATTCATTATTGTGTCACTACCGTCTAGCTCAATTTTTTGCACAGGGCATATCCTCTATAATACTTGTTAGATGAGTGAGTTTCCATTTAATCAGAGAACGAAATACAGAGAAATCGAATGTGTGCTGAAGTCTAACTAGAAGCAGAATCAAAATCTATTTTTTTAAATTCTGGGTCTTATCCCTGCCCCCCATGGGGTCATTTCCATACTGTTTAGACTATCAGAGTGCCCAGAATGGTAATCAAACTTACATGTGAAGCTTAGTGACTGATATTCAATTGTTGAAGAACTCTCACAGAAAAAATGATATTATCAGTCATCTCAACTTTGGAATTGGTTTGAGTAGATTCTTGTAAACTTTCATTTTGTGAAAATTATAGCAAATGCAATAGCTGCTCCTCTGCCCTAAATGATAGAAAGTATTGTCATTGAGCCTCTGAGCTTAGCTACAAATTCCCCTACATAAACAACACTCGATCAATATCGAATATTTACTTTACAACTCATTCCGTTACATATTTCTTAATTTGTGTAATACCTGAGAGCCACATCTTGAAGATTTATTTGAACATAAAATATAATTACTAGGCAAAAATATTTTCCTCCTCTATAAACTTGTATAGTTTGTTTGACTTGATGTTACTGAGTCTTGCACAGACTTTAAACATGAAAATATTAATTTAATAATTGTTATTATTCAAGGCAAATTCAAATTGATATTTCTTCAGTGATGGATGAAGTCAAGTCACTCACAACTTTTTGAACAAATTTTCAAACTTCTCCAGCTAGCAGGAGTTCCTAGGGGAATAAAAGCCAATCAAATAGAAAAATAAAAAATTCACTGGTGGAAGTCTGTAATGCATTGTTGCTGAATTTCTCATCATATGTTTAAAAGATCATAATCTGTAGATGCATACCTCCGTGGGCTTTAGACATATTGCAAATATCTAAAGGAGCCCTGCAGTAGAAATGAACCATTTATTAATCAGGAAAAGCTTTTGATAGTGTAGCCTTAATGTAAGTTGAACTCATTTTCCTTTAATAAGGGACAAAAATTTGGATCAGGGCAATTTTGATAAATTACAGTCCTCATCTGAAACAGGAGCAGAGTTGCAGTACCTGTTGCATTTGGAAAAGGAAATATTGCAGATTGAGTAATTATCTATCCCCTAGCACATACTCTTTCCTTATTTTGTTTTTGCCCCAAATGTCTTTAAAAAGTCTTTTCTTGTTGGCAATAAAGAAAATACTTTATTTTAAAATTGTGTCTCAACTTTGCTCTAAGTATATGCTTAAGTAAGAGTCATGTTTTAATTTAGTTAGTTCAAACATTTCAACACTCTCCTCAGGCATCCCGATTCTTCTGCCAATACCTCACATGTGGACTCAAGGGAGATGAAAGAAGTTGATCTGCACTGGTTTCAAGGCAGACTTTTGGTTTTCCAAAAACGAGTTGTGCTGCAGTAAAAACAGGAGACCAACAATTGGGCAATTATTATGACAAGGGAATTACTAATGAATGAGGATTTACATAAAGCTTATACAGGATGAAAAATCACTGGTTAACCAAATTCCAACTTCTTTCCACTATATAAATATAAGATCAGCAACTAAAATATAGTGCCTATAAATGTCAAAGAGAAATGTTTTTTGGTCTTAATGTATTTAGCTGTATATCACATAGAATGCCTCACTTACCATAGATCTGGATTTTTATCTATTTAGCTTCCTTTCCCATAAAAAATACTCCTTCTTCTTTTTCATTCCTTAGTTTTTGTTCCCCCCGTAGAATCATTATCACCAATTTCCTTAAGCTACAAAACTTGGTATCACCATGGATTTCTTCATTTGTGTTATTCTCTAGATTCAATGGTATACCCATCATAGTAAATTTATTTCTAGAGTGATTTTTAAATGCAGTCATTCACCATTTCAACAATTTCCACCTCATTTCAGGCACCCATCATAACTTTTTGCCTTGTAATACATCTTTCTTACTGCTACTTGGTGAATTTTCTAATTACATGACTATGTCCCTTTTTGGATAAAACAATAAAAAATAGTAGAGATAAATTTTATAGCATATATCCAGGACATGAGGTAGTGATCCCTGAGAGAAGGAAAACAAACGAGATGAGTTCTACCACTTCCCCAGATGACTCCCTGGAGATAGTTTCCAGACACAGGGCAGGGAGAGAATCCAAAAAGAACTCAATAAACTTTCAGTAGAGGATTCAGAGTCCAGTGTGTCAGGAGGTCAGGGCTGCTGTAATTTACAGAGCAAAATATGAAACAGGATGGAACTGCAAAGATTGGTTCAGATATATGCAAAGGAGTCCCTTTCAATTTTTGATTGAATGCCTATCTGCATATGTAGGGAAAGAACTACTGGAAAGGGAAAGGTGGAACAATGCCAGAGGCCATGTAGGACTCAGGCTAGCTCAAGCTCCAACAAAGAAAAACAGAAAGACTTAACACACAGGGAACTCAGTAAAATCATCAAAAGTCATGCAAAGAAACAGAAACATGCAGCAAAATAATTGGGAGAAAAATCAATGAAATATAAATATAGTGAAAACTAAGTCATAACAATAAGTGAAAAGACACCCACATACTGAAATAAAATATTTGCAAATTTGTACATCTGATAAAGAACTGGTATTCATGACATAATAAACTATTACAACTCAATAATAAAAAGACAAATAACTCAATTTGTCTTTAGGTTATTGAGTTGTAATGGGAACCAGATCTCAACAGATACTTTTTCAACGAAGATATACAAATGGGCAGTAGGCACATCAAAAGATGCTCAGCATCATTAGTTATTAAGTAAATACAAATTAAAACTACAATAAGATACCACTCTCCATCTAATAAGATAGCTATAATTAAAAAGATGGACAATAACAAGTATTGGTGACAATGTGGAAAAATTATAATCCTTAAACATTGTTGGAGAGAATGTAAAATATAGCCACTTTGGAAAAAAGTTTGATACCTCCTCAACTTGTTAAACATAGAGTTCCTATACAACCTGGCAATTTGATTCCTAGCTAAATACTCAAGAGAATTGAAAATACACGAGGTCTGACAATTAAGTTTGTGAACTTGTTGCAATGATGTTGCTAACCTTTTTTTTTATATCAGAGGGATTATTCATTATGAATTTATACCAACTGGACAAACAGTTAACCAAATTTACTCTTTGAAAATGCTAAAAAGGCTGCATGAAAAAGTTAGACGACCTGAACTTTTCGCCAACAATCCATGGCTCTTGCATCACGACAATGCACCAGCTCACATGGCACTGTCTGTGAGGGAGTTTTTAGCCAGTAAACAAATAACTGTATTGGAACACCCTCCCTCCTCACCTGATCTGCCCCCCCAATGATGTCTTTTTTACCCGAAGATAAAGGAAACATTGAAAGGAAGACATTTTGATGACGTTCAGGACATCAAGAGTAATAGTAGCATGACAGCTCTGATGGCCATTCCAGAAAAAGAGTTCCCAAATTGCTTTGAAGGGTGGACTAGGTGCTGGCATGGGTGCATAGCTTCCTGAAGGGAGTACTTTGAAGGTGACCATAGTGATATTCAGCAATGAGGTATGTAGCACTTTTTCTAGGATGAGTTCGTGAACTTAATTGTCTAACCTTGTATGTCCATACAAAAATTGTACACAACTATTCATAGAAGCATTACTCATAATAAACAAAAAGTGGAAACAATCTAAATGCCCATCTCCTGATTAATAGATAAATCAAATGTGACATATCCATACAACAATATGTGATTTGGTCATAACAATGAATGAAATACTGACATATGCTATAACATGGTTGAAACATGGACACATTCTGCTAAGTGAAAGAAGCCAAACACAAAAGTTTGTATATTGTATGGTTCCATTTATACAAAATGTCCAGGATAGGTAAACCCATAGACACAAAAAGTAAATTAGTAGTTGCCGTGGACTGAGATGAGGAAGGAATAGGAAGTGACTGCTAATGGATATGGAATTTCTTTTTGGAATGATAAAAATGTCCCAAAATTAGATAGTGGTAATGGTTGCACAGTCTACAAATACACTAAAAATTACTGAATTGTACATTTTAAAATGGTGACTTGTGTGATATGTAAATTATCTCAAAATTGTTATTAAAAATAAATTGATAATATGAATAGCCCAAATTTGTTAAAGAAATTGAGTTTATACTTAAAAATCCTTCCATGAGAAAATTCTAGACACCTTCACTAGTATATCCAATAAAACATTTTAGGAAGAAATAAAATCAGTTAAAACTTTCCGGAAAACAGAAAAGGAGGGAAAGTTCTCCAACTCATTTTATGAGGCCAGTTTTATCCAGATTCAAACCAAAAGACACTGTAATATAAGGAAACTATTGATTACTATCTCTCATGAACATAGACACAAAAATCATTATCATATATTGGTAAATTGAATTTAACAACATATAAAATAGATATCCTGAACAACTGGGATTTATCTCAGGAATGTAAGGTTTGTCATTTGGAAACAAAACAATAAAATTCACCATATTAACAAATTAACAGAGGAAAATGATATAATTTTTCAATAGTTGCAAAAAAAAACAAAGCAATGACTGACCATGATAAACATTTAAGAATAAAAGGGAATATCCCCAATCAGTTAAAGTGCATGTAAATATCACCCTCAGTGGTAAAAACCTGAATGCTTTCCTCTCAGATGGGGAATAGTTCCTTTTCACCATTTCAATTTAATATTTTACCACTTTTACCATATTGGGAATGGGCGAATTGGCTTAGTTCACATAGTGGAATTATTGAGCCACCTGTCTCAGCCTCTGGTGGAGAGCAATAGAGAGGTCCACTGGCACATTTTGATTTCTTCTCAGTATTTTTGTTCATCCCTCTCCTTTTTTTTACTGCTTAAAAGAATGAATTGTGTTGGGTGATAGGAGACATGTAAGATTTTTTTTGCTTGCCTCTCTAGAGCCTCTCCCCATGTTCTCTCCTTGGTGTTCTAAAGATGTCTTCATGAGGCTACATTTCTTGCCCTCTGTGTCCCAGTAGGGCCAGTCAGTTGGAGGAATTGGCAAGAGACCAGAGGAGAAGACTGGAAGTATTTATTCCTCCATCTCTCTCCCTGCTGGATCTTAAGTTGTCAATAGCTGCATTCCTTGACCAACCAAATACTTCTCTAAAGCTGCAGCTCTACCTGATACTGTTCCTTCGTTTGTCACTTGAGGCCCAGGGATGGTAACCACTTTCTGCTGTTGCCAACTCCATGGTAATTGACCATCATGAATTTCCTTGATTTTTCTCACACCTTGATAAATAGACCCTCATTCCTTCATTAAATGATCTTCTTTATCTGGTTTTGAATGGGTCATCTTACTGCTACCAAGAGAAATTAGGATATCACCTACTTCAAATGCAGAGGGATTAAATAAAGTTCAAATACACCTGGCCGTAATGTTGGCTTTGTTATTGTTCATGTGAAGATGTGACTGGAGAGACCAAGATATCACTGACTTGTTTATCCTATGAGCCTTCTCCCAGCTCACTGGCTAAAGGCATTTTTGGGTCAGGGCTCTCTTAGGGCTCTACTTTGCCCTCTGTACACCCTCCCTATTTACTATTCACACAATTAGTGCTTTTGAGCCAGGAGTAAAGCTGACACATTTATCTTCTACATGTTACCTTTCTACATACAGAATGATTACTGACTGGGTCTTGATGGTCCCTTTACAAGTGAAATGTAGTTGTGATTAGTCATATATTTGAAAAGTTTTATAGCATCTGCATTCAGTTTTTAGTAGCTTGGCTATTTCTACTCATTATGATCAAGTTGAACTTTGTGGACTCAATGGGTTTTCTCAACACTTAATAGTGACAATGATATGCTGCCATTGGGGTTCAAATTTTTCTTTATATTTTAGCTGAGTGTGGGAATGCATATTTTAAATAAAATCTAGTAAATAATCAATCATAATCACTGTAATATAAGCACCAGAAATATCATTTCTCCCACTCATCTGAAAGAGCAAGCAATTTATTATAGTTGAGTTAGAAAAATGTCAATTTAAATTAGTTTTCTCCACGTGTCTAGAAAGGAGTAGACATAATACTTTTAAACTTGGTTACATTAGAACTAGGTTGTTGAGTATTATTCTGAGGGTTATTGAAGGGAACCAGATACAAATCAAATCGAGTGCTTACATCTCTTCATTTTGATCTGCTTTTGCAGTCTCAATGTTCTACTCATTTATTTATCAATTCTTATAGCATTCGGAACAGGCATCATGCAGTTTGAAATTTGAAATCACACTTGATTCTTAAAGCCTATAAGCTTTTCCCTAACTTTCCATGTTTAGTATACATTGCACCTGCATGAGTCCTAGACTATATTTTGAGGTACTAAATTTCAAAATTACATAAGATTTAGTAAAATCTGGAAGTAAACTTCTATCATTTTATGTAAGATTACTCATATGAAATGCAACTGCTAAATGTAGACATTTTATATATAGTCTAGGCTTAAGGGGTAAGCCTCACTATCAGACATTTATAGTTTCATAATGCTTAACTCAACCATTTATAATAAATGTAAATTAAAATTCTTGGATATAAGTAGCTAATTATTAAAAGAATTATTATGTTAAACTTTTTGGTGTCTGGATAGAAATGAAGTGTATACTACATTTGATAAAGGCTATAGTCAATCTTTGTAGTAGCATTATTCATTTTTCTTTAATAATTCAGAATTTATACTGATCCAAGGTTCAAAGACACCTCACCTGCTAATTAATCAACTAGAGAATGTGGATGTCAGTGAGAGAGGGAATCAGAGAGGAATCGACGGTAGCAATGACAAGCAGCAGTGATAATGCAGAGACAGATAGGGAGCATGAATGAGCCGGGGAGATGTCATTTAGTTTTTGTTACATTTCTTGAATGGTGTTGTGGAATCATTCAATTTGATTTAATAAGCCTATTTTCAAACGTACACATGTATCACTTTGTGAAGAACTATTAGTTGTATAATAAAAATATACCATGTAATACTTTTATTTTGCATTGAGAACTTGCATCCTTTTTGTAATTTGTTTCCTTTAACATCTCAGAGACAGACAGGGCAGAAAGAAAAAGCAAGGGCTAAAACCAAGGTTTCTTGTCAAAATTTGTAATTTTGCTAGTAATAACAATGTGTTTCACCCTAACGTAAGGTGTTTTGTTTCTCAAAGTCCTCTGGCATGGCTTTTGTTCCATTCCAGTATTTTTATAACAAAAATTTTAAGTATAACAAACGTTGAAATAATTTCACAGTGAGCATCCATATACTACCACAGTCTACCATTATTAACACTACATTATACTTGTTCTGTTACGTATTTATCCATTTATTCAATCCTCTGTCTATTCATCAATCCACTTACTTTTTATACGTTTCCAGGTAAATTACAGACAAATACATATACAACTAATGTATTTGATTTTAAGTAGAAATAACTAATATTTGTTGAGCATATACTATATACCAAGCTCTAGGCTAAATATGTCACTTGCTATATCTCAAGGGTACCCCCAACAAAGGTATGAGGAAGGCATAGTTTTATTAAATCAACTTTTCAAGTGAAAATACAGAGCCTTAGAATGGAGACATAACTTTACCGAGGTCATGCTTAACTGTAGAGGTTAATATGTAAACTTGTACCGGAAGGTTGATCAGTAAACTTGTACAAGTTGATGAGTAAACTTACTGAGATTATGTCTTTGTTGCAAGGCTGGGATTTGAACCTAGAAAATCTGAATCCAGAGCCAGGGCTTCTGTATTAATTTTCTGTTGCTCCTGTAACAAATGACCCCAATCTTGGTGGCTTAAAACTGTTTATTATCTTACAGTTTCATGGGTCAGAGGTCCATGCAGAGCATGGCTCAGCTGGGTCCTTTACTCGAGATCTCACAAGGCCGAAGTCCAAGTGTCACATGGACTGGGCACCTAACTAGAGGCTCTGGAGAGGATTCTCCCTCATTCAGGTGTTGGACAAATACAGTTCCCCGTAGTCGTTAAACAGAGGTCCCCCTTGCTTAACTGGCTGTCAGGAGACTGTCTTTGCTTCCAGGGGCTGCCTGATTTTCTTCTCGGCCTGCCATGTAGCTCCTTTCCAGCAATGATGAGTTGAGTTCCTCTCACACTGTGAATCTCTCTAACTTTTCTTTCAGCTTTATCTTTCTACCTTCAGCCAAAGAAAAAGCCCTGTGCTTTCAAATGCTCATATGATTAGACTGGACCCACTCAGGGTAACACAGGATAACACAGGATAATTGCCCTATTTTAAGGTCCATCACCTTAATTATATTTGCAAAATTCCTATAGCCATGGAACTTAACATATTCACAAAACTAAAGAGATTGTGAGGGACGGGGTTGGGGATGGGGGTCATTCTGCCTACTACAATCACAATGAAATGCCACTGTTCTCAGTAGTTCCCTATTTTAAAAAAGCGTACCTGATCGTCCAACAATTTTTAAAGGCATACTTTTTACTAAGAGTAAAGTATAAAGAATGTAATTAATATTTGAGGATAAGATCTATAAGAAATTATTATGAAGTTCGTAGTTATCTTTTGATTTCTGGTAGATTTTGAAAGCCAAATGTATTGAGATATTAATGAAAATTGTGGTCATCTTTTCAGGGAAATATTCCCTTCTTTATGCTTTGAGTCATTTTATGTTTATTTGAGACAATCTAGCTGACTTGTTCCATCATGTGTCCGAAAATTTATAATCATCTAACCTTGTTTATTTCAGTGGAGAATATACAAAGTAGCACAACTGCTCTCAAGCCTTAGGTCTTTTCTCAACATATGTTTGTTTTAGCTATATTCTGAATGGTATTCTACACATCATTGCATTGGCGCATCCAAACGGCAATAATTAAGAGCACACAACAGATGGGATTGATTTTATCTGTGTATGGTAGATATTGGTCATTCATTCATAATAGCAAATGAACCGATACAGATTTGAGCATAAACTAAATCTGAGCTTCCCTGTTTGGTTTTCCTGCCTCACTTTACCATGCCTTGAATGTGCATTTTTTCATATTACTAGGAAATCTTTTATAAAATTTAAAAACCCCTATATGATTTTAAGAGTAGAGGTATCCAACTCAAATAAAAATCCTTGCCCTCACAAATATCTATAGCATATGCTTTTAACATCTACACTGATGCAGATGAATTAGCTCTTAACCACTCCCTTACAATAATTTCCTTTTAATGATTTTATCACTTTTTATGTTATAACAATTTCTGTAACCTCATTTGTGTCATGACTTACATGTGTTTCATCTTTGTAGCCCTAATATTTCCTAATATTGAATCTAGCACAAAACAAGCACTTTTTTTTTTTTTTTTGATTACTGAATTGGTCCTGTCCTTTATTCATTCATTCATTTTGCAAGGGGCTATTGTGGGCCTATGTTATCTTAGTCATGGCTAAATCCTGGGATGGGAGAGATAAATAGGAAACAGATTTTAAAAAATGTGTGGACTAGCGGAAAAGAACGACATGTAAATAAATTATTATCCTATAGTAATGAGTGCTATCATTAAGAATATTAAAAGAAAATAGAGGAGACAGATCTAAGTGGGGCTAAAAACTTGAAAGATATAAATACTTCTGTATGTGTGTGTACCTTCATACAATTATATGAACTAAGACTTAAAATATGTTATAAGCAATTAGATTTCTACTTGTCATATATTTACATATACATATGACATATTTTAGAGTGGTGTGCAGAACCTGATTTGGACTAGCACCTCAGAATCTGATTTGGAGTAACACCTTAGAAATGATTAGGGAAGTTCCTATACTATTAAAGATTAAAGCCACTGGCATCTCATGGATATGATACAGAACTTAAATAGTGTTTTGTAGACTTAACGATTTTAAGAAACTATGCATGAGATTTATTTCTGCCTGTGTCTTTAGATTAGTTATTTACCCTGCCATGCAAATACATAATCAAATTGTCATTCTGCCATAAACGTTTTAGACTTCTAAAGTGTATTCAAGTATAGTAATCTCTTAGGCATCATACTATTCTACAGACACCTTGTTAGTGTACTGATTACCATGACCATTCAGATTGTTCTGTCTCCAGCAAACATTTCCCATCCCCGTTTTTCTGCACGATTTTCACATCATGGTACAGATTTTAGAAAGTCATTTTATTTCTTTTGCGGGTCTTTTTTCTGCTTTCTCTTCTGACTTTCCTCTATTTCAAGATGTATATAGATCAGTGAAAGCACAATGCTCTCCACTGTTGTATACTAAGCACATGGTAAACTGAGTGGTAGAGAAACGTGAGCTCAATATAAGCCCTTTATCCATGAAAAATAGCACTGGATACTTGTCCTGACTTATTACCCAGGCTAACTGGCAACGATGGCAGAGCTGTCATGGGGAAGCAGGGGCTGTTTCATGGAATGTTAGCGCTGACTCCCTGTCTGGAACCTGTGCTGAGCTGCTCAGCTAGTGTCGATGTGCTTGTTTGTGCTGATCTGCCACCATTTGTGCACATGGCCTGCCTTTGTAAGACAGTAGTTGGGCAGGAGATAGGGGTGAAGCGTATGACCGTGGGAGAAAGCAAGTATATGTAGCTTCGAAAATTTCAGGTTGGCTCCTTGGCAACCGCAGTATAATCCACGCTTCAAATGGCTACCCAGCCTGCTTCTCTTATCTGAAAATAACGTGGCTTGGAAAAGTCAGTGAAGAAGATTTTCACATTTTGTGGCACTCTCACCTTAATGTCATGAATCAATATCAATTGAAATGCTGAGAGGCGTGAAGCCATGGCACTAATTAGCAAGTGAGAGGCTAATTGCACCTTCTCTAGAGAAAACATGGAAATAAATAAAGCATGAATCAATAGATAGCTCACTACTGGTGATTTTCTGTGTGCATTTCTCTATGCCTCCTATACAATATAAGTGAGTTTAAAGCTTAACCTTCTTTTTGAATAATATAACCAGGTACAGAAAACCCTTTTAAGGCTCGAATATCTACTGTTTATTTCTTTTGTAGGATTTGAAGGACAAATCCCTAGATATGATTTTCTTTCCTTTTTATGAACATAGGAGATTGGTATTGGGTATGCATAAATGTAAAAGTCTAAAATTTCTGATGTGCAAATATGAACTACTCTTTTTTGTAACAAAGAATTTTATTTATTTATTTTTTTTGAGTATCTAAATGGGGAGTACTGCTTACACTTAAAACTGGACGTGACTTTCATTCTCTAAGTATTCAGTTGTTTTAAACAACAGCTATAATGGTGGAGTTTGTTGACTCCTGATTTTAACTCATTTTGTAATTTAGGTGTTGGAATAGTGAAATTATGAAGACTTTGGGAGGTCCACGTGGGCTAATGTAATCTTGCTCTCCCCTGGCCTGTCTTAAAGTACAATGGGTATGAAGCTGGTTTCACACCTTCCAGTCTCACACTGCTTTGATCATTGATACTTTTCTGCATCAATAAAGCATATTTAGATATGCATGTGCATATATTTTTAGGTTGAATACAGTTCTACTTCTGAATGAGTATAATACAGAGAATAGATTTCCATTGTGGATCATGGAGAATTAAACATAATTTGAGTTATTCTTCATTGGTTAATTTTGTGATTATTACATGGCAGATTTTCCTTTATTTAAAAGCTATATTGTAAATATTTCTAGGTTAAAGATATTATAATAAAGGAAGAAGAAGATTAATGTGGGGACAGAGCCAGGAGTGCAGTTTCCAGGCTCTCGGCCTCACATGGAAAGGTGCTGGCTCAGGTAGTAAATAAATGGCCATCAACTGTGATTGGATGGCCATCAGCTGTGGCTAGTTGGCCATCAGCTGTAACCAGTGAGCCATTTGCCGCTAATATAACTGCTGTGGCTACGCTAGCAAAAAAGGGGGGCTACCAAGAAGATGGTGGCTGAGCTAGCAAGGGCGGATTGCAGTTAGCGATTGAGGTTGGTTGGCAGAGAGAAGAGGACGGCAGGTTGCGGATAGTGTGGCTCCTGCTTCCTGTGTCTCCAACCCAGTCGCCAGCGAGACTATAGTGGTATGACTCCCCTATCTATGGCTCCGTGGGTGTTCCTTTTTGGCCTCACCATATTCTGCATTCTTATGTGGGGAGAGGGACCAGGGACCCCACATGCCACCCTGCACGACAACTAACTAAGGGAGAAAGTAATAGAAAATAGATTGCAGAGGGTAGTCTGTAATAAGAATTTTCCATGGCATTGTGTTTGAATCTGAGACACCTGTTACATTATTAGATATTTTTATTGCTATACCATTTAATATTAAAAATATGTTAATCGCTATGACCATTGTTAATTGTTTTGGCTTGATATATTTCTTTCTTAGTTTAGATAAAAGTTATAGCCATATATTTTAGATGATTATAGTCTGTTTTTCTATAGGTAAAAGTCATGCAAAATTTTTAATATTTTACTTAAATATGAGAGTTCAATTCCATTATCAATTTCATAATTCATAACTTATTTGAAAATGTACATTGAGCTGTGAGATAGAAATATTCCCTTGTGATTTATTAGAATGGGCTCAATCCTCTTCTCATTACACTTGTCTTCCAAACATGCTCAAATCTACATATTTTAAAAAAATGTTATACTCTTTTTTTTCACTTGCCTACACTTTTTAGAGAAAGACCATTTGCTGCCCCTTTTTAACTTTTCCATCATTTCATTCTTAAGTCTCTTTGAAGCTTTCCAGTGTGGGAATGAGAGCCAATGTGTTTTGATTACCCAACAAAGGACACCTGTCTTTCCCATCCTTTTTCTTTATATTATTCAAATCCTCAATAGCATTAAATAAAACAGACCACTGAGACTGCTAGTTTTCTCCGTAGTTCCATAAAGTCATAGGCAATTTTCCTTAAATATCAAGTTTCTTTTTCTCTTCTTGTTGACAGTTGGAGAACTGACCTTTTTCTCTGAAAGCAAGAGAGAGATCCTATAATTTTCAATATTGCTTGAATTTAATTTGAACTACATTTTAAACTAGCACAGTCATGTAACTACTAATTCTCACTTTGTTAAAATGTGGCTTTCTCCAGAACACAGAAATTTTTACTACCTGTCTTCTATAATTTCCACAGTGAGTTCTCATTCATAAATCTTTGAGAAAAATGCCAAGCCAAAACATTAACTCAGACAAATCAGAAAGCAAATCTTTAACAATATGCAGTACCTTGACTAGAATACAAAATGTTTAACACAACAGTGTTTTAGTGGGCATGATGGAAAGTTTTTTTGAAATGTTTGGTTATTATACATGAGGTTTTTTTGTTTGTTTCTTACTACATGTCAGGGTCATTGGGGAGAATTGGCTCTGTACCATGTGATTTAAAAATATTAGGAAATCCTTCCTGCCCCAAATATTTCTCCAAAGGAGTGTTTCTAATTCTCCTTACTGCTAGAGTAATATTTCTGTAACAAAAGTTTGATCTTGATCTTTCTTGTTTATAATCTTTTGATCGCGCTCCTTAGGATTCAAGATGAAGTTCAGAATCTTAAGCTTAGACCGTGATCCTTCATTTTCAGCCTCCTCTTTGTGTCTAATACATTGTCCTGAGCCATTCTGAATGATTCAGTGTCCCTTCCTTGTCTCAGGCTGTTTCACACCTGTGCCTTCTTCATGTAGTCCTAAGTGTCGGAAACATCCTCCCTCACTTATCACCTGCTTCCTCATTCTACAAAACTCAGCTCACTTTTCACATTACACATGAAGCCTCCGTCGATGTTTTCCCCAAACTCCTTTTGGAATATTCCTAGCATCCTGTGTAAACCTCTCTTGTATTATTTATCACTATACTGTAATCAGTGGCATTGTGTTGCCTATCTCCTCTGACATTAGAGATGTAAAAATGCCTTGTTCATGTTGTATTCTTAGCAACTTATATAGTACTGGCACATTGTAGGTGTTCAATAAAGGTTTGTTGAGTGAAGGTATACATGAATAAATTCATGTCTGATATTTCAACATTAGAAATTTATTTTCTTGTTTTAAAGACCTAATTTAGCAAGTTATTCTCTTTTTAAAACCAAATATAAATGAGGTAATACATTAGCTCACTATTAGTTTAACTCCCTTCAACCCTTCAATGCAACACATACCCATTTAGAACTAGTTCATGTAGCATGGGGTTGGGCTATAAAGATGAATTTCTTTATTTTGTGTAGTAAGATCATGAGATTGAGAGAAGATGGACTTGGTTTTTAGTGTCAGCTCCATAGCTCACTAGCTATCCATCTCGGCCTTTGTTCCCTTATCACTTAAAAAGGAAGAAAATAATATTCATGCCCTGGAGTTATTATAAGAAGCAAAATGAGACATATAGGCTTGTATGTGCATGTTTTCTAAATCCGAAGGTTAAACATTCAAGTGGAAATATATCTTTGAACACTTGATTTCCCAATGGTTGAGTATAGGAAAGGGAGAGCTCAAATTTCTGATAAGGAATGAGAAAGAGGTGAATTTAGTTTGAAGGTCCTGACTAGTAGTGTGAGTATGTGTGAGTTTGGCAGTAGTGCATGTAAAAGGGTAAAAAGAGTACAAGAGGAATGTTTGGTACATAAATGGCAATGACATAAAACTTTGTGAATGTGTAGGGTCAGTCAAGTTCTTCCCATGACTGACCCTACACATTCTAAAAGTGTTGCTAAATGCTTTACAAAAGGTACTATTAGAACAGCAGTCATAGAACTATGGCTGATGTTCAGAATGATTACTATCATGTTTCTCTGAAAATAAGACCTAGTTGGACAATCAGCTCTAAAGCGTCTTTTGGAGCAAAAATTAATATAAGACCTGGTCTTATTTTACTGTAATATAAGACCGGGTCTTATATAATATGATATAAAATAAGACCGGGTCTTATATTAATTTTTACTTCGAAAGACGCATTAGAGCTGATTGTCCAGCTAGGTCTTATTTTCCAGGAAACACGATATCTAAAACAGAAAGATCCAACATGAAAGATTCTACCATTTTATAAACATGTATAAATAGTAGAGTAAAGAAACCCATTTGCTCCTTGGTTTTTGTTTTCACTTGGTTTGGATTTTATGTTGAGAAAAAACAGTTGATTACTTTTTATTGTAAGTATATTGAAAAGTTTCTGTTAAGAAAAATAACCATATAAGTACGTGGCCCTGAACTTTTGGTCAATTGGCTAAGATAAGTTGGTCTGGTTTTGGCTCAAGTCTAAGACATAGAGATTATTTTCTAAAATACTCAATTGAGATGTGTACTTCCATATGCTTTGTTTGTCCGTTTATCACCCACTGTGAACAAATTGCTTCAGGAGAGTGGTAAGCTCATGAGTCTGCCAATCAGCGTAGTTTTTCCCCATCAATGTGGAAGATGCACCAATCATATGAACCTCTTTGATGTTCTTTACAAGCTTCATTTTTTCCCACCACCTTTGATGCATTTTGATTAAGGTCTACTCAATAAGAAGAAGAATAAAGATATCAAGGATGGTAAATTTCAGTGAAATGATTATAAACTTTTTAAAAGAATGTTGTAGTCACTAATGAGAAAGCAAAATATTTTTCATTTTGAAAGTTTTATGAGCCTTGTAGGAAGTAGAGATTTAATTACAATATATGCAAATTCTACATCTTTAATCCTTCTTCAACACAGAAAACATCTTTATCTTTAAAGATTCACCTGTGTCATGGCCGATTTTTACAGGATCATGGGTCTGCAAGGTATCCCCAGAGCATTGTTTGTCTCTGTATATGATTAAATATTTAAACCAGCTCTGACACTTAATCCTTAATAACATGTTAAGGCATCTTAAAGCCCCCTCTACCAACAATTCATATTTACATCTCATAAAATCCTTCTCATTGCCATCTACACTCTTGTTCTGGCCTCACTGAAGGTATAAACACACCTGGTTTCTTTCTATGTAGTAAATCTTCATAGAGCTATAAATTATGATCAAGTTAACCTGAAGCCTTTTAACTTATTAAAAAATGTATAATGTAATGGCATTTTAGCGTGTAGAAATCAACTAGATATGTTTTGTGAAGTGGGAATAATCATATCTCTGTTTTTTTTTGAAGCATAAAAATTGATCAGTAGAGGCTAGATTGTTTTTTTCCTCTGGATTTATATACAATGAGAGAATTGATTTGGAGGAATGAGGATGATTTCAGTTCATACAGAACCAAACCCTGTGTACAGAAGATAATAAAATTTCATGTAGCAAGATTTGAAAGGTTTGGGCTCTTTTATGGAATTTTCTATTATCTTCCTTTAGCAATCTTAGGTGAAATTTCATCCCCTTGACTAGATGAATGGAGAAAATATGACACTTTAGAAAATGTGGTATTTATTGAAGGATGGCTCCAATGTGTTGCAAAAGTGGTGTTCAATTTTGGTTTTTGACAAATAGCCTTTGGAACCTCCTCAGGTTAACTTCCTCTGTAACCAATGTGCAGAATGCTGGTTGATTTTGAAATTTCTCTGGCTTTGTATGTGATGCTGAGAAACACTGTTTCCTGGTCCCTAAGAGAATCAAATCAGGTCCCTAAGCCTTCCATCATGGTAGGAAAGAATCAAGAAGAAAGAAGAATGGAGCGGTGCATACCCAGAGGCAGAATTATATTCAGACTGTGTTGGGAACCTGATACCTTTTCACTCTGGATGCCATTGGTCTAGAATCAAGACCTCAAGGCTTGTCCTCAGATACAATCGTGAAGTTCCCACATGAAAAGGAGTATGGGATGTTGCTATATTGGTGTTCTTTGCAGAATGAATGATTAGGGAATAGAAACTCTGGCAGAGGTGAGGATTATAAACTTAGTCCTAAAAGAGGCATTTGGGAAAGGTAGTTACTTAGGATGGTGGGTGGATAACAAGCTGTTTGTTTTGCTCTTCTCCTTAAGTGTATTTTTAAAACATTTAATTAGAAGAGAAGTATTTCATTGTATCTATTTTTGTGCTAGTAAGAATAGAATTGGTTTCCAGCAATACTCGACTAAAATTTACTTATCGTTGATTCTAAGCCAATTAAAATACGCTTAGTGTATAGGCTTAACCTATGCAGTAAAAATTGCCCTGAAAAACCAAATGTTTTGTCATGCATGTCTCATCTATACCTAAATTTGAAGCTGAAAACTTATAAAACTGCTTTCATTTTTGTCCTAATGTGGCACCTTAAATTCACATAATGAAGTTAGAGAAACATTCAGACTTTAAAAATCAGCAAGGCCTATATACCCATCCTCAATTTTTTTCTACAAAAATGTATCTTACTTTTAAAGGAATATATTTATTTGATCTAGTTAGATATGGATTTTATTTCATATAGAATTTGCTAAACACTCAATTTAAAAACATAATACTTGATGAAAGTATCTTATGTTATCAAGGCAGATTGGCCTAAGATCTGAATTCTTAAAAAATCTGAGTTCCAAAGAATAAATTAATTTTCATAAAGCCATGACCTACCTGATAACAGTACCTGATATTTTTCCAGCTTTCTGGTTTTAACTAGTAGCTGATGTTTCAATTACACAACCTTAGAAAATGTTAGAAGATAATGGATATTCCATAGGATGAGCAAAAAATGTTTGTACTTACTGATTTAATTTGATGCCTTTTAATCATATTAGTGCTTCTTTGCCCTAACAGATCAATAACAAAATTCTATCCTTGAATTTTTCTATTTTACTTACTAAAAACCATACTTAATAAATTTTAATGTTTTGACATGATTTACTTTGATAGTGAAAGTCTGTGGAGGCGGTGAATCCTATTTTCCTTACCCATAGGATGACAAATCAGTTCATAGGGTTAAATGAATGTCTAAGATCATACAGCCACAGATGGGAAGAATTGGGACTTCAACCTTCATCTTTGGATGCCGAATTCTGTGGTCTTTTTGTTATATGGCTTGTCTTACATTTTGCTTCAAGGATGTGTCAACCTTGAATGTTGAGACTTAAACAATGGCATATAAAGTTTAATCAGCCTTAGTATATACACTGTAGAGATGAGCTTTTATTAAAAATGTATCGTGTGCCCATTCAGCTTAGCTTTTTCAAAGTCACTTAACACAACTTCAAGAAATAATTTCATTTAAATGAATATAGATTATAAAAAAGATAGCTACCATTTCCTGAGTATGTGCCAGTCATTGAGTTAAGCAATAAGACTGCATTATTCAATATAGTATTTGAAAAATTCCTGTAGGGAGTTACTGTACTTGACCCAGTTTTACTGGTGAAAAAAAGTCAAGGGGATAGTAAAGTGAGCGAACAGCACAGTTGTGATGAAAATCCAAGTATGTAGATTTCAGAGCCTTCAGCTGATCTTCTGACTTTTCAAAAATAAAAACTTTCTGTTGATGAATCAATGTATGAAAAAGGACACTCTCCTCAAGAAGATTTAAGGGAAAATATTACATAGAATAAACTTAATTCTTAATTCACACCCTATTTTTTCCAACATTGGTAGGTGTAACGGGAAGTTTGGGAGCTTTGGATTCCCACTTCTATGGATTCTAAAATGAGTTGTTTCTTTCCACCTGTGGAAATGACTCAATTTCTGCATCTGTAAAACAAGATTCTACATTCACCTTGTAGAATTGTAACGTTTGGATGACAAGTTTTGTAGGGTGCCTCTCATCATGACTGTATAAAACAGCTCCTGTTTCCCTTCTCCATTCACATTAACACATGAACTCTATTGTCCGTGAGTCTACAGGAGGGCAGAAATGGCTCCATCCTTTGGGTAAGAAGACTAATGTTCTTGCCTTGGTGGTTGTGGAACATGGCTTTTGATTTCTCCAAATGGTCTTTCTTTTCTAGTACACCATCTTTCTATGCACTCTAGCTGGGTCTGCGGGTGTAACCCTTGAGCAGTATCAGTAGCAGTGTCCCTATAAGGATTCCATTAACTCACTCTAGACACTGAGTTGGTATTTAAGAAGCTAAAAACCCAGAGCTGCGTTCTGACCTTTTTCTCTATCATGAACTTGCAGAGGCCTTTGGATGAGATCACTTAAGCACAAAGGACCTAACTTTTCTGTTCTATAAAGTGGAGGGAGCCAAGGATCATGGTGAATATAGAAGTGGAATGGAGAATTGTACAACTGAGCTGACAAATTAGTAGCACTTATTTTAATTCATAAAATATAGCCATGGGAAATGAATGCTTTTGTCCCATGGGGAATTCTAAAAGAAATAGGACCAACCTCTCCAGGCATAACTGCAGACAGTATTTGACACACACACCGAGTATTAATCAAACTAATACAACATTCTGCTTTCAATTGCTAATAAAAAACACAATTAAACAAAGAAGTTATTATAGTCCAATGACAAAGGCAATCACTTCCTCAGGGACCTTAGCTGACTCCCTCCTCCTCCCTGTGTGTTTTCCAAGCACATATTGCAACTTTCACTTTTTAGTTAGATGTGTGATTACTTGCTCAGCACTCACTCCTTCCTGAGGACAGGAACGGTGTCCATTTTTTACTGCAATGTCCTTAGCGTCTCACCCTATTCCTGGCCCTGTGCTTGGTAACTAACTGTAGGATGAAAAAGACTTGTTAGCACGTTATCCTAAAGCAACTGACTTGGTAGAGAGAATGCTTAGCTTCTCTGATGAGTCCCAAAAGGGGGAATTTTGGAAACAAATCATGTGTAATGAATAGGAAATCCATTGAAATCAGATGGATGTTTTAGAGTCAAACGGTGAAGGCAATAGCACCGGTCATAGAGGTCTGTAGTATTACAGTGACATGAATTAAGAACTGGAAACATTGTAAGTGCTAGGAGTGGAAAGACAGACGGTGTCAAGTCTACTCTTAGCATGGTGGATCGTATGGCGCAGAGAGAGGTGTAACAGATGACTAGAGTACACAGAAGGGAGACACTGTACAAAAGCCTGCTGTTGGCGAGTTGTCCATAGTAACTCCTATAAGCTGAAAGAAGACGGGTACAGCATCCCCTAGTGTTAATAAAATGTATAGAGCAAGTCTTTTGTGGACTTATACTCAAAACTCGTATTCAAGGAAAATAATATTGCAATGATTAACAGGAAATGAGAAGATGTGTGCGACTAAGAAATGAGAACATAATCTCAATGCCTTCTGAAAAAGTCACACATGGAACCCCTTTCAAGTAATTCCCACATATTCTGTTAAAGAGGTGCTTTGTGAAGACCAGCAACAGTCTTTTCTGGCAAAGTAATTTATAGCTATGTGCTAAGGAATGTTTTGTAAGAGAGTCTCCTTGTTGTTAGAGTCTTTTATCAAATGCAGCACTTTTGTGTCAGGGTCACCACATTCCTTTGATGGCTTTGGCCTCATTACTGGCCTCAGTCCATGCAGCTACAGAATCTCAAAAGGATGCCATTTCCTAGGACTTAGGAGATAGCATAGAGTAGATTTATTCCAGTTATGAAAAGAACTGGCCAGGCTCAAGGAATGGCATTATAAAGAAGTGCTGTGACATGCCATCCCAGCTGTACATCGTGTTTGATTTAGAACGTGGAGTCAAGGGAGGCCAGCAGCGGGAGGCTATAGTTCCTGCTGGACAGCCAGGGCAGGATGATGTGTCTGCCAAGCCTCGTTGCCAGGGTGCCCAGGTGCCTGTGGTCTGTGATCCAACATAAATCAATCCTAGATGTTGACGAGACACTGCTGTCAAATCTCTACCATCATTAAAATGATAGTTTATTTGGGGTTAATAAGAAGTAAGATGCTCTGGACATCCCTTAAATACAGATGACTAGAAATATTAGACTGAAGCTCATAAGAGACTTAAGTTTCTGTTTTATTTATTATATTTAAGTCCCTAAGCTTCTATTAATTATAAGTGAGGTGTAGAGGATGGGCTGGTAATCTTCTTTGAAAGCTTTATCCTAAGTTACTTTATCCCTGATTTGGTTCCATAGTTGTGTCCTGAAGACAATTAAGTTATAGTCTTCATTTAATTGTGAGGGTCATTAATTTCTTAAACTATCATTTATTGAACTATTGTTTGGCTTAACACATTGTGCTAAACTCTCTATATACGTTTTCTTAATCATCGAAAAACAAAAGTCTTTGAGGTGGAGTGTATGATCCCCATCTTACATATAAGGAAATCAAGAACTTACAGATGCAGAGGAATCGCCAATAAAGTAGCAGCTGGCGGATAGATTGATGGAGCTAGATGGGACCTCAAAGCCTGTGCTCTTAACCTTGGCACCATACAGGTTTCTGGGGCAAGAGCCTTCATTACATGTAAGCAGTGTAGAGTGATGGAACTAGCATGACTTTGAACTGGCTTCAAGTTCTGACCCAGTTGACTAGTTACTGACTGAGTTTTCTTGGTTAAGTCATTAACTTTCCTGAATATGTTTAAATAAACATGTTCTATATTGGCGATAATACTTATTATTATCCTATATCATAGCATTAGTTTGAGGATCTTGTGAGAAATTGTATGGAAAAGTACTTTACAAATTGTAAAGTGGTGTATAATATTAATTACTTTTAACCAAATCCTTCTCATTATCTCCATTAGAGATAGAGAGTATCCATCTTCTTTGCCATGGTTAGGTTCGGTCAAAGCCACATTGAAAAAAAAAAAAAAAATTATGAAATTACGTGTGAAACGGCTCATTTGGCCGTCTCTCCAGGGGGTTTTGGTTGTATTCCTGAAAACATCTGTGAGCAGCCTCTGATGCCAGTCTTGCAGTTACCAAATTGTGCATTTAATATTAATCTATTTAACAGAGCCATTGAGTGAGAAGGAAATGCCTAAAAGGAAAGGATCCGACAGGAGGGGTTGTCTAGCTGATACATTACATGTAACACTTCAAGGTAATTGGTGCATTGTTTTATTTGTTGTAATGTCAGTCTCACTATCAGTTAGGCCTGGTAAATTACATTGACGTTGATCAAAAGAAAGATGCAGGCACCACATTTGGCTTGTAAACACATTCTCTTTTCTTGTGCCTATAAATTATAAAGCATACAATTCAGGAAAGCATAGTCATTCTGTACTGCATTCTGTCCAGATGTTCTTTCTCTAACAGTTGGGAGAAAGGGATGGGATGCAAAACATAATCTCTTCCCTGGATTACTGCACTGGGCCCTTACCTGACCTTTCTACCGCTTTCTTCCCTTATTTTCTATATATTAGCTGGGATAAATTTCCTAAAGTTTAAATCAAATGTCACTGCTTCCCTGCTTAAAGCCATCTAGTGAATTTCCAGTGTCACCAGAATAAAATCTATCCTCCTGACTACGACTTGGAACACCTAGCCTTTCCTTCTGACTTCCTACAACTGTCTGCTCCCTCACCGCATTTCAGCCCTTCTGGGGTTCTTTCTGCCCTTTGCCAGCTTGTTACAGGTTTTGATCCTTGTATGTCCTCGTGTTGTGCTCCGTCTCCTGATTTTCACATGGCAGCCTTCTCAGCATTGCGTGTGAAACTCAAAGGTCATCTTTTGCAGAAGCCTTCCCCAAGCGTATTATATACACCTGCCACCCAAGCCACTCTAGACCCTACCTTTTCATTCTCCTTTTCCTCATCAGTGGTATCTGCTGTTATTTATTTGCTTTCATACTCATTATCTGTTTCTCCCCATTAGAATGGTAGCTAATCCACAGTAATGATTATGTATTTAGTTTCTGTGATTGGGTTTCTTGATTTGTCTAAAGGGGATAATAATAACTGCTTTTTCTAATTCCTAGGGATTTTGTGACGCTCTCTGCAAATGTTAGCATGTACTTTCTAAGGCCTTGCGTTAGGACTGAGGTATAAAGACGAAGAATGAGACCTGTTTTCAGGGGAGCACACTCAGGCCAGTGAGGTAGGCGAGTGCATAGACAAATAACTTTGACATATGATGATCGCTGAGTTGCGAAACTCTGGAGGTGCCATTTAATTTGTGATATGTAGTGTTCAGTCTCACTGCCGTAAATTATATCATATATTGTTTTAACGCTTTTAAAGTATTAACTCATATGATATTCCTAAAAAAATGATGAGGAGGGTATTTTAACTTTTATATTTACAGTTTATTATACTATGAAAGGTTATATATATATATATATATACACTCATATGCTATTATTTTATATTACATATGCTATTATTATTTATATATTGTATGAATTTAAACTTTAATCATTGGCTTTTCAGCCTTATTCTTTCAAACCTAGGAGCTCTAAAACTTAGTTTATTCTCAAATATTGCTGAATGTTTCCTTTTTTTTTTTTAAAAGAAATTCCTTGAATATTCTTTTTTTTTCTTTTTGCACTTTTTTTTTCAAGATTTTATTGGGGAAGGGGAACAGGACTTTATTGGGGAACAGTGTGTACTTCCAGGACTTTTTTTTCCACGTCAAGTTGTTGTCCTTTCAATCTTAGTTCTGGAGGGTGCCATTCAGCTTCAAATTGTCCTTAGTTGTGGAGGGCGCAGTTCAGCTCCAGGTCCAGCTGCCGTTGCTAGTGACAGGGGCCGCAGCCCACCATCCCTTGCGGAAGTCCAACTGGGAACTTTGTGATTAAGAGGGACGTGCCCTTGCGGGACTCCAGGAGTTGAACTGGCGAGCAGCCTTCAGAGTTAGGAGCATGGAGCTCCAACCACCAGAGCCACCAGGCTGCCACCCTACCCCCCACCCTTCGCATATTCTTTAGCATTACCTTTGTTAAAGAGTAATGATGAAAACTATTGTGAAGTGCTTGGGGATGTAGAAAACGAGCATTTGACTATGAAAGTCATTTGGACATTCCAAGACTACCCATGGTCCAAACAATTGCCACAAAATAAAGTCAGCATTACAGTCTTTTTCTGGGACAGCTGTGATGGGCAATTTGTGTAAATTGTCTGCTGTCCTATTGGTGGCTGTAGTCAAAGCAATGCGGGGCCAGCCTGTTGACAGTGCAGCTTGTGTCGTCCCCAGATTTTCTCCTTTGTCTGTTTTGAAAGGAGTAGGCAAAATGAATTCAAAACCAAACCTTCTCAGAGCATCAGAAAGCACAAAACACATTAAGCCTTTAAACCCAGAAACTTCTCAATGTATGGAGACAAATATGTAATTAAATTTGGAAGTTATTTCTTTCTTTTTGTCTTCTCTTTCTTCTTTCTTTTTTTTTTTTTTTTTTTTTTTTTGGAACTGCAATGCAAAAACAAGCCCAATTATCAGTGATAATGAGAGTTAGGGAGAAACAGTGCCCCAAACAGAAGAAATACAGAAGAAAAATGTGTTGCTATGTGAATGGAATTTTAGGGAGAACAATTGTAAAGGGAAGCTTTCTTGGGTGAGGCTAGAAATTACAGCTAGAGGGACTACAATGCCACCCTTTAAAGTTTCATGATTAAGGCAAAGCTGTTTTCTTTGCAGGTGCCTGGGTGGCAGGGAATAAGTTGTATCAACCATGAGTTGGAGATGTGGGAGTGGGGGTCAGCTCACTGACACGTGGGGTTTGCTAAGGAAGGTAGGTCCAGGGTATGGGCTGAGATTGCCAGGACAGAGAATGTCAGGACTGGGGCCATCATGTTGCAGCCCAGTCTTTCCTACATTCCCATTTTTTTCCACTTTTAAAGATCCTTTTCTTATTTAGTGATCTAAATTTCAAGATAAAATATCATGTTTTGGCTTTTATTCCTATTGTTACTATTTGGTTATTTTTAAATGTTATTTTGCTCTTACAGTATTTTCCTCTGTTGGAATATTCACATACATATCCCAGTTCCCTTGTAATGTTCATTTTATTTGAATCTGAATAAGAAAATGCTATTATGTGAATTGGAAGAATTCATAACAGTGAGTTTTAGTAGCTGCTTTGAGAGTCTTCTTTTCAAAATTTAATAACATTTTCCTTCACTTTATTATTATTTTTTTTATAATGAGCATTTCCAACAATATCACTAGTAGGAAATATTCTTCTGATACTTTCTTTGAGGCAGGGACTATGAAGTCCCAGTTGAACTCAGCTGTCCCTCCAGCTCTCTTCGGACACTCCTTTTAGCATATAAATCCAGATTCTGCACCTAGCTTCAACAGTCACAGCTTAGTGACCTTGAGACTGTAAGGTTGGACTATACTGTGTTCCCTTTTTAAAGTTACAATCCCCTGACCTTTAGGTTCTGGAAAATGCGTCCAACATTTTCTTTTTTCTTTTTTTTAGAAAAATGGAATTATTTGAGTTTATGCTAAAAACCTATTGCTTTACATCATGTGAAGCACAAGGTTTTTTGTTTTTGTTTTTGACAGGCTAGTCACTTAGTATTTGTTCTGCACTGTGCCAGGCACTGCAGGGAGCTCAAGAGAAAGTAAATTACAGTTGCTGTTCTCGAAAATCATGTCGTTTACTTGGGTAGTTTAAATAAATGCTTTCAAAACAGGGAGTCCAGGGATGAGTTTCAGGCATGCACATTATTGTAACCATACTAATCCTTCCCCCACCCCCCTCCTCTGGGGAGTTCACCTCAAACTCTCATTAGATTCTAAAATAACTTTGTTTAGAAAAAACGATTAAGAATCACAGAAGTAGAGAAATAAATAGATAGCAGTCTGTGTAATTCTGATTCCAAATGGACCAGGAATTCGAAGAAGAAACATCAGTGTGGCCTGAACAAATGCAGAAAAGCGTTGTAGCAGGTGGGGCCCTGGAGAATTTGATATGCGGAGGAGAAGCTAAACAGAATTCCAAACAAAAGTTTTGAAAGTCATCTACCTCCTTAATTTGGAAACAATACATGCGACAAACTGTGTTTTTGATATAAGAACATCAATAAATAAATAAAATGAAATATATGAAGCTATACAAACCTGAGTAAGGATTTTGGCTTTGTCATTTACTAGGTGTGTGGTCAAACTCTCTTCAGAAAGTCAGTTCTCTTACCTGTAAAATCGAATAGTAATACCTCTGTCATAGAAGTAGCATGAATATTAAATAAGATAATATGTAAAAAGCTACTGGCAGACTTACTTGTTCATGTTAAAAGTTCTGTACGTATAATTTCTCTTCTCTTTTAGATTCCAAGTGCACCAGAGTGCAGATCATAATATGTGGGGTAACTAGTCATGAAAGATAGAAGTTGACTGTTGACTGGACTTTTTGGAGAAAAGATCATAGACACATGCAAAGAACTGATTGGATTTCAAAAAGCAGCAGAAAAGTTGATGGGCATTTTAGGAGGAGAACAATAAAGCAAAGGTATAGATAAAGGAAATAGTATAATGTGAGTAACTCCAGGAACAAAGAAGACCCCAGGTCCTTTGCACAGGCTTGGAGGAAGGCTCAGTTCTTCACACTACTTAGGCTTTGAGCAAATGTTACCTCTTTGGGGTGTAATCCCTTATCTGCAATATTATTCTCTAACGTTTTCTTGTCCTGATTTGTTTTTCTCACTAACACAGCAGCAGCACGTTATAGAACAAAGGCTCAAGAGGGAAATACTTAGTCTGTTTTGCACACTGCTATATCCTTGCTGCTAGAACAGTGCCTGGTATTTATTAAATACTGTCTATATATTCATTGAATAAATGAATAATGCCTGAAAGATATTTAGGAACAAGAACCCACCATATTTAATGATAGATTGGCTGTAGAGTATGAAAGAGGCAAGGGTCAAAGTTGCCGACGGTCCACAATTTTATCTTGTAAATTTGTTTTTCATTTGTTTGTTTAGTAATCTTTTATTAAAATATGTCTATCCATAGGTGGTTTTGAGTTTCTAAGCCAAAATGTCAAAATAATTCTCCTTTTGATTGAATATTGTACATATTATTCCATCAGATTTTGAAAGTCATTCTGCTTCAAATTAAAATTTTAGTTGGGTGAAGTGCAAATGTAAGTTAGATTTATTAAATTACCTGATTTTTCTTTCAGTTTACCTTAAGCTATGGTCTATGAAATTAAACTTTCATAAACAATATGTATATTTGTGGGGGGAGTTACTTTGGGTAAGGGAAAATAGATTTATAAATAAAGAAGTCATAATTCAGTTGGATTCTGTCGATGAAAAAATCTTTTTCCTAGAGGAGATTTTAAATGACCAAGTGCTCCGTGTCTTCGCATCACCACTGTGCTTTTATGCTTTTATGATCCGGTGCAGGAGAATGGACTAATGCCCTGTGATGGTCATGGGCAAGACTAAACTTCAGAATCAAAATACAAGTGAATTAGAGAGGTTTTTTTCTCTCTCATCTCTTTATTATAGTTGAATTTGTAAAACTGAGTTTCTGAAATTTAGGTGACAGTTTTTCATAAATAATGGGCAACCCATGTATTCCTAGTCACTCTAAACTCCATTGGAAGGGAGGCTAGATATGATATTTGGAGCTGGAGGTGGGGAGGTGGGGTTGCGATGTGGGGAATTAAATAGGCCAGGGTTTCTGGCATAGGATGGTGTGATTCCTTTATAAATACAAACCCTAAATGCAAGAATAGTTTGGAAGATTACACCTATAATGCGGATATATTTCATTTCTTTGGAAAATTGTAAGTAAAATAGTGGTTTTAATGATCACATGGTCATAGCTGTATATCTAAATGACTAATACATTTGGATCAAGGTTGGGAATTCAGTGTCCAAGAGATAACGCGGAGATCTTTTCTTATGATAATTAAATACATTCAACTTACTGGCCCAAATCCCTTGCTATGAAAATTGTGATTAATGTCAGTACATTAATTTTAAACACTGAAATTTGTCAAATGATAGACACCATCAAGTGTGTATATTCACTTTGAATAACCCAGCTCTTCAAATATTGGTAGATATAAAATTATAAGCATCATTTTCTGTCATATCATGTGCTTCTTATTTTGGGTGTCTTCTGAACTATACTTCATTACTTATTTTTTATTTTTTTTGTTTTTAGATTCAGGTGTACAAAGCAATGTAATAGTTAGCATTTAAACCCCTCATAAAGTGATAACTCACCCCCCAAGCTATTACCCCTCTGACATCTTAAATAGCTGTTACAATACCATCGACTATCTTCCCTATGTTATACTCCACCTCCTGTGACTATATATACCTATATATTTAGTTATAGTTGACAGTCAACATTATTCTACTTCAGCTCTTTAAGTGTATAGCACAGTGGTCAGGCATCTACAAAGTCTATGAAGTGATCCCCCTGATAAGTCCAGTGCCCATCTGGCACCTTACATGATCTTTACAACATTGTTGATTATATTCCCCATACTGCATTAACTATTAATTTGTATTTCTTAATGCCTTCACCTTTTTCGCCCTGACCCCAACCCCATTGCTGTCTACCATGCTGATAGATCTAGTACCTATCTGGCACCATACCTAGTTATTACAATATCGTTGACTATATTCCTTATGCTATAACCTTCATTCCCTGACTACTGTATAATACCCAATTTGTTCTTCTTAATCCCTTCCTCTTTCACCCATCCTTAACCCCCACCCCCCATCTTAAAGAAGTCCCTCTAAGATTCCTTGTAATACTGGTTTGGTGGTGATTCTCCTTTCATCACCATATACTTGACCCTCTTTACCCTCTTTTACCACTTCCCCTCCTCTTTTACTTTCTAGTAACCACTAAACTGTGTCTATGAGTTTTTGTTTATTTGTTTGTCGTGTCCGTTTGTTGCTTTTAGTTTTATATTCCACATATGAGTGAGATCATATTGTTCTTGACCTTTTCGGTCTTACTTATTTTGCTTAGCATAATAATCTTAAGATCCATCTATGCTGTCTCAAATAGCAGTATTTCATCTTTTCTGATGGCCAAGTAATATTCCATTGTATATATGTACCACATCTTTATCCAATCATCTATCAAGGGATACTTTGTTTGCATGTCTTGGCTACTGTGAATAATGCTGCAATGAACATAGGGGTACATATATATCTTTACGGATAAATATTTTCAGATTTTTTGGGTAGATACCCAGATGAGAGACTGCTGGGTCACGTGGTAATTCTACTCTTAATTTTTTGAGGAAACTCCATACTGTTTTTCACAGCAGCTGCACCAATTTACTTTCCCACCAGCAGTGTATAAGGATTCCTTTTTCTCCACAACGTCTCCAATACTTGGTATTACTTGTCTTGTTGATAATAGCCATTCTAATAAGTGGTATCTCATTTATTCTTTGTCTTTCAAAATAAATAATAAGTTGAACTCAGGTTTCCTGCTTAAACTACATTGATTCTGCTTTGTGTAGATTTGAGAATTTTCCATGGTGTTTTAATTTCCTGTCACTAGAATATCAATGCAATGCTGATCATCAAGAAAAGACTGAATATTTGTATACTGTAGGTAGTTGTTAGCAATACTGCCCACATTTTCAAATTTTTAGTTTTGGTATGGTGACTTTTTATCAGTAACCATTCTTTACATAGTTAAGGTGACTTTTTATCAGTAAACATCCTTTGCATGGTTACAATTAATTCAAAAGTAATGTACTTAAGATTTCTATCAGACTGTTGGTCTCTTTATGATCAATTATATGGTTGTTATGTATTTTAATGGCTTGTTACATTTTGTGGTACTTGTGTTATGCCTACTTCTGAGCATTATCACCTGTTAACAGTTGCGAAAAAAATTCAGGTACATTCTGATTGCACAAGTAAGTGGAAAACATAGGTAGGAACTTGCAGTTGAGGAGTAAAGAAAGGAAATACTGGATCAAAGATAAATAAGCATCAGGAAAAAAATGGGGAAAAATATAAAACATAGAGTAGAATTTTTAGATGAGCTAGAATTAACATGGAATGTCCGAACTTGAGATAGTAATAAAACACAGAGACAAGGCAATTGTAGGAAGGGTTAACAAAGCACAAAAAATTTGAATATTTAAAAAAATCTTCTGTTTTTTAGAAGTCTTATTAAATTAAATGTAATTTTCAGCAGTTGTTGCTATCAAGGAGGAATTATCTTTATATTTAACTCAGAGAACTTTACTTCAATTGAAATATTTTTCTTAATATTTAATAGTTGGAGAATCATTGTAAATTATGAATAATATTTTATAAGCATAGAGTAGAATTGGATACTGCTCTTTAAGATATTAATATTTTTGGTGGTTTATTTTTTCATATTACATAAAGTGATAAACTTAATTGTAAAGAAATTATAACAGACATTTTACATTTTAATAGGAAAGTTTCTAAAAATTTTTTAAAGATACAAAATTTAGTGTGAATTGAATGGAGTATTCAACTTTTTCATGATTTTCATTATCTTGTCTATAGGATGTCTATTTTTTTAAACAAGTGTATTTAAAGATCGTCTAATTTTCCATACAACACTGATAGGGTGACTTGTTGAGGGAACTTTAAAAATGAAATCGCTGTGTTTGCTGCTTATATGTTTGCTGTAATATTTGTTGGAGCATTAGATTTGAGGTTTAAGGCAGAGAGTGAATAGAAGGGGCTCATGGACCAAGTTGCTGTAGATCTGGCCCACAAATTTTAATTCTATAGCTAATATAAATTGCAACTGTATTTTAAAAAATTTTCCATTAGTTGCCAAGTAGTAGTTTCACTTAAAAGCAAAGCAAAACAAAACAAACCTGAGTTAATTGGCATCTTTTGAAAAGCTGGAATATGTCGCTACACAGGGCCCAGTGTTTGCCTGAAGCTGATGGCAACCCCTTTAGATCAGCCTGTGTGGTCCAGTTTAGTGCACATCCTTCCTTACTGTACACTCACCTGTCTGCTGCACTTAATTATGTCACTTACCTGGTCTCTTTAGACATTTGAGTTTGTGACCCATTTTAAGGAACTAAACTAAAATGATGAAGTTATTATGACTTTCTTTCTGAAAACGCAAAACCATTTAGTGTTATGAATGCATTGTGGTAGTTAATTATAAAATGTAATTAGTGGACACTTTGATGATAAAGGCAACTAGACAAAATATGAAAATATTTTTAAAGTGTACTTTTTTAATTTTATATTTTATACTTTTATCTGTATTAATTTCATCTTCTTACTTTCCTGGTTTATTTTCTTTTATTTTCTATCAGTTAAAGATGACTATGAGGTTACTTTTTTTTTAGTTTTTATTTATTAATGATGCTACTCAAGTCTATAAGATTTTCTCTGAGTAAATCTTTAGCTATTTTTAAAGAAATATTTTTTACTTTTAAAAATACACTTTGTAAATTTAGTTTTGATTACTTCTTTGACCCAGGTGTTAAGAAAAACATTTAAAAAATGCCATTGTAGCAAACATTTCACTTATTTTTTTTATCATTTCTATTTTTATTGGTTAGTCACCTGTAAAATTTCTTCTTTTTAAAATACATTGAAAATTTTTGATTGCTAACTAGATGATGCATTTTTATAAATATTCCTTGGTCATATGGCATGATTAGAAATTCAGTATTTATAGTGTAAAACATAATTAGATAGATACAGAAATAAATGGAAAATATGGATGACAAAACTAAGCTTTTAAGTTGTATTTTTCAGAAAACTTAGTCCTTAAAAATTGATTTTGTTCTGTACTCTGTTATATTCTAAAAGATATAAATTACCACCTCATACTATAATTGTATGTTTATCAAAGTCACTGTGTACTTTAGGTTGAGTTTTTATATTTAACTGCAAAGTTTATAGATCTTTGTAAATTGTGTCTCTTACGATTAGATCATGTGCCTCTTGTCCTATTGAATGCTTTAACTTTAAATTCTACTGTACTAATGTTGCCACTTTTGATTTGCTTGTTTAATTTGTCTAGTAGCTGAACATCATTTTATTTTTTAATGGTTTGCTTTATGTGTGCTAGTAAAGAAAAGAAACCAAATAGAGCAGGGTTTTGTTTTGATGATTTTTTTTTCTTCTGTAATAGGGGAAGTCAGCCAAATCATTCACATTTAGTGTAAAATAATACTAGCTTTATTGTATGACTTTTATTTCTGCTTTCTGAATTTTCTAGTTATTTTTCATTCTTATTTTTTTCTCATATAGAGTGATAAGGGATTTCTTTCCTCTAAACTGATAAATTTAGAACTTTTAGTATATCTTTCTGTTTTGCTGGTGCTTACCTTCCTATTTACATCATTAGTTTTCAGAACTATTTATATTATGTTTATAATGTTCTTCTGTCCACAGGAAGATAACTTATAGAATAAATGTATTTCCCACTTTTCCCTAACTCACTTCTAGTCTCTAGATTTTTAGGAAATATCTTAATATTCTTAATTCTAAACTTATTAAGCTTTCTCTTTTAATGTATCACTTTGTATTTTAAAATTTACTTAGTGACAATGTCAGATTTTGACAAATCTCAATGAAAACGCATATACTACTGGTGACAGTGAAAATTGGCATTACCTGGTAGAATGGATATTTATTAAAATACAATAAATTGATATATTTACCTTTGTATATTCTGTGTAGATACTATTGAATCAGGAAATAGAAATACAATTGTTCATAGCAGCACTGTTTGTAACTACTAAATACCAGAGTTTTCTAACAGGAAAATGGACAAATTGGGCAAGGGGTTCATACAACGGATTATGATTCTGCATTGAAAACATGCATAAATGTAAGGGGCCTATTACTGCATAAAAAGTAAGTTTCAGAAAATTGTGTACAGTCTAATATCAGTATTTATAAATCTTAAAGACAAGAAAAGCAAATAAGATATAGAGATATACACCCATATTTTTATAGAACATCAATTCAGAAAAAGCAAGCAAATAATAGTGGTCACTACAGTGAGGAAGAGGTATTGTAGCCTGGAGACATAGTGTTAGGACAGTCAAGTGGTCAGTTCAGGGATATTCATTTTCTTATAGTGCTTTATAACTTTTATATATGTGACATATAAGTAAAAACATTACATTAAAAAGATTTCCAAAAAAGAATTGTTTATTTATGACATAGCATATCAATTGTCAGCTTCTTCATGGACGGTCATCCCTATAGATTTATCTATGTGTTTTACAAGGCTCATAGCTCACCTCTCTTTTTCTCTCTTCATCTTTTCCTATCCCAAGGTTTCTGGTCTTGTCAGTTGATATTTGGTAACTTCTCACATATTTATTCAGATGGGAATACGTGAGTGACATAGTCTCAGAATCTGTGCATATCCAGAGATATACTTTTTGTATTTTCCTATGTGACAAGTGTCTCATCTGGGTATAGGTATTTATTTATTTATTTATGTATTTATTTATTTATTTATTTATAAATTAAAGTTTATTGGGATGAAAATGGTTAGTAAAGTTACATAGGTTTAAGGTGTACAATTCTGTAAAACATCATCTATATATCATATTGTGTGGTCACCACCCAGAGTCAGTTCTCCTTCCATCACCATGTATTTGATCCCATTTACCCTCATCTACCACGCCCTCTGAAGGCACCGGATTTCCTCTGATCTTGTAAGCTAAGTAGGATCAGGCCTTGTTAGTACTTGGGTGGGTATAGGTTCTTGATTACAGTCCTTTTCTCTCAGTGGTCCGTGAATATTAGCTTCTTCTACCTTTTGGGATTTCAGGTAAGTTTGAATGTCAATCTGATTCTTTTCATTGCAAAAGTTACTTAGTTTCTATGGAAGCTTAGAAGAGTTAACCCCATCTTGGAAATTCAGAATAATTTATCAGAATACATATGAAAACAAGGTGTATTTATTTCATTAGTCCTTTCTGGGATGTGGTGAATCTCTTCAATCTGCAGCTCAAATGTTTCTTTAGAAAATGTTTTGTCTATTGTTGGCTTGATTATTTTCTCTCCTCCATCTGTTCCTTTTCCTTCAGCTGAAACTCTTATTATTTGCATACCAAGCCTCTTGTACTTTTCCTTCAGACTCTTGACTTTTCTCCCATGATTTTTTTTATATTGTATTCTTTTCTCTGTTTTGAGATGTTCCCGTTCATTGATCTTTCCCAATTCTTAAACGTTGTCACCTTCTCTTTCATTTCCTTTACTGGTTCTTTTTTTAAGTTCCAGATTATTTTTTAAGGCTTAAAGGATATGATCTTATTGCCTTTTATTAGTGTCAAGTTATCATCAGACTCTTCCTAGTGAACTATTTAAAATAAAAACCTTCCGTTTGGAATCTTCTGCTTTAAAGTCCTCCTACAGGTTTCTGGGTTCCATTGCCTGTTGGTAGCCATCAGTTCAGGTTCTTAGGGTCTCATAAGTGCTGGCCAACCAGGGAAGGGTATAAGCCCAGTAGCTTTTTGTTCCTTTGGGCCTATGGTGAATAGACGGGGGTTTCAAATCTGATGAGGCATCATGAAGGAGCTTCTTGGGTGCTCCCACACCTGCTGGGGTGCAACTCAAACTTTAACACTCACTTAACTTCAAAGAGGGTAACAGTATGGCCCCAATTATGGCTCTCCTATAGATTATCAGACCCCACATCAGCATGAGCTCCCTAAAATAACTCACAGATCTCTAATGATGAGATTATCTCTGGGTGCTCCAAGGCTCAATGACTCACCCCAGGACTCTGGTTTCTGGACTCTCATGAACACAGAGTAGAATGAAAAGTTTGTCTGAGAAATTGTGAAAGTAATATGGAAATATTACTTTGGAATGATAGTTACCGAAAAGTTACATGGCTATATCTGACCGTTTGGATTTCAGCTGAATTGCTTACAGAAAAATGCTTAAGTATCCATGCCCAACAAAACTATCTCAGCCTTGACACTATCACATTGGATTTGTGAAAACACCATTTCCTATTTGGTTTAGAATGGATTTAAGCAAAAAAAAAAAAAAAATCCATTTACAAAAAGCTGTGAGGGCTTGGGCGGGCAAGTGGTAATTGCTGGGTTTATGAAATTCAGCAGCTGTTTTGCAATGGATAAGTTAAAGGCTTAGTCATGGTAAAAAGTAGTCCCAATTCTGAACTTAGTTTTAAAATAATTGCTTCTAAGGTGGTTAAACAACAATATTAGAGAAACTGTTCTAGAGACTGTGGAGGATTAAAAGGAAGAAGATGGAACAGACTCCTTCTCTCGCTCCTAAACAGTCTTCAGTTATTATGCAAATATATATAATTATTTTACATAGCTATAATCAGGACAAAATTTTAGCCATTCTATTCTTTCCTCCTCTAATTTTTAATTAAAATTTGCTCTCAAAGTGACTATCATAAGATAATATAAGGCACTAAGTAGTTGGGGAGGTGGAATGGCTAAAGAATGGACATGGATGTTTCCGAAACTATTAAAAATTATGAAACAGGAGGGAGAAATACATCATCACAGTGAAGTTAGGAAAGGCTATGCCAGGTAAGGGTATAATCCTGAGAGCAGATACCTCATTTTATGTTGTTCCAGACCCCTTCCTAAATGCTTTATTTGTATTATCTTTTTATCCTATAATAACTCATTAACTTAAAAACTTGTTCTCTATTTAGTGGACGTAGAACCTAAAGATCAGAGAGGTTAAGTAGCTTGCCCAAGGTCACATGAGTCCATTGCATATCTGCTTTTTAAAACACTAGTCATTCTGCGTCAAAATCCAAATTGTTAATTAATTTTTCTTGGATGTATTCAGTTAGCTTCTGAGAGGTCATTTTATAAAGAGGTAGGTGGAAAATAACTCAAAATATTGTACCAAATAATATGCTTGATATTTATTCATTGATTTATTCAGCAAACATTCTTTTTTAATATCGATTGAAGTAATGTGTCAGCTCCCAGAGGTTATAGGCCTGAAGACAATTCTAGTACTTCATTTTCTACTCTGCAATTGTTTTCTTTTTCTTCCCTGTTTTTTTTTTTTTCTTTTTTCTTTTCAAGTTGTGTGGTGTGAATGCAGAATTTTAAAATAAATTAGGTTTATATACAGGATTCTACTTGCTGCTTTCAGAAAATAAGAGTGCCTGGAGAGCTTTGTTTTAATTTAATATGTATAAGGTAAAAGTGATTCTCTTGCTGGTTTTCCTGAATATTTTAGGAAAGGTAAAAATCATTGACTTAGGCCTTATTTTTTTATATGTTCTCACAGATAACTCTAAAATTCACGTTCTTTGTGGTTGCCATCATCATATTCCTTCTTTCTTGACTTTTAAACTGAAAAATTATAGCTGTGTCATGTGAAAAATATTTGCAAAAATCACATTCAAATAAATGGGTGCATTTCTAGTTTTCCCTCTGCTCGTCAGCTGAAATCATAAATCTACCAAAGATTGACTAGCCATGTCATTAGTCAGATTAGCCTTAGATAACTGTTTCTTTTTTTGACAGAGGGTTAGTAAAATAGACTGAACATTTCAGACAATACATAGAATATGGAAAATATTATTTTAGTTTTTTGTGTATTTTGATTTTATAAGCTTCACAATAAAAACTCTTATAATGAGTGATTATCTCTACTCTTTCAAATCTATTCGTATTCTCATGTTATATTATTTTTTGGTTTATCTTCTTAATGTAAAAGCAAAAGTAAGAATTAACATTAAAGTTTCTGACAAAAATAGACTTGATTCTAAAAACTATTATTCATTAGTACTTTTAGATGTTTGCTTAATACTGGCTTTCCCTAACTATTAACATGTGTTGAATTAAAAATGCATTATTGAAATCGAATGTATGAATTGTTTTGTTGCTATCAGCTTTCTTCATAGTAATATAAGGATTGTATCTAAATTATAAGAGGTATTAAATGACATAATTAATGGACCCAGCCCTGTGCTTGATGCAGAATTGATATTCAATCAGTATCAGTGGTGATGGTGGTATTTTTTTATTTACTTCATATTTCATTGAGAAAATTGTACCAATCTGAAAGAAATCTATGTGTGCTTTTATCCACTTATTTTTGTCTATTACCTGTATCCTTATCTTTTGCTTTTTCTCCTATTTCTATAATTGTACTTTTCTTCCTCCTATCTGATAATAATCTCTACTTATTTAGTAAATCCCACTCATGTCATCTCCTCAATGACACCTCTTCAGCAATTCCTTCT
Organism: Rhinolophus sinicus; assembly: GCF_057876585.1. Classification (NCBI taxonomy): domain Eukaryota; kingdom Metazoa; phylum Chordata; class Mammalia; order Chiroptera; family Rhinolophidae; genus Rhinolophus; species Rhinolophus sinicus. Next base: position 71,727,970 of record NC_142501.1, on the reverse strand, counting down.
TCCTTCTCGGGTATCACTGCTTTCTCTCTTACCACTATAACAATTCTCATCAGCATAGAAACACTATAATTTATTTCAGCCACCACCTTATTTCTTTGTTCTCTTTTGAGAAAAAGATTTCTCCAAAGAGTTGTTCACATTTCTTCTCTATGTTCCCTGTCCTACCAGTCTTGAACCTACCACTCTCAGTTTTTCAAACCTCAGTTTTAGAGAATGCTCTTTTCAGAGTCACAGTGACCTCTAGTTGCTAAAACTAAGGTGAAATCGTTGATTCTGACAACCTAACATTTATCAAGAGCTTTTGGCATGATTGATTATTCCGTCCTGCTTGAAACATTTGTTTTGCAGATCATCTGTTTTCCCTTTTACCTTCTGTCTGCTCCTTCTCAGCCTCTTGATGATTCCCCCTCTGCCTAAATCCTAAGGATTGAGTTCTCTCAATTTTTCATTCTCAACACTTTATTTCTTAGGTGATCTCTTCCAGTCTAAAATTTAGATTCTATTTTTATGGGGACACATACACTTCTATTAGCCAAACTCTGGATTCTTGCATTCAACTGTTCTAATTGACATATCTTCCTAGTTGCCTTATAACCACTATTAAAGACTTAACATGCCCATGAATGAAATTATGATAATCTCTAACCCAGCTCCTCTGAAAGTTCTCCCTCTCAAGATACGGCAACTTTATCCTGTGATTTGTGGCCAAAAACACTGGATCAAGTTTAACTTTTTTTTTTTTTTTTTTACTCCCTATATTCTATTCCTTAGGAAATTCTATTTGCTCTGCCTTCAAAATATGTCTAGAATTTGATACTTCTCTCCATCTCCACCACCTCTACCCAAGTCCAAGCTAATATGTCACCTGCATTTGTAAAATAGCCTTTTAACCAGCCTCCCTGCCTTGGCCTTTTCCTCTTAATCCACTCTTGACCAAAACACCCTTCAGCTCAAAATCCAACAAAGGCATCTCATTACTTTCAAAGTGAAAACCAAAGTCCTTCCAAGGATCTGTGGACCTAGGCCCCCATTGACCTCCAACTTCAATTCTATGAGTCTATCCCTTTGTTCATACTGCTCCTGCCATTTTCTTATTCCCTGAAGAAGTTAAGCATTCTTTGGCCTCAGGGCCCTTGTACTTGCTGTTCCCTTTGCTAGAATGCTGTTTACCCAGATGTCCACATATTTCACATACTCGCCTTCTCTAGCCTTCTCCTTAAATGTCATCTCTACCATAAGGAGATTTAGAATAATAAATATTCACTCCCTGTATACCTAGACTTTCTTATTCCACTTATTTGCTTTATTTTTCTCCACAGAAATGACATGCTACAGATTTTACTTGTTGATAATGCCATATTTTGACTTCTTCACTAGAATACAATCTCCCTGAGGGCAGGGGCTTTGGTATGCTTTGATAGATCAGGGCCTGACATAAGGTAGGCACTCAAAAACTATTTGTTGAATAAATGGATTATAGTAATTACCATTAATATTGAGAACATGTTTCTATTACTTAAAGGGAGTACACCGTTCTGGTAAGATTCTGCCTAGGTTTAAATTCTAGCTCTATCATTTATTTTATGTGACCTTTGGTGAGTTACTTAACTATTCTGTGTGTCAGTTTGCTTTATTTGTGAAGATAAAGAAACCAATATTTGGAAAGCATTTAGAACAGGACCTGACACATATAAATCCTAGATAAAAGTTTACTTTTATTTTTATTACATTCACATCTGAACTAGACTTATTTCAAAACTATGCTCAGAAGTAAAATATATTGATATATTGGTGGTTATAGGACTACAGTTTGATTATACTCAATATACAGGTTATATTGTATATAGATTACAGTTTGATTATACCTAATCATTAATATTCTTTCTCTCAGGTCTTGTTTTGGGAGGGAACATGCTGTACCAGTCCCCATATATGAATATCACATTGTATAATGAGTGTGGGTTTGGAAATCAGGTTGCAGTCTCTGTTCTCCCACTAGATGTGTAGCTGTAGGTTACTAATATTAAGCTTGATTCACCTCATTTTAAAATGGGGAGTTTATGCACCATAAAGGTCTGGTATAATAAGCAAATGAGGGAACAAATATAGAGTACCTTGCAGAATGGTTGATAATAAATAAACCAATAACTCAGTAATGAGTTATTGGTAGTGAAAGGTAAGGATCAATCCCCAAGGAATACAACTATTGCCTTTGCTTCAGTATCTTATAGAAAGTTGGGGTGGTCAGTTAGCTCAGTTGGCTAGAGCATGGTGCTAATAGCACCAAGGTTGCTGGTTCGATCCCCGCATGAGCCATTGTGAGCTGTGCCCTCCTTAAAAAAAAAAAAGAAGAAGAAAGAAAAAAAAAAGAAAGTGACTGGTAGAATTTTATGAATAGCTATATTTTCAGTTTTAAATACAATGGATAAAGACAAACTTTTCAGGCCTTCCTTAACAATACTACTTAACAACAATAAGGAAAGAAAAAAATCCAAGCATTTGGGAACTATATTAGCATACTCATATATAGAACCCATAGTCTAGTGTGACTCATGGTTGGAAATTTCCAATTGCATTCATTGGCTTGTTTGTTTTCCGTGGAGTTAGGTTTAACCTTTTCAATGATCTTCATTTAGAGAGCCTATGATTTGTCCTTGGAGATTATTTTCAAGCAATTCAGTACCCTTTTAGAAAAAGCTGGAATGTGTCTTCAACAATCTCAACCTCCCCTCCTGGAATCCTGGTTCTGCTTGTCCTGCCTGCACTCACTGAGACATCTCATGTCCCAGTGTTCTTCCTCCAACCATGAATGAAGACCTACGCTGAGGAAAATATTAGCTACTATATATATATATATATATATCTCATAGGAGAGGTTCAAATCATAACATTCTAATTCATATACTGCTATTGCAAACAAATTGTCTTATAAAACTGAAGGCATTGTTCTCTGTTAAAAGACATGTTATGTAAACATGTGTAGGAAAGGATGTATTCCATGGGCAGTGGCACTTTCTGAAACCTCCTAAAAGCTCATCATGTTAGTGAGAACCTAATTTTTTCTGCACTGCCCCTAAGTAGCTCTATTAAGACACAAATCATTGATCTTAAAAACATATACATATATAATAAGAAATTTAAATGTATATAAGTTATGGACAAGAAAATATATAGACAGAAACATATATGTATATTTATATAGAAATATGTAATATAATTAGAAATATATATGTATATATAATTTAAAGTATATGTATATATAATTAGAAATGTGGGTGCATATACACATGCCGGCATATAATTAGAAATCCTACTTTTCTTTAGCTGTTGGTAATAAATATTATGGAAGGAGTTCTAAAAAATACAGGCCTTGAAGAAACTTCCAGACAACAATTGCATTCCATAGCTTTTTATTAAGGGCCATTTTGGCCACTGGCTTGTTTTGTTTCTGGGCTAGCTACTGGGCCTCTCCCAAATTAGAGGTACGTGAGCAGTACAGATGTCACCTTAGTCATCTAATTTGCATCTAACGATTATATTTGAAAAACTAATCTAAGTGATGGAACTTTCCTCTGGAAAAGAAGAGTCAAGTCGGCCTTACTACATAATTCTCTCTTTTGTTCCTACTCACTTTTGGAAAATATCTCTTTTTCCTTCTCTCTCAATTTCTATGCATACACAGAACTATGGCTATTTAGAAAAAGCTTCCACCACTGCTCTGAGAGAAGAGCTGCTTGTTTCAGGAAGATAACCTGATTCCTTCTTTTCATGTAAAGAATTTGGGTGAGAATAAAGATGCAGTCTTGTTGCCTGAGAGCTTCATACACTCTCGCTTGATGAAATCACCCTGTGACACAACACAGCATGAGAGCAATGCATGCGGAGAAATTATTCTTGACATATCCCTTGGGCCGTTGACTTTCTTGTGCTGAGCAGTCCATCGAGATGTACTATTATTATTTCCCATTTGATTATGTGTGTGCATATGCTGTCAGTTTGCATTGCTAGGATAAGCAATTTGAATTTGATGATTTGGTGTTTTAAGTGCTGTCTCTTCCTCTTAAATGAAATCTCATTTTCTAGCAATTTCAAGGCTTGTTAAATTAGGCCACAGATGAATATATATGCAATTTTTATTATCCTTTCCTGTTCTTACTCTCATTTTCCCTGGTGTTGAAGATAAGAACGAACTCCACAGAATTTCTAGTACTAATCCTAACACTTTGAAAAATCTGCATTGAAGTGCACAGTATGGGACCCTTATTTTTTGGTCCTTTTAATTTTCTAAGAAAGAAGTATATTTACATTAATTAGCTATTAGGATGAAAAGGTGATCTTATGGACTAGTCAAGTTTTCTCTCTTTAGAAATGTTCTTTCTGTGGCAATCAAGGTTTCTTTATGCTCACACACCGAATCAAATAATTTTTGTTGTTGTTGCCATGTTTGATTTAGAGTGCACTCTCCATGGGTGTAATAGACAAAATGGCCAACTCTGAAACAAAGTGTGACTTCTTTGCCAATCGTATCAAAACTTCCTTTACGTATTCCCAGGATAGTTCCAACCTGTGACATTGCCCCAGAATGAATTAGCATCTCTGAACACTATGTGACCTGGAATTTGACCATTCTCATCAAAGTGAAAAAAAAAATTAATTGTAATAGTCATATTTTTGTCAAGTAAAACTTGATAAAAATGCCTTCTTGTACTGGATTGAGTTTCTGAATAGGTATGTGGGACATGGGTTATAAATCTCTTTAACATGAAAGCTAGTCTTATCAATTTTGTGTATATGTGGGCTTTGCAATTCCAACACAAGGAGCCTAAAAGTACATTTGTGAAAGCCTCATGTCCAAAATGACAAATGAATCTGCCATTAAAATAAGAATTCACAGTTGAAACATTAATTTATAATTATCAATATACTTGTAACAGAGAAGAGGAAACATCTTCCTCTTAAATGTATTTTCTTTTCCTAAAAACAAATTATCTTACATAGTTAAGTGTTATAACTTACTCATATGTCAGAATGTGATTGAAGATATCTCTCAACCAGCTATACTCTGGGGGCTAATTTCCTTTTCCAATATAAATAGAAAACTGTTTAGCATATACGTAGGTGAATCTGGCTAACTATTTTTTCAATACAGTTACAGTTGCCCAGAAAAACCAGAAATTGTTGTAAATTATAACATATTCACAACATACAGGATACGTTTGTTTACTCTTCTTTAACCTATTAACTAGTAAGTTCTAATAAGTTACAGTTAAAAATATATTTTGATATATCTACACATATGTGATAAATGTAAATAAAGTAATATATAAATATTATTACCGTGTTTCCCCCAAAATAAGACCTAGCTGGACTATCAGCTCTACTTCGTCTTTTGGAGCAAAAATTAATATAAGACTCGGTCTTATTTTAATATAATATAAGACCTGGTCTTTAATATAATACAATATAATAATATAATATAATATAATATAATATAATATAATATAATATAATATAATATAATATAATATAATATAATATAATATAATATAATATAATATAATATAGTATAATACCTGGTCTTATAACCAGGTCTTATATTAATTTTTGCTCCAAAAGACGCATTAGAGCTGATGGTCCGGCTAGGTCTTATTTTCGGGGAAACATGGTAGTTCTCAAAGCTACGTTGGTAAATACAGAAATCAGAAACAATTTAAATATTATATATATATATATATATATATATATATATATATATATATATATATATATATATAAACTTTGTATACTAAAAATGAAGTGATATATGAGGTCTCACAATTACATTCACATACTTGTTGCAACGATGTTGCTAATAACTTTTTTCGATATCAGAGGGCTTATTCATTATGAATTTGTACCAACTGTACAAACAGTTAACCAAGTTCACTATCTGGAAGTGCTGAAAAGGCTGCATGAAAAAGTTAGATGACCTGAACTTTTCGCCAACAGTCCATGGCTTTTGCATCACGACAATGCACCAGCTCACATGGCACTGTCTGTGAGGGAGTTTTTAGCCAGTAAACAAATAACTGTATTGGGACACTCTCCCTACTCACCTGGTCTGCCCCCAAATGACTTCTTTCTTTACCCAAAGATAAAGTAAATATTGAAAGGAAGACATTTTGATGACATTCAGGACATCAAGGGTAATATGACAATAGCTCTGATGACCCTTCCAGAAAAAGAGTTTCAAAATTGCCTTGAAGGGTGGACTAGGCGCTGGCATCAGTGCATAGATTCCCAAGGGGAGTACTTCGAAGGTAACTGTAGTGACATTCAGCAACGAGGTATGCAGCACTTTTTCTATGATGAGTTCGTGAACTTAATTGTCATACCTCATATGCAACGTCACTTTGTAAAGTTAAAACATTTTTAAATATTAAGTTTTTATTTGTAATATAATTTAAATTTGATATAAGTAGCTTGGAAAACTACATTTCCTTTCTTTTCATTTGCCATCCAAGAGAATTAGATATTTTAACACTTAGAGACTTCTAAAAGAAAGTAGTTAATTGTGGTTAATTGATTTGATCAGATTTGCAAAGGTGATAAGGACTTAGGTTCCGACTTCCTCTTAGTAATTATGGACTATAGAAATCACCCAATTACTTAAAGTATAGAAGCGGAAACATTTTTATTAAAGTAAATCTTATGATGAACTCCAAGAATGAGAAAGACAACTGCAAAGTTGTTCTAATGGAAAGGGAAGTAGAAACCTTACCCATCCTAACTTCTCTTCTTTCTCTTTCCTTCCACCTTAGCCTTTCCTAAAATACTTTCATAGAACCTAGAGATTCTGGAACAATTTGAAAATCATTCATCTAGTCCATTCCCCTCAATTTTTATGTGTAAGTGGAAGCCCAAATATTTTCCCAAGGTCACACCATCAGTTGGTATTGCAGAAAGCCCTTCTGACTCCAGTGTAGTGCTCCACTTGTCCACAGCTCAGTTATTTTGTTTGTTCTGGCAAATATTATATCTTAGAAATGTGGCATTCTTTTCTGTGATATATTTTGTTTGTTTATTAATTTGAAGTTATTCAATAGAGACTTGATATTGAAATGGGAATAATAGAAATCTAGTATTTGAGCAAAAGCTGAGTTCTTTATCTTGAGATGATGGACCATTCAACAGCTATATAATGAAGCCATAATAACTCAATCAGGGTTGAATTCTTATAAATGCCATATGTTTGTATAAGAATCTCTAAGTAATGCCTCTTTGTAATCTTCATGTTCATAGAGTCAGAAGCTTTTTTGTATGACCTTCAGACAAAGAAAATATATGTCTACCGTTTTTAGTTCAATGAAAATTGCAGAAGTACAAAATTCCACTAATAAAACTATGATCAAGTATGACTGATAGACATCTGGGCAAGCAGCTGGCCCTTTCATGCACAAAACAAAGCAAAAATGTGTGAAAGCTGAACTTTATTTGAATGTCAACTAAATTCAACTCTAAAATCCCTGAATGTATTGTACAATTGTGGGTTTCTGTGTTCAACATTCTATTTCTTTCTTTCATTTGAATCTTAGAAATAGAAACTAAATTTATCTCAGAACAAATGGCGCCTTGCATTTGTGCCAGCCCTCTAGACATTACTCGTAATTTTTTCAAATTAATATATTCTAGTTTTTCCATTATATTGTGCATAAATAATAGTGATGCTTTGCATTTCTTAGCAGTATGTCTTTTTGATTTGTATCTTAAGATAAGGTTATTCATAAGCTGTCATTAAAGAATGCAGAAGGTATTGACACTTTTGCTCATTTGCTACATTCAGTGAGAGAGACCTTGAGCAAGGTCATACAATATATCAGAAGGACACTGGGAAGGGAATTTTTCCAAGTTCTCTGAGGGCAAAGCCCCACTCTGTATCAGCAGCTCTCTGAACCTTTCTCAGACCGCACTTGGCTTATAACTTTGTATGGCTTCAGAATTCTTCCAGTATGATTTCTGAGAAATAATTCCTCATACCAGACCAACACAATTTAAGAATTCCACAGAGAAAAGGGAGTTAAGATAGGTTTAGAATGTTTGAAAAGCTTCTCTGCTGTTCTCTGTGAAAATAAAACCTGAATCAACCAACCAGAGTAATGTGAAATAAATATTTTACAAATAGCAACAGATTGCACAGTGATATTAGTGCCCAGTAAGACATGTGATTACTTAAAGGGCTGCTCATTCTTCTTATCAGGAAGAACAGAAGCAAACTTCTCTTCTATTAAATGTTGATAATGTGTTTTAACATAAAATATTCAGCAAGATAATCGTGTCCTTCAGTTGCTCTTATCTAGATGAGAACAGCATCTACTTATGAAGTTCAGATTGGAGTGTTACTACTGTCAGTTTCCCACCTCTTTCAGGCATAAAATTGAGCAAGATTTCTTAATTATACATATTCATAATAATGTAAATAATAAATTTTCTTATTACAAAACTCTAGTAAGTAGAAGGTAGTAAATTTACACCAATGGTTCCAACTGAACCATCTCATAACTTGATGCTATTCTTATTTCTATTAAGAACAAATAAGACTTTATTAGTTTTTTGAATATTTTATATTGAGAAAAACAAACACAGGGACATCGGTACAAATGTTGTCTCTATTTTGTAAATGATGTGACTTAGATTTTGAGAGGTTAAATTTTTTTCAAGATCAAACAGGTGGTAAACAGCAAAGCTTAAATTGAAATGCTGGACTCTTTGTGTTCAAACTCCTTTTTAAAAACCATGCTATATGGTCTCTAATGCTTTTTTAGAAGGTAGAATTACTCCACTAGTATACTTTTGTTCTCTTATTTTTTATGGGCCTTTAAAAATAGATTTATTTTTGAGCAATTTAGGTTTACAAAATTTGAGCAGAAAGTACAGTCCCCATACATGCCTTTCCACCCCTCCTCCCATTTTTTTTCTATTATTAATTATCATGTCTTACATTAGTGTGGTATGTTTGTCACAATTGATGGGCCAATATTGATACATATAATTAATTAAAATCCTTAATTACCATTAGGGTTTGCTCTTTGTTTTGTAGATTCTGTATGTTTTGACAAACATATGATGAGCTATATCCATATTATAGTATTATATAGAGTAATTTTTCTGTGCTAAATTGTCCCCTATGAGTCACATATTCGTCCTTCTCTCTCTCCGCAAAGCCCCTGTTAATCAGTCATATTCTCACTCTCTCCATAGTTTTGTCTTTTAGCAATATGCATTTAAGGTTCTTTATGTCTTTTCATGATTTGATAGCTCATTTCCTTTTATCACTGAATAATATCCCATTGCATGTACTGCATTGGATATACTACAATTTATTTATCGATTCACTTATTGAAGTATATCTTGATCTCTTCCAAAGTTTGACAATAAAATGAAAGCTGATGTATGCATTCATGTACAGTTTTTTGCATTGACATATCTCATTGCTTTTTTTTAAATTGCATTTCTGTAAATTAAATTCTTCCCCATGATTTTAAACTGGAAATTCCGAAAGGGCTTGAAAATAATGAGGATATTATTTATGCACCCGAAATCTTGAGTTACACTTGATTTTAAATGAATTCTTTAATCTATAGAATTGCAAATTTTTTTTCAAATTCTTAAATCAGGATAAGCTCATTTCCTAAGTACTTAAGGGTAGTAGAATAATGGTAAGAGTGATGAGTATGTGCTTTTTCATTTTTTCTTATTCTTCTGTCATTTATTACTCCTTTGTCTCCTGTGACTGCCTGGTTAATCACTTCCCTTTTACTGTCACTCAGTCTTTCTTCTGAGAAAACATACCCTGTCTTTCTTTGATATAGATCTTTTGAATAACAGATTGACTGTATGATTTTCCAATACTCAACAAAAATATTTTATTTAAGCATTTAGAACTGGAAGGTGACTTAGACAATTTTTAGCAGAATAATATCTTAAACAAATATGATGAAACACCTCAATGAAAACTCAATGGATAAGAAAATGTTATGAGAAAACTCAAGATTTGCTCTGGTAGAAAGTGGAGTATCCATGGGGATTCCTTCCTACATTTCTCACTTCCCCAAAACTGTTCCTAAAGTATTTTTATGAAACCACTATGATTAGAAACATTCATACTTCTCAGTTTTCATGTGTAAATCGAATTTCCTATAAACTAGGAAATTGAACTGTATCCTTCTTTTTAAAGGGAAATAAGATTGAGTTGAGCTGTTTGCACTTGACTTGGTTGGAAGTGGTGTTAATAGAAGTGGAAATTGTGGGATTTGTTCATTGTGATATACGAAGAAAATTAAGGACTTCAGCCAAGTTGTGGATGGCCTGTAGTAGAGACAGGGCGAAGCCTGAATTCTATAGAGTCATATACAACTTTACCGTTTTACCCAAAGACATTCTAAATTATTTTTCCAAGTAAACTGAGTCTTTGACCTCTGCCATCTTACTTGAAATAGGTTTCTATAACTGGTGAAATCACAAAGTGCCTGTCTGCATTATTCTCTAATGGAATAAGAATAAAATATCGTAATTATGGTACAGGAGTCAAGATTGGGAAATTTTAAAAACTGAAGGTTACTTGGCAGATTAACTAAACAAATATTTGAGAACATGGTGAGCCTCATTTATTCATTCTCTCAACAAATATTTATGAAGTGATGGTTGTTGAGGCCTCTGAGGTACTCTTATAGGTAGCATTTTTTTTTTTTTTCCTGAAAACTAAAACAAAGAATGAACAGCTAGAGATCCGGAATTATTACCTCTGATACTAATGAAGGTAGAAATGGGGACTGTGGCTCAGGTGCAAGGGCAAAATGGGTTTCCTAATACTGTAGTCCAAAAATTAGATTTATTGGCATGTCGTGGGATTGAATAGACCAGACACTTGAATAGAGCTCATGTTCCCTGTGGGTTAGGTGGCTTTAGATAAAATGAAAAAACATTTACCCAATTCAACAGGCAGAGACCCAAGATTATATGGGTTCAAATGCAGGTTGGTTGTTGAATATGGTTATAGGAGGAGGTAGACATTCTCTTTTGATTGTTTTATTTTCTCTGTAGTAAAATAATTTACCCAAACCATCAAACTGAGAGCAAGAAAGAGAAGGAAGACACAGAAGAAATAAAACAATATGTGAAATAGTCATTTGGGAGAGTTGAAGAGTATGAGTGGTTTGAGTAGGAATAGCATGGCAATGTAACTTGCAGGGCCTGGGGGGGAATATCAGAGTTCTATTGATAAATTATTAAAAATTCAAGAGAGTGACAGCAAAGCATTAAACTAAACATAGGACCTTCTTATATGAGCCTTATGCAACTACACCCATGCCATCTTAACTTCAGAGAATATAGTAAAATTTCTTCCAGCACTGACAGACCACACTTACAGATTAAGATCATAAACTGGATCCGGGAGAAGTCAGTATGGTTATGTAATTTTCTTTTTTAATGATCAGCTATAAAACATTTTCCATCCTTCTTTTGTTATCTGTAAATCAGAGATGAGTAAACACAGATCTCCCTTTAGTACCTGAATATGCTGACAGTGTATAGTCCACTCTATGTGAAGCATGATGCCTTAGCCTTTTTTCTTTCAAGGGGACGCTGGGTGTTGTGAATTTCTGTTTTTACCCATTGTTACTTTAAAAAGAGTTAGATGTTCCTAGATTGCATTGGTTTGTCTCCAAGTACAGTGGGTCATGTATTCTCTGTCTTATTGTAACATCACTTTCTGCAATGTCTTTGCAGTGGGGATTTGCTCTTGAACGAGATGCATTAAGTCGTTATCATTGCCAATTTCTGTTGACAGAGATTTCATTTGATTATGTTCCCACATCAGGACTATCAGGAGGACAGATGTAGCTAATTAATCCTTATCAGTTCTGATTCAATTAAAAAATTCCTGGAAACTTCTCCTGTCTGCTTGAGTTGTCCTCTGGAAGCCTTGCTATTATTAGAAAGGTGAAAGTTCTTGGTAAATAGACAAAAGGACTTTACAAGTCAGACATTTCCCTGGATGGGGAGACGTTATATTTACCAATTGATTTAAATGGAAAGGCAAAACATTACTGAACATAATTTTGAGGGGGTTGAGAAGAATTTTGTGCTTTAGGTTCAGCTTTTAAGCTAGGAGGATATGAGACAAGGTGCATTTACTTATAAGCATATCAAAACAGAATAATTTTGCTATGTTGCTATGTTACCTTTTACAAATCAGGCTATTACTTTGCTCAACTGAAGAATGACAACTCATTAAACTATGTATTATCTTACTAGAGCAATGTTTTATGGTGGTCCATTTGTAAGTATTAGCTGAGGGAATATTTGATGTTAGTGTAGGAGGAACAGATAACTTTTTATTTTTAATATGTACTTTGTGTATGTTTAAATTTTATGCAATTGAAACATTGAAAGACAATTTTAAACATTATATTTAATTTGACTTTTCAAAAGCAGAAAGTTGTACCCACCCAAAGGGTGAACTGGTAACTAAATGTGCAACATTGATATTCTGAACCTCAGCCCAAAAGAGAGGGGAGCCCAAAATAGGGCCCTTTTTAGCTAACAGACTAATAACCAGAAATTTAAAAGGAAGACCTAGTAAAGCACTACACTGAGCCTGTGTATTGTTATAATTCAAAATGTATTAAACTGAACTCTTTAAGTGGAACCTTCTAGTAAAGCAATCTCATAGTACCTCCGTTCTATTGCTGGTCCATAGATATATGTTTACTAACTGGAAATAATAAGGATTCTAGACTTAATTTTTCTGAAAATCTTGAATCTTTTATGGGTAACCTGGGGTCTTAGTTGCTGTTGGCCATTTAAAATGAACCAAAATTAGTGCCGTGCTTGCTAGTCAATGTCAGGTTGTACGAGGATCTCCATGTTTAAATACAAGCCCAGCTGCAAAGTAGGCACCTCTGACAACTTTATTAACCCTTTCAATTTAAGAATAATTTAATTTTTAGTATGTTGTTGTCAACACTTCTAGATGAAATTAGCGCTTCCATCCCTGAGTAAACTAAAAAAGGGCTTCAAGTCTTTTAACATCCCACTGATCTATGGGGTCCCCAGTTAGTGGAATAGATCTGATTTTCAACAAGAATGAATGTTGCTTCTGGAGAAATCAGTCTTGTGATGCTATTAGCTTTTTACAGAGATTGATGTTCCACAATCACAGGAGGGAAGAAACATGTTTTAACACAGTTTTTTTTTTTCTTTTTATGGGCACAAACTGATATTGTAACATATGTAGAGTTGACGCTACTGAGACCACTGATGTGAAAAAAAGAGAACAGATTTTAAAAGAAGACTTTCCTGAATTCCATTTAATTTGTGAGTTGCTGCTGCTATTCCATCTGAATATGCCCATTTTTTTTTTTTTTCCGAGGTTATGGTTATCAGAGTACTTTGATTTTACGAATTCTTGAAATGATAAAAAGGAATACTTTCAACTGCTGCATTGGTTTTTCTCTACTTTCCACATTTCTATCCTTGAGAGGCATTTAATATAGGGGAAGGAACAGATAGCTATGCAACCAATAAAAAAAAATCTGAAGGTCAAATTACAATCACATACTAGACTCATGACCTTTCAAAGTCATAGTCGTTTTTGTGATAAAAATTTGTGATGAACTGATTGAACAGTATACACAAGAGTAACTTCTACTGGAATATGATAACTTGATCCCACATAATTAGGTTTATTTCTCAACAAATCTATTAGCTTCTGTCATTTATTCAAAGAATGTATTCAGGACTAAAATGTAGTACTTGATATGTGTTTCCTTTATACATTTTGACAGAAATATGAAGAAGTGGAGGAAGGTAAGATTGACAATTATTTATTCATTTTGCTTAACCATAAAATTTTAGTTTTATTATTGTTTAGAATTTTGTACAACTGAGTATCATAATCATCACTACCCAAGGGAAAGTCTCCTTCTTCAGGAATAGATGTCTTTCTTTTATTTGCCTTGAAGATATTTATACAAGTTGTCATCAATGAATTTTAATACAAACGAGTAAAATGTATTTGAATATGTTTGCAAGGCAATGAAAATAAGCTTTGTTTCCCCAAAGAAGTGTTCCACTGATTAAAATATTTTTACAAATAAATTTATGTTGGCTATATAAGCATTAGTCTATTTAACTATTTAAATTATCAAAACTTTGTCAAGAAGATTTTAAATCCAGATCTGTTATGCTAAAGGATGATTATACCGGCTGACTATTCCCTATATCTGAAGTAAGGACTTCTATTGTTCAGTATGATTTAGGGGAGACAGATAGAAAAGTTCCATGTGGACTTTCATCTGTCTTTGGCTTTGTCATTCAGCTGATTTCATTCTAAATAATTCAGTGCATTGTTTTTAAATTTTGAATACCTAGGAGTTATCTGGGGATATTATTAAAATGCGGATCAACCCCCACCACCAAAATTCAGATTCCTCCAGGATTTTGCATTTCAAATAATAATTTTAGGTGGATCTGATACTGCTGTTCTAGGGAACACATTTTGAGATCCATGGTTATAAGAGAATGATGCTGGAATTTGAGGGAAATCATATAGAAATGCAACATGTATATCATTCTCTTCTTTCAACTAATTATAATAATTGAGTTGCTGAACATTTACCATAAATGATAAAATCATTGAGATCTTCTAAGTTCTGACTTACAACCAAAATGGATAGCATTTGCATACGTATCTTAAAGAAAACAATTTTATATCTCCCTGCAATCTTTATGGCATTCTGTTTTCTATATACAATATAATTTTTATACTTGAGAAGTTCATAGGCAACCACTCACTTGTAGGTTATTTTTGGGAAACATAAATATTTTTACCATCGCTGAGAGGTCTCCACATACGCTAGCAACTTCTAAATTCTGTTTAAAAAACAAAATAAAACAAAAGGAAAATAATTGGTATCTTAGAAACTGAAGACTTTCTATTTAGAGCACCTAAAAACTTAACTTCCCTGCCTTTTCCATGAAGATAAAAGTACTATTTTTAAAAGACCTCTCATTTTATCAATTGCTTTTCAAGCATCATTTTATTATTAGTCAAAACAGGACTGTGTATGAGGAAAGCTGAGATTCAAGAAGATTAACTTACTAAGACAACTTTATACAGATCTTATGGTCATTCAGCAAATTCTATGGTTTTGCTAATAAGTTGCATTTATTGAATCAAAAGGCAACTACTTTCATGAAGGACTGTTCCCAAATTGTGGCTATATGAAAAGCTGAAAAAATAAACTTGACGACTTAAAATGCTCAAGTAAAAATTATAAGAATGAAAGAATGAAAATTGATATAAGCCTTACAGTAACAATATTCCGATAATTCTGACTTAATGGTAACGGAATAACATTTCCAACTGGATAAGGTTGGCATTATAATGAATGTGGGCAATAAAGCACTTGGACAGCAGATGCACTCTGCATCAGGAGGTGGAAGTACCATGAAAATCTTTGCACTATATTTAGAAATCTATAAAAACAATTTAAGGTCATTTATAGCATTGGGGTTCAACAGCCTTTGAGTAAATTTGTGTGATAACGAGAAGGTCACTGGTATCCTGAGGCTACTCCTCGGTGATCTGATTAGTCATGGCAAGTGGATTGTGCCTTGTCTGACCCATTTTCCTTCACCAATTAAATGAAACATAGTGGTCTTTACCAATTTACCCATGCAGACTTCTTTAAAAATGCGACTAGAGACTTGGAGGCTAGAACCAAATTAATGATGATGATGAACATAATGATGATGATGATGATGATAGGAACAGCAATAATTTATTACATGCTTGAATTTTAACCTTTAAATTATCCCTAAAAGTTAATAGTCTTTCCTCCACTTTATGATGGAGAGACTGAGGGTCACAAAGATTCAAGACCTTGAAGTTATCTTCAGGTATTTGGAAAAGGCTTTAAAAACATCAACAGTAGTTATCAGCACATTGTGAGGTGAGTCGGTAGCATGTGTAAGGGTTTATGAACCCTCTTAAATGCTATACTAAGTAGTTTGTGCTTCATTTTGTGGTTGGACCTGTCATCTAGTCTGTGTTCCAGGAAGATTGCTTTTGTTTGGAAGTTGGGTTAAAGTGAGAGAAAAATCAGTGAGAGTGGCAGTGAGGGTGGAGAGGAGGAAAAGACAAAAAAAAAAAAAAAAAAAAAAAAAAAAAAAACATAGTGGAAGAAACAAGGCATGGTGGCCAATTTAGAGGTATGAGGAGAGGAAGAGAAAAATATCAAAGACATGATTTTGAAGAGATATGAACAAGGTGTGATTAAAAAATACGGTGAATATTTAAATTTAAAAAAATGTATTGCAGTAAAAGAAACATTGTCATTAATCCCCCTCAAAATACTCTCTCTCACTTCAAACACACTTATCCCATCATTCTTGCCATTTTCTGAAGCAGTTCTGGAAGTCCTCTTTTGTGAGTGTCTTTAGGTTATGCTGTCATGGCTGCCTCAATGTCCTGAATCAATTCAAAATGTTTACCTCTCATAGTCATTTTGACTTTGGAGAAGAGCCAGAAGTTGCATGGTGCCAGATCCGGTGAATAAGGTGGATGAGGATACACTGTAATGTTTTTATTTGACAGAAATTGCCATATACCAGAAGTGATGTGTGACAAAGGGCATTGTCAGAATGGAGGATGAAACCATTTGCCCATTTCTCAGGCCATTTTTTATGCACATCCTTTCTTAAACGCTGTAACAAGCCCTTACACTATTATGAACTCAGCTCACACAATTCTGTCAAGTTCAGAAAACACAATTAACATTACCTAGATGTCATGAGCAGCAGCACTCACCGTATTTTTTTCATCACACCTCATATATTTAGGTGGCTGTGGAGATGGTAGTACTATAAACATAAATAGAGGAAGCAGGAAAACAGAACCATTGGAAAGATGAGTAGAGTTTCCAAAAGTAATGTGTTTAAGTGTATGTACAAAGTTCTGGCAGAGATGTCACTTAGGCTATTGAAATGAGGATTTTGAGTTCCTTCTAAGGTAGCGTACAAAACTCAACTTGCTTATTAATAACAATAACAATATATTATTTCAAATATATTCCATTCCAGCTTATTAGAAAGTCTTAAACTGGACCAGTAGGCATGGAAATAAATCAAAGCTAAAGCTAAAAATAATTGCTACTAAAGCTTCCTTCAGGGCTGTCCAGTAGAACTCTCTGAGAGATGGAACTATTCTGTATTTGCACTGCCCCGCATGGTAGGTAGTCACTAACGCATGTGTTTATTAAGCACTTGAAATGTGGCCAGTGAAACTGAGCACCTGAATTTCAAATTTTTATTGAATTTTGATCACTTTAAAATTAAATAGTCAGAGAAGGCTAGCAGCTACCAAGGTGGGTAGCGCAGGTCTACACATTTTAATCTGAAACAGAACACATTGTTAACATTTTAGAGATTACAGCTTTATTTGTAATAATTCCACCAAATTCATCACTGATAAAGAAAATAGGAAAAATAAGTGCCAATTAAGTGTAACATTGTTATATGTTGTACATCTACCATTGATGTTAATGAAACATGTAGGTAAAACAATTGTTCTGTATTTAAAAATTCATAAATCATATTTTAAATCTAACTAGCTGGCATTTTTACTTTCATGGTTTCACTGTAATTAAGATAATATTTCAAAGCAGAGCCCAACTCAATTACTGATGAAACTGGAGTCTATTTTATAGTTATATTATACAGCGTTCTAACAGACACTCCTAAATTTTCAATTTAGGAGTATTACATGGTGAATGCTGAGGATGCAATCAGTTTCTTATTTAACATTAAGCTTATACATTAACTGTAGATTAAATATATCCCTTTAGTGTGTTACAGCAAAATGATAGGCACTTAATATTCAGTAGAATATTCACAGAGAAAATAAATTACCCATATGTACTCAATCTCCGCTCATTTTTTGTATTTAAATATATATATATATATATACACGTATATATATATATATACGTATATATGTATATATATACGTGTATATATATGTGTATATATATATATATATATATATATATATATATATATATATCTGTATCTATAATAATGACATGGAGTACAATGGTTTGTCTTTAATTTGTGATGTTCTTTTGTTATAAATTAGGCCTCCAAAATTAACAAATAAGCCCTTTGACACGTTAGGCTTAGATTCTAATGATTTTCTTGCTCACTCCAGACTTTACATATTATCTCTTCATTATAGGGGCAGGGGAGGCTATTATCTAGCAACTGAAAGCAAGGACTTTTTTTTTTCCAGACATATTTGGGTTTATGATTCAGCACTTGTTCATTAGATGAGTGGAATTGGACAAATTATTTCCTTGCAGGTTTATTTTGAGGCTTAATGGTAAAGTATGTATGCTAGTATGCATCTACTGATAAATTTCACTTTTTTTCTTTGCATACACTATAGTTTTTACTTTGAGTTTGTCTGAATTAGAGAAAGAAGTTAAAGAAACTTGGGAAGCAATGAGTAGAGAAACTTCTACATTTTCAAATTCTCTCCAGCCCCAGCTTCTGATCTTTTAGTTTTCTCTCTCATGTCCAATACTGTAGAATTTTTCATGAGTTCATGTAGATTTTAATTGGGTTATGAAGTTACTATAATGAGTACAATTTGCAAAAACAGCACTGGGAACTGATACAGGGTGTGTTTGGTAAGTATATACATTTTCTGGCAGGGATGGAGGCCATGGGTGTACTCACTGAGTGAACGTGTAATTTATCAACCAAGTTTAGAAGCTTCTAAGAGTAAAAAAGGACATATATTGTCCTGGACTAACTGAGGCCTATGGTTATCCTAGCTAGAGGGTGTATTATTAGCCAGGGTGTTTGGATACTTTGGACATTATTTCATATGTTTTATACAAAGAATAGAATTTTTGGTTCATCTGGGTAATCAATTAATTGGAGGTTAAGGTAGCTTCCACTGTAACTTGATGCTTGTGCACACACTAAGAGTTCACATTTACAGCAAGCTAAATCATTACATGCATTGTCTCATTAAATTCTCAAAGTTTATGGGATAGATTATTTTCATTTCCATTTCACAGATGTGGAAACTGAAACTTAGAACTTCATCATTGTGCAAATTAACAAATCTCTTTGTTTTCACTATATGTCCAACCGTGTGTTAAATATTTATGTTCATTGCCTCATGTGATCCTCATAATTACCCTATTAGATCAATAATTTTTTAATCTCCTTTTCACAAATGAGGGATAAATATGTTGCCCAATGTTATATAGCTGATAAGTGTCCTACATGGATATTAACCCAGGTCTGTCAGACAAAAAGTCTATTCTTCAATTAATTAATAGGCGTATTTCTTTTCAAACTAATTTCTGTTATCATAAAATTTATGATATGTCACTTAGGACAATCAAGAGCTTAAGGGAAAAGGAAATAGATGGTACTGGTGGCCAAAGGGTTTCATTTGAAACACATTAGTCTATGTTACAGGAATATCTTTCTCTCTGAAGGTGATTTTTGGAG
Organism: Rhinolophus sinicus; assembly: GCF_057876585.1. NCBI lineage: Eukaryota > Metazoa > Chordata > Mammalia > Chiroptera > Rhinolophidae > Rhinolophus > Rhinolophus sinicus. The sequence continues at coordinate 71,708,401 of NC_142501.1, read as the reverse complement.
AGGTTCTTTGAATCAGATTCCAGGTTATTGGGGGAGGAAGCAGGTTTTCTTCTTTACTCAGGCTTTGGTTTTTCAGGCTACACAGTAACATCCACCCACAGATGGGGATCTACAAATTAACTAGCAGTGCTGGCCTGTGTTTCCCCAAGATTTAGATTGAAATAATTTAATGTGAACAAGTAGAATGAAAGTCATGGGCATTGAAAAGAAAAACCAAATGATGATTTGTTTGCATGGTAATGTTATGAGCCAAAATAATGAAAGAACTATGGAAGATTAATTAATCAAGAAATGTATCATGTCTTTACACACGTATTAAAAGTTTAAACATTGTTGAAATAACCAATCACAGAAACAATTATTTCTAAGATGATGCTAAGACAAACAACCCTGTCACGTAAAATAAAGCCAATGGTTTTATAAATCAAAACCTTCGGAATATTATCTTAACTAATTAGAAGAGGTGGCACATATTAATGTTAAGGTGAATGATTACAGAAGTCTCAATTCTGCTTTCAATGAACTCATAGGTTTTACAAAAATATGAGGATAGACCTAGGGTATCAAAAATTAGACAAGATTCTAATTAAAAGAATGCATCTGATTTAGAACCATCAGTGATTACACATATTCCACTTGGTTGAAGAATATATTAGGGAAAGTATAAAAATGAATATATTTATTCTTTGAGTTTAACTAAATGTCATTTTATTTTATATATCTTGATATTTCCGAATTTTTACTGATTATAATGCAGTGTGTTTCTAGTCTATAAAAAAGGAGTAAAAAATATTAGAAAACTATGTATTTGTTACAGTAAAGTATCTTCCTACAGACTTGAAAAGATCCGTGTTAAATATTTGTACTGATTTACAAATGTGATAATTAACTCAAGTAGTCTATTTCCTGATTTATTTGTAAGTAATAATAACCACACTAATTGTAATGCTTGCATAACCCTTAACGGATTTTATGCATATTACCAGAGTCTGTATTCACATATCTCTGTTAAGGTAGAAGGGCAGTTATTTGTAGCCCAATTTTACAAATGAGGAAAATGAGATGTGGAAATTTTTAGGAAACATTTTGAAGCTTCATGCTTTGTAAATAGCAAAACTAAGACTGGAGCTCTCATTTTCATGATGTCTAATTTATTATTTTCTTTAGTCTTTAACATGTACCGTCATTGATTTTATCAAATTGTCTACTAAATAATTACGTTCTCCACCCACTGACCAGTTAAATGAGACCTAGAGTCTCATCTTTACTGATTTTTCTTTAAACCTGGACAATTTCAAATGTGGTGTCAGTTAAGTACCAATACAATTAACAAACAAATTAAATTGTGATTGGAAAAGACTAAAAGGGTCTTGAATTTTTATTTTTGCTGTGAATTAAAACAGCTAACAGAAAACAGCAGAGTTATCATTCTTGGTAAGATGCTGCTAGCGTTTGTCATTACAAATTAATATTTTTTTTTTTACTAAGTATTGCATATTTGTTTAAGACAGATAAACATAACGAAATATTCTAATCCTCACTACCTATAGGTTACCACTTCAACACATTTGCTATATGTCTGAATTGGTAATTCTATCTCTATCAATATACCAGAGGTGCCAAAAAAATGTATACAAGAGGACACTGGTCAACGTTGCTCAAGCAGTAGTTCACCGTAATCAGAAGTGTCTGGGCACTGATGGTAACCACTTTAAGCACCTCTTGTAATTGCAAAAATCAAACGTGACTTGTATTCGTCTTTTGTTATCGGTATATGTATATATTGAACATTACCATTTTAATACAGTTTTCCTTTCTTAAAATCTGTATACTTTTTTTGACACCCTCTGTATTTATAAATATATTTCTATTACTCTATATAGAGATCTCTATCTCTATTTTTATCTCCAAGTCTATCTCTGTAGATATATGTCTCTGTCTCTCTCAATTTCTCTGTAGTTCTATCTCCAGCTGTACAGATCCATTTCTATCACTCTACATAGATATCTCTGTTTCTGAATGCAAAAATGAAATGTGTGTCATCTTTACATAAAAATAGAATCATGCTTAGTATTTTTTGTAAACTGATTTTTTTCAGTTAATTTGTGAATATTTTTCCATAGCACTAAATATTTTTCCAGAATACAATTTTAATTGGTTGCAAAGTAGTTCAAATATATAAATGTGCCAGAATTTACTTAAATTATTCTTTATTATATGGGTATTGGATTATTTCCATATTTTTACCATGAAAAACTGCATTGCAATGAACATTCTTATAGCTAATTTTAAAAATGCATTGATGCTTAATTACTTCAGGTGATTTTCTACAAGAATTTTTAAATCAAACAGAATTTAAATTTTCAAGATTTGGTGTTTCTACTACTAAATTAATCTTCTGAAATGTTATACCAGTTAACACTTCAACCAGAAGAATAAACATCCCTGAATTTTATCAACACTGGTTCAGATACACGTTTGACTGACAGCAAATATCTTATTCTTTTGAGTTGCATATTTTTTATTACTAGTGAAGCTAAACATTAAAGCACACATAATGGACATTTGTATTTCTTCTCTGTGAATTCACTGCTTGTGTTCTTTGATTCATAGCTCACCTTTTAAAAATATTGTATAATTGTTATTATTTTTTAAAAATAGAGTGTTTTACATATTAATGATATTAATCAAGTTCACATAAGTGGCAACTGTCAGTTTCTCCTGAGGTTGTTTATTGCATTCTCATTTTACTTGTGATGTTAACAATCTGAATTGTCCTTCTGCACACTGGCAGTTATAACTAAAGTGTAATTCTGTACGTACACATAGAGCAGTGTTTACCTGCACACCAGGTGATATCCACTCCCACACAGGGAAGTACCTATTCTTATATAGGGCAATCTCTCTCATTGTAGGAAGTTTAAATTATTATTGAATGGAAGAAAGATTAATTATATATGTTGGTTAATGAACATTAAAAAGGAATATGACATATTGAAGTGCAAAGAGAAGACCTACCGTAGATGGAAATGCTAACTCTGGTAGTTAAAAGCTGTTTGATTTGAGCACATTATGGAAACAGTTTCATCAAGTCTGAAAAAATTAAAACTATACTTATGTACCTTAAGGATTGTTGTAAGACTCAAGTGAGACAATTGTGTAAAACCAGCAGAAAATGATCTAGCATACAATATAGTGCTTAATAAAAAATGCTGTCTGTCTTTTCTTCGTCTGCATGTCAAGAGTATTATTAATTATTGTATTTTTTCAGTGATTGTTATTTATGGAAGACGTGGTTTTTACCACAAAAGGCTGGTGTTGGTGGTGGTAGCAGGGTCAGGTGTAGATATTTCACTTCCATTGTCGTTCTGTAATTTTAAGTAAAATAATAATTGTTATGATTATGGATCATATTTATAATATAATTATTTATAATTATATTAATATTATTAATTCATGGATTTTATAGATAATTGCAATGCCTCCTGATGCATCTTGAGTTTCCAGGATTTAAAACTTCCCTGAGATAATTTCTTATTCCTCAAAATTGCAGTACCTTGTGTTTATATCACACCTTTCACAGTTGTCAGCAAATAATACTTTAATTGATCTTCACACCTTCCCTGTAAGGTACGAGTAAGAAATAAGTAGTATTGTGCCTCTTTTACATTTCTGAAGATACTTAGCAGAAAGACAATTTGTTCCAGCTTGAAAAGAAATTAAGTGGTTCTCAAGAGATTATATGAAAATGCATACATCTAGAAAACTGGAATCATCTTTGATTTTTCTAAACATAATTTCAAAGATTCTTAGTGTGCAAAGGAAACCAGTAGAAGGGTTCTAGGAACCAATCAGTTATATCAGAAGGTGTTTACAAATATGGGTTATGCTTATTTTCTAAATTTAGTGATGTGCACCATAATTTTCGGTTCTCTGTGTTTCCATTGGAGTATTTATGCTTGTCTTTTTGATGCAAAGATGGTTCTTATATTTTCCAACTATTACATAAGCATGACTCCATTACCTACAATGGAACTTTTTATTGCTAGCATTTTCCATCATATCTAGACAAATTTATTACAAGAAGTGAATCAAGCTGTTTATAGATAAAATATTTAGCAAACTATCCCCAGCAACCAAATTATTATGTTAAGAAAAAGCTATAAATCTGTAGAAGAAAGGTATTTTTGAGGTTGGTCAAGTCAGTCTTAGGTATTGTTATGATACTTTATTGTCTCTACAAAGCAGGTCTTTGGCTAACTGGCCTTGTAAGGTCAGAATGAATGTTTACAAAGTAGCAGTTTGGAAAAAGAAAAAAATCATAAGCATTGCTAGAGTGTACTTCTGCTTTACTCCAATAGGAATATATTGATATAAACAAAATATAAATTGTGCAGGAATTGAATCTGACAAAATATATTAATTATTGAAATCTGTTGATAAACCAGTGAACTGATGTAAAAAAAAATTATCTACGATGGGATTTGGTTCCATCTGAATCCTGTTTCAAGAAATTTAAAGATTACTGGGAAAAACCTTGTTAAAGATACACTCATTTCTAATAGGACAGATACTGAGGATAATAGTATGTAGAGTTACAGAGAGGCTATCGGTTATAATAACAAAATAGGAAGGCATTCTGAAAATCGCCAATCTTACCCTAGCATATACTATTTCCAGAAGGAATTTGCCATGAGGAGATTAAGAAATCATAATTAAATCCATCAATCTCTGTCAATTAATATATATGATTTCTAATATATGTGCTGCCTGTTCTATATGCTGAGGTTTATTCTGTCATGGAGTGGTCAAATACCAACTCAAACAACTATCTAAGAATTAATTCTAACAGGCATATCATAGAGCTGTGACAGAAAGTGTGTGTGTGTGGGGGAGAGAGAGAGAGAGAGAGAGAGAGAGAGAGAGAGAGAGAGAGAGAGAGAGCGCTAGAGACTAAGAGAGAAAGACTATATACTACATGACTGGTACACTGTTTGAGGATAAAGTTTCTGTGTGCTAACGGGCCCAAAGAAGACTTCAGTGTAGAACTGGTCCTTGATTTAATCCCTGAAAGATTATTGGATCTTGAAAATGGATGATTTCCTACTCTTGACCAATCTCTCTGATGGATATTATATACACGGTATCTAATAAGATGGGCTGAATTCATTATCTTTTATTAAACATGTTGACACAAGAATAGAAGTATGAGAGTAACAACACAGAACATGAAAGCAAATTACAAAAGTAATGCAGCCAGAGAGATTGGGTCCTGAAGTAGAAGGTGGAATGTGAGAAAAATGATAATTAAGGATCTCCTCTTATAACTCAGAGACTAACTGAACACGTGGTATTTCGTCTTTTCCAACACCAGTCTCTGATTGGGATGCCTGGATACTATGTATTTCTACTCCTAAATGTTTTACTCTCCATCCTCCTTTCCTATCAGAATTACCAGAGAAAGTGAAGATTCAACTCATTTGCCCCTTTACTTGCATCTTCATATAATATACTTTAGAGGTCTTAGCCTGTCATTCTTAGCTATTCTAACAAAAGACATTACCTAAGCTGCCTGAGCTTCACTTCTAAGATTCTAATGCTTACTATGTTTAAGATAGTTGACAGATGCATAATTACAAATTAAGGTGTATCTTGGAATTCTTTAGAAGAGGGGAAATTTTTGTCCTTCAAAATTGTCATGGACTAAACAGTAAAATAAAAAGAAAAATGAGTAATGCTGAGAAGTTGATCAGAAACCTTACCTTAGTTTCTCAACCACGGCTACTAGAAGCCATGGACTATCCCATTAGTAAACAAATAAATTTCCTCAGACTTCATAGGATGAAATAGTAACAAAATGACCGTATGTGGGAAGTAATTAGTGTATCAGTCATTCAGATCCATAAGAACAGGAATATATTAATTCTTAGAAAATTGACTTATTTTAATAGTGTTTGCCATCTAAAAATGGTGACATTCTTACTTAAATAGTGATGCCTAAGGTGACTTTTTTCCCCCAGCAGATACTAGTAAAGTAGCAATAACAAAGCTAAGTAGCAATAACTGACAATAACAAAGCATATTACTGACATAATAAATCTATTAATAAAAGTTGGTGACACTAAAATTTTATAAACTGGCTCATGTTTTTTTCCATTGACTAGATTCAATTTGAAAATATTTCCAAGCACACCCGCATAATAACGTTCTTCTAAATCTTTATTAAAACCCAATTAATAATGAGTGTAATATATTTGTATAGGTAGAGTAAAATAGATAAGTTTAACTGTAAAACAAAATACTAAAATAAACACTTAGCAAGTCAAGAACTTCTCTGCTGAAACTACAATAATATGCATTACTGTTTTTGAAATGTATAAATATCAAGGGTCTCCTATTCTGGAGGTTCATCATAGTAAACAATCTTAATAATATCTAATGATAATGCTACCATCTATTATACAGAAGGATAAGTTGATTAAAACTCTGGGCATATAAAGATATTCTGGCACTGTTTTGGAACTCTGTATGAAGAACAGATTCTGGCATTTGTTATACAGTTTGCTATTCTCAAGTCTGTCCTAGGTAAGTGGGAGTCAACATGTTTAAGTGTATAGCAGACCTTCATATAGCTTGTCCATCTAAAAGTCTTTTAACCAGTAATTGCATGATAAGGAAACATTGCCATGGTGAGATTAGGTCACTCACAAATGTTATAGAAAGGTTATATATATTTTTAAGACATGTCTAGGAAGGAATTAAGCAGTTTATTCAGGTCCGTACTAAAGGAGGCTTGTAAAAGGATATTTAAAAAAGATCTCTACTTTGCCTCTTCTCAGGTGTTCTTACTGAGGAGCTACCGTGAGTAACGGTATATAATTTCTTTTATTTGGATCATGGATACAGCTATAACTGCATTTGTTTTCTAAAACTATAAAGTCAGAAGTTTCAACATTTAGGTAAAAAACTCTAACATTTTAGATATTAATGATACAGTCACAGCTGTCATCTACCCTCCACCCAACCCTAACAAATTTAGGACGAGCTATGTGGTTTTTTCCTAAAGCTTCTACTAATTCCCTTTCAGTCTTTAAGTGATGTTTACATGCTGAGGTACCTTTGTGTTTTGCTCTCCTGAGTATTAGAATTAAAGTTTGGAGACATTCAACTTTTCCCCAAGAAGTTAAGGAGATTATTCAGATCCTGAAGGGGTGTTTTCTTCTGAAGGGATAATGAGATGAAGAATCAGAGCATGTCTTAATAACAGCAAAGTTTAACCATCCACATTGGCCTGGTCCGGTGGGGGTTGGGATAAATGGGTAAAACAAGACTTTAAAAAAAAATACAATTCATGACATATGGCTATTTTAATGGAGTTGAAAAGTATAGATCTAATTCTATCACTTTCCTGTACAGACCCCCAATGTTGTATTGGGATTGAAGTTCAAAGTCTGTAGATTAACATTTACATCCCTAAATGATTCCTTTTTGTCTAATCCCATGTTTCCCCGAAAATAAGACCTAGCCAGACCATCAGCTCTAATGCGTCTTTTGTAGCAAAAATTAATGTAAGATCTGGTCTTATTTTAATATAATATAATATAATATAATATAATATAATATAATATAATATAATATAATATAATATAATATAATTAATATAATATAATATAATATAATGTAATATTATATAATATATAATATAATGTAACATAATATAGGGCCAAGTCTTATTTTAATACAAGACCCGGTCTTATATAGTGTAATATAGTGTAATATAAGACCGGGTCTTATATTAATTTTTGCTCCAGAAGATGCATTAGAGCTGATGGCCCGGCTAGGTCTTATTTTCAGGGAAACACGGTCTTTCTAGACTCACATTCTTCTGCCCTTTCACATGAAGCATTCCGCCAACAACACAACACATCTTGATATTTAACATTTCTATCCCTTCCTTTCCCTCCTTCAGTAATCTGGACTTGATTCAAGTAAACCCTCCCTTGTCCTCCTGAGTCAGATGTGCCTCTTTTTGTGCTTCCATAGGCCTACTGTGTTTCTCTAACACAATATTTATTATATGACACCATTATAGTAAATATTAATTCAGGTCTCTCCTGTTTAACACGTTAGTCTCTTTGAGGGCAGGAAATATATCATATACATCTTTGTGGTGTCAATATCTCAGTCTAATGTTAGGAACATGATAGGTGAATAACTAATATTTGTAAAATTAATAAGAGCTGAGCAAAGCTCAGTTCTTAGGCCAGGCTTATACTTTTAAACTTGAAGGTGGCCTCCAAGGTCATATCCAAATCTTGACCCACAAGGCCCAGACTTCAGTGACAGACTGAGACCAAAATTCTAAATGAAGCTGAAACTATAAGGGTCAATGGAGTTATTGACTTGAAATTACTTAATTGGATGCTACATTTCCAGAAGAGTAAGGATAGAGAAATTGATCAAGGAGCAGATATTTCATAAAGATTTGGGTATCAGAGAGAGCATAGTGGTGAGAGAACACAGGCTCTGACCCTCCCTTCCCCTCGTGTTGACCTCAGAACAGGCTAAGGGACTCCTTTCGCTACCCTAGAAACAGGCCACTGATGAGTTTGGACAATTTCAACAGCAATTTTGCCCAAATGGCCAAAAAATATCCATGAGCCAAGCCTTGGTCAGACTCTCTTTTTCAGCTTGCTGATTTCCTACTTAATTTATCTTATAACTATTATTGTAACAGATGTTTTCGTTTTTATTTAAAAAAGATTCTTACGACAATCCTAAAACGAGACCAACATTTTAAACTCTGCTTTTTGTTGATAATGCTTTTTTATAACACCATCTTTCTTCTCAAAATGTTTACATCTTCAATAGGTAGACAAATTGAAGAGCTATGAAAGAGAATGGATGATGAAGTGCTACTGTACGTGAAAGTGGTATAGGGAAAAGTCACTTGTCCAGAATATTTAGGAAGAATTTTAGCACAAAGCAGTAACTTTAATTACATTTATTATTACATTAATTACATTCAGTTTTATTTGGATTCATTGAGTTAAAAATTATATAAAAACATGTATAAAAAATATAGCAATGTCTTAAGGATAGTTACTACCTAGGTCTAGATAGCCCCTAAGTTTATATGCTCTCTGGAATTTTAAATTATTTTCATGGTTTATTCAATAAAAGCATTTGAAAATCGTCTATGTCTGTACTTTTGGAATTTTATATTCTTCCTCCTTTATAGAGATATCTTAATTGCACATCGTTTATGTGAATAATTCACAGTCTTCTAAATTTAGGTGCAGCCTTTCTAATTGTGCAGAATATTTTAGCAAGGAAGCAAAATGCTCAATATAAGATCGTCTGGATCTATATGAAACTAGTGTAATATTGCCCCGTATGGGGAGGAAGTTTTTATTAAACATGTTGACACCCCTCCATTGAGTTCTGTCTTAAGCTTAATTTTGTGAAAATCTTGCCTATCTGAAGAAGTGAGAAGACACAAAATTACAAAGCAAATGGGTTTCAGAAACTGGTGTAGAAATACTGCTTTGACTGTGAAAGCTTTTTTATGTATTTCCTACTTAGAATCAAAAGATCTTTTCAACAGAATGTAGCCAGCCAAGAGCTTATTTTAGAATCATGTTTATTTTAAAAATAACATTGTTATTATTGTTACTTCTGTATGGCCGCATTTGTTTCAGAGCAGCTTAAAGTTACACAGTCATTATATGCTTAGAATAAGCAAAGATATGGCAGTAGCTTTTTTATGATGATAGAATATCGGGTCTCAACAGATAAGCAACCTGGGCAGAATTAGGAAGCCAGGGAATGAATGAGCTTTATGATTCTCAGTTCAGTTTGCTGCAGTTTAGATCATACTTGTTTCTCTTTGACGTAAATAGACATTTTTGTAATGAGGGATATATTTCTATTTCTTTGAATGGGTACCATTCTGCCCACTCAGTGGAAACTGTCTTATTGAAAGATACTAAATTTCATAGTAGTCTGCAAGTTATATCTGTTTGGCAATTTTGACAGATTTGTGTCTTAAAATCATGTCAGATCAAAGCCATTTCAAGATCTTTAGTTCAGAAAGCTTTACTGAAATAATATTAAAGGGCTGATTTAAACTGACAAAAGAAAACAATTTCAAGTTAAGGTTGTTGTTCTCAGTCACTCAGTAAGTTCCAGAGAAATTTTTGAGTATTATAGAAGAATTCTTGAAAAGCTAATCATAAAAATGACCTTTTGTATACAGTATTTAACTTGATTTTTCTATCGGTTTTACTTTTTAAATATTTTAAAATTTCATATTTTGAGGTTTCCCAGATATTATTTGTTTTTAAGAAGTCAGCTATGTAGAGAGATTAAGTATTTCTATAGCACATATTTAAATAACAGGACTTCCTGAAAGATCTCAGACATGTTTCTGAACTATCATTTTTTTTTTTTGTGATTACAGAAGAATAAATTCCTTTCCTTTTATCATTACATATTTTTATTTCCTTTAATATTAGTTTGAATCACCTACGTTTGATCTACTTAACAGTGATTCGCATAATTTAAAACCTTAATGCAATCAAATTAGATATCATATCTGTCTTGTCACAGCGCTCACAAATGTCAAGTCCACTTTAATTCTTTTCCCTCCTGATTACATGATGTTTAGTAACACCGACAAATAGTGAGGCAAGACAGAAATCAATACAGAGAGAGCTATTTGTAACTTTACAACTAGCTCCATGACATATAAATTCTGTATCAGCAATGTTACATATATCAAATTGATGTTATACTAACGAATACCCCTGTTTGAGTTTTTATATTGCGAGATTTAATATATAAACAAATTCTCTGTATTTGGTGCTCTATTATGCAAAACCTTAGCTAACTCTCACTTGGATGGAGGGCTAATTGTTCATAATGATGGCACTGAGGAATTAGAGTATTTGAAGTGTTTGCTGACTCACAAAAGAGGTTTATTGGGTTAGGTAGTTTTAGTAGGAAGCATAGTTCATTGTTTTCTAATTCTTTGAAAATTTATATAATATGCATAAAGTACATAGGAAAGTTCTAAATAAGAATCAGTTATGAATCTAACCATTTAAGATAATGAAGAATGTGAGATCTGAATTGTTTATATAAAAAATAAATTTATGAAAATTATAAACATTTTAAATTTGTGAAGACATGTGTACCAAAAGAGCATTTTTAGAATACTCTTTTATTCATAAACCTGATATGTCTAAAACGAAGATGAAATGCAACATAATTTTTATTATCTCCACAATCAGTATGCAGGGCTGGGATACACAGGTTTTGCAGGTTGTGCAACAGCTCCTGCCCTGGGGTAAAAATGGGGATCTGAAACCCCTTTCTCAGTTCCTTAAACCATGACACTTGGGCAGGCATGGGTGCATTTTTACAAATTAGTCTACACAGAGAAAATGTTTATTTAGATCGCTACAAAGGCAACTTTTATGCTAGAAGAGACTCTGATGTTATGCAGTGCCTTGTACACAGCTTAGATGATTTTGAGGAACAAAATTATCTTTCTCCTTAAAGTGGGACACTTTAGTGAATTGCCTAGAGTTATACAGATAACAAATGGTGAAGTTACGATTCACCTCCAATCCTATAAAAGTTACTTTCCGCTATACCATGAAATGTAATTAGGTGTAGGAAAACCATGAGAAAGCTGAAAATAAAAAACTTGAACAAATTAAAGAAGAATTAATGTGAAAAATATGTCCTTAGCTAAGAAGATGGACAATTAACTTTAAGGCATGTATTTTTAATATGTAATTTTGTTTCAGCATGTATATGTCTTATGGGTATATTTTAGCACCGTAGTCTGAAAGATAAGTTTTGCAAATATTTGTCCTCTTCATTTATTTCCCATAAATGCTGTTTTGATCAACATTTACAATTTATGAATTTATTTTTTAAACTAAATTAGTAAATATAAATCTTATAAAGGGTGCATGTAAATTAAATGTATTATAAATGCACTTACACATTTACATATTATCATTTATAGTACTGTACTTAAGGTTATATATATATGTATTTTTTTTTTTTTTCAAGTTCTACTTGTGAGTATCTTACCTTAAGGATTGAGATGAAATGGCAATGTAGGTATTAGACTCTGGAAACATTCCTCTGAAAATATTTAATTAACTGTGAAAAGATTTGCCTTTGCAATTTTGAATATGTTTCAACTTAAAGAGTGACTATGTTTTGCTTTAAAATGTGTCATAAAAATATCTTTGCACTAGTCAGAAGAATATTCTTACTTATATTCTTTATTAAGTGCATTTTAAGTTAGCTCAAATAGCTTAGCTAATTACTGTTAACAGACACATTTTTATGCATGGATAAAGGTGACAGAGAAAGAAATCTTCCACTTCTCATGAAATTTGTTGCAGAAGAATCAATTAGATCCTGTTTGTTGGTGTTTTGTTTTGTTTTGTTTTGTTTTGCTGTTTTGTATAGATGGGGCTACTGAAGTTTTATAGCCTCAAAAATTGGCAGTCTGAGACCCAACCTCACTCTCCTGGGTCTCCCTGGATAGGACAGATACAGAAAGTGTAGCTGAAGCAAAGAGGAGATATTTATCTCATCAGCTTGAACCTTCATTTAGCCTAAAGTTTTATACACTCAGATTTGCAAGAAGCTCTACCCAGAGGCTGAAGGTATGGTGGCGCATGCTTTCCTTTTCTTGATATATACCCAGTTAAGGGACTTCCTTTTCTCCTTTAAGTGTTTGGCAATAAAAATAGTTAATTGAGCCCGGTTATGCTTAGATAGGAAGAACTGAAATGAGATCTCTAAAAAGCCCTGAGCTTTGTCCACAGAAGTCATTCTCCAGCCACCATATTGTATGGTGAAATCTTAGCCCATTGGTATCATTTAATGGAAACAATATGTTAAGCTTGAAATTGTTTTGATTTTTAGATTATATAAAATTGAACCTATGTTTTAATTCCTTTGACACGTTTCAGTTGTTCTTTAATTTTAATTCTCTATTAAGATATTTTCACTGATAAGTGTGTTCACTCCTGTATATTCAAGTTCTTCTTTTCCACCGATTCCTTTTCTATTGCCTATGAACATATTCAAAATGCCTTCTCCTAAAAGAAGAGCAACAACTAAACGAACACAAACAGACCTTTCTTTAACTGTTCCTCTCCTTTGCGACTTGGCCTTGAATATCTCCTTCATGTTACGGGGAGTTTTGTAAAGAATAGTGAGCTCTTCTGTTCTCTATCCCAGTCATTCCTGAACCCATTACAGTTTTGCTCTGGGCTCAACAATCCCATAGAAGAACTTTCATTCTGGTGCTTGATTACTTCCCATTATCCAAGTCTAATGGCTAGTTTTAAATTCACTTTGATTTTTCCCTGATATTTGTAACAGTTAATCATACTCGACTCCTCAAATCTCTTTCCTCCTTTGGCTTTGGAAATCAAATTTCTTACCAATGCAAATGTAATCTGTTGTCAGTAGACAATTTCTACAGGAATAAAGCACCCTTAATGTGTCTGTATAGCTGTACTTCTTCTCATGTCTATCTTCTGCTTTCTACAAATAATTGACCTCATTGAAAAATTCTTAACAAAATATATCCATATTTTTTTCCTGTTTTATCTAAGAGATACGAGGTATGATAGAAAAATATGGTGAATGTTCAAATTTAAAAAACCTTATTAGAGTGAAAGACACATTGCCATTAATCCCTCTCAAAGCTCTCCTCCTCACTTTGAATATACCTATCCCATCGTCCTTGAGACTTTCTGAAGCAGTTCTGGAAGCCCTCTTCCATGAGTGCCTTTCCTTCATCCTCCATCATGACAATGCTCCATGTCACACGTTGCTTCTGGTATGGCAATTTCTGTCAAAAACATTCCGACATGTCCTCATCCACCTTATTCACCAGACATGGGACCATGCAACTTCTGGCTCTTCCCAAAGTCAAAATGACCATGGAAGGTAAATGTTTTGAATCGATTCAGGACATTGTGGCAGCCACAACAGTGAAACTAAAGACACTCACGAAAGAGGACTTCCAGAACTGCTTCAGAAAGTGGCAAGAATGATGGGATAAGTGTGTTTGAAGTGGGGTGGGATGGGGAGTATTTTGAGGGGTATTAATAGAAATGTGTCTTTATTGTAATAAATTTTTTAAATTTAAACATTTACTTTAGTTTTTGATCACACCTCATATCTCTTGAACCTGTTTCCCCTCTTCATCTTGATGGCTGCTGCCATGGCTTTAACCCTTGCCCTAATCTTCTCTTACTCAGATGATTGGGATATTCTCTTATTTACTCTTTTCTCGCCCAAATACTTCCTTCTCATTAATTAAAATTTATACAAAAATAAAAGCTGATTATGTCATTACCCTGCTTAAAACATCCTTTGCAAACCTGTGTTAAACAGAAAAATGGACAGTGGTTATTATGGCATCTACGGCTATTCCCAACTCAGATCCAACTCATCACCCATCATTTACTCTACAAGCAATGTGCTCCTGCTTTCCATACCATGGCCTCCCCTCCAGATGTGCATACTTTGTTAGCCTCTACCCTAGACTCATTAAAGTCTTTTAAAACTCTCTATCTTTTACATTTATTTCCTTTTCCATGAAGTTATATCCCCAGCTTCTTGGCTTACGAGGTAAACCCCATGTTCATTCCATTGGACCCCATTTACTTTAGGGGGGCCCTCTGTGTGTAAGACTGAGAACATAAAAAATAAATAATTTTCTCTGCTCCCAAAGAGCTCATGGTCTATAGGAAGTGGGGGCAGATAGGATGTGAGAGATGCAGACAAATTGGTAAGATATTATGGGAACTCAGAAAGGGGCAGCTAATCACAAACATAGGGAGTTACAGAGAGTTACTGCTCTTGAACATATTCTTCTATTGATGAGTTTTGAGAACTTTATGTATACTTAGAACAGGTAGTTGGAATCTATTTTCAGTGTTGCTTTAGTAGATTTTGGATATGATTCTTCTTCTAACACAACAGCCGTGAAGAAGAGAGTCAGGAAAATCTTTTTAAAGGAATAGATGGAGTACAAAATCCCCTCCACAGTGAAGTCTTTACATGTTCCCCCAGGAAGAATTGATCTTTTCGGTCTCTCCTTTTCTTTAGGATTCTGTGTATATCTGTCATATTTGTTGGTCTATCATGGGTCTTATATATTGTAGGTTTTAAATAAGTGTTGGCTGAATGCACATATAATGAATCCCTTGAATAAGACTTAGTGAACTATAATGTTTTGTAATTTATCTGTTTACTTGTGTGTAAAATTTTAATTAGAAGTGTATCTAAATACCATGTGGATTAGAGACTTTGCTGCAATCTATCTAGGTGTCTCTGGATATGTGATCTAACTCCCTAGGCTATTTTTTTTGGCATCCATAAATTGAAGAGTTTAGATAAAATGATTTAAAAGTTCTTTACAGGTTTAAAATTCCCTTTTCTATTTATTTATTTATTATAGATAAAAATCAATTGAGATACATTAATTTGGTATGTTTAAGGTAACAATATCACTTTTAAAACCACATCCTGTTAAATTTGAAAATCTTTGTTCATAATTAACTAGTAAGAACAAGATACATAGATCAATTCCAGGTCCCAAATATATTGGACTTACTGAAATTAATATTTTAATGTCATTTATTAAATGATGAATGATTACATAAGGAGAAAGGACACATGGCTTAAAGTCAGATACAAGTAATATAACTATATCATTCCAGTAGTAACCAAGTGCTATCCATTTCAGTAAAAGTAATTGAAGTTAAGTAAGTTATTTGATTTAGTTATTATCCAAATCTTTCATTTTTATATTCAAATGAATTGTTTCAACTGAGCAGCAATTGTAGCCCAAAGGCTTAATTTAGACAATTTTAGTTTAGTCTTAGGTTATGACATCCATATAATCCAAATTTGTAAGTGAAATTGCTCTATTGAAAAAAAAAAAATAGTTTTACTTCCAATGCTGTAAATAGCACATTATAAATCAAGCTTTATCTTTGTAGGAAAGTATTAATCTTAACTCTATTAGAAATTATATAACAACATTTGTAGCAAAATTTACTGATACAAAGAATAAATTTTATAGTGACACTTTAAACCATAAAAAAAGAGTGCTGGATAAATGTTGAACAAATTAGAAAAATAGTAAAGAAGGCTGAAAAGAAAATATTACTATCCTATAGTCAGGTCTTCTTGAATTATTCTTATATTTTTATAAAAGAAGGATAATAAATTACTTTCACCATGCAGATATTTAATATTAAGTGTTTCAAGATGAGGTTTTGATAATATATTTCACATTGTTTTAACTGGTGCAAAAGGGACGTGTAGCAAATTGAAAACATGAACGTAATTTTACTTTAAAAAGTCAAAGGAAGCCTGATCATATCACATGCTGTCTTTGAACATTTACAAGATTAAAATTGTAGAGAAAACTAATAATAGCTGGTAATATCATACATACATGTAATGCTATAATTATAATATTTTAACTTTACGTAAAATCATATGTTTCTCAATTTCAAAAGTGTTGTTAGAGTTAGATCAAACTGGGATTTCGTCTGAGGCACAGCAATGCAGTGAATTACTACGTGCTCATTACTGTTGTGGCCTTTTGAAGAAACTGAGCCAATAATTGTTGACTTCCTGTTTAAATCCCCACTAGGAATTCATTGACTCCCAGTGGTTCTGTCTTATGTTACCATTGAAATCCATTTGTTTCAAGGACTGATAATTATGTTTAATTTTGTATTTCTGTTTTTTTGTAATATAAATGCTGGCTTATAAGAAAATCAAATTAGTGAATGAAGATTGTTACATGCTCACATAATAAAGAATTCACCGATAGGCATTTATCGTTTCCACCTATCTAGTTGTCTAGGTTAGGGGGAAATACACTCACAGTTTCATAAGTTTTACAAAGTCTTTATATATACTTATTGGTGTTATGTTACACACACATGTAGGTAATGAAGTGTATACATTCACATTCTACATAATACACGCTAAAAAGTTTGCCTGGAGTAAATTTGTAAATGGTATACTTTAATGGAGAGTTAAGTCCATAAAATTCAAGCATGAAACTTCACAACTGAAAAAAAAGGAGATAGAGAATATTTTCTGATCAGTCACATTCAAAGTTAAAATGTGATGTACCCTGTTACAAGGAATAAACTTGGAAATGCCATTTTGAGCATCATTTCTGTTGTCATCTCAAAGTCCACTTGTGAAAGCATCCGTTTGGTTGAAACAGTTACCATTGCTTCCAATAGCAGAGCAAGAATTCAATGGAAGAAATTTCTCTATATCTGAAATTTCTCAGTATCTTCTCTGTAATCCATATAATTTAAAGAAATATTTAATCAGTATTTCTACTACAATTACATGGAACACTTAATATACTTCTTGGTAAGCAGAATTTAGTGTATTCAAGATTCCCCCCCCCCCCCCCAGGAAGTAAAAAGTTATAATTATTTCAAGAAAGATTGGGGCACCTCATTAAAACATTCACATTTAAAATATGGCACTACATCATGAAAGATAAAATGTATTATGAGGAAATGATATTGTCTGTCTAATGTGGTTTTGGCTTTAGAATCTTTTAGAATCTAATAAGAGATTTAAATTCATGGCATCATAAAACAGTGTAGTAATGGAATAAAGGAGCTAATAAGAGGTTATTTCGAAATACAATTTAATAAGATTGACACGTATAATTTTTTTCTTCTCAGTGTTTATCTGTCTGGGAATCAATCTAATTTTAGAAACACAAAAAATAAAATTTTCAGATATGCAAAGTTATTTTTATTCCCATGTCAGGCACTTATAGTTAAGAAATCATTATTTTTTAACACCAAGAAAGTGAAAATTATGAAATTGTTTGTGTAAAGTTTCAAAATTTGTCTAAATTGTTATGAATCATCTATTGGGAAAAATAATAATTGATTGTGAAAATTAACACATTGGTAAGGAAGTGTAGGCATACTTGACCAGTCTTACCCTCGCATCTTATTTTTCTCATCGGCTTCTCACCTGCCCAAACATGTTCTTCATAAATTGTGAAAGGATTTGTCCTGTCTCTGGTCCGTATGCACATTCTGCTGCCAAAATATATAGTAAGAAAGTTAAGGATCCCAAACATTTTATTGCATTTACCACCAACATTGTTAATGGTTGTCTACTGAATGAAGTATCTGAGGTGATTTAGTTCATGAATTTCATGAAATGACAACCTACGTCCTATTCAGCTCTGGTGCCACTTCCCCACTCAGCCTGTCGCCTCCCACGCCCATCACACTGTCTGCCTTCTCTCAATCTTAGTGTTGAAAATAATATTTGTGTGCAGAATAATTGGCCTTCCAGAGTCAGACAAGGCAGGCAGATGCTCTGGGAAGGCTAGTAATTTGGCACCAATTCAAATCAAGTTTTTTAATATATGAATTGAGCATTTAATGACTTCTAATTTCCACTGTCTCATAATACTCATGCAACATGGAGTTTTCTCCATCTCATTGCACTGCCTGCAAATTTCTCTTGCTTGTAGGACGGCACCCCACTATTCGTCAGCTACTTCACTCCTGGGTCTGAGTCTGTGTCCTCCCTTTTAGGTATTCCCACCCTCTTCACCTCGATTCTACCTCTTTCCGGTGCCTACAACAACCTGGGCCACAATGCTCTTCTCTTCTTTAACTTTGTCCCATGAAACTCACAATCCACTTTTTACTACAAATGAACTAACTGATGGTCTGAATTCTTTCTCCTCCTCACTCTCCCATCCCCCCAACTCATGTTGAAACCCCAACTGCCAACGTGTCTGTATTGGAAGACAAGGCCTTTAGGGGGGTAACTAAGGTTAAAGGAGGCCATAAGGGAGGGGCCCCAGTCCAGTAGGACTGATGTCCTGATAAGAAAAGGAAGAGACGCCAGGACTGAGACACACAGGAGAAAGACCATCTGAGGACACAGGGAGAAGGTATCGATCTGCAGGTCAGGAAGAGTCTTCCCAGAAACCCACTCTGCCAGCACCTTAAACTTGACATTCCAGCCTCTAGAACTATGAGAGAATACATTTCTGTTGTTGTCTTTATGTTACTTAGCCTGTAGTACTTTGCTATGGCAAAGTTTGAGCAGACTAACACATCCACATTACAGGTCACTTTCCTGTCATTCTTTTACCTCCTTGCCTAAGTGAAGCCTAACCTTTCCTGAGGATGCTTTCAATTAGTGGTTCCTCCTTGTGCTATTGCTTGAAAAGGGATCCTTTTTCACTTCTCTCATGCCAAGTTCATACCACTGTCTGAAGCTTTCCTCATTTGAAGGAAAGTTTTTCCATGTACTTTTTTGCATTTAAGCCATTCCTTCTCATTGAAGTTACCCACAGAATTTCTGAATCTCTTCTAATCTTTCTTGTTAACATCAGACTTTTTCAGCTGACTTCTTTTAGATGCTATTGTCTCCATCAATAGCCACACAAGCTCATAATTCTTGAATTTACCCATTTGCTTAACGTTGTTATTCCACTTTATTACATGTCACAATGGTCTTGGAGTTATTTTATGTAAAGGCTCTGCACTCCGGGAAAAGGAATGCTGTGGTGGTTTTAAAATATTTTCCTAATTCTTCATATTTCTCCTTTCAAGGAGTGGAATTTAATTTTCTACTTTTGAATGTGAGCTGGATTTAGTGATTTCTTTCTAATAAATAGAATGTGGAGAAAGTGATGGTGCATACAGTAACTTCAAGACTAGGTCAGAAAAGGCATCACAATTTCTTCTGCATGCTCTCTCTCCTGGATCCCTCACTCTGGGGAGGGCAGCTGGCCTGTTGTGATGTTGAGTTGTTGTGAAGACACTCAAGGAGCCCAATAGAGAAGCCCCCATGGTAAGAAACGGAGGCCTTCTCTCAATAGACAGAAAAGACTTGAGATCTCCTGCCAACAGCCTGTGAATAAGTAACCTTGGAAGCAGATCTTCCAGCCTGAGTTGAACCTTCAGAGGACCACAGCCGCTAGTCAAAATCTTGTGGGTCTAAGCCAGACCCACTTAGACCTGCCCTGACTGATATGAAATTGAGATAATAAATATTTGTTGTTTTAAGTTGCTGTATTTTAGAGGTGATATTTACAGAGCAAGAGATAACTACAACAATGTCCTGAAGCATGGGGACAAAGAGATTAATTAGAAAACCATGGCAATTTTTCAAAGAGATGATTGTCATGTGGACCCCGGTGAGTTAGTGGATTAGCCAGTGAAGTGAGGAGGAAAAGGGAGGCATGCAAGGTGATCTCTCAGTTTTGACTTGAATAACAGTGGTTCATTTATTGAGGTAAAGAAGATAAAGGAAAGAACAAATTTGAGAGGAAAGAAATACAAAAATTTGGTAAACCTATTTCGCATCACGCCCTGTGACAATGACATGAAAGCAATTGAGCAAGAAAGCAGTCTAAAGCTCACTGAGGTCAAGGCTGGAGGTATAAATTTGGAATCACAAGCAAATGGGTATAGGTTTTAATAATATCAGGTGACCTTATCAGGTCACCTAAACATAGAAAGAGATCTGGAGTCAAATCCTTGGAGATCAGGTGGAGGAAAGGACCAAGCGAAGAAAACTGGGAAGTATTGTCTAAAGAAATAGGAAGAAAATCAGAAGAACATGGTATTCTGGAAGTCATTTAGTGAGTTTCTCAAAGGGAAAGGACCTTTAGCTTTTACTGCTTTTGAGCGTGTAGACATAAAAAATATCTATTGGAATTGGCAACTGGCTTGCAACTGATGACCTCCACAAGTGCTCGCTGTTCTAACTTGGAGAAATAGGAATGGAAGGTAGACTGATGTGGGCTGGTGGCTGCATATAAGCATTTTGTTTCTTTCTTATTGAATTAACTATATATTTTTTAACTTTTTTTGAGGTATGTATTCTCTATATCATTTCCCCAAAATAGATTACCTGTGCCTTGTACACAAAAACTTGTCTTAGTTTTTTCAGAATCCCATGACTGAGAGTCTTCAACTTAATAGTTGTACAAGAAATATTTATTGAATTTCAATATACACTCTTGTACGACCTATAATGAAACTGAAGAACAGAAAAGAAACAAAACTGTAGGGCATAAAAGAAAACCCTAGGAAGGATTATAGCCATTTGAAAAGGACTTAGTTATGGATGCTTCCTTCTTCACACCTAGTTCCTTCAAAAGCTTACCCTGTCTAAAAGAATTTTCACATTCTTAAAACCCAAATCAACAAAGCATGTTGGATGTGCAGAAACTGTTAAATGGCATTAGATGGCTGATTTGACTGGTGTTCCTAAAATGTGTCCCTTATACAAACAAAACAAAACAAAAATGACAAAGCAGAACAAAATAAAACAGAGCCTTGATAAAATTCTGTCTGTTGCCAAGTTGCTGAAGTTTTAAATAGAAGAAATAAGGTGATAAAAAATAGAATGTGAACAAAACCCTAAAGCACAGTTCACAGTTATCTTTTCTCAATTAACTAAGAGTTTTCAGCATATATTTTAAAGCAAATGTTTTACTTTTAATAACGTAACCATTCAAGTTTAAGTGTCATTTTACAGAACGCTTTACTGACTGCATTTTTAAGGTTCTACATATGGAAAAAAAAAAAAGGACACTCTATGTTTCCTTCTAAGTCAGCACTGTGAAAACTCCAGAGAATATTAAACGTAGTATTTTTTAGCCCAATTAAATATTCAGAAGCTTTCCTTCTGTTGTCTCTATATGAAGGGCAAGTCCTGTAAACATTGTTCTACAAGCTTTGAAATTAGCTAAATAATCTATGAAAACAACAATTTCTTTCTCTAGCTAGGAAACACAGATTAAAAAGAAGTATATAAAGAAGGAAGAATCCAACCCATATTTGAACATTCATGCAAGTTTCAGGATTCTTTAGATACTTTAGGCCTAAAATGTATAGTTAACTTTGTCCAAACAATGAAAACAAATTGCTTTTTAACCTTATACCCCTTTGCTTATTTATCTTTGCTTTTGTGGAATCAGCATTTGGTTATTATACCACTTATTTTATAAGGACCTTGAAAAAATACTGTAGATAAAGATCCATAAGACAAACTGGGTATAAAGCTCAGGAATTTTATTTTCCTGGCTTTACTGTTTTTGAACTATTGATGACCAAAGTTTAGCGTGTGTGTGTGTGTGTGTGTGTGTGTGTGTGAAATGCTATTTATAGGAATATTATAATATGTTTTAAATATTTGAGTTCAGTAGGGTTGAAGATTCTTGAAAAAATTAAAAAAGTGAATCTGAGAAGCAATGTATGTTAAAAAACAGGGAGATTTGAACTTAGTCTCTATTCCTCAGTTTGCTTTTCAGTAAAAAAGGATAACAGAATATAATACGCAAAATGTTTGCAGGATTAAATAAGATGAAAAATACTTTCGAAGATAGACATGCTCACTAAATGTTATCTAGTAGTATTATTATTGCTATTATTTTTAGGAGAAAAAACATACATTTTATTTGTAAGGGTTGCCACCTTTTGAATGGCAAAGGCAGTATTGATCGGGCATCTTAAAGCTTGCTCTGTTAACAATTACTAATCTTATAGAACTATTATCAATGGCAAGGCCCTAAATTTCTTAATTTCCTAATGCCTTTTAGGATAACGGATACAGAGTTATTTTAAGGGTAGAATTAGTTAAAACTAATACAAAACAACTGCGTAGTTACCATAGCTTGCTGATTGGTTGCTAATTGATAGAAAATGTCTATTTAAACAATGTTGATATTACTCTTCAGGAATACTTGATGCTAGCTTTCATTACTATGTTTTTCACATTTTCAAAAATGTGATATGGTCACATAGATCAATGGAACAAAATAGAGAGCTCAGAAATAAACCCACTCCTATATAGTAATTTAATCTATGACAAAGGGAACAACAATATACAATGGAGTAAAGATAGTCTATTTATAAATGGTGTTGGGAAAACTGGACAAATACATACAAAAACATGAAACCTTCTTACTCTATATACAAGAATAAATTCAAAATGGATTAAAGACTTAAATGTAAAACCTAAAACCATAAAACTCCTAGAAGAAAACATTAGTAGTGAACTCTGTGACTTTGCTCTTAGTAACATTTTTTCTGATCTATCTCTCTGTACAAGGGAAACAAAATAAAAAATAAGCAAATGGGACTACATCAAACTAAAAAGTTTTGCACAGCAAGGAAACCATCAACAAAACAAAAAGACAACCTATTGAATGGGAGAAGATATTTGCCAATGATACATCTGATAGGGGGTTAATATCCAAAATTTACAAAGAACTCATACAACTCAATACCAAAAAAAATATACAATCCAATTTAAAAAAATGGGCAGAGGACCTGAATAGACATTTCTCCAAAAAGGGCATACACATGACCAATAGACAAATGAAAATATGCTCAACATCACTAATCATCAGAGAAATGCAAATTAATACCACAATGAGATATTATCTCATAGTTGTTAGAGTGGCTATCATCAATAAATCAACAAACAAGTGTTGGCGAGGATATGGAGAAAAGAGAACCCTCGTGCACTGTTGGTGGGATTGCAAATTGGGGCAGCCACTATGGAAAACAGTATGGAGGTTCCTCACAAAATTGAAAGTAGAACTGTCTTATGTAATTCCACTCCAGGAGCAATTCCACTCCTGGGTATTCTGAAGAATCCAAAACACTAATTCAGAAAGATATATGCACCCCTATGTTCACTGCAGCACTATTTACAATAGCCAAGATATGGAAGCAACCTAAGTGGTTGTCAGCAGACTATTGGATAAAGAAGATGTGATATATATATATATATATATATATATATATATATATATATATATATATAAATATTATTGAACCATAAAAAATTGAAATTGTTCCATTTGCAGCAACATGGATGGACCTAGAGGGTATTATGCTAAGTGAAATAAGTCAGACAGCGAATGACAAATACCATATGATCTCACTTATATGTGGAATCTAAAGAACAAAATAACAACAACAACAAAACCAGAAAGACTTATAGATACAGAGAACAAACTGATGGTTATCAAATGAGAGGGAGGTTGAGTGACAGGGTAAAAAACATGAAGAAGTACACATTGATAATTACAAAATAGTCACAAAGATGTAAAGTACAACATATGGAATATTGTCACTAATATTGTAATAACTATGTGTAGTGCCAAGTGGGTTCTAGACTCATTGGAGGTGGGGGTCACTCCATAAATTATATAAATGTCTAACCACTACACTGTACACTTGAAACTTATATAAAATAATATTGGATGTCAAAAAAGTATGGCCTGGTGATGTAATAGGTGAATAGCTTTTTATATTTTCTAGAATTAGCCCATTTTGTTTATTCTTAGAGCAGGGCCAAAATTTTTTTTTAATTTGTAATGATCTCTATGGAAAAAACTGACTCAAAACCTTGTAAGTGCAGTACGTGCGCGCGCGCGCGCGCGCGTGTGTGTGTGTGTATGTGTGTGTGTGTGTGTTTGTTTACTTGCCACTCATACTTCTCATCACCTTCTGGCTTGTTAATCCCTTGAAATCTGGATTCTCTTTTATTTCTGTACTGAAACTGATTCATCAAATTAATGATGACCTAGTAATTATCTCATCCAATAGCCCTTTATTTTTACCTCTTTGAACGCTGCAGAAATTGACATTGTTAATCTTTCCTCCTTGACACATTCTCTTTCCTTTTTATGTCTGACATTGCCCTGCTCCTGTCACTCAAACTGACAATCTGTTTCCTTATTAGTCCTGTACTCGTCTTGTGCTCTAGTCTTTTTACTGTAAGAGTTGATACTTTTCTTCCTATTCTGTTTGTTGTCTTCATAAACCTTCTTAACAGTCCATCTGGGGGAAGAAGTTGGGTGTAAATAAATGGACCAAAATTGAGTTCAACCCTTTGTTTGGTGTGGCCATAGTTTTTGCTATTATTTCTTGTCAATATTTTTATTAAGTACCATTTCAGCACCATTGACATGAAATACAAGAAAAATTCATGCTGGCACAAGCTTGTGTTCTACCAAAGGAGCAGAAAATAAAACCTTACAGAAATGAGGTAAGTGCTAGTGCTATCTGAGCTATGAATAGGAAACTCACAACAAAGCACTTAATTTTGCCTCAGATTTCAGGGATTTTTTTTTTTTTCAAAGACCAGATGATTTCTGAGTTGAGTCTTGAATACTAAGTTGTTCTTTGCCAGTCATACAAAAGAAAAAGGTGTATTTCAGATGGAAGAACTGCATGTACAGAGGTATGAGGATTAGAGCACCCATACATCGTAGAAGACGGTGATAGTCACAGTAGAAAGGTACGTAAGGTCCACATAAAGACATTTCTTGAAAGACATATTAAGAACACTGTATGTTATTTTGTAATTGAGAGCCATTAAAGTGTCTTAAGTAGATGAGGGACATAATCACATTTGTTCCCTTAGAGGAGTGCTTATTTGTAGTACTCTAGGAAAAGCTAATTAAAGGCAAATTAAAAGCTAAGCAGCAGGCACTGGGAACGGAGAGAAGGGAGAAAAATACTAGAGATATTTCAAGTCTGAGAAGCTACAGGATTCAGTGAGTCAGCAGACGAAGGTGTTAGGGAAGAAAAAGAAGTCTAGGTACTAAGTTGGTTAATTGGTAAATGATGGCTCAAAATAACAGAAATATATAATGGAATAGGAAGATCAGATTTGATGACACATTGGACAAGTAAAGTTTGTAGTTCCTTTGAAGCCATCAATAATAAAATGTATAATAGTCACTGTGATGGTTAATTTTATGTGTTAACTTGACTGTGCTAATGGATGCCCAGATAGCTGGTAAAACACTATTTCTGGGTGGGTCTGTGAGGGTGTTTCTGGGAGAGATTAGCATTTAAGTTGGTAGACTGAATAACGAAGATCCCCAACCGATCCACTGAGCGCCCAAATAGAATGAAGGTGGAGGAAGAGTGAATTTATGCTCTCTGATTGAGCTGGGAAATCCATCTTCTCTTACATAGTAATTCCTGGTCCTCATGCATTCTGACTCAGGCTGGGATTTACACCATTGGCTTCTCTGGTTCTCAGGCTTTCAGGGTTGGACTGGGACTACACCACTGGCTCTACTAGGTCTCCAACTGATGGACAACAGATTGTGGAATTTCTCAACCTCTGTAATTGCAATTCCTCATAATAAATCGTTCTGTATACCTATATATATATCCTATTGGTTCTCTGTCTCTGGAGAACCCTGACTAATACAGTTATCGTTTTGATTACCTTCATATTATTTGTTATTTGTCAGTAAAGAACTTTGTGGTTTTTGGGAATTATGATTGTAAATTACAAAGGAAAGTTATAACATGAAGAATGACATTTGAGTTATCATTAATGCATTGATGATGATTGGAATCATGGAAGTAGATGAGATTATTAGATTTCAAAATCTTCTATTATTTTAGCAGTGGACTCAAATATTTCTGGTTATTTCAGATTTCTGTGACTACTGAGACTTCCTTAGGTTAGTGCTCACTTCATTCCTGGCAGTTTTAAAATTATTAGCATAGTAAATGCATGGTTTTATTTATTTATTTTATACTCTAATAAGGCAGCTAATTGTGTTGAAGATTGCCTTGGAGATCTTGTGATCTTGTACAGACTCACTGGTTGGTCCTATTAGTTATACAAATGAGGGCTAGGGGACACCTATTTTCCCAGATTAAGATATAACCTAGTGATATGAGCAAACATACATTGAATGAAAAATAATTTTAAACATTTTTATAAAAGATAAAAACTAAAGTGAGAAGAGTGGCATTGTTTTACATTTTTGTAAATCTCTTTCATGTCTGTCTTAATGCAGGAGGGCTGCGTTTTCATATCTGCTTGAACATTCAATGTGTTATGATATCGCATGTGATGTAACCTCTGGAAAACCACTTAAATTAGTGAGATAATGAGAGTGAAAAGGCAAAAAAAAGATTAGTACTATTAAAAAACTAATTTTGATTTTATGGATTCCAAGAAAATATCTCAGGATCATTACAGGTCCCCAGACCATACTTGGATAGCTGTTAATACAGTTACGTTGCTAAGGCAAGCTACACTAATGTCGACCCTTCTGGATTTCCAATTACAAAGCCAGTCAGTTCCCTCCAGATTGTAGATATGACTTTTCTACTTCTTGTAATGAAATTATAGGTTACACAGGGACTTTTGTTTTGTGGAATATAGACATTTTGTCTCTGTCATCCGGGAAGAATTTGCAACTATTTTCAAGAGTGCCCAAGACCTTTAGACAGAGGAGGAACGGAAACTCTAGTGTTCTCTGTCCACACAGGGATACCTGCTGAAGTAGATGAGAGTGGACTCAAGAGGTCTTGACCTACGCTGTGTAGCAAGGAAGAGCAAATATCTGCTAAACAAAATGATCTTGAGGAAGAGGGAGTACTAAAGTCCAAACTTAAATACCTAAAGATGTGGCAGGGAGGGGCCGCCTCCTGTGGAGCTGTTATTGGGACTTGAAAACGCTCAGAGCTCCATTACCACGGCATAATGTCATGTTTTAAAAAAGGGATTACTGAGCAAGTAGATATGATGAAAGAGAACAGTAATATTCGAGACTGAAGCTTGTGACAACCTGTGGTGTCCCTGAGCCAGCAAAAGTGGTGCTGTAGGTTATACATGGCACTGTTTGTGGTTTGTTTTAACCACAGTTGCCATAGTGTTGAAATAAATATCTATATCAGATACAGCAAGTCTCTGGCAGGTGTTGGTAAGCTAGTCATGTCCTTCACCTTCAACTTTATCCTTCCTTCATCACCCTCCTTTTCAACTAAGTAAAACCAAAGATTTCTGGATAATTCCTATTGTGAAGCGATCATTAGCCTCAAGAAAGATATACTGGGACTTATGGTAGACAGGGCTTAAAAATGTGGTCCTCTAAGTAATCTTAGATCATGGCAGTGTAGGTCATATAATTTCAAGAAAAATTGAATCATTTAAAAAATAAATTTAAAACAAATTAGGATGTGTTAAAGATGGACATTTTGGGGAGAGTTTTCAGAAATTGAAATTTAGGAACTACAATTCATGTTTATATTGTTGAATGACTGTATGTAGTCTGTTATCATTTTTATGACTGAGAAGTATTGAATTTATCTTGTCTAATGAAACCATTAAGTTATTTATGAAATATATTAATTACACAAACAGTTTAATTTTTATTGTGAGACTTAGAGAAGTAAATTGGTACTGCAGATTCATATTTGATGACTTTTAATTCCAGTCACCTAACTTTGACCACCATAGTTCATTCTGATATTACTAATATGTGTATAGGCCTCCTCTCCTGTATCCCAGAAAATTACAATTGAGTGTGAATGGATAGGCCTTGACTGTAAACAATCATAATTTCAGTGAAATCAGTCTGTGGCCCAGAAAAAAGATGGAGAGAATGATGTGTATTTATATTGGATAAGGATATCTAAAAACATATGTGGAAGTATTTATCAGAGGTCACATAAATCTCAGGGGCCAAAAGTATAGTTGTGTATGTTTCCTTGATTTGAAGAATCTAAATGTTATATTTTCAATATGTATTTCTATCCCTATGTATATATTATAATATATTCATGCCTATATATAATGTATACCTATATATATAATACATATGTATTCATATATATAAGCATTTTATATGTAGATATAGATGTAAAACATATAACATGTTATGAGCACTCACATAATTATATATAGATACCTGAAGCTTAATCTACACCATCTTCTTCACTGATTTCTGAATTCAGTAATCATGTATGTGTATGATGTTCCCTTTGAAGAAAGATTAGTCTTCTTCAATCTAATTCAGTAGCGTAAATGCAGTGAAGTTTCTGGAACTGTTTTAAAATGGTAAAACATGGATGAATAAAAATTGATGTTACCAGCCTCAGAAGAACCTGAGTTGTCAATTCTGCATGGAACCAGCAGACACCGGCTCTAGTTGTCCCTGTTTGGCTGCCCCTTGAGGATACACTTAAGCAACGGAAGAGTCTTTTTCTTTCTCTAGAGACCACAGTTCTGTGAACAGCACCACACTCCTGTTAATTATGGCTAAGCTAGTGTATGGGACTTGAATACATACATAGTAAAGAGCATCTGCTAAGTTTAAGGTACTGTAAAAAGAAACAAAATGGCAAATTGCCAATGTATAATTTCTCCAGACTAGTATGGTCAGCTTAACGGTGACTGAGGATGAAGATCTAGATTTAATCCTCTGAGTCATTGTCTTTGAACTTTGTTTTAAAATTAAACATATAATGCATGATTAAATTTTTTGTAAAAAAAATAAACCTTTATAGAGTCAGAATTCTCCATTAACAATACTCACCCAATGTGACTCTTACATGCAGACATAACACTACTAAGAATATAATGTTTCTATTTATTTGAATGCATTAGTTGTACATAAAGAAATGGGGTTTGACTATATATTGTTGCACCACAGCCATTTTTTATTTTTTGGCTTAATATGTTTCCTTAGAGATCATTCCTTAGCATTGTGTTTTGAGCTATCTAATGCTTTATAATGCTGTATTATGGACATACAATCAACTCATGGATATTTATGTTTTGTTTTGTTTTGTTTTGTACAAAGAGTGCTTCAGTGAATATCCTTCAACATCAATCCTTTTACTTTTATATAAATATTTTACCAGAGTAAATGTCTCAAAATTGGAAATTTTAGATCAGGAGTCCCCATGAGCTCAGATACTTCAGTACTGGAAGTCCCTGCTCTTTTCATGTATTCATTTCATTATTTAACAGAGAAAAGCAGAATAAGCATAATAGAAATGGAGTATTCCTATTTGGAGAACTTATTATGTCCTTGGAATACATACTAAAAATAGGGGTACCTCATGTGGAATTTATAAACTAAAATTCCTTAGCCTATATTTTAGGTAACTTGTCTTAAAAATCTCCCTGTAATGTTAATTTCCAAATATTAAATAATCTCACTGACTTTCATTTAAAAAAATAGACCTGAGTTTAAATTTTCTTCAAGTTTTTTTTTTTTTTTTAAGTTGCCTTTAAGGTTTACAAAACATATTGAGGTTTCGAATTGTGAATTAAGAGGATAAAATGACTATCAAAGGACAAATTGTGCTTTGGGGGCCAAAGGAATTTTTATATACCAAATAAGTATATTTTTAAAAAGTGTTCCTTTACTAATTCCACAAGAACTGAGCACACTTCTTCCATTTGTCCTTGGAAGAAGTGTGCTCAGTTCTTGTGGAATTAGAACGTGTCCATATCCACATCCTTGGCTTTGGGGATAGATTTTTAAGTCATTCTCTTTGAACAAATTGTGGCTATGTGGACTCAGTGACAAAAGTGTGTGAAAATTGCTATAGTATCTGTGATCCTTGCGCTCAAAGAGCACAGAAAAGGATCACTTAATGGGTCTGGTCCTCCTTATGCTTTTTTGCTAGTTATCAAGTCCGGTTATACTTGTTTTAATACTAACAGGAAAAAAGAAATTACAAAACATAAAAATATACCCCACTTTCCCCCCTTCCTCTACGCATACCTAGAGATCTAGAGATCAACTTGAATGCTTGCATTGAGTTAAATTGTCATAATACCTTCTATGTAAAACTTAGGACTTTCTCCCCATAGTTGCTAATCAGAAAAAGAAAAAGGGTATTAGTTACTCTGTGCAGCTAAGTATGGACACTGAGCTTATGGAGAAAAGGTGGCTACTCATTGGACCCAAAAGCCAATATTTTAGCTAGATGTTTCCATTCTGAAATTGCCTGCAATGGTACTTCAGTTCTGTGAATTCAGTCAACGTGATATATCTTGTCTGGAAAGCTTTCTAAGATTTCGATGATTTAATATGCCTCCTTTTATTTTCATTTAATGCCTGTAGGAGTTTGTGGTTTTATCATAAGGGAAAAGGAAGAGAGATGACAATGCGATTTTCTTCCCCAACTCCCTGCTCAGACACTAGTTCCATTAACAGAATGAATGGAAGCTACTCTTGGCAACATTTGGACCAATAAACCAGTTAAATTTGCTTCTGCTATAAATTTGTTTGTTTTTTTTTTTTGGCTTCAATATTCATGCTTTATTATTTCAGTATGTTATTTCCTTTTTTTGCATCACTTTTATTCCCCTTAGAATGTGTTATACCGTATTATTTTGTTCATTTATTCATTCTTTTTTTTAATTCTTCTATTCATCCATCCATACTAAATACTAACTACTGTGCCAGAAGCAAGAGATACTAAAATGAATATGACATCATTCTAGTCCATAAGATTTCCCAGCTCAGTGAAGGAGAAAGACAAATAAATAAAACCTTCTGTTTTCCCCCATTTCTTTTCCTTTCTAATTTTCTTCTTAATATTATTCAATCTAACTTTATATTTACCCATTTCAGATCAACACAGTGAGTCAGAAACAAAAGAGCACATTTTCTACATCCAAGGCACTTTGAATTAAGTTCAGAAGAAGTGCACAAATTCCTTGCTAATGCAATCTAAGTGTTGCTTCTGCGTAATTCCAGGTCTTAAGGCTTCTGGGGGGTCACCCGTTCATTTGATAGTCAGACTAAGTTTCTAATAAACTGAGGTCCTATTCTTCATTCCATTGGAAGCTCTGTTTCTCTCCATATCTCCAAGGACTTTCATGGGGCTAATTTTCACCTGATTACCTTTTACTCTTATTTGTTACCATCCTATGTTTTTGAACCTCATGTGTACCTTGCCACCCCTGGTTGATTGCTTCCCTCTTTTTGTCCTCCCAGGGCCCAATACCCTCCTTACTCAAAGCGCCATCAACACTGAGTTGTCCTGTACCTTTTGCTGAAGGCATAAAAGAGCATCGTCTTAAAATTTAATACTCTACACTGGTATGTCCAAAGTTCTGCAGCTGTACATGTGGAGGAATCGCCATTGTTTGTGTTCACATTATGGGCCTTTTCTTATCCTCCTTAGAGACCTTTCCCGTTTTCTTCTCTTTGGAGTTCAGCTTCTTTCCAACTTCCCCAGTGTCAAGCCAACTTCCAACTTCCTACCATGTTATTACTTTGATTCTGTTACAGCTCTTTCATTCTAGATCATACCAAGTGTCCTTAGTTGTTACAGTATAAAAAAATGGCCATCTAAATGGGTTTTTAAAGCAAAACAATCACCTACTTTTAAGAGGAGTATTATCTCCAGAATGCCAAAGGTTGTTTTTTTATATTCTTTAATTTTCCTATTATAGTATTATCATATTCCAGCAGATTTACAAAGTATTTAAAAGATGAAGACATACTGAGCTATAAAAATTGCAATGAAGA
This sequence comes from Rhinolophus sinicus, assembly GCF_057876585.1. Taxonomy (NCBI): domain Eukaryota; kingdom Metazoa; phylum Chordata; class Mammalia; order Chiroptera; family Rhinolophidae; genus Rhinolophus; species Rhinolophus sinicus. The sequence continues at coordinate 71,675,985 of NC_142501.1, read as the reverse complement.
ATAATATAAAATGGTAATGTAATACTTTAAATAATGCTAATAAAAATACTGATAAATGGAAGTTTCAAATGATTTATAAAAACAGATAACTTTTGGTTTCTTGGTTTTGTGTCTCAGAATTGTGTATATTTAGAGACTACTCAGTTGCTCTGTTTGCTCACAGGTAACTGTGTTGAAGCCAGAATTATGTCACAACACACACACACACTCTCGCGTGCACAAATTTCCCATTATATAGAAGGTACTACACTATTCTTATTAAGGTTAAGGAAAATTCTTCTAAGATTCTACAAATGCTTATAATTTTAAAAAAATGTTTCAATTCATTTGATAATGATTTATCATTCTTGTGTTATCAATCTATTGAAAAAACAACAACAGTGGAATGGTGCTTTTCAAACTTTAGTAGGCAGAGCAATTACCTAGGAAGCTTGTTAAATTCAGATTCCTTCTTCCCACACAAGAGAATATGGGTCTGACATCTGATATGAAGATAACGCATTTGCATTTTTGTAAACTCCCCAGGTATATTCTAATGAATTTCATCTTAAGGCCTCACACCTTTTTTAGGAATATAGGGGTAATTTAAATGCTATCCAAGTGCAAGATGGTTCATGTTAGTTATTTCAACCACCAAGTCTGTTGACCTTTTCCTAACAACATAACTCATTTAATAAACATAAACATCAAGTTCTAGTAGTTCTTATTGAGGTAATAATTATATTTTGAAGTATACATATCTATATATAGTTTATAATATTTACATAGTGCTTTAAATTAAAACACACACATATATATTACATATATGTGTAATATATAATATATATATGATTTATATACGAGGTCAGACAATTAAGTTCATGAATTCATCCTAGAAAAAGTGCTACACACCTCATTGCTGAATATCACTGCGATCACCTTCGAAGTACTCCCTTTGGGAAGCTATGCACTGGCACCAGTGCCTAATCCACCCTTCAAAGTAATTTTTGAACTTTTTTCTGGAATGGCCGTCAGAGCTGTTGTCGTATTACCCTTGATGTCCTGAATGTCATCCAAATGTCTTCCTTTCAGTATTTCCTTTATCTTCGGGTAAAGAAAGAAGTCACTGGGGGCCAGATCAGGTGAGTAGGGAGGGTGTCCCAATACAGTTATTTGTTTACTGGCTAAAAACTCCCCCACAGACAGTCCCCTGTGAGCTGGTGCGTCATCCTGATGCAAGAGCCATGAATTGCTGATGAAAAGTTCAGTTTGTCTAACTTTTTCACGCAGCCTTTTCAGCACTTCCAAATAGTAAACTTGATTAACTGTTTGTCCTGTTTGTACAAATTCATAATGAATAATCCCTCTGATAAATTAAAAAAAAAAAAAAATGTTAGCAACAGCATTGCAACAAGTTCATGAACTTAATTGTCAGACCTTGTGTATATCTATATCTATATGTATATCTATATCTATCAATATATCTGTATAATTTTTCCATCATCCCAAATAATGAGGCTGCTACAGTAATTTAAGACAAGTGAATCCTGTAATGTTCCCAATAGGTCAGCAAGTCAAAAGGAGCACTACCAGCAATCAGATTGCTCTAAAATTATCTTACAGCCTCATTTTAAAACCCAGGTAATGTTTTTGGTTGATTTAAAGCTCTTCACAAAAAGTAGATTAACCTTTATAAAATCAGGGTCTCTGTGTTAGGTTGGGCCTTACTCATCACAATTTGTGCAACAGAGGCAGATTTAGAAAACCTGATGTTCCTGTGATGTTACTGTTAAGGCATCTCATGAAAAAGTGACATTGAAAAAGTCCGGACTTTTTTGGTAAAGATTCCTACTGTGTGATACAAAGTCTCCTCTTTCCATCAGGTTAACCTTCACTCATACTTCAAATTTCAGTCTATTGATATTTTGTCAGAGATTTCTAGGACCCCTCAGTTTCAATGAATACCCTTCTTAGATCCTTTTTTTGTTGTTGTTGCATTTATTACAATTGTAATTATATAATTTTTGTGTGGTTAATTATTTAATATACACTGTATCCCTAGTAGATTGTAAATCCCTCAAAGGAAGGGATTGTGTTTTTGTTGCCTACTGTTAAATTAAGAGTCTAGCCTTATGGACTGGCATAGAGAGGCATCTAATACATACTCTGTTGAATGAATGAATGAAAAGTAGAAAATGTCTGATTGGAAAAGGTCCCAGTGTTTTATGTTGCCAAGCATCAATGTATACTAGAAAACTTTCTTTGTTGCATAGCGGTGGGCTGGCAACCTAGGATTGATTTTGAAAGAGCAATGTTGGGAAGTCCCATTCAATGTACTACATAAATGTAGATGGAGAGAGTTTGAGACTGTAAAGTCAGCTGGAAAAAAAAATCCTGATTGAGAAACACTAGCATTACAAAATAAAATTGCAGTTTACTTTAACTGCCTTATATTCTCTAACTGCCCCATAGATAGAATTAGTGTACTAAAACTTTGACACTTAGCCTGTAAAGTTTGAGACTAGGTGGGGATGGTGGAGACTGTGGGGAGTGGCTGGTGGTGGGGGCATCGATTTGTACATACTTGCCAGGGTTCTAATGACAGAAGAAGATTTCAAGGGGAATCAGAAATAAACATGACTTTCAAATCTATGGATAACATTTTGATTTGATTAAGAAGTGTTAATATAAATCAAAGATAATTGATTCTTCCTCCAAAAGATGTCATCTTTTAAGGTATCTGGGGGGTCTTAGTGATACTAAGTGTTATAAGAAGTAGTTGATTTAAAAAGAACTGTGTAAAAAACAAACAAACAAACAAAAAAACCCTGTATATTTATTAGTACAAAGGGAAAGCCGAGTGAAGAAAAGAAACACAAAAACATGCTAATATCTCACAATATGTCTGGGAAAGATAATAGTCAAATCATAATGTGAAAACCAAGGTAAGTTGGAAGATGTGCATGGGAAATTAAGTCTAAGCCATGAAAATGACATGCCTTATAATACTATGTGAATTCTATACTAACTGGCATACTGCATAGAGAACTTTCCATAATTTGGGTGGTTCCTTAAGGCAGATAATCACAGTCCTAAGAATTTTTTTTTCTGTTGTTTTGTATCTCTTAAATATTTAGTGAGATTTGTATATCTCTTACATTACGAGTCAACTAAGTAAAAAAGGAGGTGGTTTCAATCTCTTCTTGAAACTTAGATCTTCTCGGTGGCATGGTTGAAGAGTAGGTGTTAGGGGACAGCTTTGAGTTTTGGATATATCCTATTGTTTTCGAATAAGGGCTTCCCTCCACTTGACACATGATCTCCTGCAACTGAGTAATTCATTTGTTTAGACATTCAAGGAACAGTCTCTTGGTGCTCATTCAGCATGTTAAATCTGAGCGCATTCTCACATAGCAGTAGGAGCTTGCCAGCTTCTTTGAAAGCCTTTGGTACTGACTGCAGCAGTGCCATTCACTCAACCAACTGGGTTTCAATTTTTCAGATCTTTAAGTATGGATCCCAAGATAAATAAATGCTTTGACTTATATTTATTCTACATTTGAGGGTTTGGTAGTTAATGGAACAGAGTCTGGGGGGAAACTTGTCAGGTTAGTATCTCAGGTTTATCACTTTATATCCTATGGCTTTGGAAAAGTGACCTAAACTCTGTGTATAATATCCAGGACTGTAAAATACGGTAGGAGTCATGGTGTTATAAGTATTGATATGAGTTAATTACATACATTGCTTTTAAGAGTGTCTGGTACTATTAAGAACTATATAAGTGAGAACTTTTATTATTATTCTATATTAGTAGATGTATGTATTCATATATTATTGACTGAAGAAATAAAAAAAACACTTGTAACTTTATAACATGATACTCTTAACACTTGGATTTTTTTTTTTTTTTTTTCAGGAGAGGAAGAAAATTATCTTTCATGTGTTCCTTAACTCTGTTCTCTCTCTTCAGTCTCGTTGCCAACTCTTCTCTAGATTTGCTCTTTTGGATAAGTCACCATCCTAAGTTGATATTGGTAACATAACTCAAAGATTTTTTTTCATGTTTATACTGCATGCTAACCTTTACATTTAATTTACAGATGGAAACCTATAGTTAAATGTGGGTGGCTTCCAAGTTTCCCTTAGAGTGGACAGCACTTGATCTGATACGTGAAGATTTCTAGGATCATAAACAATATCTGGAGTCATTGTCTATCTTCATTATTATTTTCATTCTGTTGCCCTTTAACATTCTTTTGGAGTGATTTTTACATTTTCTTCACAGGTGTACAAAAAAGTCAATGATTTAAAAAAAAAGTTTTTACCTATATAAGCTGAAGACAGAACTTGAAACATATTACATGTGCAACTCTAATTAATGTTACTCTTCTTTCACTTGAGTAAATTCCCAAGTGAAATCTCCAAATATGCTTTCATTGTTTTCCATCTACAGGGATAGGTGCACTTAGAGTTGGATAAAATTATATTATGGTTCAGATCACTCTCTCTCTCTTTTTATTTCTTTTTATTTCCCTACAGTTTATTGCTTTTGCTTCTTTATTCTTCATCCTGGTTTCGATCACAACCTTTTGCCTGGAGACACATGAAGCTTTCAATATTGTCAAAAACAAGACAGAACCGGCCATCAATGGCACAAGTGTTCCACAATATGAAATTGAAACGGATCCTGCCTTGACGTATGTAGAAGGAGTGTGTGTGGTGTGGTTTACTTTTGAATTTTTAGTCCGCATTGTTTTTTCTCCCAATAAACTTGAATTCATCAAAAATCTTTTGAATATTATTGACTTTGTGGCCATCCTCCCCTTCTATTTAGAGGTGGGGCTCAGTGGGCTCTCATCCAAAGCTGCTAAAGACGTCCTCGGCTTCCTCAGGGTGGTAAGATTTGTGAGGATCCTGAGAATCTTCAAGCTCACGCGCCATTTTGTAGGTCTGAGGGTGCTGGGACACACTCTTCGAGCTAGTACTAATGAATTCTTGCTGCTGATAATCTTCCTGGCTCTGGGAGTTTTGATATTTGCTACTATGATCTACTATGCGGAAAGAGTAGGAGCTCAACCTAACGACCCTTCCGCTAGTGAGCACACGCAGTTCAAAAACATTCCGATTGGGTTCTGGTGGGCTGTGGTGACCATGACTACATTGGGCTATGGGGATATGTACCCCCAAACATGGTCAGGGATGCTGGTAGGAGCCCTGTGTGCTCTGGCTGGAGTGCTGACAATAGCCATGCCGGTGCCTGTCATTGTCAACAATTTTGGAATGTACTACTCCTTGGCAATGGCGAAGCAGAAACTTCCACGAAAAAGAAAGAAGCACATCCCTCCTGCCCCTCAGGCAAGCTCACCTACTTTTTGCAAGACAGAATTAAATATGGCCTGCAATAGCACAGAGGGTGACACATGTCTGGGCAAAGACAATCTACTTCTGGAGCATAACAACAGATCAGGTAAGGCACAATTTCAAGTGCATGCCATTAAATACTTTATAGACCAGTATGTCCCTTAGGTAGAAGGCTACCATTCTCATTTTCTGCAAATGTTCATGAGTTTTCAGTTCTTCCCCTTCACAAAACATGTGTTTGTGTCAGGCTTGTAGATAGCTAGACTGTAGTTTTTCTAAATGAATTCCAAGTAGAACTTTGCATAGCTGGTCTATAGAGTTCTCCTGCTTTGGTGGCAATGCCCTTTGCTGATGGTGCCAATATTTTCTTTTGCCTGTTTGTTGCTTCTGTGCCAATGTTTCTTTGTTTCCCTGCATGCTGTAATGGTATAATATCGGCCATTTTCCATCCTTCATCCTCAAAATGTTGATCTCCATATCATTTGGCTTGATGTGTTTGTCTTAGTTTTATCTCTGCCACATGGGACCATGCATCTCAAACTAATTCACAAGAAGCAGTTACTTAAGAAGAATGGGTGTTTACATTTCAAAGGCTTAAACATCAAAGAGGTGATATGGAAGATAGCACTTTTGATAACAAAGGTCTTCCCTTTCCCTATATTCTGGAAAATTGATTAAATTTTCATTATTCTTAAATTAGTCTGAGTATTCCATAATCCCTTTGGATAGGGCAAGGTGCTATGTAATATAATCAACTGACAATTATTTTGGGGATAGAGGATCTGTTTTGGATAATCAATGACAATGTTGAATTTCTCTGTGGGTTTCCTTTTTTATTCACAATGAATTGGGCTCTGTTCCCTCCCAGAATTGAATATTGGAGATTTACTGCTTGATATTAGCTGAATCTCTACTCCTCTCTATTACCATAGATAATCAGGAGTAGACTGACTAGATTGACTCTAAATTGATCTTCAGTTTGCTATAGTGATCATCAGTAGTATCATTTCCAGTATCATCATGTCTGATACAGATAAAATATTTTGTAAATTAAACAACTTAGTTATCTTTTAGCCTACTATGAAAATTTAAGATAGATGCATTTCCAGTAACTTGGAGGTATACAATCTTTTTCTTGTGGAAAAATGATTTATGCTAATCCCATGTGAATAATTTTGCAAACAAACAGATAAGCAAGGCAGGTGACATTTTCATAGGTTTCCTCCTTAGTTTGCAGAAGTTTTAATGGAGTAAATGGGAAAAAATAATTGTGGATGGAACAGAACTACTTTTTAAAGATTTTACTCGCAGTCCTTATGTTCATTTAATAGATTGTACTGTGAATTCTGTCAATATATCTGAAAACTGTTGGGCCAAGAATATCTTTATGAAAGATGAGTTTAGCTGGTATTGCTGGCCTCATCAGACTGTTCTCAGAGTACCTATGCAGAGCCCATATGAAGGGCATGGAAAAAGAGGACACTCTCAGCCTGGGTAAACATTATTATAACAGGCTAGTATCCAGGATGATAGGATGTGACCGTCTTTGGCAAACATATAGAAGTGAACAGTTGTTTCAAGGGCATTAGGAGAAGTTGACCTTGTTCGATTGTTATGTTAAAAAATACTTGGTCACTTTATAATGAAGAGCCTGGACACAAAGTTTGTGAGCTTTGGGATTATTTTTATTAAGATGTTTGAGGAAAATTACTTTCAGAAAATAATGAAAGCATGTGTCTTAAAGAGCTGCAGACGATATTAGAAGTTTTTCCTTAAATAGGCTCCATTTAAAAAAATAAAATAAAGATTCCTATTCACAGGAACTAGATAACATGTCAAAAATTATAAGATATTAGTTGGTGTGCTACTTTATTATCACATTCATTTGAATTCATATTAGTTTTGTGAAAGTCAGTGTTTCCTATTAGATAGAATCCAAAACGGAATTAAAATTTCCAAAAGAACATTTCTCTCCTTCTCAATACATTTCCATTTTGCTCCATGTAAATTTTTGTGGTGAGTGATGAAAATTCTCTTTCTTTTCATGATGTGATTATTGTGTTTTCTATTCGGAGTGACTGTACTACGGACATTCGGTGTAAACTCTTTGTACTGTCTCATTTCCTCATCCATCACTGTCTGTCAATGGGCATGGTGCTGTGACCAGTGTTATCAGGTGACGACAGTACAGGAAGTGAGCCACCATTATCACCCCCAGAAAGGCTCCCCATCAGATGCTCTAGTACCAGAGACAAAAACAGAAGAGGGGAAACATGTTTCCTACTGACGACAGGTGATTACACGTGTGCTTCTGATGGAGGGATCAGGAAAGGTAGGCATGCATTTAATCAGATCCTTACAGGTAACTTAGAAATTATATGCTGCAAATACGTATATGGAGTGATATAAAATGCTCTTTTATTATTTTCTAGGAAAGATTACACGTAGTGCTCTTTTCCATTCCTCATCCCATCTTTCTCATTATAAACATTTGAAATATATATCATTAACAGTCTAGTTGGTTGTCATATCTGAAAGGCATTTCACCTTTCTTTATTTATCTCTTTGGTTTCCCATGTGTCTATGGGAAGAATTGTAGTGGAGTATCTAAAAATTAAGTCACTCATTTAATTATTTTAATATATAATGTATTCAGTAGTCTTTGAAAGCTATCTTTTTTTTCTACAACTAATACAACTCACCAGTTGGCTCTCTGCATATATTTGATAAGTAATTGATGATTATTATAAAATAAGGCTTTTTTCAAAAATAAAACATTAAACATAACCTAATTAAGTCTCTTATCTAGTGTTTGGGCATTTTTGGCTGTGTTTTTTCTGAGTGCCAGAAGGTTGAAATGTCCAAGACCCTTGGCTGTACAGAACAGTATACCCAACCACTTGATAGGCTACTTATGTACTTATAAAATATGCTTATGGAATTTCTCTTCAGAGCATGAATAATATTTTAAATTTATTACTATTTTTCAACCCACACTGAACTATGACTGGTGCATACAAGATACTCAGTAAATATTCATTGAATGGATAAGTTTTGTTGGGCAGGCACCTTGGTTAAGGAATGTAACAGAATATTGAAACTCCAATCCATCACGCAGTTCAGTTCTCCTAGATGGTGCCACTATAATCATTCCCTAGGTGCTGTTTTTTTGTTTTGTTTTTGTGTCAAGTAAACTTTACAGGTCTCAGGACAATTGAACCTGTTTTCTCCTCCTTAAGAAATAGTTTTGTGACACTTACTATCCACTCTTATTGAAGTGCCAGTATGCTCTTTGATTACCTCTTACTTTGATGGTTCCAGTTGTTTTATTGCCATGATTACTTTTTCAATTTATTGACAGAATAGAAAAAGAGCTACAAAAATTTCTTCTGCAATGAACTGAATTAGAATGAAAAGCCATTCCAAAACTTTCATATTCGTGCAACCGCTTTTTAAAAATATTGTGCTTTTTGCTCTTCATTGCAGATTCTCCCTATTGAATACATTATCATTTTAAGCCTCAAGTATTTATTTTGTGATGCCCTCTCTCTTTGAAATATCTCATTACCCATGTGGTACTTCTTTCATTTTTTCTGAACACTTTATATTGTCCTTTCTGTATCCATACCTTTGACTCTCACAAGACAAAGGACTCTTCTTTTGTTTCATCAGTACGTAATATTTTAAATGTTTCTTCATTTCAATTATTTCTATTCTCTGCGTCTGTTCATTTCACCAAAATGTATTTCAATTATCTGAATGGGTTTATGTGATTGTTTGCTATTTTACATTTAAATAATTTGTATCAGAACAATTGTTAAATATTTTATGAAGATAGTTAATATCCTTTTATAGAACTTGAGCAAAATATATGTACATACATTAAATAATGATTATAATATCTATCTAGTAATATTTTATGTAACACATAATATTTTAAGTGAATTACATATCTTAACTGGCTATATGTATGTATGTACATATGTGTATATAAGTATATATGTATTTATGTGTAATATGTGATTAAATTACATACATTTTTAAACATTATTCTATAAAGTATCACATGTAATATTTATACTAAGGTTACATGTTTAAGAACTTAGATAGAACTTTTTTCTTTTATATTTGACATTTTGAAATTTAAACTGTCAAAGAATATCACATATGAAAAAAGACTGCAAATTATAAAGCACTATGTAAATATAGTTTTTCTATAAAATGGCAAAGTTGCATGAGCAAAGCAATTAATAAGATATTTTGTTTATATGGGAAAGTGATGCATACAATCTTATTTCACAAATATAAATTCTCTTTGTCAATGAGAGCATCTTTGAAAATTCACCTATGAGCTTTTTATTCTTTGTCATTTCTCACCATAATCAACTTCTGTTTTCATTTTGGCTTACTTCTTTTGCAGCTTTGGGTTTTTTCTCCTAGATCTGGTAACATTTCTGGCTAACTTCACTTAATTTTCTTTGTGTGTTATCTTGTCATGTCTATCAGGAATTCATTCATTGCTTCTGTTCTCTTTTATGTGGATTATATATTTTCTTTTATGTAGATTATAGATTTATCCTATTACTCCTGCTCAGACATTTATTTCCTAAATGATCCCTCTTTTATCTTTCAAGTTGATCTCTCTACTGATTTGATTTTAGAGTTCTGAAAATTCTCCCCTATATAGATGGAAGAAAATTACTGGGTTCCCACTGAATTCTTTTTTTATCAACAAATATGAATATAGTTGTGCATACATTAAGAAAAGTTATGGATTCCCTAAAATAGTAAATTTCCAATTCTTAGAACTTATGATTTTATTTATGCAGTAGTTTTTAGGAAATCACATTGCATAAACAAAAACATACCCATTGATAGTACAAGGATAGGCAGTTTTAATATTGCCTCAAATAGACACACACTCTTAAGAATTATATAAATTTCACACCATGTATTTATATGTTGGTTCAAACTAGGTTCAATATTATTTTCATGAGTTATATTTTCAGCCACTCCATTCAATAACATTTTGATTAAGCAAAATTTTATCAAATTTTCTAATCAGAAATGAACTACAGAATAAGAAAAATTTATATATAAATAACTTATAATTTTACTAATTAAATATTGTTACTAAATTAGAAGGGAAGGCTTTTTAAATGAATACTGAAATTATAGTTATTAAAAAATAAAAGGATTTATAAACACAGTGGATAATATTTATATTAAAAACTATAATTCAGAAAAATAATTGAACATTTAGAATGGCAGCCAAGATTCACATACAATAGCGTGATTAATATACAGCTGTCAAACAGACTTTTACATTTTCGGAGGCGCTGTAGGAATCATGACAATTGTGGAGGACAAGGTGTAAACTTTTCTATGGATGATTTTATAGGTATTAACAACACCTTTGGTTTATTCATATTCACAGTTTGCTTTTAATCAAACCCAATCAATGTTTATGGTGTAGTTTACATCTTTAGGTTACAGTCAACTAGGATAAATTACTCTTTCTACTATTCCCAAAGTTATATTTCCAATCACTCTACCAAAGAGCAGTAATAACTAGCTTTCCAGGTACATGAAGTAAGGATAAATTACCAGGAATTCATGTTTAATTATTTAAGGTATCCTTTCATTAACTATTCCATCATCCACCAGAGTACAATGCAACATATACCTCCTCCCATGTTTTATAGCTCAGGATACTAATAAAATATGTTGTCAGATAATTCCTTTATTAGCAGAAATTGCCCTAGAGAACTTTACCATAGTTAATGGATGGCATAAATTTCTGTCTACAATCTCAAAAAAGACATCTGATCTGCTGACTGTTTATATGTGTGTACGTGAAGAAGGGGTTCCTCCCCAGTGCAGCCTTACCCCTCAATAGGGCTATTATTGCAATCTATATCCATATCTGGACTTAGTGATTGAAAATCAAATAATCACTAAATCATCACCACTCTTCTTCCAGTGAAAGGAGGAGAGATAGCCATCGTTTCTTCCCCAGAAATTACATGAAAGTATTAAAGAAAGAAGTAGCTGAGAGGACCATGAGGAAACACAGAAGGCCCCCTTTTTTCTTATGCAGTCACCAAGCACACTGAGGGGGCTGATCACGGCCCAAGGAATGTACCATAAGCCGAAGGGAGACAAGTTCACTGATGGTATTTATTTGCTCAGATTTGGCTGTCCAACAGGGAGTTTCATTTTCCAGCTCTAACACTTTTTCAATGGAGCTGTCGGAACATTTCTTTCCTAAGCTGTGTTACTACCTTTTCAGTCAACAGTTGGCCTGCTTTTAAGACAGTTCACTTCTAACTTTACACTAGGTGCTTCCTACTTCATTTCACTGCCTCTAATCTTTTCTAATAAAAAATACTCCGATATTTGAATCCTTCCAAAGGTGACATTCATGGGGTGTTGTCTGAGCAGCTAAGGCAAACCAGTTAGTTAATGCTTATAAGAAGGATATTTTATTCTGTAAGTCCATGACAATCACGAACAAAAGATTAGAATGCAAAATAATAGAAAGAAAAAGTGAATTATATTTAAATTGTTCTTATTTCCTGGCAGAGGGAGTCCGCTGAAAACATTATATAATCAGATTCAGACTTTAATTCACTGGAATTATGACTCAGTTTATATTTCATTCATTATATTTTTTTCTTTCCTTTTTTTTTAATTTAAAGGGTTAGAAATGGGCATTCATTTTACATCATCTAGATAATGGCATCAAATGCCATTATTTGAGAATCATCCTTTTAATTCCATAAAGCTGAAGACGAACTATGTTGTAAGAAGAGTTGTCAACTTAAAGTTAAACATGCTTTATTAGCTTAGTAAATACTAAAAAAAAATGAGAAGAGAAAAAATAATAGCCCATTTACTTATTTATGTTTTTCAGGGACATAGTCTGAAACTTAAAAATATCAGCCAATTGTATATCTTACTTAAGTTGCTTTGCCTAATTCTTAAGAGTTCTGGTAAGATAGACGCCAAAATTACATCAACACAAACTATAATCTGGGAAAGATTAGATTTTGAAATATTGCAACGTAACTTGAGATAGCTGGTTTACTCTTTTGGGAATGACCGCTGCAGCAGCTTCATTTTTATTTTTTTAAGAGTTCTAAATTGTTTCAATATTGAACTCTTTGTAAACAATTTCTTCTTTGAGTTCAAAAATAGCAGTTTTGATTATCCTGCATGGTATTGTGTGTCTGTGTCTATTTTCTGGTTGAATTCACCTGATGTCTGTGCCTTTTTTTATGAAAGGATATGAAAAATCCCGAAGCTTAAACAACATAGCGGGCTTGGCAGGCAATGCCCTGAGGCTCTCTCCAGTAACATCACCCTACAACTCTCCTTGTCCTCTGAGGCGCTCCCGGTCTCCCATTCCATCTATCTTGTAAACCAAACTTCATCAGCCGGTTAAATTGTGTTAATTCAAGTACTGTTTACCCCGTAATGGAAATAATTCAATGTAAAGTTACTCCACGCTCCATTAGTACAGTACAAATCTGCATGATACTATTATTTGAAGTCAAAAATGCCATTCGGGTAGCTAATGAATCTTATCCTGACTTTAAAGATTATCTAAAGTAGTGGTACCCCTTCTCCATATTGATTGCCCTGATGTCCTTTTGCAATAAAATAATGGATAGTGTTCGATATTGGCCAGTATACTAATACATAAACATATCTTCAGGGAGATATATTTAAAACAGTGTGTTCACAAATGCCAACCACTCTCTTGGATCTTCGTTTCTGTGACTCTAAACCATTCTGAAGATGTCTTGGATCCTATCTTGCTTGCATACGACATGACTTTGGTCAGCTCATTTGCGTGGACCATCTTGTTTCTATCACCACCTGAAAGCACTGTCACAGAATTCGGGGACTGCGGATGGCTCGGGATATGTGTACTTGCATCGAACCATCCTGCTGATGTGAAAAGCACTGGTCAACTGTTTTGCATGTTGAATTGTGGGGCAGGACGGGCCAGTTTTTCTTTGACAATTTTTTCCCCTTATTCTTTGAAAGAAGTATTTGTTCTCGATAGTTTAATTTCTCAACTGATTTACTTTTCTTCAAGAAATGCTGTATTGGAGTTCTGAATGTCTCTGGTTATTTGCACACAAACTACAAAGAGGTTGTCATTACTGGTTGCAAGCCGAGGCCAGATCCCTTCCTTAGTGGCTTTGGGGAAGGCACAAAACATGAAAGAAAGGTAACTGCCAACCGGGCTTGAATTGTTTAAACAGGAAGTGCTGCTTGGCACTAGAGTTATTATTATTATTATTATTATTATTATTATTATTATTATTCCTGGGATTTGCCATCATTTTCCGAGGCAGAGTGCCAAATATCTCCCAAAGCTCTCGAGTCTTTTTCACCTCCTTCCTTTATTTTTATTTATTTATTTTTATGCCAACATCAAAGAGCATTGTTGTTCACAGGAGGCTTTCTTGACCAGCCTTAAATATCTGACTCAAAAGAATAATCAGATTTTCCTTCAATGTTTAATCAGGTGCTTTGTCCTGTATGTTTTTCTGTCTGTCTGTCTGTCTTAGCTCCCTGTCTTAACTATATATACCATGTGTCTCCATAAAGCACAGAAATGCCTTGGTAAGGTTTTCATGATTTTAATACTAGGTCTTCTCCTTCGCCCCTTACCTGCTTTGTTACTTTGAACAGCTTCTCTGCTTTGTGTATAAATTAAAGATGTCCTGTAGACTATCTTAGTTAATTGGTATTGTGAACCCTTCTGATAAACAAGATTTAAGCAGCATCGGCATCGCCATTGCATTAGGTTGCCTGCTGCAGCGTCAGTTTCCACTACCTACCAGCCAGCAATCATCATCACCACACTCCAGTGAAACCCCTGGGGAGTCTTAGTGCAAGTGGAAGAAATGCTGTTTACACAGCCCTATGAATGCAATAGGAATGGTGTGTCTGGTGTATGGGGCATGTATGGGACGAAAAATGCCATAATATATATTGAGGAGGAAACAATATGTCTAAAGCATTCAGCATCATTGAGATTGTTGATGAACTTCTAATTCTCCTGTTTATTTTTTGTTAGGCGGACAATTGTCACTTTTATTCTTGGCCACGTAACTTGTATCACTCTATATCCCCAAGTCCTAGACCATGACCTGCATGTCAGAGATCTTGTACAGCAATGTATTTACCCAGACGTGCACTTCTGATACTTAGAGATTCAGTGATCCTCTTGATAACACCACACATAGGAAGCTATCATTACACACAGCTGTATAGTAAAGGAATTAATATACTGTCTGGTGCTGCTGTTGTTGACTGCAGTGTTGTATAGAATTTATCACAGATTTCTTTTTGACTGCTGAAAAGGGGACAGTGGAATTTAGCCATACCAAGGACTGTACTGGAAACAGGTTTCTGCTGCTGAATGTGTCCTGATGGGACCAGGTTGCACTTGGAAGAAGTCCCCACGTCTTCATGAGGCATTTAAAGCTCATAAAAGAACTGTAGCTGGAACTCATTTGGTGCTCCCCATATGAGTGGTCTGCTTGTGGACTGGCCAGTGTCCATGAAACAACTGTAAATACCACCATGTGTACATGGGTCAACAGTTTGGGCCATCTCACATCAAAAGAAGCCAAATCATGATCCACATGTCTGAAGCTTCAAGGACGACCCATACCTCTGTGAATTACCCCTCGTGGGCCTGCAGTAGATTGTGCTGTGAATCCCACAAGGCAGTGATACTGGTGTAGTATAGATCTGTCTTAATTTCCCTTATTTCTTCTTTGTTGGTTGGATCCATGAGTAGTGACTGTATCATCTTCTTATCAAGCACTTATGTTATCAGCTTGTCACATTATGTTGTGAAATTTTCAGTGCCTATTTATCAAAACTGACCTATTTTTAGTCACATGTTTATTTAGTTCTGGAAAATCTCTATGAGAAAAAAAAAAACACCTCACCAATATTATCATATTTGTCTTTTGTCATTGTTACCTCAATTACAAATATTACAAAAAATGAAATTCTGGCAATGAGAGTATTTTTTTACTAAATGATCAAGGAGCAATGTTAGTATATAGTAGATTATTAATCAAATTATATCTTAAAATGTATATTTTGCATAAAAGAGATATTCTTCAATCAATTACTTTTTTTGTGAGTTTTGTGGCAAATGAAGCTTGTACTTGTCTTTAAAACTATTGTAGTCAAAATTGTGTAAGTATTCTTCATCTTGCTTAATCAATATTTCTAGACTCTATAGTTCCCCTGGGATTCTGAATATAACATATAACCTAATTATGAACCCCTGTATTGTGGACCTTTTGTGATCATTTCAAGGTGCATGCACAACCTTGGTGATAACCATGGAAATGTAACGAACTGAAATGAAGAATAAAAGGCAAATAAGCTGGGGAGAAACTTGAATCCTATCTGATTAAATTATTCATATTTTTTTCTTGTCTTTTCTCTTGGTTTTGGAGTTTTCAACAGGCTTTACTATTTTTATGCTTCATGGTGTCAAACCAGCCACTCATACATAATAAAGAATTTGGGATGAAAGGATTTATAAATATACATAGCTCTCACTTTCATTCAACTCTCAAGCATGTGGCCTGTGTTTTCCTCCTCTAAGTGCTTTGTCTGCCTAAATTTTCTTATAATTGAGATGGCAAAACTATTATTATGGTGTCTGATATATACAGAGGGTGCCAAAAAATGTATACACATTTTCATAAAGGAAAATACTGTATTAAAATTGTAATACTCAATATATACCGATAACAAAAGGTGAATACAAGTCATGTGTATACATTTTTTTGTCATCCCCAGTATATATGGTATTTTATGAATTTTTACTTACACTTTCCAACTTAATCATCACAGTAATTCTGATGGTAAACATTTCTTTTTATTTTATTGGTGGTGAAGTTAAAGACCAGAGAGGCAGAACTGTTCGCTTATATTTTTGCCAAAGGTAATCTTTCCTGGCATAATTTCTCATGGTTTAAATATTTCCTGAACCTCTTGCTGTAAATGCCTTATCTTCTGTCTCACTTTTGGGTAATGGACCCAAAAGTTTCAGCAGCACACCACACATAGCTGGCAATCCATTTGTATCCTGAGGTTACATAAAAATTTACCCTGTAACATTCTATGAAAGCATCAGGATCAGGGGAAATGTAAATTGAAAAAGAGAAGTAAGGTTGGTGCATTCAACACTTTCCCATCTTACATCAACAGAATCTTTTCTATGTCTAAAAATGCTCACTGTTAATTATTAACAGACTATTAAGAATCTGAGCTCAGAAAAGTTAATCTGTCTAAATATAATTACTAATAATATGTTTTTAATGACAGTGTCAGGATTACATAGGATTTACTGTAAAAAGAAAAAAAAAACATGTAGGAAGGGGAAAGAATGCATTTTAATAAATGATAATTGCTGTCAAATTTTGCTTAGAAAATCAAAATTACATAGTCATGAATGAAAAGTGAAGCTATTCATTTTATCTTTGAAATAAATTACAAGACAGACTAATGGAATGGTAATAGTGAACTTGTCTTGGAAGGAGACAATGAATTTGTTAAAAGGCTATATAATAGAGCAGGAACTCTAAAGAATTTATAACGTGCTTGGAGACATTTAGAGCTAAATCGATCTATTAAAAATATTGAAATCTCTAGTAGCTTATGGTGATTAAAATGTGGTTTAAATTTTTTTCTTATTGAGAAAGTTGTCTTTTTTCCTCCCAGTTTCCCCTGCCAAAATTCAATTAATTGTTTAAATGCCTGAATATTATTAAACTATAGATATATAGTAACTTTCTCTAACATGGGCTCAGTATCATTAATATTGATCCTAAATTTTATAATTTCCTGTTCTCCCCTAAACTAACTGTGTTGAGGATATGATATTTTTCATTATCATCTACAAATTAAATAATTTAATAGAATCAGTATTACATGATTTTGTTCTGTGTTTATCACACTGTCATGTCAAAGTGATAGACCTCTGAATATGCATTTTGAACACTAAGGTCTTCAAAGAATATGGCAATCTCTATCTAGAATCCCAGGTAACCTATTATAATATTCTTTTTTTTTTTCTTAAATATACTTTAAGAACAGTTGAAGTTCACAGAAAAATTGAGCAGAAAGTACGGAGTCCGCATCTAGCCTTTACCATCCACACACAAACTTCCCCCACTGTCTCCATCCCACACCAGAGGGATATATTTATTACACTGATGAACCTACAAAGACACATCATTATTACCAGAAGTCTGTAGTTTACATTAGGGTTCACTCTTATTGTTGTATATTTTATGGATTTTGATAAATGTATAAGAACATGTATCCAACTGCCGTATCATACGTAATAGTTTCACTGTTCTAAAAAACCCCTGTGTTTCACCTGGTCATCCCTCCCTTCCCCTTAATTCTTGGCAGCCAATGATCTTCTACCATTTTCACAGTTTTGTCTTTTCCGGAATATTATATAGTTAGAATCATACAGTATGTAGTCTTTTCAAATTGATCTCTTTCACCGAGTAATATGCACTTAAGATTTCTCCATGTATTTTCATGGCCTGATAGCTCATTTCTTTTTGGTGCTGAATAATATTCCATTGTCTGGAGTACCACAGTTTATCCAATCACCTACTGAAAGACATCTTGGTTGCTTCCAAGTTTTGGCAATCATGAATAAAGTTGGTATAAAAATTCATGTGCAAATTTTATGCATATGATTAAACATATTAATGTCATGTATTTTGGCAATGATCATTTATGAATGGTCTTTAATTAAGTTCAAAATATAGAAATTAGCATGAATTGAACCATTATAGATTTTGTAAATAGCATGTTCTTACCTCAAAGGTTAGCTAGTCATTTACTAGTGTGCCCGTCAAGTATCTTTATTAGGAAATTCTTTTTTTATTTTGGAATCAAATTTCAAATTTGGAATTAAATTTGATGTACCATTATTTGTAAAATGGTGTGAGTGTATTGTAAATCCATAGAGTTTATATCTTCAATTTTCAGTGTACTTGTATTTCTCATAATTAAAAGAAAAAATGAGATAAGGACATTTCATGTAACTCAAAATCAAGTAACTTATTGTGGGGGAAAACACATTTTTTTTGAATCTTTGTGAAATCTGGTAAACATTTAGAATTTTTCTTATAAGCCAGAAAGAAATGTCATTGCATCAAAATGATTAAAATACTTTGGCATTAGTGAAAATTTTACATTTCTCTTAGGAGTAGTGAATAGTGACATGAAACAGGTAAAAATACTACCATATGAAAAGGATTCTTAATGTAATTTGATTGTGGCAGTTCCTGAAACTTTTATTTAATCAATGGCCCCAGTATTTTTATTTCCTTTTGAGATCCTTTTGAAAGAATTGGTTTTATAAATCCAATTCTTTCTTACTGGCCAAGAGAAGCTATTTTGAAGGCAAGCTTAACTTGCTGAACAGAAAGAAAAGAAAACCAAACCAAACCAGACCGAATCAAACCTGTAACTTCATTGCACAGGATTAAGCAAGAAGTCAGTACCTAAGGATTGACTGTATATTATCTTCTTTTTCTTGCCTTTTTTTCCTTTGAGGACTCACATTTTACCAGTAACTCAGTCTCTCTGGAAAACAAAAGCAGTAGTTTAAATGCTCTACATAGCGTTCTCTACTGTTGTAGCAGCTGTTCCTTATTACACTGGATACTAGCAGTAAGCTTTAAAAACTACAAGTGTTATGGATGGATGGATGGCAGAAAGCTCCAGAATCTAAGATAATAATGACTAAAAAACTCACTCATACACACAGATGGATACACAGAGACAAAGAAAATGTGTAAGATGAAGCAGCAAAAACTGAGTATTGCCTGAAGCAAAGTAATTTAGTATGAAATAAATAAAAAAAATAAAGTCAAAGGTCAAGTCTATAACTGCTTCATAAACTTGGTTAGAATAATTTCTGCACAAAAGGACCAGACATTCTTTTTACTGGAGACTTTGAAAGATTTCCATTGCATAACAGGAGGAGTGGGGGCCGGAGAAGAAACCACCGATTTCCATATTCCCTAGCATTCATCACTGCCTGGCACACTATTACTCAGCTCAGAGAAGAATCTTAATCCATATTTGAAAAATGAATTGAGACAACTTGATCCTAGATGCTCTTTTTTCATTTTCTTCTTTCAGCTTTGAAAAATGTCTTTTCTTTACATTTACATTAATAGTATGGTTACATGCTTTCAGAATCAACTAATGAGTGTCAACATACACAATATTACTGGTTTTATTTTGATTTGTATAAAATTTATTTGCATAAGTTTTTTGTCTCTTATTTATTACAAGAGCACAACTAATGAGAGAGTACTACTGAGAACATATTGCCTTTTAAATGTGAAACTCCTTAATGTCACAAATGAGATTCCTAGGACAAATATCATTACAAGGTTTATTTTCCAAAATTCATTTTTTTATGATTTAGATCTATCTCTTATATTTCTGGGACTGGTAGTTTTATGCATAATAACCATAACATTTAGCCTCAGAGTAGTAAGGTAGAAGAAGAATGTATACCATCAACAGCAGCTTTTCTTGGCACTAAATGTCCATGTATTGATGTACTTTTTTGGACACATAGAAAAAAGACACACAGAATTAATACTTAAAAGGAATTATTTGACATATGTAGTCCACTAGAGAGCTACAGGCAGAAATTTCTGTGGCCTCACACCATCAAATAATCCTTTATCTAACCATACCAGGTTAAATATGAGACTGCTTCTCATATTAAGTACAAGGTTAAATATTATTTTTAAAAAACATTGAATTAACCAATCGGTAGTTATGACCAAGATGCCTTAATATTTCCCTCAGCTTGACTAAATTTTAGACATGTTTCTTCCTCACTATAGACCTCTAACCTCACTTTTTTTTAGAGCATTTGCTTTAGAAAACTGCTATTGTAAAGTTTTTTTCACCCTTGGAAATATAAGTCTTCTTCCAGCTCTTGCCTGTTTCACAACCCAGGAATGTCTTTCTCAAGGGCTTGGGAGCCATTCCTTTGAAATGTAAAAATCATGAAAGATACCACCCCTATCTACTAGTGTTTGTGGGAGGGTAGGCGCTTAACTTCAATTATGTATCAATCAGCAAACACAGACAGCCTAATCACATTAACCAACCTCTTCCCTAATGTTTAGTGCTTTTCCACTGGGTCACCCCAGAACTTAAAAATTCTCCTGCTTTTATTTCACTGGGAGTTGAGTTTAATCTCTTTTCTCCATTGTAATAAATTTGACCCCTATTGCAATAATCTTGAATAAAATCTTCCTTGACTGTTTCTGGCAATCTGTCTTTGACAGTTCCCTGATATTATAATTTGTGGTGCATCACAAACAAAACAACTTTGAGGACTTAAAATGATTGGGTAGGGGTTGGGAGGAATTCCAGCCACTCTGCTACTTTAATTTTGAAATAGATCTTTAGAAGATTTTAATCTTATTATAAATATTATTTGAAAATTATTAAAAATCAGTGGCTTGCTTTCTTTTTTTGAAAGAGTTAAGATTCCTCTTTCTTAGATCACTAAACTGATGGGGAGCTGTAAGCAAACTGATAAGTTGCTGCCATTCATCTCTTCTCATTTGACTGCTAAGGAACTTGATAAAATGACTTAGTTGGCTTGTTCTTTTTCTGGGCATTGTCCCTTCGAGCCTTCTGGCAGGCATTCATCACTCAATCTCCACTGCCTGGCACACTACCCAGCTCAGGGAAGAATCTTAATCCATATTTGTTAAATTGAACTTAGACTGATTTTTCTGAAAGTCACATCTCACTATGTTCTCCCCTGGTTGTTCATTTATCAACATCAGAATAAAGCACAAACTTCTAAACTTGCCATTCAAAACACTTTATCATTTAGCTGCTTCTTACCTGTCTAGGGTCAAGTATTCATTTTTTTGTTTGATTCTAGTGTTCAGTATCTCTAGGGCTTCACAAAGTGTCTGGGATATAGTAGACACAGTGTTTATCACTGTCCCTGGGTCCCTTGCTGTTCTGCCTCACCCCTTGGAATGGACTTCTCAGACAGTAAGACCAGTCTAAATTAAACTTCAATTTTCCACAGACTCCCTGGTTACCAACTATATTTAAATGTCTTATATATTTATTTCATTTTTTTCAACAGCAAAGCCAGAGTTCACACCCAGGACTAGAATTCATTTTGCAGATCTCCTCTGGTGCCACCCTTTTTCCCCCACCCCCGCCCTACCAATTAGCTCAAGTGGTTAGGTCCTAGTATCGTGCCTTGAAGATAAATCTACTTAATTTATGATAAGGGAAATGGCATTTAGAGTCAAGTAAATTTGAGCTGGAATCTTGTTCTCATCCTTAACTAGCTATATGACTTCTGGCAAGTAATTTAAACTCTAAATTTTATAGAAACTTATAAATTGTTGAGAATAATAGTACCTACATTATAATTTTGTTATGGGTTACGAATGAAAAGACACATGTAATATATGTAGCACAGTACTGCGTACAGAGATTCTGCTCAGTAAATGTAAATAAACTACTATTATGATTATACTATGTCATTAATGAAGCCTTTGCAAAGAATTTTTATAGTGTAGCAACTTAGTTTTTTTCTCTAGTATTGATTTTCTTTGTGGTAGATATTATTGAACAAAAAATATTTAAAGATTTTTATTAAAATACAGCTAACATACAATATTATATTAGTTTCAGGTGTACATCATAGTTATTCAACAGTACCCACCTGGCACTATACAGAGCTATTACCATTTTATTGATTATATTCTCTATGCTAAAGTGATCACCATGATAAACCCAGGAACCATCTGACACTGTACCATGCTAACACAATATTTTTGATTGTATTTCTATGCTGTTTATTACATCCCAAAGACTTATTTGTTTTATACCTGGAACTTTGAACCTCTTATTCTTTTTTATCTTTCCCCCCTTTTAAAATTTTTTAATTAGAGTTCACATTCCATATTATTTTATATTAGTTTCAGGTGAACAGCATAGTGGTTAGACATTTATATAATTTATGAAGTGATCACCCTGATTACTCTAGTACCCACCTGGCACTATGCATAGTTACTACCATATTATTAACTATATTCCTTATACTTTACATACCTATGACCATTTTCTAACTACCAATTTGTAATTCTTAATCCCTTCCCCTTTTTTATTCACCCCCAAACTCCCACACATCTGGCAGCCATCAAAATGTTTTCTGTATTTATGAGTTTGTTTGTTTCATTTACTTTGGTCTTTACATTCTACTTATTGGTGAAATCATATGACATTTGTCTTTGATTTGCTACACTCAGCACAATGTCCTCTAGGTCCATATATGTTGTCACAGCTGACAAGATTTCATTATTTTTTACAGGTGAGTAATATTCCACTATATATATGCACCACCTCTTCTTTATCCATTCGTCCATTCAGGGACACCCAGGTTGCCATTATATCTTGGCTTATATATAAAAAAAATGCTACAATGAACATATTGATGAGCACGTCCCCTTGAAGTAGCATTTTGAGTTTCTTCGGTAAAATACCCAGAAGTGGGATTACTTGGTCCTTCTTTGTCTCTTGTTATAGTCTTTGTTTTAAAGTCTATTTCATCTGATATAAGTATTGCTACCCCCACTTTTTAAGTTTGTTTGTTTCCATTTTCAATGAAATATCTTTTTGCATCTCTTTACTTTCAGTCTCTGTGTGTCTTTCGATCTGGAGTGAGTCTCTTGTAGGCAGCACATGTAAGGGTCCTGTTTTCTTATCCATTCAGCCACCCTATTTTTTGATTGGAACATTTAATCCATTTCCATTGAAAGTAATTGTTGATAGGTATTAATTATTGCCATTTTTTTATTCGTAATTTTTATTTTTATTGTTTTCATCTTAAAGAAGTCTCTTTAAGATTTCTTGTAACATTGTTTAGTGGTGATGGACGTCTTCAGCTTTTTCTTGTCTGGGAAGCTCTATCTGTCCTTTAATTATAAATGATAGCTTTGCAGGGTAGAGTAATCTTAGTTGTAGGTTCTTGCTTTTCATCACGTTGAATATTTTGTGCCAATCCCTTCCGGCCTGCAAAGTTTCTGTTGAGAAATCAGCTGATTGTCTTGTGGGAGTTTCCTTGTTAGTAACTAATGGCTCTTCTCTTGCTGCTTTTAAAATTCTTTCTTTGTCTTTAACCTTTGGAATTTTTATTATGATGTGTCTTGGTGTTGGCCTGTTTGAGTTCATCTTATTTGGGACTCTCTGTGCTTCTGAGGCTTGTATGTCTGTTTCCTTCACCAGGTTAGGGAAGTTTTCTGTCATTATTTCTTCAAACAGGTTTCCAATTCCTTGCTCTCTGTCTATTTCTTCTGGTATCCCTACGATGCTAATATTGGTACACTTGATGTTGTCCCAGAAGCCCCTTAAACTCTCCTCATCTTCTTGGATTCTTTTCCTTTTTGCTGTTCTGACTGGGTATTTTCTTTTACCTTATCTTCTAAATCATGTAATCTATTGTTGATTGTCTATAATGTATTCTTCATTTCAGTTATTGTATTCTTTATTTCTGACTGGTTCTTTTTTATGTTTTCTATCTCCATTTTTATGTTTCCTATCTTTTTGTTGAAATTTTCTCTAAGATAATTGTGCATCTTTATAACCATTGTTTGGAACTCTGCATCCAGTAAATTGCTTATCTCCATTTTGTTTAGTTCTTTTTTTGGAGATTTGTTCTGTTCTGTTATTTGGGACATGTTTTTTTCCCCATTTTGGCTGCTTCGCTGTGTTTTTTCTATGTATTAGGTAGGGCTGCTATGTCTTCCATTGTTAGTAGAGTGGCCTTATGTAGTAGGTGTGCTGGGGGACTCAGTGGTGCTGTCTCCCTGGTCCCCTGAGCCACAAATTCCAGGTGTGTTCCTTGTGTGTGTTGTGTGTGCTCTCCTCTTGTAGTGGAGACTTGGTTGCTATTTGCATGCCACTGGGAAGGATTAACCCTTGGGCTCATTGGTTGTGAGGACCGGCTGTTACTACAGAGCAGAGTCTGCCTCCACAGGGCTCGTGCCTGCCCAATCTTCCCCTTGGGCTTGTTGTTTTTGGAGGCTACTGGGTGATGCTCCAGCTCATTTCAAAGCTGGCTACTGGGGGCAACAGCTCCAGGGCCACCTGGGCGGGGATCCACTGCAGTTCAAGTTCAGCTGCAGCCCATACTTCACCTGGGGCCACCTGGCAGGAGCCACAAAGCAATCCGCAGATGGCCCCTGTTTGTGCAGTGCTTAGAAATGCCCCAAGAGGCCAAGGCTGGCTGACACTAGTGCCGGCTTAGGGCTACTCAGACAGAGGTATGGGACATGCTCAAGCCAGATGCTGCTTGTCTGGGTTCTGCAAACCTTTGAGGGACCCTAGGAAAGTCTGCAGCATGAGCCAAGGCAGGCGGTTTGTACAAAAAAGCCACTGGGAGTGACTTGGGTATGCCTGAAAGTTGGGCGGGGTCTGAGTATCACCAGCCCAAAGCAAATGGCATTAGCTATCTTGATGGAGACTCATATATGGCAGCTGTGTCTGCATGCTGGGAAGAGGGAGAGCTCAAGAAAGAAACAATGGCCGCTGCCAGCCTCTCCATCAGGGAAAAAGCTGCCCTTCCTGCCCCTGTGGAAGCCATACAACTCAGTTCCCTACCGTATGTCCTTCCTGTCTTTCCAGCTGCTGCCCGGAGCTCAGAGCCACTGATTTCATTGGTGAGTAAGTCTAGCACAATCCATTTAAGAGGAGCTCCTGGGACTCCAGCCATATTCCATCTCACTCAGTCACAATATCTGATGGTTTTCACAATCAGAAATTATGGGGACTTCTCTCCCGGGCAATGGAACCCTGGGCTGGGGAGGGGCTGGGACCCCTTACTCCTGGATGGTGGGACCTCTGCAGCCAAGATATCCCTCTTGATTTTTAATGGTCACACATGGGTGTGGGACCAGCCTATTCCATGTCTCTGCCCCTCCTACCAGTCTCGAGGTGGCTTCTGCTGTCCTTAGTTGTAGGGCTTCAGTTCATCAAGGTTTCAGGCAATTCTCAGTGATGGTTGTTTTGTAGTTTAGTTGTAATTTTGATGTGGTCATGAGAGAAAGTAAACACAGCTTTTACCTTCTGTGCCATCTTGACTGGCACTTTGAACAAAATTTTGGCAATAGTTTCTAACCCAAATTCCAATTGCATTTAAAGATAATGAAATCTTTCTTTCAAATTCATCTTAACAGCAACATGAAACCACTTTCAAAGGCTTTTCTTATAGTTTACAGACTAGATTTCCAGAAACCAATGTTTTTAAAATAATAATAAATAGAAATTAGCAAAATATCTTTAGCAATTTTAAAATTCAATAAGAATGAAAAGTCTTGGTGTAATTCTTGACGAATATAAAGTATAATCTATGTAATTTATATTTTATTCTATTTTATTTTATTCAAGAGTCTATTTTAATCTTGTAAAGATTTCAAAGATTACCCTAGGATCACATTAAGATCACCCAAAATTAAACATAATCTTCTGTGTGGCATTGTTATATCACCAGTCTATTGAGCATTCTTTAGGAAATTACCAGATTCATAAAAGTGCCTTGTCTGGTTCTTTCATATTTGGAGGAGTTTCTATTTTGAACTGGTTAAAATAATAGTTATGATCACAAAATTGTTTGTTATTTCTCAAAATCTTATGAAAATGGAAAGCATGCCTTCATTTAGCTTGAGAAGGGGAAACAGTAGCCTCTGTTGTTAAAAAAAAGAAAGCAATAACAAAAGACTTTGGGATTAGTTTTGTCTGAGATTAAAATGAACAAAGATAGGATAACTCTTCTTAGGAATATAACTTGGCATATTTTTCTTGGAATTGAGAAGACTAAAGTAGAGTTGGGAGAAGAGAAAACTTGAATGCTTCTGAAACACATTATTTACTAATTTAAAAATTACATTTAAGAAAATCTATATCATTGTCTAAAATCTACATGTTAATCTGTGAAAGGTTCAATTACTGAAACTGGCTAGGCACAAAAGGTGGATATTATATTTATGTGCTTGTAGATTTCTTCCTTAGAAAATAAATTGATGAACTCTTTATTTTTTATTCTTAGGAAAAATGGATTTTATATTATTTTAGTTCTGTATTAGTAAAAATGAGATTTCCATTGAACACCCAAGTGGATATTTCAAATAAGCAGAGGACATATGAGTCTGGATACTAGGGAAGAGGTCTGGGCTAGCGATTTGCATTTGGGAGTTGACAGTATAAGATGGCATTTAAAGCCATCAGAATGGGTGAGTAGGCATGTGTAGACAGGAAAGAGAAGAGATCTGAGGACTGATTCCTGGGGCACTTCCATATTGATAGGTAAGGAGAGATTCTCAGGACCAATAAATGAGATCAAGAATGAGAAAACGGTGAGGTAAGCAGAAAACTAAGAGACTGTAGGGGCCTGGAAACTTAGACATAAAATGAATGGAGGAGAGGGTAATCAATTGTGAGAACTGGTCATTGAATTTAGCAATGAGAAGACCATGGGCAACTTTGACAAGATCAGCTTTGATGGTGCTGTGGAGGTGAAAATCTGATTAAGACAAGTTTAAGGGAATGGAAAAGAACTGAAGACAACAAATACAGAAGATCTTTTGAGGAGATTTGTTGCAAAAGTGAACAAAGAAATAGGGCAATTGCAGATGAGAAAAGTGGAATTGAGTGATTTTTATTTTCTAAGATGGAAGAAACAACAGCATACTTCTCTTTATTCAGAAAAAATGAGGCAATATTTTAAACTATCTTGCAAATAAGTTCCCCTTATTTCTAGACAAAGTAAATGTTTTTAAACTGTACTTAACATGTACATAATACATGGGATCTGGATTAAAGGTGATTTCAAGTGGCTAAGAGAGAGAGATGAGAAAGGACTTTTATCCCTAGTGATAAAATTAAACCTTGGTTTTGTCTGTGATGGTCTTTTATAGGAGAGCTTAAGGTTTGAAATATGGGAATTTCTTTGGTGTCTTAACCAACAATGTATTAGGTGTGTCTATCACTCAGTTGATTGATTGGTAGCTAAGACAGATTATGGAATTGAAAATTGGTCTTTTGAATGAGTAAATCACATATTTATCCCTAGAGAGGATAGGTTGTAATAGTGTAACTGGGCAAATTAATAGGAAAAAAGTTCCTAGTATCAACATCTACTTTCCCTACTCCATTTCCTCCTGCATTTCACCTTAAAAAGAGATGTCAATTTAGGGGGCCTAAAGGCCCATTTGTAGTGAATCATATCACTGTTCCAGGAAACAGAATGGGGAAGTAGCCTGGCAAAAGCAATATCAGTGAGCTTCTGCTTTTAACGTATTGCCCAGACTGTATCACATAGCTAACCCAACCTGCCAAAGAGCCTGGTAAATTTAGTCCTTAGCGTTTATAGTTTCTTATGTTTAAGGAAGGCAAAAGAGGATAAGTGGGAAGTGGAGGATGAGTCAGGCAACCTATAGCTTCTGTTGCACATGGCGTGTTACCTCCCCCAAGAGAAAATGCCAACTCGAAATACAAGCATGCCTTTAGCTATCAATGAGAACAACAACAAAAAAAGAACAAAAATTCTGGTATCTTTGTAGTCACACAACAGCCTAGCCAACTGTCCCCCGATGTCTTTCCTTAAGGAAAGAAGAGTCTGTGAGACTGCCTGTCTGGGTCTTTGTTCCATCCTTATGTTTACACCTTATGTCTCTCTGTCTAGTCCCCAAAAGATGGTTTGCAGCCAAAGACAGGTAAGATATCTCACGGGAGATACAACCTAAGCCAGGCAGAACCGAGTGGGGACCCCAATAAGCTGCCTTAGAAGGATATGGGAAGGGGCCTTGCCTCCCCTCTCCCCTGCCTGGGAAAAGCTGTTGCCGGCTATGCCTTTTCGCTGGCACCTGTTTGTGACAGAAGTTACAAAAACAACAAAGATCAGTTCTCTCCACTTAGCTCAACGGAACTTACAAAATAAGAGACTTGACCCTTCTGACCCTGAGAAGGTACATACCTTAATTAGGACATTGTGGGACCTTGTGCTTCAGCTGTTGACTGACAAAGGGTGATTGAGATAAATATTTTTCTGTTATGATGTGTGAGTTTCAGAGACCGTGTAAGAAACAATGTTGCTTTCTCTTGTTTTTGCAAACCTAGTCAATAAAAACCCCCAGTCGGCCATATTCTGGGCTCCAGTCCTCTGAGACTGAGAGACCCCTGGCCTTCGGAGAGATTTAACTGCATTAAGTCTCTGTTTGTTTCTTTCTAAAAAACTTAACCCAAACCGCCCCTTCTCGCACCCTCACTGCCCGTGTTGCGCTGGACGCGACAGATCTTCATAGAATCTTAGGAACAAAAGAAGAGAAATGCCCCAATAATGACTGTCAGTGAATATCTTGCCACAGTTGCAAAGAACAGAGTAGAGAGAGATTTAATCTGACGCCAAAATATAGTCATGTGATGCTTCTTGTGCCTGATTTACATGAAGGAATTAAAACCACATCTGCTCTCCTGTTTTATGATATAGTTCTGATAACCTGAAATCTCAATCACAAAACATAACTAAATATTGATCTTTCAATTGATAGTATAGAAATTTTAAAAATACCTAAAAACCTGTGCATAGAAACTTAGATATTCATTGATTTATTGGTAGGCTTTTATTTGCAAAATTTTCAATTAAATAAGATTCAGATGATTAAAAACTCAGTCCTCCACAAGTGTTGGCTGTTAAAAGCAATAATTAAGAATTATACAAAGTGACAGAGGCCAGAAAAAATTTTAATAATATCTTTTATTTGTATACATTATTACGTACTTTAAGGTATTTGGAATTATGCCATTTTCATTGATATGGCATTCCTTCAGAATTATATGATTCCTATTAGAACATACATTATAAATGCATTAAATTCTCTTTTTTTAAATTTTTGCATTTTTTATTTTACAGATTAGAATTTATTTTTATTTTGTATTTCATAAAGGTCTCCCCCAAACCTTTGCAGTACCTGGGATCTCTGAAGGTTTTTTTAAATTGGATAAATTTGACATACAACATGTATAAATTTAACATATACAGTGTGTCACTTTGATATAATTATATATTGTAATATGGTTGCCATTGTAATTGTATTTATCATGTTACATATTTATAGTACAATATGACCATCTATATTCAATATATGGTACAGTAGATCTCTATGACTGATTGAATACTCGTTACAAGCTTGTATCCTTAAATACAATCAATATTATCCCCTCACCCTCATTTTTCTTTTTTAAGGTTTGACTCTTTTAGATTCCATATATAAGTTATATCATATAGTACTTGTCTTTCTCTGTCTGACTTATCTTGCTTAGCATAAATAACATACTTTTTCACTGCTGAATAATATTCCATTGTGTATACATACTACATCTTTTTTACTCATTTATTTGTTGATGGGTATTTGTGTTGTTTCCATAGCTTGGCTATTGTGATTAATGCTGTGATAAACATAGTTAAACTCTCTTTTGGTTTATTCATTAACAAGTAATTATTGAGTCCCCAATCATTTTCTGAGGCACAGTGGTTTAACAAACTGGGCAAAGTCTTGGTTCTTATGGAATTTACATGCTAGTAGGGAAAGACAAAGAATATATAAATAAATGCTATCTATTATACTCCAGATGATGGTAAGGGGTATAAAATAAATGATATGTGGACAAAGGGAGTGGATATTATAGGTGCCATATGTATAGAGTAGTCAAGGAAGGCCTGGCCCTAGTAGACATTTGGAAAAAGACCATATCTGGAGGAAAGGACAGAAATACAGAAGTTTAATTCGTGTGATCATGGAGCAGCAAGGAGCTGAGCTGGCCAGAACAGAGTGAACAAGCGAAAGAAATGTGGTGCCTGAGCCGGGGCATAGAGCACAAAATGGCATGTATACTGTGGTAAGAACTTCATTGGAAACATAAACGAAAACTCAGCATTATGACTTTAGCTCATCGAATTTGTTCACCTAATTCTTTATAGGTGATATGAGTACATAGTATAGAACAAAACATGTTAACATGCTTTTATAATATACCTTGGATAAAATTAAATTTCATAGTAATATGCTTTATAAATAACTTGCACATAATGAAATGTACGTGTTTTTCAATGATTCTAAACATGTTGACTTTTTCATCTTTTGAAGTTGAATCTTGAGCCTTGACTACTCAGGGAGTAGTTGACTGCTCACTTGACTACTAGGTTGACTCTCCAGAGGGTATGCGAACGTGTCGTGTAGGTAGTGTTGACACAACTGCCTACACATGGTGATTCAGCTCATGTCAAGCCCAAATCTTGCTACACCTACGCCTCACGGTTCAAAAACGTTTCTCTTACCAGCACTGCTGCAAGGCTGAAAATTAACACATTATTCATTCCCTCAAATTAAGGCCCTGGAGGTTGCTAATAATTATCTAAATACCCTTTGAGAGGGAGACAAATTAATCCAATGTCTGTTAAAAAATCCCCTTAAAAAGAAAATCTTACACACGAGAAGCTCAACTTACTAAACAGATAAATTAGAAGGTGATTTTTTTTTATCACAAAAAAAAATTCACCAGATTTCCTTTAAATAGCTAAATCCCCTATGCATTCAAAATACAATCTGATTTAGTAGAATTAAAAATAAATAAATAAAAACAAAAACAAAATCCAAATCCATTGTGCTGGGCAGTCACCTACTAAGACCCGGTGGTAATGGGACAGAAGGGAGGTTTCACAAGACTGTGAATGTCCAAGTTTGTGAACATGTCATTTTCATGGAAGCTGTACTGAAAAGGGATCCCTGGGCAGTTAGGAATCAGAATGAGGGCATTGGAAATAAAGAGGAAAGTGGTTAACTTGTATTACTAATTATGCTCAGAGTTAACTCTGCTCTCTCTCGTACCCAGGAAAGTATTGAGACTCAGGAAGCAGGAGACTGGGTCCTTCGGTAAGTTACTTTACCTATTGTTAAATAATTTAAAAATTCTCAAATTGGCTCTATTAAAATATCAACAAAAATCAACAACTCCTCAATCCTCTCCCATACACTGATTTTTGTTTTACAATTAGTTGACAAAACAATCAAAATAACAGCTAATATTCTAGCCTGTTCAGGCAAAGATTATAATTAAATATTTAAAGATCATAGTCTAGGCTGTTGTTCACTATAAGTAGTTTTATATTGTGGGAGCATAATTGAACAAAAGTAGGATCTCTTATATTCCATGATTTAGCAAAGAGATTTTTACTCTTGTTTTTTTTTCCCTTTAAATCTGTCTCTGGTTTGGAGACTATGAAAATGTATACTACTAGACAAAAAGGAAAATTTCCCAAATGTATAGTTGATTATGTCACCCAGAAGCAAATATGTTTTATACCTTGTGGGCAATATACTATATTTGGCACTAGTAGTCTTTTTCTTCAAGGGTATGAGTTCTAAAAGATGAAATTAATATTCTAGGTATTGAAGTTATTTAAACTTAAAGGATTTGGGGGTCAGTTAGTTCTGTAAATGAAAATGTAAAAAGTTGCATTTATCTTTAAGGTGGATACAAATAATTTTATTTCTATGACAATCCAAATTGCAGCAGGACACTTTGGATAATAATGAAACCACTTATGTTGTGTGGCATATAGGAGGCCTCATGAAAAAGATTAAGGAATCTTGACTACTGAAATAGTATGGTATAAAGACAGACAACGTGCTTGTTTTCAAAAGCTCTTTATTTCAAGTGATATAGATTACTTAATGATTCACAATGGCAAAATTGTGAGCCTTAAATGAGCTCCAGTTTTCCAAACAGATTGTAATAGAATTTGTTTTCTGTGGCAGTTCAGATGAGGTAATTGGGCATCAAGTATTCCTGTTGAAAAGTTTAATTAGGCACAATGAGGATATCTATGTATAGGTTAAAATGTCTGACTTTTGGTCATTTTTACTTTAATCATCAAATTCTGTCATACCCCACTTCCATTCGGTCACAGAATTTACATGTGTTTCTCTCTCTCTCTCTCCCTCTCTCAAGTTTGTCCATAGTGTTAAGGCTATTAGTACAATAGCATAATATTTACTTAAAGTAGTTAAAAAATAAATCATTTTATTTTTTAATATTTTCAATGTCTAAATATTATAAGTGAATAGCTGTTTTCCACAAGTAGATCTAAAATAATTTGTTTGAACTTTCCAAAAGGAAGGGTAAGAAGAGAAGATTCAGAATATTTTTGCTAGGCTTTGTTGTTCTTTTTATTTGATTTGAGTTTATTTCATGCTGACTTGCCAGCGTGTTAGATTCTTTCAAAGGCTACCAGCTCAGAAGAATATATCCCTTAAAATATTGTGATATTGTGTTTATCTCGGAAGACCTCTTTTTTTAACCTTTTCTGATTAATATCAATCTATGAAATATATTCCATACTTGGTAATGGGAGTTAATTAATGAATTATTATTATTTGGGTGTTGGTTTCTCCATTCCTCATGTTTCCTGTAAACTATAGCATACATTTCTTTTTCACAGAAAACACATTCCAAAAATATCTATTTTTTAACTGAATCATCAATATGTTAATTCTTCCAATTAGATTTTTGTAATTATTCTCTGAGGCATACCATTGGGATAATGGCTTTCATGATAGTCCTTCAAGATAATCTGTTTATTATATCCTGGCTTTCTAGTTGAAATGTTATGCCTGAGAATTTAGGGCTTGTGACTTCAAAGATGAAAAAAAAATTGATCAATAGAATCATTATCATTGCTAATTTGAAAGGATGCATCGTCTATCAAATATTTATGCCTGTTCCTGAGTGCAAGAGTTCTGCCTGTAGATACTATAACCTAGTGTAAAAACTATAAATGTGGACAAATATACACCAGGTTCATAAATAATAATCCAATCAACTGGTTGCTCATTAACATAGAAATTAGCATCTCTTGGCACATGAAGATAGTTTTCTACTTTCTCAGAAGGACAAAAAAAAATGAGAAAATTGAGTAACATTCTAGAGGGATCTATACCTTTTAAAGGAGGACAAGCAATTTTTCATACTCTGAAAGCATCTCTAAGCATATAAACATTGATAGGCTACTCATAACCTTATGTTATCTCAAGAAAAATAGCTCAACACTTGACAATTGTTAAGTTATAGTAGGTCAAATTATATAAATTTAAAACTTTTTGCTTTATATCTAATAATTCCTATTTTCTTTTCTTCAGATGTGTCTTCTCCATCTTTTTATCACTTAATACTAATTAGGAAGATTTTATGACAAATCAGATTATTATTATTAGAAATTATTAGAAATTAATGCATTTGAAAATTATATATGTAGACAAATTAATGAGCAACATGTCTCTTCCAATTGCATGTGGAATACCTAGGAAGAAGAGATACATCAGAAGCTGTTTTAATAAACAACAGCAATAAGGGGTAGTACAGTCCTAGGATGTACCCTAGATGCAGACTTAGGGGCACAAATACAGAACATTCAAATAGGTCTGGCTCTGAACCTGGTAAGCAATGAGAGAAGAGAACCTGGGAATAGAGGAAAAACAGCCCCACAAATGAAATAACCTGGTGAATGGCATGTATAGAGATTGAGGAAAATGATCCTTCTCTCCAGTGTTACTGCAAGCCTCCATCATCTCTAATGCTGAGTTTTCCAATGTTTCCTTAATGAGAGCACTTTATTTCTTCTAAAGTATGATTTTTCCACGGAGTAATGGAAAACCCTAACTACAGTGCAGTAAACTAACAGGAGTGGATTGGATAACAGTGTTAATCACTGATGTGGATAGAGAATCGGTGCAAGTTCTTGGTGAAAATGAGAATTCAGAGCATAAAATTGCTGACAGCCACGCAAATAAAACATTGTGTATGAGTTTTCTATTGTGCTATAATACATTTTCACAAATGTAGTGCCTTAACACAATACAAATGTATATTACAGTTTTTTAGGTCAGAAATTCAGTCTTACAGGGCTAAAATCAAGGTGTTGGCAGGGCTGTGTTCTTTCCAGGGTGTCTAGGAGAGAATCTGTTTCTTTGCCTTTTTTAGCTTTTAGAAGCCACTTCCATTCCTTGACTCAAAGCCCCTTCTTCAATCCTCAAAGCAAGCAGTGTAGCATCATCAAATATCTCTGACTCTGGCCCCTCTTCTGTATCCTTCTTTCACTTCTAAGGACTTCTGAAATTATGTTGGGACAATCCAGAGTACGCTCTGTATTTTAAGGTCAGCTAATAAGCAATGTACTTGTAATTTCATTTGCAGCCTTAATTCCCCTTAGCCATGTAACATAACATATTCATAGGTTCTTGGGATTATCACATAGATATATTTGGGATGGACATTATTCTGCCTGCCAAAGCTTGGAAATCAATGGTGAGATGGGATCAATCATTGTTTTTTACTTCACTTGGGGAATATAAACATTTGCAAAATTGAGGAGGTACTTTGTAGAATAATATGAGGTGAAGACTGCATGGGGCAATGACATAGCCAGGAGACCAATAGAGACAAAGCTGAGGATGCAAACAATCTGGGATTGAATGAGGATTATGTTTTAAAGATAGAGGCAAAGGTAAACGTGTATACATAGTATTACGTAAAAATGATAAAATTTGGCAAATAAATTCATTGAAATAATACTAAAGACAAATTGAAAAAGTTAATCAATGGAGCTCTTCAAATTAGTTTTGTATATGAAAATTTTGATTCTCACATATTTTGTAGTTACATTATTTAAGGTGCCACCTGGTTCACTTTGTGGTGATATAGTCTTTATTAGAGATTCTTACGTAGATCATATTTTGCATCTAACCAATGTTTTAATCTGGGACCTGAAAATTAAGCTTTGAAGTTTTCACAGGAAAAGTCTGGGTAACTGGTGCCTTAAAAAAAATCACTTAACATTATTCTTAAGCATTTCCCTTGGCTTGCCCTCCATGATTCTTGAAAGCAGTTGACAGAGCAGCTGTAGTTCTTTCAAGTGAGTTTCAGGTGGAAGGGAAAGCCCTAGTTTCCGTTTTAGAGCTGGATCTCTGAGAACAATTAAGGTTCCAAGTGACTATCAGAACTCAAAAAACAAACAAAAAAATGCTGGCTGGAAAATAGGATCTGGAAATAGCAACAGCAGTAAAAGTTGATATGCTCTGGAGAGTGTACATCATTAAATTATTCAACATCTTAATTGCATTTCCTTTCTTTGTCCAAGAGCCTACTAGGAAATAACTTGTGACTGTCTTCACTGCTTCCTAATGATCAAAACTGTCAAAGGAGAAATCTTTCCGAGAAAATGAGAGACATGGGTGTAATATCAGATGCTGGAATATAAAATATCCAAAAGCTCTAGGTTCTGACGTACACAATTTTGGCACTGAAATCCAAAACTGAAAGACCCCAAAGGGTTTATTGTGTTAACCTCTTTAAAGCTTCTGGAACAGCATATATTCTTGTTTCTTTGATATTCTTAAACAAGGAAATAATATGTGGGCCTTTGTGATCTTGCTTCCATAACCCTTCATTTTTTCTCTTCATCATTGCTTTAGGCGCATGGGATAGTCAACGTGCAGTTCTTCAGCTTCTTGACCTCTCTCTGCGCACGGGTCTCTTTTCTACTCTCCCACCCCATTTATTCTGATGGCGTATCTTGCTACTATCTGTAAGACTTTCATCTTCAATCAGAATTAAAGCACATCCCACTTTGATCTGAAACTTCTCCCATTCCAGCTGCTTTTATCTATAATTTCATTGACATCTCACGTCCAATGACCACCTTTCTTACTTTCCTGCCTTCAAATATTTTCAATTTCATCAGAGTCCAATTTCAACACATTCTCAATAACACTCTCAATTCCCTGGCTTCTTTTTCTATTTGTCACATCCATCCAGGAAAACCCCAACTGTAAATAAGTCCAAACCCTTGGTAGCTCTGTGAATGCATTTGACCAGCCACGCGTTGTTGAGAAAATTCTTACAATACAGCAAAATGATCAAATTAAAGTAGACCTGAATGCCTTTCAATAATTCTATCAAACATATGAAAGTCACTTGCAAATTTATATTTACAGTCCTGAAATTTCTAGACTCCAGAAATATATTCCCAACCTGGGTTCCATTTTCCCTGTTTAGGTGTCTGAAAGGCATCTACAAGTCAGCGTCTGTGAACTTATTATTGTCTCCCACCCAGTGTTTCCAGTGTTCCCAGAATCAGTATCCATTTCCCTCTCCCTTCTTCCAACACACACTTGAGCATTATGAATAGATTTTATATCTTAATATTTCTCAAATAGATCTTCTGTCCATCTCCATAGCCAGTGGCCTAGTCCATATACTGTTGTTTCCTTTTGACTACAATAGTCCCCATCTGTTCTCCCCATATCTAATGTTGTAGCATTGAATCCCGTCTTGACACTGAAGTTACCATGTTCTGTGACGTGTAAATTTAGACATGGATCTCTCACTTCAAAACCTTTAATGTTTCCGTTACTTATAGGGCCAAAATATTTGCCAGAACCTACAAGCAAGACCTTTAAGACCTTACCTTGCCTTTGCAACTTCATTTTTCTCCATTCTTCCCTTTGCTCTCGGTACTCCAGCCTTACTTACCTTTGAATGAGGCTATGCTCTTCCTCTGCCTGAATGCTTCCTTCCTATTTAATCTTCCTTACCACTTAACTTCCTTCTTCCTCATATTTCAGTTCAATTATTAATTTCTCAGGGAGATTTCCCTGCCATACCCAAGTAAGTACATGCCCAATTTAAAAGCTTAATAGTATCACCAGCTTTTTGATACAGTGCTCATCACAGTTTTACTTTGACAGCCTTGTATGCTTTTTAGATTAATTTCTCACTTAATACATGTAAGCTCACTAAAAACAAGAAATACAATGGAGTTGAATTAAATCCCACTAATACTAGTAGGTTAGCCTATTAATGCCATCTTTGGTCTCATCCTGCAATATACGTGTATGCAAGTACCAGCCTAAATTTGAGAGTGTGGCTGATAGGAGTAAAAAGATTCTTTTGGACATTGCTACATGACCAATTATCAAATCTGCCTTAGGGTTTGTCCAATACAGATTTTTGTTATATTCTTTAACCACTGCAGTTTATTTCTTAAAAAAAACAAAATAAAATAAAAAACACTCCTTTTTAATTTTCTTCTTCATTGATTAACCAATTATTCTAATAACTGAACTTTTCAGTCAACTCTCAATGTTATTTTAACATTTTTGTATTGTAATGGTGATATCTAATTGTCATGTTACAATGACTAGGTTGAAATTTTACTGCGAGGTTCTATGAATGCCAGCTGTCCATCTGTTTGTGTTACATGCTACCAATTGTATACCTTTCAGCTCTTCGCTGATTACTTGCTCCATTTCTACTTGGAGCGATTCCCTGAATTTTGGACACATGTGTTATCTGTCACTGCTTATTTGTCCATTTAATTCACCCAGATTTCACTGGGAGAAGGCCTAGGAAAAAGAGAATGTAAGACCCAATTCCTGCTCTCAAAAAATAATGCAGTTTTAGAAATATATGAAATATGGAAGTGTTTTCACACCCCCAAATTTATGACATACACATTAGGAAAGCTATAGGAGTTCAGAAAAGGGAACAATCAGTGAAGACTGGAATAGTCTTGTAGTAAAAATCTCAATTATTTTGTTGAGTTTGAGAGCAGCACAGACCTCAGAAGGATGTAAGACAAGTGTACCCTGTACGGCAGGGCTGTATTTTGACAAAACTATAATGAAATACAGCAAATCCAATAAATATTTAGATACATGCATGGTTCACAGGAAAAAAGAAAAATGAAAAAAAGCTTTTGGGACAAATATGTAAATATTCATGGATGCTCTGAATGTTATTCCAATAGTTTGCATGGCAACAAGCATTATTGAAAATAGCCTTAGAGTCAAACTGTAACATCAGTAAGGCACATATACTGCGGTATTCATTTGGGTAAGGGAAGGAGTGCCTATATTACATGAACTTTGGGAGACATGTACACATGCCACGTATGATTAAAATGGGTTCATGTAAGAAGAATGGGAGAGGTTGAGCATGTGCCTAACTAGAGAGTATATAAAAGGCCTTCTAATTCAAACTTTAAATAAACTATGCTAGCAAATAAAATATATTCTGGGCCACTGTGAACTGAGTCTACAGCTTGTCTGGACTATGCATATTTTGAAATTAGGGGCTGTGTTTTATATATGTCAGTGTCCTCCACCTTGGTACAATTTTTGAAATATATCAGTGTGGGTTGAATGAACAAATGAATCTCACCTAATATTCAGCCCCTCTTCCCAGCATGACAGTAAAGAGACGAGAGCATGACGAGAGCCTCTTGGCTTTTACTCATATACACAGGTCATTCCCAGGTTATATAATTGCTAATTTTTACATATTTAATTTACTTTTTCATAACCCTATGATTATGAAAAATTGGGATTATTGGGATTATTCTGTCCACTTTATAGAAGAAAAAAAAAATGAAGCTCAGAGGAGTTAAGTGAGATGGCCAAGGTTATTTAGTTAGCTAAGGTGAAAATCTTAAATTAAGTAGCAAAGATGAAATTCAAAATTCTGTGTATTTATGTGTATACTTGTCAACTTCTACTTTTTCTTTTAATTAAAGTTTATTGGGGTGACAATTGTTAGTAAAATTACATAGATTTCAGGTGTACAATTCTGTATTACATCATCTATAAATCCCATTGTGTGTTCACCACCCAGAGTCAATTCTCCTTCCATCACCATATATTTGATCCCCTTTACCCTCATCTACCACTCCTCTCCCCCTTACACTCTGGTAACCACTAAACTATTGTCTGTGTCTATGAGTTTTTGTTTCTTATTTGTTTGTCTTGTTCTTTCGTTGTTTTTGGTTTATATACCACAGATCAGTGAAATCATATGGTTCTCTGCTTTTTCTGTCTGACTTATTTCGCTTAGCATTATATTCTCAAGATCCATCCGTGTTGTCAAAAATGGTCCTTATTCATCTTTTCTTACCGCCGAATAATATTCCATTGTGTATATATACCACAACTTCTTTATCTATTCATCTATTGAAGGACATTTTAGTTGTTTCCATGTCTTGGCCACTGTAAACAAAGCTGCAATGAACATTGGAACACACGTGTCTTTATGTGTAAATGTTTTCAGATTGTTTGGGTAGATACCCAGGAGAGGGATTGCTAGGTCATATGGTAATTCTATTTGTAATTTTTTGAGGAACCTGCACACTGCCTTCCATAACAGCTGCACCAGTCTGCATTCCCAACAACAGTGTATGAGGGTTCCTTTTTCTCCACAGCCTCTCCAACAGTTGTTACTATTTGTCTTGTTGATGATAGCCATTCTGACTGGGGTGAGGTGATATCTCGTTGTTTTTATTTGCATTTCTCTGATGATTAGTGATGTTGAGCATTTTTTCATATGTCTATTTGCCATTTGTATATCCTCTTTGGAAAAATGTCTCTTCAGGTCGTCTGCTCATTTTTCAATTGGGTTGTTTGTTTTTTTGCTGTTGAGTTGCATGAGTTCCTTGTATATTCTGGATATTAGCCCCTTATCAGAGGCACTATTTGCAAAAATCTTCTCCCATTCAGTTGGTTGCCTCTTTATTTTGTCGGTGGTTTCTTTTGCTGTGCAGAAGCTTTTCAGTTTGATATAGTCCCATTCATTTATTTCAGCTTTTACTTCCCTTGCCTTTGGAGTCAAATTCATAAAACGCTCTTTGAACCCAAGGTCCATAGTTTAGTACCTATGTTTTCCTCTATGCAGTTTATTGTGTCAGGTCTTATGCTTAAGTCTTTGATACATTTTGAATTAATTTTGTACATGGTGACAGATAGCAGTCCAGTTTCATTCTTTTACACATTCCTTTCCAATTCTGCCAGCACCATTTATTGAAGAGGCTGTCTTTTCTCCATTGTATGTGTTTTGCTGCTTTGTCAAAAATTATCTGTCCATATTTATGTGGTTTAATTTCTGAGTTCTCAATTCTATTTCTTTGGTCTGTGTGTCTGTTTTTCTGCCAGTACCGTGCTGTTTTGATTATTGTTGCCCTGTAGTACAAGCTAAAGTCAGGGAGTGTGACACCTCCAACATTGTTCTTTTTTGTTAAGGTTACTTTGGCTATTTGGGGTCTTTTGTGTTTCCAAACAAATCTGATGATTTTTTGTTCTATTTCTTTTAAAAATGCCATTGGGATTTTGATGAGGATTGCATTAAATCTGTATATTGCTTTGGGTAATACAGCCATTTTAACTATGTTGATTCTTCAAATCCATGAACACGGAATGTCTTCTCATTTCTTTGTGTCTTCTTCAATTTCTTTTAAAAAAGTCTTATAGTTTTCAGCATATAGGTCTTTCACATTCTTGGTTAAGTTTATTCCTAGGCATTTGATTCTTTTTGCTGCAATTGCAAAATGAATTGTTTTTTGTATTTCTTTTTCTGAGATTTCATTGTTAGTATATAGGAATGCAATGGACTTTTGTACGTTGATTTTGTAGCCAGCAACTTTATTGTATTTGTTGATTATTTCTAATAGCTTTTTGGTGGAGTCTTTAGGGTTTTCTATATATAGCATCATGTCATCTGCAAAGAGTAGCTTGTCAACTTCTTCTCGCAATAATCAATTATAAATTTTAGTGAAACTTGAATTACGTATTTAGTGCCTTATCATACAACAACATAATGTAATACACAGCACCAGAATTTTAAGAAATTACTAGATGTTTTCTGGAATACTTTCTACCAACCCCTGAAACTGAAATAGAGCTCTGTAGAAAAAATTGAATGGCTTTTGGTTTGAGGCTGCATTGCACTATGGTACATCTTGTGATTTTTGAGATCTGTGAATATTTCCTTCAACAAACTCTGTTTTACAGATGAGATAACCAATATTTAGGGTGACTTGCTTGTTTAGAGTGACTTGCTTAAGGCCAATAAATTTGTAAGAGGCAAGGCTTATTTTCAAACCTGAATCTTCTGATGCTACATGCAGTGAAAACCCCATTGCCTTGTTCTTTAAAGACACACTGATCTAAGAGAAGAGTCATGAAGTCTCAAGAAATCAGAAGTCTGTCAAGAATGGAAGTGAGAGTGTTTTAGGGTGAAGCAACCTCTTTTGTGCCCCATTTATTTCAAGGAGCATTTTAGGGACTTGTGTACTATCCATTTGCAGACATGCATCGCCTTTCTCCTTCAAATTTATGATCTATGTCCTCCAAGAATTCAGATCAGCATGATGACCAAGTGATTCATCTCCTTATGTCTGACTCACTTATAGCTGTCACTTTGCAAACCGCCTCATTCCACCTTTCTGATATATCCTGGACACCCTGGTGTATGAATACTGCTAAACATTCTTTAAAATATCTTTAAATAGAATAGTATACACCTAAAGGCCATTCTATTTGACTTTCCAAATATCAGGTTGTGTTAATCTACCTACAACAATAAAAATTCATAACAAAGGAACAAAGTGAACGCTGCTCTAGAAACTGGAGGATATTTTTTTAATCACTTCACTTATGTGTTTCCTATTATGATTTTTGTAAGAAAGATCCTTTAAAAGTCACCTCATTTTTAGAATTCACCAAGTACAACTAAAGTTTTTAGGTGGTCATGGTTTGAATGTCTCAGAAGTTGGGGAGGCAGCAATAGTCAAAGCAGACCCAAATGCAGTGGAGAATGACAAAAACCTGAACTTTGTTGTATTTCTTTGATTAATGGATACTAAATAAATGATAAAAAGGACAACAATGAAAGCAATCATATAAAAACAAAATTAAGGAAAATATTTCAGTGAAGACATATTGTATATTTTGTTATAAGTAAAAGTCATTTAAAAACACTACTTGAGAAGTTGATAAAGACCTTGAATAAATGACATTTGTTATATTAAATTTATTTGGAGCAATTTGTATTAATTTAGCATAAGAGGATTTATCTGAGAATTACTCTAAAAACATTCTTCTTTAAGTGATAATTTTCTTATAGATCATGAAAATTGTATATAAATACTGTGAAGAAAAAATTTTTTCTACTTAAGAGCAGTTGAAAAAAAAGAAACTAAACAGGAAAGCAACCACAATCACAGTAAACCTTATCACCTAGCGGGAGTTATCTAACGGCTCACGGCCAACACATCTAAGTTTTTCTTTAATGTATTCATTTTTATACTCATAGTGAAATAGAATGTCTGGTATCCATATTGCACCATCATGGTTTTAATCTCCTTTTCTTTAGGATTGCTTCTTAGCTTGAGTCTATTTTTAAACATCATTATGAAAGAATCATGATATTGAGAATTATAGATGAATTTAGCAGCATCACTTGAAATGTGCCATCAGAAACCTCAAACTGTTTTCCTGTTTGTAAACAGGGAAATGTTTTGAAGCCAATCAAGGAGCTGTGACATTACGTACATTGATTGCAGATGGGGAAGTGCCAGATTGAATATCTGCCTCTGATATAAAATGAAAAGGGCAGTTCGTAAATGGAATGAGACCTGTAAATCTCAATGATCAGATGATGATAGGAGATGTCTCTGAGGAACTCCAGGAGAAAATAGTAATGGACTCACACTGGAAGTCAAGATTTAAGGTGTTAAATAATAAAAGTAGATCTCTACGATATTTACTGAATCCCTGTGCCTTTAAGAAGGTAATACCTGTAAAGGAATTTTTAGCAGTAGGGAGGAAAGTTGTAGTAATGAAATTAAACAATAAGGGAAGCAGCTGGGACCCAGTGGAAAGATGACTGTATTGTTAGTAGCCTTGGACTAAAGTCCTGATTCAATCACTTACCCAGAGCCTGGTGGTCTTGGTAAGCCACGCTGTTTCTCTTATCTGCTCTTCCTCTCCATCAAAGTATTTTATCTCTGATGTTTCAGGCTTGGTAGGTACATTTCCATCAAGAGACAGAAAATATTCATGACTATACAAGCACATTTGAAATGTCTTAAGATACAAAGAACTTAATGTTCCTGGATCCTAAATATTTATTACCAGTAAAATGAAGAAATTTTTATTGAACACTTACTTATTAGGTAACAGGCAATGTGTCATTCTGCAAGAATATTAAAAAAGAGGGGAAAAAAAGCAAAGCTATATTCTCAAGTAGCATAAAGTCCAGTAGTGGAAAAAGACAATCAAATAGACAATTGCCAAACATTGGACAACTGTTAAAGGAAGGTGCTTCACATTCAGATGGAGAGAAGTGGAGCACAGAAATATGCCTTGAGTCCTGTTAAAGAGAAAGCTCAGCAGCGGATAGGATACCTACATTGAACCTTAGAGGACAGGCAGGCGTTGGTCAAATGGACAAGATAGAAAGGTTCTTCCAGGAAAAGGGAACAAAATATTTACCAAGAAACAAAGAGAAAAAGTGCCCCACCTTAGAAATAGCAAACAGTTCAGTAGGGTGGGAATGGACTGTTTGCTATTATGTTTAAAAAATAAATGGAGGGGTCAATCATGATAGACTCAGTGTATTTTGATTGTGGGCTGTGATTTTATGATATGAGATAGGTAACGTAGGTATCTGAAGTGGCTTTGTGAATTGCAGCTGCTCTTCATTTCACCTCAGTCCAGTGGCGCCCTGGTAAGTATCTAACCATGGTCTCTGAGGTTGGCTGGAGAATCTAACTGATAACATTTGCTGGTTTCTGTTGTGTAAATATTCCTACCATAGCCAAATTCAAGCTACCAGGGTGATATCACAGAGCTTGAAATTGGGAGGAGATGTGCATACTATTGCTCTTGAGCCAGTACCAGCCGGCTCCAGCACAGCACTGCCTCAATTCCACCATGACCTTTTGTATCCCTGAAAAGAGTCATGACATGACAGTCATTTGATC
This sequence comes from Rhinolophus sinicus, assembly GCF_057876585.1. NCBI lineage: Eukaryota > Metazoa > Chordata > Mammalia > Chiroptera > Rhinolophidae > Rhinolophus > Rhinolophus sinicus. The sequence continues at coordinate 71,631,632 of NC_142501.1, read as the reverse complement.
ATTTAGGAGTGATGAAAGTTGTGGTAGATTGGCGAGTATCTCCTTTGTGTAAAGGAAGTGGCTACTAAGAAGTCCCAGCTATAATTATCCAGTGTTGCCAAAACTTCCAATTCTTCAAGAAGTGTACAATTATATTTTGTTGTGAAATATCCCAACTTGAAATTGTTCATAAATAAACCTTTAAAATACTATGGGTGCCAATAGTGAATAGACCTCAGAAAACATGTCAGTCAGATATATCCAGTCTGAAGACCATGAGTTGGTATGCAAGACAAGCTTCTCCAGATTTTAAGTTGAGAAGTGAGTGATACAATTAGTTGTGATGGGTGCAATTAGCTCCCAGCATCATCGGGTGTGGCCATCTTAGCTCCATGTGGCTTTTCCCCATAGCTTGACCTGGTTCCAGACAAGCAGATTCTTTGGCTCCATGTTTTCCATATGTCTTTCTGTCCACCTGTTGCTTGGGAACTCTGACTGAGTTTTATCTCTTCAGCATTGAGTGTGGCAGAGAGGAATGCAAAGGCTTGACTGAATATGGCAACTGGAAAATATCCTAGGAGGAACGTCAAGTAGTCTATACTAGTCATAAACCATATTACGAAATTGAATTAAATAATCAAGAACTAACACTTGAGCTAGAAAATAAATTATGTGCTGCAGTAGTTTAGGATCCTTTCTTCTGGTCTGTCTCTAAGACCATTCCCTATTAATGGTACGCAGTTGCTAGGCAACCATCCCAAGTCTATGCCCCTACTGCTTTCTAAATACAAGCTAGAGAAATGAATTACCTTGCACTTTAAAAGATAAGATCTTATCTTCTTCATCAAGGTATTTCAGCCTGTTAGCTAAAATTCATGTAACTGCAGCTTTATTTACTTTCTTGTCTTGGGAATAGCACTCATTCATTCAAATACGCATGCATAGATGCAACAAATATGCATTTTTTAAGATAGAACAAAAAGATATTAAAAAATACACCCCTACCTTAAGGAAGCTCACAAGATAGTGGGGAGATGGTGAGAAAACACACACACACCACACACACACACACACACACACACACACACACGCACGCACGCATGCACAAAATGTATAACAAGTGAATAGAAGAGACAAGAGCAGGTACACCTAGTTATGTCTACCCTCAATTCCTATGGTCATTTTCAGGTCTTTCCTAAGTTCTCCAGTGATGACAAATAAGATCATTCTAGTAATTTAGATGGATAGTTACACCATTCTCCCCCCAGAAATCTAACAGATGTGTCTAAACTTAATCTATGATCTTCATATATCCTTTATCTAAAAATAATGCATATTTTCTGCTAACCACTTCATTATCCTGTTCTCTTTGGTATTTCAAAGCCAGAATCCTTTCTTTTAAGAAGCTGAAAATCGGTGTGAAAATGAAAAACTCTAAGAAAACCTCCTCTTGCTTCCCTTGCTCCCATTAAGTTAAGGTAGGGATATTTTAATACCCAGTGATTTCAGGTTCAAGGGAATTTTATCTCCTGAGTCTGAATCTAGGGCACACACAGCAACAACAGGACTGAAAAGTTTTAATTTGGCACGGACTCAGAAAATCTAGGATTATTTATGTGGCTGCTCTAACCATGTCTCAGTACCTGGGGTTATATGTATCAAATAACTCAAATGATGGAGCAAGGAAACCGTCTGACTGATGGGAAGGTTATATTTTCTTACACAAAGACTTAAATCACCCAGAGGATTGGAATCATCTTGGAACCTTTGGTGATAAGCTGCACTTCCTGTAACTGGAGATGATGACACCTTGGTTGTTAACTCTTCCTTGGCTAGATCTGAGGAAACTGAGTTGCTCTTTCCTGGGTTGCTTTCTTTAATTATTCTTCCTTTCCATTGACTTTATGAAAGCTGTGTTCTTTACACTATTCCCGTATTCATAGGGAGAAGCAGACAAAATTCCACACGTAGCCCTGACATTTCCAATTCAGGAACAGAAAACCAGAATGCCAACTGGAGTCTATCACAGTAGCTTTATTTCACATGACCTGGAATACTGATTTAAAAAGAAAAAGGAATCTCAAGTAGTTTTTTGTGTTCTGGGTGGTATTTTTAATATTAATTCATTGATGCAATCCTGATACCTTTTATACCACTTGTAGTACTTTCACATGTAATTGAACTATTAAAAATACTGAAGAATTTTGAAGTTTTGCACCCAAGCTTCACAGAATTTGCCACATTAATCCCAGGCTTTTCCACATTGTTTTTACACATATAAGCTAGAGCTAGCTAGTTTCAATATACCAAATCAAAAGGTTTCCTTTGTAATTTTATTTCAGTCTCTCCTCCTGATTTGTGGTCATCATTTCTCATTCTCAATAGCTTAACTTCTCATCCTCAATAATGAACTATCTTCACTCATTTATCTTAATTTGAATTTCTTTTTTTTTCAGGACGAGGTCCTCCTTTCTAAGACCTTTCACATACTCTTTATAGAGAATACTTTTAATTCCATAATCATTGATAATATTCATCTCTTGCTTATTTATTATATTCAAGGAGGTGGTAGCATTGACAACTAATTTCTCATGAAATCTTGAGCATAAATACTAGGGCTGGGGCTACGGTCTGATAGGAACTGTTGTAGTGTAAGAACTCTGTGGGCTCTAGTGTGAGGGATTTGATGATACCAGTCAGAAAGTGTCTGTTCCAAATGCTGCAAGAATGAATTGGAAGAGGTTTTTGCTCTTCTACCACCTTTTGCAACACAAAGCTTTTTGATGTGTTGAACAGCTTTGCTTTTGAATTGCTCTGTTGATTCAGGAATTTTAATTTTGTGAAGAATTCCCAAGACAGCTATGCTATAAGTGAGAACAAAAATTAAGGTTATAGAGATAGTTAGACTAGAGCCTGAATTACTGTTTTTATTTGTTTTCCTGGAAACTATAAAACTTTATTGTCCAGTATGACAGTGAAACATCAAAAGGAACATTTTGACCCATGTGTTAAGCTTTCCAGTTCCCTCTGGGCCAGATGTTGTTCAATAAAATGATGCAAAAAAAAAAAAATGATCGACTATGCACCTTATTAACAATTTAGTGATCCTTTTGCCCTTCTACCTTGGAAAATGTCCTTGGAAGACATTAGGTTATATTGTGACATGATGCACACTCTATCAGTTAGCATTATGATTCATAATTCAATATTGCATCTATATCTTTTATGTAGTTACCTGATTGGATCTTTTGTGATACTTAGAAATATTTTTCTCAATTTTATTGAAAGGTGTTCAGCTTATTTATTTTAGCTAATATATTTGTTTGTTTTTTAATTGATTTGCAACTGACAATATTCATTAACCAGGTTGCTAGGAAATAAGCATTTTTCTTAGGGAAATTGTTCATTTGATTACGACCATTACTCAGTCCCTATAATTTTTCCTTTGCTATTAGCTGTTTGAAGTTTTCTTCCACAGATTATTACCACAATAATTGCTTCCGATGATTGAAGATCATCATTATTTTAAACTGTAATTATTGTCATTATGAACAACTTTTGAATGTATGTTAAGGAGAGAGCCTTAGTAAATACATTATTTAGAAATGATTCAATATCCTACAATTGCATATTGGGGAAATTCTGTTGCTATCTTTTAGGCATAGATTTAAATGTGTATTTTCATAAGATGTACACATCTTTTAGATGTTAATTCCACACATCAGCACTTATCACATCATTTTCACAAAGCATGGGTGGTGGTCACAGTATACATTTGTGACTTAAGATGACCAAGTGGAAGTTAGTAACATCTGCCCATTCTACTGTTTGAATTATGTTAATAAATTATATGACTCTTTATTTGGCCATGCTGTATTCATCAGAATAACATATATGTTAACATATATTTAGGTGTAATCCCCAATATTTTTTATTGTTCTGTCACAACACACATATATTTGTAATTAGATTTATTCTACATTTATATATATATGTATATATGTATTTGTATGTGTGTATATACATATAAACAAATATATATATATATATATATATACACACACACACAAATGATTCTTGTGAATTTTTAACAACTAATGTGACACTTGCTCCAAACCATATGTTTAAAGAATGAGATAGAGGTCATGGCCTTTTTATATCAAAAATCATTGTCACTGAGGAAGATTGCCCAGTATTCTTTGAGGCTTCATAGCACAAAAATGTTCATGACACTTTGGAATAACTGAGGCATTAATTAATGTGTTTCCTGACTTTGATATGAAAAATAAAAGCTGTCTTATCATCATTTTAATTCCTAGGATATAGACTTCTTTAATTATATACATACAAAATACATGTTGAAGAAATTTGATTTACTTGAAAAAATATATTTCATTGTTCAGGCATTCATAACATTGCTTTTGGATTTGCTGATAGTAATTCCAGGCATGGTTTATTCGGGTTAACTCTAAGAAATCCAAATCAATAGCAATTTTGTCCCTTTAAGATAATCATTTTTAGTAGTAGCTGTGCTTTTTCCCCTAAATGATAGCTTCCTGTATTGAGCTGAAAGTCACTTTGATTTATGTTTTTGTACTCCCTTGGGTGTTCTATTTGAAATGTTCTAAACCAAAATGCTTGGAATTTCTGCTTCAAATACTTGTTAGAATCTTCCTCCACTTGTACCACTTTTCTTCCTCCCTCTCTCCCTTCCTTTCTCTCTCTCTCTCTCTCTCTCTCTCTCTCTCTCTCTCTCTCTCTCTCTCTCTCTCTCTCAATACTTTCAAGTATAAACTGTTCAGTTTATATTTATTTTTACCAATTAAATTTATGCAATATTGAGTGAAACAAGTATATGCCTTCTTGTCATAGAATAATGGGTTAGTCTTCTAGCTTTGCCCTTAGCATGTACGTGATCTTGAACAAGTTACACAGGTTTTATTTCATCATGTGTAAAACAGGAATATTATTGCCTGTTTCTTGGGTTGTGGTGAAGATCAGCATTTTTTAAATGATTAGTTCCGTAAAGATATGTAATAGGTACTCAGTAAATGTTAATTCCCTTCCTTTTATCTTGCATGAGATAGGTGATATCATAGTAAGTAAGGTGCAGTCTTTGCTTCAGCTAACCAATGAAGATGAGCTAAGCACATAGGTAATATAAACATAGATCATGTGTCATAGAGTTTCTTACAATGTATCATGGGATTCAAAGAAAGCAGCTATTATTTTTGTCAAAGAGAATTAGGAAAGGCTCCATGGAGGAAGTCACTTTTGAGACAGACCTCAAATAATGGGTAGGGTTGGGCTGAGCAGAGATAATTAAAAGATGTTGATTTGGTGAAGATTTTATTATAGGTAGTGATAGCATCAAGAAGTTCAAGAGAATGTATAATCAATACAAAACAATATAGAAGGCAGACCAGCTTTGTTGAATTTTCTATAACATGTTGGGAAATAGTGAGAAATAACTCTACAAAGTTAGTTTGAGGTCATTTTGTGGAAGATTTTGAATTTTGGTTTACAAAACTTGCAAATTGATTCTTGTGTCTTAATTTTTCCTTTTACTTTTTTCCAATTAAAATATCCCTGAGTATAATCAATAACATTGTAAAGATTTTGTGGGGTATCCAATGGACACTTGTCTTATTAGGGAGATTTGACAGTGTAGGTGCCTTTGACAGTGTAGGTGCCTGACCACTTGTAATGTACACCTGAAACTGAAGCTGAGTAATAATGAATGTCAACTGTAATTTAATATATATATATATATATATATATATATATATATATATATATATATATATGGTCACAGGATGTGGAGTACAGCATAAGGAATAGAGTCAGTGGAACTGTAACAGCTATATACGATGTCAGAGTGGTAGTGGATTGGGGTAGGGGGGTTATCACTTTGTATTTGTGAGGGGTAGAAATGTCTAACCATTACATTGTTTTGTACACCTGAAACCAATAAAAAAAAAAAAAAAAAACACGTCTGATGCAGTCCATGAACTCAGATTTGTTTGATGCTTCTGGTTACTGAAGCTTGTATATTGCAACCTAAACACTCTTTCGAATTTCCATGTAATTAGAAACTTTTGTGGTGAATAGGCAAAATGTAAAGTGTTTCAGTATCTTTTAAATGAATTATGAAGCAAGAAACAAAAGTCTTAATTTTCTTACCTACCTACATATTTACCATTTTTGGCATTCTTAATTCTTTTGTATAGATCTGATTTTCTATGTGGAATTATTTTCCTTCATCCAGAAGACCTTCTTTAGCATATTTTGTAGTGCAAATGTGCTAGCAATGAATTCTCTCTTTTGTTTTTCTGAAAATTTCTTTATATCACTTTCATTTCTTAGGTATATTTTTGCTGGATACTAAATTTTAATTTAACAGGTTGTTTTCTTTCAGCAGTATAAATATATTTCATTTCTTCTGCTTTTCATTGTTTCGGAAAATAAGTCAATAACATTCTAATCTTTGTTTCTCTGAATATAAAATTTTCATTATTGTTTCAAGTATTTTCACATTCCCCCCTTTCTGTTATTATAACCATGTGTATTTTAAATTGCTTAATATTGTTCTATATGTCACTTAGGCTCTGTCAAATTTTTAAGCATTTTTCTCTATGGTTCAGTTTGGATAGTCTTTTGTTTTTTTCTACAATGTCTAATCTGATATTAAACTCATCCAGCAAATTTTATTCCAGGTATTACAGTTTTTATCTTTAGATGTTCCATTCGGTTCTTCTTAATATAGTCTGCTTCTCATTATATTAACAATTTTCTTTAAGTCCTTAAGAATATTTATAATCGTTTTTTTACTTTTTATTTTTTTTTGTACTCTTCTGTGATTTCTACCATCTTTGTCACTTATGAGTTTGTTTTTATTGATTGGTTGTTCTTCTGGTGCTTGATCACATTTTCCTGCTTAAGGGCATGTCTAGTAAGGTTCTATTAGATGCTGGATACTGTAAATATTAAGTTGTCTAATGTCTGGATTTAATTGTTTTTCTTTAGAGATTTTGGGCATTTCATTTTCTTTTGTTTTGTTTTACAATAATTTAAGTTACTTGAAGATTTTATCCTCTGTTAGTATGTATATAGAATAACTGACACTCCTACCACTACTTTAGGCCTTTCTTTAAATCATGGCCTTTTGGGTTCTGTAATGAACACTTGGCTACTCAGTAAAGTTCCTCTGCTTTGGCTGGTTGGAATTTGAGTATCTCTTACCCTTGGGAGCTTTGGGAATTTTTCAGTTTACAACTCCATGGTCCTTCTTTGCTGAGCTTTGGAGAGTTCAACCTTGGGAATGTACAACTTAGTATGCATCCAAACTTAAGACAACTCTTGTTCAAATTTCTGAAGCTCTTTCTCTGTGTATTTCCCTCTCCTCCATTACTTTTTCAGCACAATAGTTGCCTCAGCCTCCCCAAACTTGATTCTCTATCTCTTAAATTCAGTGATGCTGTGTTTGGATGCCTTCTGCCTTCATTGTGGTTTGGACTGTGGTTCTAGGCAGAAAGACTGGGTCACCATCATGGTCATCTCACTTGTTTTTCTTATCTCAAGGATAAGTCTGCATTTTGTCCAATGTCTGAAGATTTGTTCATATATTTTGTACAGGTTCTTTTTTTTATCAAAGGTGAGGGCTGTTTTCCCATCATGGCCAGAATTGCAAGATCCTTGCTTTATATTTTTTATTTTTATATTTTTTCCATATTAGTGTCTTTATCTATGTGGTTGGATAAAAAAGGTGAAGCTTTATGGAAGTATTTATCTTTGGACAGTTCTTAATTTTAAAGCAGATCAAAACTAAGTTCATACTATTGTTTTCGTATGACTATTTCGGAATCAAGATGTAATTTGCTTCCTTCAATACTGTTAGTGAGAAAACTGCTGTACCCCTTGAAATTGTTCCCCTGACTAAGGATATGATTTATGTAAGGAACTTATTCCCCTCACAAAGGATACTGCCTATATGAAAGTCATTATCTTGAAGCTAAGAGTTGAAGAATGGAAAAAGCTAGGATAACAGTACTGAAAATATTAGAACTGTTTCTATTATTTCATTCATTACAATGACATGCTAAATACCTGTACTTTAAGTACCATTTTTAAAGATGGTATATTTTAATTGAAACATGCTTCTTTACTAAAACATTTTGGAACTGGATGATTACAAAATCTTCAAGTTTGCCCATAAAATTCCACAACACTAGGTGAGCAAAAGAGAAATTCATCTTTTGTTGTAGTCTGAGGGGAATCATGTACTGTCATCTATTTCCTAGAAAGGGTATAAAAATTGTGAAAGTCAATTAGAATGTATAATAAGTGTATGATAATTAATTATACAAAAGTGAAGAAAATGTTGGTAAATTTCAAAATTATCTAATAAAAATTCTTTGGGAAATTTCTATTTTTCATGGATTTTTTTTTTTACACTTTGCACAAATTATAAAGAACTTTTAAATGATGCTATAATAAGTTAATGTAAACTTTTATCTAATGGTGGAAGTTTAATCTACTTCCACCATTTAATCTACTTCCACCACCAGTTAAACACACAGGTTCTTGTGTCAGAGTAAGATGAAACCTGAATTCCTTCATTGATTTATTAAAGACTTTTTTTCTAGATTGAAATATTGAGTTTAGAATGGGATCTTTATTGCCACTATAATCAAACATCTAAGAAGTATCTCTTGTTTGGTCTAAACATTTAATAAAGAACAATGATTCTAAATTAGTGAGTAAAGAGATACAGGTTGTTCTTCCAAGTAATGATAGCTTTTTTCTTCCCACTCTCTTACAAAATAGAATATACATAATATAGAACATTTCCATTTAGAATCTAAGATTACTAAATCAAAACTCAATGTGCAACAAAAAGTGACATTATTGTCACATCTGTTTGGGGTGGGATTTTGTTGAATAAAATTATACCAGAACTTTAGAATTAAGCCTGGTTAAACTTTAAAGAAAAGCATTACATAATATAACATGGTTTTCTATTAGTAGTGACAGTTTTAGGTTTGTTGGGAAAGAAAATAAAACTGATTCATAAAAAAATCTAAGACTATTACTGCTGGTGGACAATTAGTTTTTGGAGGAATTGCTTTTTGCATCCCTGCGTTAGGAAATGGTACCGTTTTTATTTCTGCAAGAATATTTGGAAGATGGACCTGAGTTAAGAGCCATTACTGTAGGCTTCAGCACAGCTATAATTTATAAGGCACTTGCTAAGCGTTGTGTCTATGGCCTGGATCTGTCATAAAATGAGTGCCTGACAAAATCTGACTACTTCTGACACATCCAGCATACATTTTAAGCAACCAACCTTTCCCAGTTTGCTCTGAATAGAGACCAAACCATGCTTAAATAATATAATGGGATATTGCATTGTAAGAGACAGAGATGAGCAAGAAGAACCTGGCCCCTGATCTAGGTATATTTAAGATTTTTTTTGTAGAATTCCCTTTATACAAAGGTCCCTTGCTTATGACCTTTTATTAATACATACTTCATTGGCCTCTCTATGCTTTAGCCAGCGTGGAATTCAGCCTAGAATTCTGCACTACTTATCAAAAATTATTTTAGTATGGAGTTCTTGAAACATTATTAAAAAGGAGAAATTTGATCTTAAAGCAAACAATAGTGATTAATGTTTTATGACTTTAAACATAATTATAGTTCCTCTACATACACCTTTAAAAAGTACATTCTGCCTCTTTGTACTAGACAGTAAGCCTCTTGAGGAAAAAGATCATTTCTTTCTTGTTTTATAATTCTAGTACCCAGCAGTGTCTGTCAAATGCTTCAAGAATATTTTTTTTCATAAATAAATAATACATGAAGAAAAGCTGAATCCTTTTAGTGCTAAGAACTGTGGCTATTTTCACTATGACATGAGAGTCCTGGGATCATTATAAGATAGTATTTGTTTTTATGCTTTATCTGAAGGTTCCGTAATAACTTCTGTTTGGAACTTGATCAAGGATGATTGTATTCCATTCTCATCAACTCATTCTTTTACATCTCTAGAACCTCCTCCTCTACTCCATTCATTCCAAGCCCCTTAAAGTGCCCTGGGCACTTCTGTTCCTAGTGAAATGTGTTCTCTTCATTCTTCAGTCTCATCACGGAACATACCACTGCTTCTTGCTATAAATAAAATGTGCTGGTTCCCAGAGTACATACCCCCTAGCCATATGAAGTCGAGGCTGCTTGCTCTTCTAACACCCACTCAATAAAGAAATGGCAAGTAAGGTGGTATTCTCCTCACTAACATTTTATATTTCCAATTGATCGCTTACCCATCTTCACCATCATCATTTAATGAACCCTTATTATAATTATCTATGACACACTTTATCACCCCCTTTGATTACCATCCATTGTTATCACATCAGTCACACTTACCTCCATCCTTTCTCCTCTGCTAAGCCTAATAACATATCTTACTTCAGTGTCATTTTGTATGTCCCATCAAAGTTCCTTGACTGCCTCAAAAACAGTGAATCCCACCTTGACTTTACTAAGCAACCATACCATGGACACGCTGTAAATATATGACTTGTCAAAGTAGTTAAAGTAATCTTGTATCTTAAATTTTATGTATTTATTTTGTTCACCAGATCTGCTACTCCATCAAGCCACAATCACTTTACTCCATTTTCTAACAATTTATCAGCCCCCTGTGTTATCACTTCCCTTCTCAGAATTATCCAATAGCTTCCTATTATGTTTAGAACAAAAGTGTAATTTCTTACATTGGCCCAGAAGATCCTGCATGATATAGTCACTTCCCAACTTTCTCATTTCATTCCCCTCTGTCTACCATCTTATTCTTCATATTCTAGTCTCATTGGTTGTGTTTCTAACCCTTTAGGACAGAAAATTAACTCCTATCTCAAAACCTTTTGTAATTGTTTTTCCATCAAGCTAGAAGAGCCTCCAGTAAGATTTTCACATGACTACTTTCCTTTTCTCACCGAAGTCTCAACTTAAATGCTGCCTGGTCGGACGCCTCTAAATGAAGCAGCCTTCTCCCTCCAAACCTCACTGTCCGTGATTGTCCTCTACCATATTACTGTATTTCCTCATAGAATTAATTATTTAAAAAAAAAAAAAAAACACCATTAACTCTCTGTGTTTAATATCATTCTCTTCTCAGGGCTAAGACCTTTCCTGTGATGTTCCTTACTATATACTCAGTGCTTTGAAGACCTTCAGGGAAGATTTACCAAGCAATTGATAGACACACAAACCACAAATTAAGCTTCTGGAGGACAGCAATTTTGTGTTTCTCTGGACCCGCTGATGTCTCTGGCACAAGTGGACAATGATAAATATTGGTTGGAAGAATAAATCTTCAAACAAAGGAATGGAAATGGCAAATAAGCATATAAAATCTAATCAAATAAATATAAATTTAAAAACATTGAATTATTCTTATTGCATATCAAAATGGCAAAATTAAAAATATCCCATACTGATCCAAAGTTGTATAGAAATACCTCAAAATATTAGTCCAATATATTCTACTTCTAATAATTATCCCTAGCATTCAAAGATTTGTGTTCAAATAGCCATCATAACATTATTTGGCATAGTAAGTAGTTGGAAACAACCTTTGTGTGTATAACAAGGAATCGATTAATAGGTTTCTAAGATGGAAGGATAAGTCATTTCAAATGAGAGATGTATATACATCAAGGTATTTTCTCTTGTGCCGACCAAGAGGAAGAGTCTTCTTTATTCTGTTAAATATATTTTATTCAACAAAATCTTATTTTTAGTTCAAATAAAAATCCCACCTCTTCACAGTGAGAAAGCTTTCACTAAGCTCCTGGTAGCCTGTGGTTCTGTGTTAAGAGGCATAGAAAGACATATTATAGATTCTTATAACAAGGTTTAAAGATTTTTTTTTTTTTTTTGACATCATGGAACATTCAAATTTTAAAAAGCAAATCAACTTCAAAAAATATAACGCACTTATCATGGGATTTTGATAAAGCAGCAATGATATAGTTGATATACGCCATCCCAGGATAAGGATGAGTGTGTGGTGTAAAGATAGGAGAAGGGAGCAGAACTAAATTAAGATCTATTGTCTGCACAGAAAATAACCAGCAATTCCGCTGATTACTGGTCCACAGTCTCCCATGCAGCTGTTTTTCTTCCTCCATGTTTTCTAATTGTGAGACTCAAGTTTCTAAAGTGGTTTCTGCAGACTTAGTCAAGTGTTAATTCTAAAAAGGAAGTCATAGCTTATGGCTGAGATACCCTGGAAGCCTTGGTAGGCAAGTATCTGAAGGGAATACCTTTCCTCCCAAGTCAAACTTCGGGGTCTTTGCAGATGATACTTTTTAAACCGTGGGTCTGAAAAATCTATTATTTTGTGTAAGAAATATGTTAACTGCTCACCTAGAACTGGTGAAGCAAGGTGAACGAATTCCTGTGGGCCAAATCCATCTTGTTCACCACTTGGTTTTGTAAATCAGATTTCATTGTAACATTGCCACCTTCATTCTTGTATGTATTCCCTACAGTTAGCTATGGCGGAATTCAGTAGTTGCAACAGAGGCCATATGGGCCACAGAGCCTAAAATATTTACCATCTGGCCCTGCAAAGAAAAGAGTTCATAGACCTCTAGCCTAGAGCATTCTTTTCACATATATTTCAAATTAACAGAAGTATTGCTTGAGATATAGTTAGGAACTACTTGGCATCATAATAAAACATAATACAATTTTATTAGCAAAATTCCCTTCTTTTGTAAGTAGAAAACAGTGACTAAAGTTTTCATATCTCCTAACTACAGTTTCTTCTCTTTGTATTAATATTCTAATACTCTGTTGACTATTGTAATCCACATTAGATGATTCTCAATGAATCCTTTACTGACATGGAATTATGGAATTATAACCAAAGTCATGTTTTATCTGGAAGCTGGTTGTAACTATTTTATATAAGTGTCATGTATGACTAGAACCGCATAGGCTATGTTCATTAAAATAAATATAAATATTTTCCCATAAGGATACATGTGAAATATAGTCATTAATTCAATCTGTGGGTACATCATTTAGTTATTGTACTTTGTTGAGAAGCGTTCATTATATTTGGACATTTCTAATCACATCGTGATTTTTTTCTTAGACCATTGGTCTTCAAATGGAACCTAGAAGAACATTTTAAACATTATAAATATAAATCTGGATAAAAGTTAGAGGGAAAAATTTAGCCAGTGCTTATGAACAACTGAACTATTTCCTTCTCAAAAGAGAGGCTTAACCCCGTTCAGACAATGAGTATTTTTTAATAATCACCTCCCACTGGACACAAACACAAAGACACACACACACACACACACACACACACACACACACACACGACAGTTCAGCAAAGTAAATGCTATATGTTTCTGAGGCAATTTGTAATAATAACTGACTCTGGGTGGTGAACACACAATGCAATATATAGATGATGTATTATAGAAATGTACACTTGAAACCTACATAATTTTATTAACCAATGTCACCCCAGTAAATTTAATAAATGAAATAAATGGAATCATTGTTTTGTCACTATAGTCTAGAGCTTAAGGATGGTTCTTATACTTAAGAAACCTCAGGCTGATCTATAATAGAGCTATACCAACTTGAAGAATTCAAGATGTAAGGCAGAGATGGTGGGAATTAATTAATCAATCCAACCTCTACACAGTACTGCTTCACACACCTATCTAGTAAGTAACCAAATAGCTTCTGTCATTTCTAGTAACAGAAAACTCAGTTACCTAACAGAATACATATTCATGTTTTAGGTCATTATATGTGACAACTAGTTGACATCAGTTGCTCATATTAAGTTGGTTCTTAAATGATGAACTCTTTTTAAACCAGTCGTTTTCTTATATTCTTAGACTTAAATATCTCAGGCAGAATATTAATACTTCACAAATATTATCATCTTAAATGTTCACAATAATTTTGTGAAATCGTTCCTTTTTTATTGATAAGGAAACCAAGATATTGCAGGTATGAAGAAATTAGTTACCTTCTTTTTTTTTTTTCCCTGTAAACTTTTTCCATCCAGAAGATGTATAAAAGTATTTCTTACTCTCTTTTCCTTTCCAAATCCTAGTCATCCTTTAAGGCTCAGAGATCAAGCCTTTGCAATGTTGAAAAATTATGTCACAGTACCTTAATTCTTCCTTTCTTTGAACTCCTAGAGACTTATATTAATAGTTTGTTCTAAACAGTTCAGCAATAGATCAAAAGCTATCCTATGTTTTCTAATTGTTTCATTTATAATTGTCTAGTTTCTCTAAGAACACAACAAACATTTTAACTTACTAATACCTTACTTCATTTTATTACTGTCTTCAAAATATTTTGCAATTTACTGGAGCAGTTGGCTGAATTTTTAGAACATAGATTTCAGATGGTTTTCACTAGTTATTAGAGAGCTGCCCATGATTCAATCTATGTTTGTTATAATATTTATATTTATACATCTTTGTTTTTCATTTTTGTTTTCAATTAGATATTTGGTCTTCTTTTTGCTTTTCATGGATAAGTTACAGGGACACATCACTTTTCTTCTCAGTGGCAAGGAGAGAGTTTAAGGGTTGAGTATTGTTTCATATGGCCAAGGGGAACTGAGTGTACTAGCACTTTCCTGTACTAGTGAATGGAGTTGGCATTTAATAATTAATCACAGTATATTTGTGACATTTCACAGCCACAGAAGGTATTTCATGTGTTTTTCTTGCAGTTATAATTTGTTGTTGCTTAACATCACTAACATTCCGAGAAAAGCAAATCAAAACCACAATGATATAACACCTCACACCTATTAATGAAAAAACGAAAGATAACAAGCGTTGGTGAGGATGTAAAAAAATTGGAACACATGCACATTGCTGGTACTGGTGGAAATGTAAAATGGAGCAGCCACTATGGAACACAATATCGAGGATCCTCAAAATAATTAACATTAGAACTACCATAGGATTCTCAAAATAATTAAAATTAGAACTACCTGGGCATTTATCCAAAATAATTGGTATTAGGATCTCAAAGAGATACCTTCACACTCTTCATTGCAACATTATTCACAATAGTTAAAATATCAAAACAAAGTAAGTGTCCATTGACAGATGAATGGATAAGGAAATGTGGTACGTACATACCAAGGGATATTAATCAGCTTTTAAAAAGAAGGAAATTCAACCATTTGTGACATGAATGAACCTGTAAAGCATGCTAAGCAAAATGTCAGTCACAGAAAGACAACAGTGCATGATTTTACTTACGTGAGGTATATCAAATAATCAAATTGATACAAATAGAGAGTAGAATGGGAGTTGCCAGGGGTTGGGTGGAGGGGAAAATAGGGAGCTGTTGATCAGTGGGTATGAAGTTATAGTTACACAAAATGAATACAAAACTGTCTATAGCTAATAATACAATGTGCACTTACAACTTCAGAGGGTAAGCATCTTACACTAAGCATTCTTAATCCTTGCGAGATGATGGATATATTTATTACCTTGATCTTGGTGATGGTATAACAGGTGTATGCATATGTCCAAACTCATCAAAATGTATACATTAAATATATGCAATTTTTGTGTATTTGGTATATCGCAGTAAAGTGGAAAAAAGGTGTAGATGAACTCATTGTTTAGGATTACAGACAGTTCTGTTCTTAAATTCTCAGTCTTAGTAGCACAGCAGTACTTGAATAGTTTATTTAAAGGTGAGCAAACATTAGGAATGAGGGACTGTTATAGGCACATTTTTACTGATGAAACTAATGATGACAAACTCTACTAAAATAAGTCCCTTTGGACTCAACAGAAAAGCTCTAGGTACAGTTGACCTGGTTTCTAAAAATTTGGATTTAAATAGAAAACACTTTGATTATGTGCAATTCTTTTTATAGTTTAGACCCGTAATCATATTTCTGTAATTGTAACACAGCCATTTCAGGGCTCGTAGCAATTTCTTCTACATTATACCTACAATGTCTTAGTTAAATAAAAGGATGATTTTTCATTTGAGTTATTTTAGATATTCACTAAACAGGAGCTATATTGAACTTTCCTAGTGTCCAGCACTTAATGTACTGTGAATGTTTCATAGAATTGGAGGAAACATCTGCCTAGTAATGGAAGGGATTCCCTTGTAATATACCTAACATGTCATCATCTGACCTCTATTTGACAATGCCCATGTTTAATCTCTATTTGCCTGTTAAAGAAAGTTTATTACATAAGTTAAGCTTTTAAAATATAAATTAAAAGGGTTAGATTGATGTCATTAGTTATTAATAGGAGCAAACATTCTGACAGATACTACAAATGGAAAAAAATCTCTGCATTATTAGTCCATTTTTATTGTTTAATTTTTCATTTATTGAATAGCAGACTACTCTATTTCAATATTTCAACAACAGCTGTTTTTTCCATAGACTCCATACAATCTTGGACGAATTAAAAAACCCAAAACACTGCAGAATGATAGTGAATCAGACCCTAGTCATATGTAAGAATATTTGATGATATGAGTATTTGATAATATAAATTTTCTTTTCATATTCTTTTTAGTTTACCTAAAATTTTCTATTTTCTGTTGCATCCTGTTTTTTCTGGTTATGGAAGGCTACATACACTAAAAGTATTCCTGAAATACAAAAATTAGATGATATGAATGACTCTTTCATGGTTTAGAAATAAATGATATGCATTATTCCTAAAGTTTACATCTTATAATTAATTTTTTCATAACAAGTAAGAAATTGTTATGTGAATTCTGTTCTTATACAAAATGTATATATATTAAGTTTATAAGATAACTGCATTCCATTGCAAAGTTACATTCCTTTTAGGCAAATCTCTTTAGTTACAAATTATTTAAACCATTAGGAATGCACACGATTGAAATTAAAAAGCAAGGAAGCAGTTCAGACTTGTTTACACATGATCAAATTGTCTGTTTGATGAATACATGCTGGAGGAAGAATATTGTAATTTTTCAATATTGATCTAGTAGAAATTGTAGAGCTTTAACCTATTAAACTATGTAGCTTGTCATCAAGAAATGTATCAGTTTCTACAGCCATACAGTGTCTAGATTAATGTTATTCATGTCTTATTGACATTTACCAAAAAGTAAAAAGCTTTAGGAGTTTGGCCAATTAATTATTGAATACTTACTATGTGCAAAGTGCCATAATATGTATTGTAGAATATAAAATAAAATGAATTTATAGGGTCTCTATTCTTTAACTGTAGATACTAAAGCGCAAAAAATAGCTACTCATTTATACCCCTAAATCACTCTAATATAAGAAGACTGCAAGAAGAGAGAAAAGAACTGTGCATATGACAACACAGTGTACCATGCCCAAATAATTATTAGCATGTGTTTTCACAAGTTCCTTCTCTCTTGCCCCTACTATATGATGATAGACTTGCTAGGTTCTCAATTTCCCCTCAATAAACCCATCCATTACTACTTTACATTCCCTAGAAATGGAGTGTGAAAGATTATATTTCTGCTATGATACTGGCATTGACAGAGTAAAATTTTACTATTCCTCTTTCTTCACCCCCAAAAATCATATATATGATACTCAAACTACACATATTAACCAAAATTATCTCTGATTTAGGAAAAGGAGAGTTGACTATTTGTAGTCTAGAAGTTTCAGGTACTGTTAGGCCCTTTATCTGCTTTGTCTTGTTCAATTGTCAAAATATTCCAGTAAGGTGCATTTATTGAAGATGACAAAATTGGATCAGGAAAGAAGAAGTAAATGTTTAGTTAGTAGATTTGTGATACAGATAGTATGTAAGTAGTGGGTAGAACCATCATTATGTATGTTATTTTATTTCTTTATCATATTAGCCCAGTGAGCAGTACACAGTAAATTCTTAATTTTTAAAAGAAGTTTAAAGTATTCATTAAATCAGGAATCCACCCTGATAGTGAACCTGGCAGAATGGAGGGGAAGGTTGCGGGAGATAAGGTATGGCAGATTGAAGATAGATGCACGTCTGTTCGAGAGGTATAGTCTACGTCACCTCCCCTGGAATCTGAGTGAGTTAGTTCTGTGACTTCTTTGACTAACAAAATAGAGAAGAAAGTTAAGCCTCACCAGCTTCTAGACTCAGGCTTAAGAATCTGCTCTGTTTTACTTCTTGTCCCTTAAAATGCTCTCTGTAGGGGAAACTGGAAACATCAGAAGTCTGGCTACCCTGAGACCTCCATTTTGATGAGCAATTCCAAAATAGTCATGTGAAGAGGATATACAAAAGGAAAGCAATACTGCTTAACTTCCAGTTGTTCTGTCACCCAAGTCCAGGTACCAGTTATGAATGTGAAGAAGTCACCCTAAGCATTGCAGACCTAACAGATGCTGCATGGAAAAGAGCTGAAGTCTAATAAGACAGGTGGCTGTCTCAGCCATATCCTGATATTTGAGCTATCCCAGATGATGTCCAGGCATCATGGCACAGAGAGAAGCCATCCTTACTGGACCCTGCCCAAATGTTTGACCCATAGCATTGTGAGTCAGAATGTAATTTTAAAGGATAGGCTTGGGCAAGATTGTGTCAGCCAATCCCCACCAGCATAGGGACATTGTCAGTGTAAAATGAGAAAAATGGAAGAGAAAGACTATCCTATTCCCTTTCTCCTCTATTTAGGGAAAGGAGAGAAGGGCTGAATGTTAAGAGAGTATGATATGCATTTTTAACTTGCGACGGACCGTTAGCAAATTTGTGTATGTTATGTTAGATTATGAGTCTTAACATCTTAGAGGAGAATTTCTGTATAAATAAATTGCCCCAGAAATATCTATCGAGAACAGTTAGCCATTCTCTTGTCTATCCTCAAACAATCCCTTCTTCATTGAATGTTGTGCCGATCTGACCCACAGCAACAACTGCAGTTCCTGAGACCCTTTGTCTCTAGTGTTTCAGGGTATAAAAGTCAGTTGTGGGGACTAAACAAAGCATACAAATGGAAAATCTCTCCATGGGATAGGGAGGCAGCATGGCACAGGTGATTTGAAGCTAGACATATTTGAGTTCAAATCCCAATGTGTGATCTTTGGGTAAATGTCTGATGTCAGTCTTCTCATCGATAGAGAAAGGAGAACCTAAATCACTGACATACTGTTAGAATTAATACAATGGCCAATGGAAATGATGCAGCATATAACATCCTAGTTGCTTGATGTTAACCCGTTTGCCTTCTCTTATCCTTTTAGGCTAAATAAACAAGCACCCAGTGTGGGCCTGTCTCTGTCTACTTAAGTGAGGAGCTCAATGAGGAGTCTAAAATGTCTGGAGGAAAACTGTGCTCTAGGAGTCACTCAGCATGTTCAGTATTGTTCTACCTATTAGCCAGAGGGTCTGCAGGGCCATTTTTCTGAGGTAAAGCCTAGCAATTTTGACCAGTGAGCAGGAACTCAGTGTAGACAGAGGCTTATCTATAGCCATTTAAAAGTCCATGTGTGCAGCAGGTGTAGCAAAACATACCTTTCCCCGTCTTCCCTTTTATAAATAATATTGAATACATATAATTTCACTTAGTCTAAATTAGGTGATCTTGTCCCACATCTTTATTGTCTTAAAATCTATTTTTTCCTTTCCTTTAAAAGTATTCTCACTAAGGTAATTTAAAAGATTTTAGGCCCTTAAAATATGTTTCTGTATATTATAATGGAGACTGATAATTTCTGTTCCAGTTAGACCCATTTGTCTGGGAGGGACACTCACATTACCTTAAATAATGGAAAGTTATTTCAATGATCAAGAAAGGAGGAAATGAATTTAGGAAATGTGAAGGAGACTCACAGTGAGAGGGTCATATAGAGATGAAACTAGACCCAAAGCTGAGACCCTCTGAACCAATACTTTTCTTTTCTTCTGCCTTTGACTTAGTAGTTTTTCCAAAGCAGCTTCTCTTTCCTCCTGCTATTAATGCTTCACCCTCAACTCAGATCTACAGACAGCCATGGCCTGTTTCGTGTAACCTCAGATTGCTTATCTCTTCTATTGTGCCTCTTAGTCTTTCTCTAGGCAGCCTTTCAATTAAGCTGAAACGGCCTACTATTTATTCTCCTCTTAACTTTTTTGAAACAGCACTGATAAGATTGACTTCTCTCATCCTACTGTAGAGATCAACCTGTAGGGCCAGGGCAGAGGCCACAGTGGAGTCCAGGAAATGGCTGCACTTGCTCCAGGAGCTATAGCTTAGAGAGGTGGGTTGGGGCAGTCTCTCTTAAATGTTGGCATATTTAACACAGTTTGAGATTTTTAGGGATACTTTTATCTAGTTATTGACCAGAATTATAATTAGTTTTTCATTCCTTATGATTCTTCTAGCCACCACATATACCAAGAAAGCTTTCCTTATCCTTTCAGTCCAAGACTAGGTTTTTACTAGGTGCTGTCACAGCACATACCAGGTAGTCTTGCAATTGCCGGGGTGTCTCCTCCTTTGGACTATAAGTTAATTGAGAACAGAGATTATGTTACATTTATCCTCATTATGTGTCTGCCACATGGAAAGTTTTATATATGTGTATATATATATATGTACATATGTGATATACATATATATGTATATACATATATATGTACATATACATATGTACATATATATGATTTAACCTTGAATGAGTGTAGAGGGTAAAACATATTTGATTTGCACATGTCCATGAAATAACTATTTAGGATATATGATCAATTTGTAATGTAATTTCCATTACATTGTAATTGCAATGTTTTAAAACCTCTACTCATTGTGTGCCACAAAGGGTGAGAAACAAAACTAAACATTATCACTAGGGTACATGTTCTTTATAATCTGTAATGAGTGACTCTGATTTAAATGGCCATTTAAAATTATTATTTAAAGGTAATTCATTTTATGCAACTCTCCCCTGTATACTTTGATATATTTGGAATATTTATTCTATTATTTAAAATTGTGGAACTTTTTATTATTGACTGGTTCTATCATTTCTCCTAACCAAATATTTGACAGAAAAAACGTTGGCATATTTTTCCAGTTCAAAAATGTTCCATTGACATTTTAAGCTAATTTTATTTTTACCAGTCCAAAAATTGTCTGTTTCACTGAGCAAGTTTTATTGCTGGAAAATTAACTGGGGGTGTCAAGAGTAAGAAAACATGTCAGACATTTTGCACTTTCTGTCAGGGTCATTTATTTATTCAATCATTCACAAGGTTAGTTCATTCTTTTAAAAACAGTCAAGTCCTAATTTATATTTTTTATATATTTAAATGAACTAATTACTGAGAGAACAGCCAGAGAGTATAAAACTCAGCCCAGTGTAATACCATGTTTCCCCAAAAATAAGACCTAGCCAGACAATCAGCTCTAATGAGTCTTTTGGAGCAAAAATTAATATAAGATCCAGTCTTATTTTATTATAAGACTGGGTCTATAATATAATATAATATAATATAATATACACCGGATATTATATTAGTTTTGCTCCAAAAGATGCATTAGAACTGATTATCCTGCTAGGTCTTATTTTTGAGGAAACACTGTAGCAAATGTAGAGGCAAAACATGACAGTTTTTCCTTATTTAAAACCATCTAGGGTTCTTGATATGAATGCCCAAGATGTACTGGAACAATTTGTGAAAAACAGAACTTTCTCTTGCTGCCAAAGGCAGATATTTGTTGCTCTAGTTTACTAGGGTATTGCCATTTGTGGGAACTCTGCTAGGTCTGAAATCTCCAACCTGATTAGAATATTCATGACAGGAAAGTCTGCTATTCAAAGTGCAGAAAAAAAAAAAAAAAAATCTGCCAGAAAATATAAATAACATTGTTATTTCTGTCTAAATTCTTAAGAATAATATATTTCCCTGTCGGAGCTGATGGGAGATAACGTCTTATTGACATTACACTAAGTGTTCTTGTCATGCTGATAATCATGTCATAAATACACAGAGCCTGTTTTCCCCACAGGGGAGGGCCTAAACTCTAATTCCTCAACAGAGGCATAACCAGGCTCTGACGCTACTGAGCTGGGCTGACTTCGGAGCAGAAACACATAGCTAGCACATAGAAGAGGCCCCAGACTTTGACTACCTTCTTTTAGTGCATCGTTTTCTCGCTTCCACATTCCTTCTTCTATTTTTACATCTTAGTTTCTACATCAAAATATACTTGAAAAATATTGAAAAGGCACCTGTTCAAAGAACGTCCTCTTTGTCATACTTCTATTGAATTCTCAGGCTCTATGCCAGGGACTTTTATGAAAATTCAATTATCTTACAACTTGTTTCTTAAACATCATAAAAGCATCCCTAAAATGGGTACATTGTCTCTTTATAACTAGTGTAATCCCAATCTTTGCTCTGAGGCCAGTTCTACCTTGAGTCATAGTTCCAGTGGATGTGGAATTCCAGGAAGATATTACGTGGAAAAATCAAGTTTTCTAAAAACGATAGTAGATTAATTCATAAAAAGGATAATGATGATAACATAATATGACATCTTTTTTGTACTTGCTATGTGCTGGCAGATACCATTCTAAGTGCTTTATAAGCAGTAACTCATTTTTGGATGAAGAAAATAAGGCACAGAGGAGTTAAGTAATTGCCTAAGTAAGGATGAGAAGAGAGTGAGTTCAAGTGAGGCAGTTGACTTCAGTTCAAAATTCAAGCATGTTAAGAAACTCAATAATTAAGGTTAATCATATTTGATGCAATGGGTTAAAATCAAAAGCAAGTAAATTCATAATAAGCAAAATGTCACAATTTTAAATAAAGATAGACTGCTGTTTATTTGTTTTATGATCCAGTGTTATTGTGCAACTGGAGAAGTTGTTTCTAATCACCTCACTGTTCCCGAGTGTGAGCGGTTGTTATGACCCCTTGCCAACAGTGTTTGCGTGTTCACAGTGGTGTACAAACATGTTTGGCAATTCAGGGATATGTCTGTGTCTATCTATCTATCTATCTATCTATCATCTATCTGCACACATACACACATATATATATTTATACAAGCTCATATATAGTGTGTATACATATATACATATGTATACATATATATATATTAAGTTGGTGCAAAAGTAATTATGGTTTAAAAGGTTAAAAATAATTGCAAAACTGCAATTACTTTTGCATCAACCATATATATATATATATATATATATATATATATATATATATATATATATATATATATCTCACAGGCATGTGTATATACAGAGGGTGCCAAAAAATGTGTACACATTTTAAGAAAGGAAAAAACTGTATTAACTGTAATACTCAATATATACTGATGCAAGTCACGTTTGACTTCTGCGATTACAAGAGGTGCTCAAAGTGGGTGCCATCAGTGCCCAGACACTTCTGATTGCGGCAAACTACTGCTTGAGCATAGATAACATCTCTTAAAATGTGTATACATTTTTTTAACACCCCCCGTATAAAAGCTTCTATTAACTTTCTCCACTTGGATCAAATA
Source organism: Rhinolophus sinicus (assembly GCF_057876585.1). Taxonomy (NCBI): domain Eukaryota; kingdom Metazoa; phylum Chordata; class Mammalia; order Chiroptera; family Rhinolophidae; genus Rhinolophus; species Rhinolophus sinicus. The sequence continues at coordinate 71,608,103 of NC_142501.1, read as the reverse complement.
GAAGAGAATATTTGGAGTGCCTTTAGTTGTACTGTCATGGCTGACTCGATGTCCTGAATCGATTCAAAACGTTTACCTTTCTCAGTCATTTTGACTTTGGGGAAGAGCCAGAACTCACACGGTGCCAGATCCAGTGAATAAGGTGGATGAGGACACACTGTAATGTTTTTGTTTGGCAGACATTGCCATAATAGAAGCGATGTGTGACACGGAGTATCGTCATGATCTAGGATGAAGTAAAGACACTCACGAAAGAGGACTTCCAGAACTGCTTCAGAATGTGGCAAGAATGATGGGATAAGTGTGTTCAAAGTGAGGGGGAGTATTTTGAGGGGGATTAATGGCAATGTGTCTTATACTGTAACATTTTTAAAAATTTAAACCTTCACCGTATTGTTTGATCATACCTTGTATATAGAGACACATTTTCCCTTTTGTCTCAGACTGAGCTACAATATAGGTTGGTAGGGCACTGTGCCTAAGGCTACACAACCAGTAACTGGCAGAGCCAGGATTTAAACCCAGGTGGTCTGGCATCAAACCTACAGACAATCTCTCTATTGATGAACAATGTGCACAGTTTGCATAAAAACACAGATTTTATTCCAATGTCCTAATCTTTAAATTAAGAAGATTAAGGGATTGGCTGATGTTTACAGAACTACTGATTATTCAGAACTTTGCAGATGTTTGTTACTTGGATATCCTTTACTGAAATGTGGCAGCTTGTGTAGTTTTCCTTCTCTCCTTAGAGTAGTGTATCTGCCCAAATTCAATTTCACTAATGAAAAATCTGTGTAAAGACCAATAATATTGCAATAACTACATATGGTTTTAGAAAGATATGAGACTTATTGGAGTGATCACTTTGTGAGTTATATAAATGTCTAGTCACTGTTATACACCTGCAACTAATATAATATTGGATATAAACTATAATTGAAGAATAGTGTTTAAAGAAAAGGAAATGCATACTTTTTAAACATTAAAAGTACAGTTGTTACCCAGACGTTTTTAATGTTTCCCTCACAAAATTAATAATATTCAACCTCAAATAGTGTAGTAATTGTACTACTGTATCCATAGCAATTCCTCATAGAAACATATCTCCATGTAACAATAAATGAAATGTACTGGCTGATGTTCATTTTAACAAATTTCTTAAACAAAAGAAAATTAGATAAAACTACATATTAACAATGTGTGGATGTCACATGACATCAATTTACACTGATGTGACTGACCATTTATAGCATTGTCTCTAAGACATAGAGTAGTTGGAAAATTTGTTTCTTCTAAAATTATACAATTTAAAGTTATTTCTATTCATGGCACTGTTTTCTTTTTCTCTCATCTTTAATTATTGAAGGTTTACTGTATTAATGTTTTTAGTAGTTCATAGATATGTTTCATTATTAACATAACTTGAAAATTAAATACTGCTTCAGCTGAACAAGTTCATTCAAGTGAGGTGTTTTCTTTATTTTCTAATTTTCATTGTGTTTTTAAGTATACACGTACCAGGAACTTTACATTTGTACAAAATTGAACACATATTTACATATGGGAAATATTTAATTTTTATTTTCCATTAATTGAACATTTGGTAGTAGTACTCCCAAATTTTATCCTGAATTGCAGGGCTTCTGAAACCTTTTTTTTTGGTGTCATATTTATTGGGGTGATCACCTTGTAAGTTATATAAATGTCCAATCACTTTGTTGTATACCTGAAACTAATATAATATTATATTAGTTGAAAAAATAAAATGATTATTAAAAAATAAAATAAAAATATGAATTTAATGAAAAAAATTTTCTATAGTCAATTATTTGTGGATTTAACCTAATTTCAACAGTAAAATGGCTACTATTGAATCTATTTTTTAAAATTAGAGAGTTTTTATTTATTTTATTTATTTTTAAATTAAAGTTTATTGAGGTGACAATTGTTAGTAAAGTTACATAGGTGTCAGGTTGATGTATTACAGAATTTTTTTTTCTTTTGACACCTTATTTTAAGCTGAGAGCACTTTCACATTAATTTAAAGGGTGATGGTGTGGGGATGGACTTCTCTAACTTATAGGCACTCCCCTTTACTGATTGTGGAAAGTAATGGGTTTGAGAGCTTAGAGTCAGGCGTTATTATTATGACTACAGCACTGGTATGTGAATTTGGGCCTGGACTATAAATTACTGTCATTCTGATCTGTGAAGTACCTATTGTCCAGTCCAATAGAAGCTTCAGTGTTTTGTACCTCCTTCCATTTAATTAGTTGAGAGCTCCACTTTCATTTTTGTTAATAACAACTTTATACACTAACCAAAAAAAGACAGCAGGAATATTACACCTTCTTTCTGGGTGGCAAGAAATTTCCCCCTATCTCTTTAACTACATTGTTTTTTGGCTCGTTTAAATAACCTGTGAGAAGAACCAGTGTTTCAGATTGACAAACCTTATTTATGCAAGGGGCACTCAGGCCACTTTTTTAGTACTGTCATTTGAAAATGATTTTTCCTGATAAATCCTCTTTCTGTAGTTCTGATTGTACTAGATGGTTGAGTATGTGCAGAATTGATGCTGTTGCTCTAGAATATCCACTCTTTCCTTTTCTTCTCTATTTTCCACATTTACATGCATTGCTTCATTCTCTGGCAAAGTTCCAGGCTATTTTCAGACATTTCAGTCTCCTTTGTTGTATCCCATCTTTCCCTTGCTTTGGACAGAATGAAAACTTTCTAAAAATAGGCTTATGAACTAAGGTTTGTCCAAATACTGTGTAATCAACTGACCTATTTCAGGTACAGTCTTCCTTTTCTCTCCACAATATTTCCTGCACAAATGTTCATATATTTTCATGCAATACCCAGTTATTTTTATCACCTGATTTACAGAAGGCACATATTTTTGGATGTTATTTAGTTACTTCATTTTCAACTTTTTTTGTTGTTGTTGTTTATAAATCATGGTCTCAATTAACTTTTTTTAAAAAAGCTTTTATTTATTTAAAGTGTATTTTTCCAGGACCCATCAGCTCCAAGTCAAGTAGTTATTTCAGTGTAGTTGTGGAGGACGCAGCTCACAGTGGCCCATGGGGGATCGAACCTTGTTAAGAGCACCGCACTCTAACCAACTGAGCTAACCGCCCGTCCTCAACTTTTCTTGTGCTGTTTTCTGTAAGTTGGGTGGCTTGTTACTTTTCTGAATGTGGTCTGTGTTCTTTCACACTTCTGTGAATTTTTTTTATACCAGTTCCTTCTCCAAAAACATAAGATTCTTCTGGCATGCCAAAAACATAAGATTCTTCTGGCACAATGTCCGTTAATCATTTCCCAATCCATTCTTCATTCTTCATCACTAGGTTTATATATGACTTTAAGGTGTTTACCATTAGACTCATACTTTTTCTTCTCTGGACTCTCTGGTACTCTGCTGGCATTCTCTGTATTCCCTAGAGCATAAATATTCTCTCTCTACATGGTCTCTGTCTTTACAGGGTATCACCTAAGGAGAGATACCATGCCATCTTTGTATCACTTATAGTATGTAACACAGTTTTTATTTCATGATACAACTTGTCCATATCTGGAGGAAAAGATGAAGACTATACCAACTTATTTTTAATTTATTGGGGTGACAATTGTTAGTAAAATTACATAGATTTCAGGTGTACAATTCTGTATTACATCATCTACAAATCCCATTGTGTGTTCACCACCCAGAGTCAGTTCTCCTTCCATCACCATATATTTGATCCCCCTTACCCTCTTCTCCCACCCCCCAAACCTCTTACCCTCTGGTAACCACTAAACTATTGTCTGTGTCTATGAGTTTCTGTTTCTCATTTGTTTGTCTTGTTCTTTTATTGTTTTTGGTTTATATACCATATATCAGTGAAATCATATGGTTCCCTACTTTTTCTGTCTGACTTATTTCGCTCAGCATTACTCTCTCAAGATCCATCCATGTTGTCACAAACGTTCCTATATCATCTTTTCTTACCGCCAAATAGTATTCCATTGTGTATATATACCACAACTTCTTTATCCATTCTTCTATCGAAGGACATTTTAACCTAATGTCTAGAAGACTGCATCTTCAGGTATTGTAATTCAGAGGGTCAGTGAGGACAATTTCTTCTAAACCCGAGGCTTGAAACCTGGTTGCCTTAGTGTAGCACACATCAGATTGGAGGTTTTGAAAACTGAAAGTGAACTCTTCCATTTGCTAGCCATGTTTCAAATAGCTCTTTCTAAGAAGCACATGTTTTCTGTAAAGTGTAGAATATGTGGGACATTGTGTTAGCCAAATTTACACAAATCCTATCATTTAAAATGTCATTGAATAAACAAAGATTTCTAAGGTTAAAGAACACATACACATCTTACCGGTTCTTACTTTATATATGAATTCAGTTTATATTTGAAACATATTCATTTTATGTGTAAGCCTCCTTTTGCAAATGGAACACTAATATTGTGGACAAGCCTCATCTTGAATGCTTAACAATGAGAAAAAAATGTCTCTGATACACCTATTTGTATTCTATTGAGTAGTAAAATTTCACCAAAATTGCTTGAAAAAACGATTTTGAGCAAAGCACTCAAAGAGAATTTTTTTAGGTAGTCATAGTAGGTGAGTCTTGAGAGTTGAATTGCCCTGCTTCAAAAGAATCTGTTAAAATGATATAAAACTTTATAAAAATATGATTAATTCATAAAATCAGTAGCTCCAGTGGAATGGGCAATGAATAAAACTGAGTAGGCACAACCTAAGGGAAAACTTGAATAAAAATTACAATTAAAAAGTGTGAGCACATGTTGATGAAAAGCTAAGCATATGAAATATCTTTAAGCTGAGTTCAGCCATATGGAAAGTATATATATTGTATTTGAATACATATATTGAATTTGCCTTGGAGTACAAGAAGCACTATTCGATTTTTTAACTCAAATGGACTGTGATGAGTTCATTTTATTCAGCTAAGTACCAGGCACTGTTCTAGGCACAGAGAATGTAGCTGTGAATGTTCATCTCTTTAACTTCATTGACCGCTAACGATTTTTGCACATGTGGTCTATTGATGCATTTGAGAGCCACACATTCCAATATGAAGAGGAATAAATGCATAGCCCTGCCAGAATCTGAGATATGTCTGAGAAGAATAAAAGGACCTTAATTAAAAAACAAATAATATGGCATTCTAGAAACTTTCTATGAACAACAAAATATTTTTGGACCAGTAAAATTGAGTTATGATTAAGTTTTCATTTGTACTTTTCTTTATTCCCTTTCATGAAGTCTCTTTATGTGTAAATATCCAAGTAGGATCATTTAACTGTACCCATGTTTGTTCCTATTCATTACATCTCTATTTTAAGTTTGATGGAGAATCAAATGGCACATTACAAAAAGGTAAAAATCAATGCAGGTGAAGGATTTTATGACACTGTGAAAAGCTACTTTGTATCATGAGGTTTCTGCTAAATATTTAAAGACAGATGGGTAGGAGGACGATTCACCATTTCCCCCTAAAGAAATCTAACATTTATCACCTTTACATCACGTTAAGAATTCTATCTTAATCAGAAAGAGCTGTTTATAAGGTGGAAAGAATATTTACTTAGGTTATGGAGTTGATTTAAGTTTGTATAAACCTCAAGAAGCATGGCAACCCAGCTCTCAATCTTTGTCAATTGGTGGGACTCTAATAAAATCCTGCCGAAAAGTGCGTCTAGTGAACATGACTTGCAAACCATATAAACAGCATCTTAAGGCTTTCAGTATCTTTAATACTACCATTTAGCACAGCTCCCCTCTGCACGAGGGATTTAGATTTAGACCCAGACCAGTAAGTGCAAAACCTAAATTAGACCTAACACAGTAGGGGCTGTATATACTATATAAACTCTGCAGAAAGGTGAATAATAAGATAGAGGGTGAGCGCTGAAGTTTCATGAAGCACTGAGTCAATGTCAATAGGATATACGGAAAAAGGAAATTTTCCAGAATTTTTTTCCCTAACTAGATGGGGAAATCTGACTGTTTAGATCTGTGACTTGTTAATGGCAGTAACCTCATATTCTATTCCTTTTTATTCTTACACATAGTAAAGTACTTTAGCTCCTATGGATGCAAATACATGTTGCTGACCAATTAATAACTAGGGAAAGAAAATGTATAAAATCAGAAAGCATAAAATTTTTGCTATCGATCTAGAAGCTCAAAGAGACATGACATTGAGACCTTATGGATATAACCAGTAAAATCAACCTGAATTTAAAACATTTTGGCCATTCAATGTTCTAAGGGCTAGATGCTCAAAATACTTTTCCTAAACACAAACCAGTGCTTTGCTGCATAATATTTCCATGTTCACTTGGAACAGAACACATAAACTTACGAATGGCACAGCTCTCCCAATTGCCACCAGTATTGCCATACAACATGGTTGTGGAAGAATGTGACAGGTATCTTTTAAGACAACATTCAAAGAGATTTGAGAATATGTGTCTTCAAATTTCCACACATTTTTTTTCTTGCTAACCTGATATTGTATAAAAATGTCTAAATTGATTTGACTTATTTTTGTTTTAAAAACATATAGCTCTGGGAGATATTTATTCATTCACATATCCAATATAAACATTTATATAAATGCTAGAAAAATACATTTTGGAAATATATTTAGGATTTAAAAGAAAAAACAACAACAAAGGAATACATTTATACCTGATTATAGGATACATATTTTGCTCCATTAAGGATTTAACTAAAGACATTTTATACAAAGTTTTCTGTATTTTAACATAGCCTTTAATTTTCAAATATACAAACCAGCCAGGAATAAACTTAAAATCTCAATCTAAGAAAATTGAATCTAGTTTAAAACCCTCAAAATAGTAATTATTTCAAAATAATGTTAGGTATTTTTATCAGTTGAGCTTTCAAAGTATCTTTGCATAAATAATCTCATTTCATATTCCCAGAAAACATGAGATATTTTATTTCCATTCTGCAAATGAGAAATCTAAGGTTCCTGAGGGTTGAATACCTTTTTGCATAGTCAGTAAGACCTAGAACAGCAATTTGAATTAAAGTCACCTGCTTGACTGTCTGGTGCCGTTTAGATGACCCCATACTGTTTTGACATTGGCCATTCAAATATTCAGAAAGTAGTAATTTTTATAATTTGATTAGCTGAATATTTTTCAGTATTTTTATATTAAACTAGGAATTGTAGACATTTAAAAATAGAGAAGCAATATGAAGTTATAGTGAAATTCTCCAGTTACATTATACCACCCAGCAATAACATGTTAATATTTAAGTGAGTTTTCTCACCAATTCAGTAACACACCTATGCATGTATTATAAAACAGGATCACAATGCACATATTGCTTTATAATCCGCTTATTCCCTACTTTGTAATATATCATGACCTCCTTTCCATATTATCACATATCCTTCAGAATCATTTTTAGAATCTTTCTCCTATTTATTTTTCTCATTGTGTTTAATAATGTCAAGTAAACAAAAAATCTGCATCCTGTGGTGAAAAGTAATCTGTATGAAAAAAACCTCTCTCCATTGCCTATATCATAGTTAGAACTACAGAAGACCTTGGATTTCCACTTCTTGCTGAGTTTTCCAGGAGCCTTAAGAATGAACATATTGTTTAGTTGTTTGTCACAGGAAGTGGGAGGAGGTGAGCAAGATGGAAAGTTTTAGAAGGCAAAGTCAGTAGGGTTTAATGAAGCTCATTTCTCAATGAGATGTGATAAATGGCAGATACATTTGTCTGAATGCCAGCTATTCCTCTGATAACTTGTATAGATATTTTCAGGGCAGTGTACATGCATAGAGATTTTGTGAAGAAAATTTAAATTTCCTAGGTTACCAGGTACAGGATTCACTGGATATTTTATGTACTTATATAATTAAATGTTGTAATACACCAATTTACCAAAAGAGAGCTCTAAAAACTAAACGATCTGACTTGAAGACTGATAGAACAGGTATAATTGATGAGTGGTGTTTTACTCATCAATATTAGCATTGATATTTATAGAAATGTTGAATGTGATTTTTCATAGTGGGAACCATATTTTCTTAAAATACATATCCTACTTCAAGGATGACTAAATCCCAGTTTAGCATAGGAATGAGGATTTTTTTTTTTTTTAAGACACGGGACTATCAGGGCTAAATTCGGGAATGTCTGGAACAAACCAGAGAGTCGGTCACCTGACCTACTTTGGTCTAAGTCCTGTCAATAGGGAAATAATGGTGATGTGATTGAAAGTGTGAATATGAGTTTGTAAACAAATACAAAAATAAAACTAAACAGAAACTATCAAGATAATAAGACGTACAAGAAAGGACAAGCTGCTGGTCAGTCTAGGAAATATTTTCAGGGATTCATCGAGATGAATTAGAACATAAGAAATACATGTGCTTCTATTCATAAACTTCCCAAAGAATCTACAAAAGAAGCTCGTAGAATTAGCAAGCGAGGAGCTGAGTCCAGCCCTGCTCAGCTCACGCTGCTTGTGCCCCTGTGCCTCTGAGCTGAGATTGGCCTCAACTCCCGGGAGGTGGTGACTACAAGATACAGGCTCTGCCCCAGCCGGCCGATGAGGCGAGGACCCGCGCAGGGCCTGCTGCTCGAGCTGGACGGTGAGCTCCAGTGGCGTGAGAAAGCCCAAGGGTAGGTGGCAGCTCTCAGTCTCTCTATCCAGCTCCTTAAGAATTGGACAGAGCTCAAGAATGGCTGGCCATGGCCCTGAGGAAGCTGGAGGAAGCAGAAAAGGCTGCAGGGGAGAGAGAGGAATGCAACTGATAGAAAACCCGGCCAAGAAAGATGAGAAGATGGAGATCCAGGAGTTGCAGCGTAAAGAGGCCGAGCACACTGCAGAGGAGGCCGACCACAAAGATGTGGAGGTAGCTGGTAAGCTGGTCATCCCGAAGGGTCAGCAGGAGAGGGCAGAGGAACGTGCCCAGGTATCTGAACTAAAATGTGGTGACCTGGAAGAAGAACTTAAGAATGTCATTAACAACCTGAAGTCACTGGAGGCTGCCTCTGAAAAGTATCCTGAAAAGGAGGATAAATATGAAGACAAAATTAAACTTCTGTCTGATAAACTGAAAGAGGCTGAGACCCCTGCTGAATTTGCAGAGAACAGTTGCAAAACTGGAAAAGACAATTGATGACTTGGAAGAAAAACTTGCCCAGGAGAAAGAACAGAATGTGGGCTTATATCAGATACTAGATCACACACTAAATGAACTTAACTGTATACAACCAAAACAGAAGCTCCAGAAGCTCCAGACCTCTGTGTCTTTCTCTTCTCATATAAGAAGTTTCTTTTGTTACTGCATCTGCGCTTTCCTGGAAATGTCAAGCAAATTATGAATATGTGACCAAATATTTTGTTTCAGAGAAGCTTTGAGCACCAGCTAATTCTAATTCTTTCCTTCCTCCTCCTTCTTCTTTTTCTTTTTCAAATTTCACCAGCTTTTTCACCTCTATTTTTATCCTTAAATTGCATTTATTTCTAAGGTAGGCAGGGTATTTCCCATTGAACAAATTCTTAAGACTGAGGGCATATGGTTCCTGGGAGATTAGACAACCTACACTTTCAAAATACAGACTCCAATATCTAGTCACTGACCAATTTAAAGGTTTGCAGAATGGAACCTCTGGGCCACTGTTGGATACACTACAGGAGGCCAGGGACCATCACATTAAAATGAGTGGGGGTTTTCCATCCAGAGGAAGAAAGGGGGGTGTTATTGTGGGGAGTCATAAACCACAGCTGGGTTAACCTAATCACCCTGGCCCATTTCCACATGCTGCCATGCAGAACAAACATCCTCTGAACAGTCAGCATGAGAATGCTTGGGAGATAGTCATAAGATTTTCTCTGATATGAAGCCAGCCACTCAGCAGGAGTGAATATGGTAGAATTAACTTAGTTCTGTTCAGGGGAGCCATATCAAAAAGCCTGTTGCCATCAAAAATTGAGCAAGAGCATCTTTCTATTAATAAATATTGGGCAGAAGGGGCCTCTCTGGCAGCAAAGATAAAGTAACTGGACTAACTTCATCTCCTCTGTACTTTAGGGAATAATAAATTGAAGATTTACATATCTAGGACTTTAATTCTTTTTCATGACTAAGTTAATAAAAGACCAGGAGTCTCCTGATTTAACTGGATATGGAGTATTTTCTAGACAGGGTTGCACACTTTGGCTTTGTTATATTATTGCTTTCTCAGTTAACATCTCAGAGCTGAAAAATTCCATATTCCCCAGCAGTATAGGTTGCCAACTCAAATTTATAATTCTGACTAAAAATCACCCTGCTTCTAGCTTATCCAACTCCTCTGCCCCCTCACTCCTATTTATAATTCATCACACTACCCAGGAGATAGACTAACAAATTGTGAAATTGAATAAAAACACATTTTTCATTTAGATTCTTGCAACTGTATCATATGTAATAGTATCACTGTTTCTATATTTTGGTCAAATACATTTTTTATATAAACTACAAAAAAAGAATTAATAAGTGAGTGTAACAAGGTCCCATGTTACAAGGTCAATATATAAACATCAATTGCATATCTATATACTAGAAATGAATCATTGGAATCAGAACTTTAAATGTAATAATACCATTTACTACACCAAAAAATAAAATACCTAGTACAGTAGTACCTCGGTTTTCGAACAGCTCCGCTGACAAAAATTTCAGTTTACGAACGCTATAAACCCAGAAGTAAATGCTTTGGTTTTCAAACACACCTCGGAAGTCTGACATGTCACGAGGCTTCCGCTGAGTGCAAGATCCTGAGGCCTAGCTCTCAGCTGTTTTTGAACGTTTCAGAGCTCGAAAGGTCTTCTGGAATGGATTATGTTAGAAAACCGAGGTATCACTGTACTATGGCCTGAATGTTTGTGCCCACCAAAATTCATATGTTGAAATCCTAAACCCGAAGTTTGATGGTATTAGGAGGTAGGGACTGTGGGAGGTGATTAAGTGCTCTTATTAAAAAGGAAAAAAAAGGCCCCAGAGAGCTTGTTTGCCCCTTCGACTAGGTGAGGACACAGCAAGAGGGTGCTGTCTGGGAACTGGGAAGGGGGCCCTCACCAGAATCCGACCACCTGATGTCTTGCTTGTGGACTTCCCAGCCTTCAGAACTGTGAGAAATAAATGTGTGTTGTTTATTTGCCTCCCAGCTTGTGGTGTTTGGTTACAGCAGCCAAATAGTCTAAGAAATCTAGATACAACTCTAACAAACTCTACGTAGAATTTATATGGTGAAAAATATAAAACAATGATGAAAGAAATCAAAGACGATCCAAATAAATGGAGAGGTATACTGTGTTCATGGATTGAGAGACTGAACATTATTAAGATGTGACATCTGCCCAAACCAATCTATAAATTCAATGCAAATCTAATCAAAATCCCTGCAGTATATTTTGTAAATACTGACAAGCTGATTTTTTTTTTTTTTTTTTAAATATAGAAGTGGTTCTGATGCAAGTAACAATGCATACCCTTGCCAGGAGCATTTGTATTTGTTTTATCTTAGTTTTTACTTGAATATAATATTCAAACACACAATTTAACAAAGTCAATTTGACAAATATAGTTTAAAAAATAAAGTTAATACTATTGTAATTAAACCCAGATTAATAAATTGTGGATTACAAGGCACAACAAAAGTTGTCTATTATAAATCATGCCCATATAGGCTTGATTTTATTTCATTACTTCTTTTTGATCCTTTGGACTATTTGCTTGTCTTATTATCATAGGAGACTAATCATTAGAGCTTAATATTAAGTCTTGATATCTGGTAAAAGTCCTTCCACATTGTTGTACTGAATTTATCTTATATGTGACCTTGGATTCTGTCCGTCTTACCCGTCTCCAGGACCCTGAGATGATTGCTCCAACTTGACTCCAACGCAGTTGACTGACTTGTGTGGGACACATACTTTCACTGCTGAGATCAATGCCCGGAGTCCCTGGTTTCTTCCAGTATTCTAGATTCTGATGCAAGTATCACATGGCAGGACATGAGATAAGGCTTCCCCATTAGCGGCCTAAAGGACCAGGCTATCTTCCCATGTCACCAAGTTCGCCAATGGGAGATAAGAGATGGGAGGAAGTTGACAAATTCCTTCTCCATTCCTTTCCTGCATGGACCTCTGAGGCCTGGTATTTTTGGACAGCCTATTTAAGCTATCCTGTGTGGACACTTAACTGGCTATGTCTCCTTGTGAAGCTGTGGCCAGTTTGAGAATGGATCATATTTGCTCCTCATTTTTTTTTTCCTGCTTCAAATCACGTTTTCCTTGTTTTCTTCTCTGATATTCAAACTCGCAAGAAGGACTTACAGTAGTATTTAAGATTTTTTTCCAAACTATTTTCTAGGGAAACTTGACTAAGTCCCCTATTGAAGTGATTTTTACCTTTTGCATTTCTTACAAATTTAAAAATTCACACACACACGCACACACACAAACACACACACACAGTTTGTCAAGTTTTACTACAAATTATGTTATAAATTCTGTTGTTATAAAGTAATTCAGAAAAAAATTGACATCACTTATTATTGAGTACTTCAGTTCATTGATAGTGCATAACTCTCCCTTTATTGTAAACTAGTTTAATGTCAATGAAGTTTATATATTTTAATGTAAATATTTCATAATATTTTGATAGATTTATTCCTAGGTGTATATTTTTATGCTATTTTAAATGTTGATTTTTATTTTATTTCTAATTCATTGAGCTTGTATGCAGACATATGCGGCTGAAAATTAAGTTCGCGAACTTGCCACTATGCACTCACGTGGGCAGCACTGTACAAATAGCTTGGTAAGGTTTCATAACCTTGGTATATCAGTGTCTCACAGCTGTGTTCATGTAGATGTGTAGTGGTGTCTTGCTGAGTGACATTCATTATTGTTGTGTGTTTTTGTGTGCCATCCTGAGTATGTCTGAGCATTAAGTTTCTTGTTGAACCTGGCAAGAGTGGAACTGAAATCAAGGACATATTAATCCAAGTTTATGACATAACCCCATGAGGATAAGGGCAGTGTACCAATGGATTAAACAATTTTTGAGGAGGAGAACATGTCACTGACGAAGAGAGGTTAGGGCGGCCAGTAACGAGCAGAACTAATGAAAACATTGCAAAAATTCATCGAACTGTGCGTCAAAATAGTCAGCTGACTGTGAGAAGCATAGCAGACCAAGTAATCATCGATAGAGAAGCAGTTAGGGAAATCTTAACTGAAAATCTTGGCATGAGAAAGATGTGTGTAAAAATGGTCCCGAAGGAGCTCACCAATGAACAAAAGCAAAGGAGAGTCAAAGTTTGCCAAGACCTTTTGGAGAAGCAAGATAATGTTTTGGGCCTTGTTATCACTGGTGATGAAACATGGGTGTACCAATATGACCCTGAAACAAAGCATCAAAGTATACAATAGAAGTCAGCCAATTTCCCACAATCAAAAAAGTTCTCTCAGTCCAAATCAAGTCAAAATGATGTTGCTAACTTTTTTTCATATTAGAGGGATTATTCATTATGAATTTGTACCAATAGGACACACAGTTAACCAAGTTTACTATTTGGAAGTTCTGAAAAGGCCACATGAAATAGATGAAAATGACATGAACTTTTCACCAACAATTCATGGCTCTTGCACCACAACAATGCACCAACTCACACAGCACTGTCTGTGAGGGACTTTTAGCCAGTAAACAAATAACTGTATTGGAATACCCTCCCTACTCATCTGATCTGGCCCCCAATGACTTCTTCCTTTACCTGAAGATAAAGGAAATATTGAAAGGAAGACATTCAGATGATATTCAGGACATTGAGGGTAATACAATGGCAGTTCTGATGGCCATTCCAGAAAAAGCATTCCAAAATTACTTTGAAGGGTGGACTAGGCACTGGAATCAGTGCATATCTTCCTAAGGGGCGTACTTCGAAACTGACCATAGTGATATTCAGCAATGTTATTCGTAACACTTTTTCTAGGATGAGTTCATGAACCTAATTGTCAGACTTCATACAGTTTAGTTTTAGATCTTGATTGTAAATCCTGTATACTTGATAATACTGATAATGTTACATGTATATACACACACACACATTTGTTTTCTTGGCTATTAGACTATTTAGATTCTCCATTAACATTAAATAGAAATGGTGAAAGTAGGAATCCTTGACTTTTTCCCAATCTCTAAGAAAAAAACCCTCAATATTTAAATATTACTTTTTTTCTAAGTTTCTCTCACATACCTTTTATTATGTTGAGGAAGTTGCACGGCATTCTAGTTTATAGAGAAATTTTATCATGAATGGATTACAAATTTCATTATATGCCTTTTCTACATAATTTTCCATTGAATTTAAAACATTAAAATGACCTTGAATTCCTGTGATAAACACAACTCAACATGACATAATAGTATTTGCCTTTGCTGCTTCATTTGCTTTGCTTATATTTTTTTTAGGGTTTATGAAAAAATACTGGCTTGTAATTTTCTTGTGTTATTCCTATAGTTTGAGTCAAGATTAGACTGGGTTCATATGATGAATTACAAAATGTTCATACTTTATCTCTGATGTATTTTTACATGTTATAGATAATATGTCTTCCTTGAATGATTGGTGGAACCATCTAATCAGGAGGTACATTTGTGAAAAGTTTTTTTTATTTGTTTGATTACACATACAAAATTTATTTAATAGTCCTATAATTATTCCAGTTTTGTATTTTTTTTAATTAAATTTATTGGGGTGACAGTTTTGTATTTTTAATTGTGTTAGTTTTGGTAAATTATATTTTTAGTTTATTTTATTTACATTTTCTAATTTTTGACTTAAAATTGTTCATAATTCCCTTAGGTTGTTGGTTTGTTTAACATTTGCAACATCTCTAGCAATATTTCCTTTGTCTCTTCTGACCTTGGTTACTTGAATTTTCTCACATTTGTATAGCTCACTCATGCTAAAATGATCTCATTTTAATTAGACATTCAAGAAATAAATGTTGTGATCATTTCCATTGTATATTTTCCATTTTATTAATAAGTATTATCTATGATTTTTCTCCCTTGGACATTTACTTTGCTATTTTTCTAAATTCTGGGCTGGTATCTAAGCTCATTCATACTTATATATTTTTTTCTTTTTCTCATCATATTGAAGTATTTTTAATTCACCCCACAATTTTATTATATATTATTTTCACTAACATTTAATTGAAATGACTTAATTTTTTAATCCTTTTTCTTTTGCTTTTCAGATTGATTGCATGCTTTTACCATCACATGCCACTTTTCTGTACAATAATGTAGAAGTTGTATAGTGTTTATTATTTAAAGGTACCACAGTTACTACAACATGCATAACTCTTCCAATACATTCCTGCACATTGTTATTGTATTATTAATCAATTTACATACTCTTAATTATGCCTCAGTATTTACCAGTAGATCTAGACCTGTTTGCTTGATTTTAAACTTTCAGTCTGGCTCTGACTTTTTCAGTTTTATCTACCACAATTATTTTTAATGCTCCATTATTCTAAACTCCTCACTACTACTCCCTTTTTGCATTGTTTCTCACTCTGCATTCCACCTGGACTATTCTTCTTTAATATCTATTTGTAGTAACCTGACAGTCTGCAGTCTCCGGTTCACATAATGTCAATTTCTCACAAGTGTTCCAGGCCTTTCCAATCAAAATCTTGGTTTTTCTGCCTTTCAACTTCTAGACATTGCACGTGTCACTCAATTTCAATCTTAAATAAACTTCATTTGACTACATGTCATTTCTGTTCTCCTGGAGAATATCCATGAGCTTAAATGACAATATTCTTTTATCATCTTTTGATTTCTCACCATGTTTGGCCAATTGCCTTGCATGTAACAAGTACAGTGGAAATGCAGAGAATTGGTTGAATAAATGAACAAATGAGTAAATGAACTGGATGGCATAGGCTGATGCTACATTGTCCTTGGCTGGTTGGAAATTGGCATCCATTCAGTAAGACACTCTTGTTTCCACAACAAAGTAGCATCATTCTTATAGTAGATAGTCAGTGATTGATCCTATTAGATTGCAAAAGCACCTGTTTCTGTTTTAATGTATTTTCAGTGCATATCAAGCATGCTTGATAATGCAGGGTTTAATTTTTCTAAATTGGTTGGAGTCTACTGAAATAATAAATGAGGCAATTTTGTCTTCAAAGACAATGGACTTTAATGAGAATATTTTTGTATCTGGCAATTTGCAGCCATAATTTATTTATAGCAAGGCTTATGATTCATCATTACAATTTCTTTCAAATTCAGTGAGAAAAATTATCTCTGCGAGTACAAGTGTGTTATTCTGGCAGCTGTTCTTCACTAGCTGGTATTTTCTGCAAGCTCTAAACTTAACATTAGCAGCTTTCAGCTTCATTTTTCTTTGTTTACATTTGGAATATGTTCACCATATAAAAACAATCTCATCATAATGCAAGGAAGATATACATGTAGTTGTAATAAGGCCTGTTAGCATATTCTAGTCTTCTTTGATCCAAGGTGAGCATGTTGGTGGCAGAAATCATTTTTACCCCATGGTGGGAAAATGAGATCAAATCATTTTCCCAAAAGGCTCATTGTAGTCAAATGGTTTCTCTAGAAACATTTGCTTTGCAAAGATTTAGCCACTTCTCAAAGGTTCTAAAGAATGACATTTTTTATTTTATTTTATTTATTTTATCATTTTATTTTTTTAAGTAATTGTAATCTCTAGGTCCTGGGGAAGGGATAGGTTTACATAATTGCAATGCTATTGTAGCATTTTTAACCAATTTCAATATCTGTTTTTTACTTTCATTCTCTGTGTTCATTTTGTTACCGATCCATCATGTATCTGTAAGACAATTAGGAATGGAAGAACACCTAGATATTGGCCGACTACTTGAAACTTCATAGCTGCATACAGTCGCCTGGGGAACATGGAAGGACCCTGGCATAAAATAGGAGATTAAAGATTTGGGTGGCTATTCAACTTGCTCCCTCTTCTTGCAAAAATATTTGGCTAAAATTAATTCCAGTATGTTTAGGTCATATTCATTCCCATATCAGTTTGTCGTACATTAATTATTACCACACACACACATAGTCACACTCCTTTGTCTCATTTGTATAGAAATCAATTCTTCCAAATGCTAAACAGAAAAGACAGGACTTGCCTGAGGAGATGAGTCTGGTATCAGACACCCTGTGCAATATGGAGAAGAGGTAGAATCGATGCTGAGAAGAGACATGCCAAAACAAAGATTAAGGATTGGAGTTTCAGCCTCCGATGAAAAACAATCAAACAAACACAGACAAATGCAAACATGAGACAGAAAGTCACCATAGTTTGTGGAGTGCATGTCTGTCTGACCATAAACAAAAAATAGATGTACCTTATTGTTGAGATAATGTTCGTCATAGATAGACAACCTGGAGTAGAAGGAATAAAATGTGCTTTGGAGTTGGGCAAAATTTCCCGTTGTAGAAATACCATTTCCTAGTGTTGACAAATCACTTCATCTCTCTGAACCTCAGTGTATTCTTTAGTTAAATGGAGTTAATAAAAACCTATATCATAAACTAATGAGAGAATTAATGGAAATGACATGTAGAAAGTGCTTGGCATTTTGAAGGCATTCAATAGTATTAGTTCCATCTCCTATTTGTTATTGTTCAGTTTCCCATTAGGAACCATAGAACTCAATTGCATTGAAAAATCCTTGGATATACTGTGTTTCCCCAAAAATGAGACCTAGCAGGACAATCAGCTCTAATGCATCTTTTGGAGCAAAAATTAATATAAAACCCAGTATTACATTATATTAGATTATATTGTATTATACTGGGTCTTATAGTAAAATAAGACAGGGTGTTATATTAATTTTTGCTCCAAAAGACGCATTAGAGCTGATTGTCTGGCTAGATCTTATTTCCGGGGAAGCACAGTAGGACTACTTCAGTCCACAATGTGGAAGGTGTTATTAGGTTGGTGAAAAAGTAGTTGCGGTTTTTGCAATTATTTTTAACCTTTTAAACCTCAATTACTTTGCACCAACCTAATGAACTGGTAAGTTTTAAGACCTTCCCACCATTGTACTATAGCCCTTTCACACAAGAAACATTTTGAGCTGTCTTGTGTACATCCTTAGTTTTAATGATCCACTGCCTCCTTAAAACCTGGTTCCATTATTTACCTTCACTTTCCTAGCCTTGTCTTTAAAGTTTGATTTTACATCGGTTTCTAAGTTTCAATCTGATATTAGTGCTTTTACTTTCTCACTGTCTCCTGCTTGAGATACACTTGTTTCTACTTTCCTCACTGCCAGCCCTTAAGAATCCCTGGATGTCTTGATTTCTCCAAGTTAAGGTACATTTCTGTAATCAAATATGGCAAATTTGAATATCTTTGGTGGTAGACGGTAACCTCACATTCAACTTGGAAATTATAATTCTCCCATATCGAATGTATTATTAAGTTAAATATTATTGAGTGTCAAAAAAGTGATGGATATTGTGGAAGATATGGAAATGTAAAAGACAGATGATGCTTTCATGAAATTAATATTCTAGTTGGTCAGGTAGGAATTTCAAAGACTTTTGAAAACAAATAAATGTGTCTGAATAGTACTAATGTAATTTGTGGCCAGAGTCATTGAGAGAGGTAGAGCCTGAGTGGGTCCTAGATGAAAGGCAAGCATCAACATTCATGAATGAGAAGTACCCAGGAAGATGGAGTAATTGTGAGCAGACGATCATAAGCATTAAAGTAGGAATTACTATTGCATGTCTAGGGTGAAGACACTCACCTCTGGGTGCATTTTTTCATGAGAATAGTTCACATAGGGCCATGATTCTTGAAGACAGTCTCTTTGAAATCTACATTTTGCTAGAATATTTGGCAATAGACTAACACTCAAAAATTATGAGATTTTCATCTAAAAATTACCAAATAAAAGTTCAAAAGAGACACTGGCATACCTACCACTCTTTCTGAGATGGAAATTAAGATGGTATAAAGGTGATTTAAGAGGTAAGTGTCATTGATGGCTATGCAAATTAAAGTAACCTTATTTTTTGAAACGACCAATGACGCAGGATAGAACTGGCCATATTGAAATAATTATGTGTGGATATCCAGTTTTCCAAAACCATTTGTTAAACATTTCCCCATTGTGTATTCTTGATTCTCTCATTTCCCCATTGTGTATTCTTGATATTCTTTGAAAGATCGGTTGACAGTATATCCATGGATTTATTTATGGGCTCTATTCTGTTTCATTGGTCTAGCTGTCTGTTTTATGCTAGTACCATACTATTATAATTACTATAGCTTTGTAATATATTTTAAAATCAGGAAATGTGATACCTTCATCTTTGTTCTTTATCAAGATTATTTAGGCTACTTGGGTCTTTTGTGGTGCCACATGGATTTTAGGATTCCTTTTTTCAGTTTTGTAAAAAATGTTATTGAGTTTTTGATAGGGATTATACTGATTCTAAAGGTAGCTTTGGGTATTATGGCATTTTTAACAATACTAAGTCTTCCCACCTATGCACACAAGATGACTTTCCACTTATTTCTGCATTCTTTCATTTCCTTCATCAGTGTTTTGTACTTTTCAGTGTACAAGTGTTTCACCTTCTTGGTTAAGTTTATTCCTCAGTATTTTACTATTTTGACACTATTAATTCTCTTTTTGGATAGTTCATTGTTAATATATAGACATGGAACTAATTTTTGCATGTTGATTTTGTATCTTGCAACTTTACTGAATTTGTTTATTAGTTTCAAAAGGTTTTGGGGACGTCTTTAGGGTTGTCTACGTATATGATCATGTCTTCTGCAAACAGAGATAATTTACTTCTTCCATTCCAATATGGATTCCTTTTATTTCTTTTCCTTGCCTGATATCTCTGGCTAGGAATTCCAGTACTATGTCGAATAAAAGTAGTGAGAGTGGGCATCTGACCAGAGGAAAGCTTTCAGCTTTTTGCTGTTGATTATGATGTTAACTGTAGGCTTTTTATATATGGCATTTACCATGTTGAGGTAACTTCCTTCTATTCCTAATTTGTTTCGAGTCTTTATCATCAAAAGGTGTTGTATTTTGTCAAAGTACTTTTCTGCATCTATTGAGATGATCATGTAATTTTTATCTTTCATTCTGTTAATGTGATGTATCACATTAATTGTTTTTTTTTTTTTTTATGTTGAATCATCCTTGCTTCCCAGGGATCACTCCCACATGTTTGTGGTATATGATCCTCTCTTCAGCAAATGGTGTTGGGAAAACTGGATAGCCACATGGAAAAGGATGAAATTGTACCTTTATCTTATGCCATACAAAAAATAAATAAATAAATAAAATCAATTCAAAATTGATTACATATTTAAATATTAGGCCTGAAACTGTAAGATTCCTAGAAGGAAACATAGAAAAAAGGCTTCATGACATTAGTTTTAGCAATGATTTATTCAATATGTCACAAGAACCACAAGCGAAAAAAGCAAAAATAGACAAGTGGGAACTAAAATACTTCTGCACAGCAAAGAAAATTGATGGAGTGAAAAAGCAACCTACAGAATAAGAGAAAACAATTGTAAACCATTTATCTGTTTAAGGATTTAATATCCGAAAAATATAAGAAACTCCTACAATTTAATATTTAAAAAACAAACAAACACATAATTGGATTAAAAATGGGCAAAGAACTTAAATAAAAACTTCTTTAAAGAAGACATACAAGTGATTAACAGGTATATGAAAAGATGCTCAACATCATTAATAATCAGAGAAATGCAAATCAAAAACATGAGGTATCACCTCACACCAATTAGAATGGCTATTATTTTTAAAAAATCTAACAGATAACAAGGATCCTTGGGATCCTTGTATACCATTGATGGAAATATAAATTGGTACAGCCCTGTTACGAAAAACAGTATATAGGTTCCAAAAAAATAAAAAAAATAGAACTACTACATTATTCGTCAATCCCACTTTGGGGTATTTATCCAAAAGAATTGATATTATTCAATATGTAAATATCTCTTTGAGTTCCTGCCAGCAAAAATCAGAACACTTCAGGTTTTGATAAATTCATCTTTGATAACGCTATTCTCAGAGGCAGGTAATTCATTAGTCTGATGGTATTCATTTTTCCCTCTTATTGCCAAGCTTACTGTGTTTGAGCGAGGGGATGGGGTGTGGGGATCATATATAACACATAATTTGAATCATCGTTCATCTAAAGCATCTGTGATGTTCAGTGACCACTGTTATTCCTACACATGTACATGAGACACAGATGAACAGACATAAATGAACAAAAATCTTAAGATCACCTTGCCATAATAATCAAAGTCTCAACATTTCAGTAAACTATTAGTTTTAGCCTTCTTACCTTTTGTTCCCACCCATTTCTCAATTGCAGTTCTAACAAGATGAATGGCAAAGTATAGGAGAAAAGAAGAAACCTCAGTCATTTTCTCAAATAAGATTTTGGTTAAAATCATTGTTGAAGATGAAGATCTGTAGTTTACATGTCAATTTAATATATTTATCAGCTCCTCTCTAACATCGTCACTGATAGGTGAGAGTTGTTCAGTAAAAAGAGTGGAGTTCAGAGGTATAAAGTAATAGGAAATGAGTACATGACTTATCAGAGGGGCAGACAGCGGTGGAAATACATGGGTTGCAATGAAAGAAAGATGGCACTGGGGATTGAACATTACTGAGGTAAACATGAAAAATGAGATGGCAATGATTAATAAAATAAAGCAATCTCTCCTGACACCCAGGAAAACAAGGATTTCTTTGGAAAATTTGAGCCTCCTCAGATGAGAACAGGATAAACATGTATTGATTCATTTGTTATATATTTAGTGATTTCCTGCTATGTACTAGACAATGTGCTATGCACTAAAGATACAAGGAATAACAATATAAGCATGGGCCTTCATGGAGCTTATAATTTAGAAACATAATGATTACTGTATGTCCACACTAGTTGTCAAAGACACATTCTCTCATTTACTTTGTGTAAGGAATATTTACATCATACTTCATGACATAATAGGAGTAGCAGAAAAGAATAATAATCTCTATAATTAACAACATGGGGAGTTCTTTGGAGGGAAAAATCTTATCTAGGTGTTACATCTGTAGTATTTTGAAAGAGCTTTAAATTTGCCTCTAATCATTTATTCATTTTATTAAAAAGACAAAAATTTTAAAGGGTTTAAGAAAATATTTATAAAGTATTACTTTTTATTTACATATAAGTTATCGAATTGGTGATCATATGAATTTATACCTAGTCAAATGGATTCCTTAACCCTCTTTTAGCAGAACAGTAATGATAAATATTGGTCGTGGAGTTAATGTAGATAATTGCCCACTTCAGCTGCTACTGCTGACAGATAAATCCCTAGTAAAGAAATTATTGCAGTCAAGAGCATAATCACCATGCCCCAGGGACCTCAAAAGTCTTAATCAAAATAGTTTTTATGTAATTTTTAACAATTTTCTTTACTATCTGAAAAGTAGTGATCATGATCTATTGAAGACATATTTTATTTTTAATCTTTCAAACATGTAATTCTGTGTGCCAGCTGCTCTTTATTCATTTTTCAAATATTAGCTCCTTTGATTCATGCAAAATTCCCTGTGACGGGTGCTCTTTTTCCTCCACTTTACAGAAAAAGATACTGAGAAACCAGTGTGGTTAAGTAATTCCTCCAAAATAGTGCAGCCAAGTTGCAGATCTGGATTTGCGCTAAGGCATTCTGACTCTTAATCAGTATTCCTAAATGTTACCTGTCCCATATCCAAGTTAAATTACTCTGTTTGTATATATTTTTGCTATTATGTTTTAAGAAAATCATTGATTTGGGACATTTTAATGACACAATGTTTGGAGAGGCCTTGCAATCGGTTTGCTTTCATAATAGATGAAATCACCAACAATTTTCAAGCTGGTTTACAATAAAGTGTGTTTCTTTATATTGTAGGCCACCTTCTAATTCTGGGGATATAATAACTTGCAGGATACTCATAGGAAATTTGTCTCCCCTTAAAAATAGAAGGTACAGGTTAACAGCTCAAGATTTTGTGATAATAAAGATCCCTGTTTCCTGTCAGTTCTTTGAGTTTCTGCTCTTCCTCATAGCCCCAGCAGCCCTGTAGCTATTAAGTCATAGAGAGATGGGGAAATCATGGATACCATGGAATTCTAGAACCATGCGCAAGTTGGAGCGATCAGATATAGAACTCAAAACATTCCAGAGCAAGCAGATCTGCAGAAAGGAAATGGTTACATTTATGAGGACAACCCTGACATCTCTGAGGAAGTGGGAGACTTCTCTCTCTGCTGGAATGAGTCAAGTAGATCTAGATTTATTTGCTAAATTCTAAGATTAGATATATGTGTGGTATATGGCTTCATTCCAAGGCACTAGCATCTATTGATTTATAAATGACCTGGAAATATATAGACATAAATGAGCATCCAGAAATGAAGGCTATAAATCAGTGAAGGTTTGTGTCATAGGAGCCAAGGGACGAGAATGTTTCAAGGAGGGACAGTCAAGAGCATAAAATAGTCCTCAGAGATAAAGAATTAAAATTGTCCATTTGATTTTATACAAGTTTGTTTTGATTTTTTTTTTGAATTCTAATATTTTTCTTTCATCAGAAATCTGCTTATGCAACATTAACAGTTTTAATAACTGGAGCAAATGTAAAATTCCTATTTATAAGGAAATGATCTAACATTGTTATACAGTAAGTTGAGTACCTGCTTCAGAGAACAAGCAGGGGCATTGGGACAGCTACGTCATGGCACTCAGTCTCTACCAACACTTTAGGGCTTGTGTGGGATTCTGTGTGATGATTGATGATTATTGCCAGTTTCCCTGGGAGCTTGTATTTGGATAGCATCAGTTTTGAACAGTAGGTTCCACAGAGTAACCCTCTAGGAATTCCTCCTAAGGAGCAGGCAAGGTCACCATGAGACATGAGACAGCAGAAGAGAAATAATACCTAATGTCATTTTACTGTAGAGCGCTTTGCGTATACATTGGGAGGGATGTGTTAAGTGCAACACCTAGAGTTCAGCATGGACAGTATTATCAATATGTACCGTAATGTACCGTGCTGTGTCGTCCCTTAGTACATGTGCATAGCTATTTTCCTCTGCTTGGTATGCAACCTCTTCTCTACCTTTTATGTGTCAAAAATTAACTGTATTTCCACCACTGAGAAGCATCTCCTGGTCTCAAAGACAGGATAGGGAATCTCTTTATTTTCTCATAGTAGAATCAGACCCATTAGTTTCCAAAATAGATTATGAACCCTTTTAAGGCAAACATTGTATTATTCATTGTTTTGTCCTAATCTACTGCTCGATACATATTATACATCTTAGTAACTATTGTTTAACTGAACTAACCTCCTGAGATGTGATAGCTGCCTATCACATTTGGAGGCAGCTTCGGAAATGGTTCTCAGTGACTCCCACCTTCTCAGAGTCATATCCTTGTGTGGGCTGGACCAAGTAACTTGACTCTACAAAATAAAATACAGCAAAATAAATGGGATCCTTCTCATCTTAGCTTTCAAGGACCTGGGATTCTATATTGCTCATACTTTCTCTCTTGCCCTCTTGTTTGCAAACTCTGATGCTGTGGAAAGGGCCACAGGGAAAGGTACTAAGTAAGGGTGGTCTCGGGTCACCAGCCACTGAGGAACTGAAACCCTCAGTCTACTGGCTCATGAGGATATAAATTCTGTCACCAACTTGTAAATAATCTTGGAAGACTATCTACCCCCCATTAAAGCCTTTAGATGACTGCAGCACAGAATGACACTTAATTACAGCTTTGTGAAAAAAGTGCGTAGCCAGAGGACCTAAAGATAATAAATGCTGTTGTTTTAAGCCACTAAGCTTTGGAGTATTTGTTATATAGCAACGGCTCAATTATCCAATCAAGCCAAAAGCCTAAGGTAGACCCCAAAATTATTCATTTGATTAGACAGGAGATATCAGTCAACTGATGTGTTCTGTGCAAGACCTGGAAAGTGAAACTTTCCAAAGAGGAGACTTTAGAGGCATCCAGATACAATAATAAACTATAGCAAAAGAGGGTCCATGTCTCTGTAGAAACAAAATGTATTCTCGCATTTGAATTTTTATGTTCTTGAGAATTCATTAGAGAATGTGCCATAGGAGGAGAGATCAATAATTTTTTCACCAGATAATCAATATTTAGAATTTTTTAAAAAACAATAATGTGTTAAGTGAGGCACAGAGAGTCTGAGCAATTCTTCTGAGGTTAGATGACAAAAGAGTTACATATTCAAGAAATATAACATACCTCTGTATAATTCTCAGATTTAGGTCCTTTCTACTACTGTACTAGGCTGTCAGAACCTACATCAATTCCAGTTCTCCAAGAAAGAAAAGGTAATATGTGCTTATAGTCTAAATTGATCTATAAATGATTCAACTAGAATTCTGTGCAGCTAATATTAATATCTGAGATTCAACTTATTCTAGAATTATACAAGGAAAAAGACTGAATAATAAGACTTGATTTTAGAGCTAGAGATAAAATTACATGCAGAAGAAATTGCTCTGTTGGTTCTGATATAGCTGACGTGCAACTTTGAGTTTCAGCTTGATGGCCTTTGTATCATGTTTCCTTGGTACAATGTAGAGAGATTAGAGGAACAAAACTCAAAATAGAGCCAAATAGACCTCTTAAAAATAAGGAACACAAAATTGGACATAGGAAGTGATGGTGACATGTCATTAAACACATTCCATGAAAAACATACTGGAAAATAGCAGATATTCAATGGTCTAAATGACATTTGCTGAAGCAGAACATACACTCATAAATATAAATGATGATACAAAGTTAATATTGTGACAAAAAATAACATTGACATCGAACTTATTATATTTATGTATCTGTACAAGATTTTCCCATTTTCACAAGAACCCTCTGAGGTATGACTTATATTTTCGGTTTTACAGATGAGCAAGCTAAACCTTAGAGAGGTCTCATAAATTACAAAAGTATCTATGCAAAACCCAATTACATGATATAATAAAAGAGGTATAGGATTTTAGGGCTGGAGTGACAGATAAAAATTTATCAGAGGAGTTAGGGCTTGGTCAGAATTTGAAATGCAGAATTTAAGGGCACAAGGTTTTGGGCCTAGAGAGAAAGCATAGCAGTGATTTCTCACCAGCAAGAATGTGCCTGGATTATTTAGGGAGCAATGGAGAGCCTGTGTGAAATGAGAATAATGTGCCTGGGATGGCAGAATGTGAACATTAACTTTGTCCATTTTGTTTTGAATTAATAGAACAGATAAAAATTGAAGAACTAAAGATTTCCACAAAATATTGGTTTCCTCATCAAATGCATCCCTTCTTACTTATTATTACTTAAAATAGTTCATACTCTATTTTGCTCTTATGATCTTTTCAAAATTCTTGTCTGGATTTTTATCTCTTATTTTATCCGTGAACTTTACATCATTCAATCCTTCTTTCCCCAAAATATTTTATTACCATTCCCTTCAAATTCCACTTTTTTTATAAGTCCATAAAACCTAATTAAACCTTTATATGTTTTTATTGCAGATAATCTGGTTAAAAATAAATGTAATAAGGGGGAAAAAGATAAAGAAAAGTAAATGCTCAGCTTTTTAAAATTGTTATTCTTTTTTTCCCAAGTTCCCTAGCTGCATTTATTTCATCAATTTGTCCCTCATGAATTATAGTTGGCAATGGATTCATGGTAAGATTAACTAAGCAAAGCCAAGACCATTAATTTATGAGTAACTTCTATTCATTCTTCATTTATACTGCTGCATAAAAGGTCATATTTTTATGCCAAACTAAATGCAACTGTAAAAAGCAGGAAGACATTTATTAGCAAAACACTCATAAAACTCTCTGACCTGTGTGGTCAGAGACTGTACAATACTAAGAGCAAAGCCACAAAATAAACTAAAGCCTAAACTGATTTCACAGTTTAGCATGATGGAGAAACTGGGAAAGAGTCAAAGTAATTCCTTATGAGTTTTTAATTGATATTTTAAACTTGTTACACCCAAGCCTGCCGTAAATAATATATTTGCATTTTCTGCTGAGTTTATTTTCTGTTGCTACCTTTGAATACGCATTAAAGGAAAAGGAAAACAAAAACTTTAATTTTTTTTTAATCTAAGTATACTTGGTATACAATCTTTAATTAGCTATATTAGTTTCAGGTGTACAATATAGTGATTCGACATTTTTATATCTTACAATGTGGTCACCCACTAATTATAGTAATCATCTGTCATCATGTGAACTGATCACAATATTACTGAC
The DNA here is from genome assembly GCF_057876585.1 of Rhinolophus sinicus. Lineage (NCBI taxonomy): Eukaryota > Metazoa > Chordata > Mammalia > Chiroptera > Rhinolophidae > Rhinolophus > Rhinolophus sinicus. The sequence goes on along the minus strand of NC_142501.1, from coordinate 71,580,597 downwards.
AATATTCCCCTTCACCTTTGACCCATTCCCTACCGCCTCCCTTCTGGTAACCATCCCTTTGGTCTCTGTTTCTATGAGTCTGTTTTAGTTTGTTTGTTTTTTTAGATTCCACATATAAGTGAAACCATATACTATACATAACCACAATTTTAATTTCTATTTCTCTTTCATTAATGTCAACTTAAAGAATATTCTTTTGTAATGAATGTGGTTTTAACTTTTGACAATAAAATAAATTGTTATTTGTTTCTTGAAATAATATGCCTGATTCTAAATATTTAGCTTAAGTGAACTTCTTATTGGAAGGGGACCAAGTATTAAAAATGTGAAAAGATATAGATGGCTATTAATTTTAATAATCTAATAAAATATAAAACTTTTAAAGCTTAATTTAAGTACATCTGGTCTAATTGGTCCTCCTCCCTGCAGAATTGTGTCAGTTTAATTTTGGGGTACTTCTGATACAAGTAAGAAAAAATGTTATAAAATGCCATTTGATATTTCGGACACATTTCTGTAGACTATATAAGAAAAATTTTAATTGTTTCATTTCATGAAACTATTTGCCCTGTGTCTGATTATTGTTAAGTAACAAACCACCTTATAGAAGTGTCTTAAAATTTTATCATTCATATTGCTCACAAATCTGTGGGTTAACTAGGCTGCAGGCCCTTCTCATTTAGGGTCTTTCTCATGTAGTTGCAGTCAGATGGTGGTTGGACCTGGAGTCATTTCAAAGGTTTCCTCACTCATATGTCTTACACTTAGACTGGAAAGACACAAAATGTTAAGGCTCCTCAGGCCATTTTCTCTCTGTCTCTCTGTCTCTGTCTCTGTCTCTCTGTGTCTGTCTCTCTGTCTCTCTGTCTGTCTGTCTCTCTTTCTCTCTCTCTTTCCCTCTCCCTCTCTCTTTCTTCCCAGGTAGCCATACTTCTTACATGCAGGCTTAAGGTTCCTGAAGTGAATGTTCCAAGAGAATTGGCTGACTCTGCATGGCTTTTCAACCCATCTTTGGAAGTCACACAGTAGCTCTTTTACCACTCTCTGTTCCTTGAGATAGTCACAAAGACCAGCCCAAGGAGGAGAGGAGATTGACACCACGTTGTAATGGAGGAAGAATCAAAGAATGTGAAAACATGTTTGAAAACTACCACTTTTTGTATACAAACTGTTGTCTAATTTTATTTTGTTACAGAAAATCCTATTTTACTGAAAAATGACTTTAATTTATGAAGTACCAAAAACCAGTAACTCACAATATTTCGACATTTATGGTGCCCACAGATGATTGAAGGTACTTTTCACTCTATTGGCCAGTATTTCCACTAAACAATAGGAAAAAGGTCAAACTCAATTAAATATGATACTCAGTTAACCAATGTAATCAGTAAATAGGACAGCTGATTTCCAATGTTTGTTCAACAAATATTTATTCAGCACATGCTTAATAATATATGCTTACGGATCATGTGGATTAATTATCAAAGAAAGGCAAGAAAAGTAAAAGTACACCTAAACCAACAGTGTGTTTTATCCCCCAGGAAAACAACTAAAACTACATGAATTGTTAAGTTTAAATTTTAAAGGCCAGTTATAACTAAATTAAAAAAAAAGGAAGTATAGAAATAAATCAAGTAAACACATTAATTTATGAGATAAATTAATAAGGAAAATACATCTACTCTTTTTAAAAAATGTGTGAAGGACATGAAAAAGTCTTTTACAAGTGGAAATACAAATAAACAGATTTGCTGAATATTTAAACTTGTTAATAATCAATGAATTGCAAAGGAAACAAAATGAAGTACCATTTCCCTATAAAATCAGCAAGGATTAACCATGGTTTCTACCCACTGTTGGCAAAAGTATGTTAAATGTTAAATGAAAATGATCACTGGTTGGTGGAAGTATGAGTGGACACAGACTTCCTGGAGGGCAACTTAGTAAAATGTATAACAATGCTTACACATATGGATATCCAGAAATTTCACTTTTGAGAAATATTTGAGGATAATATCCACGAGAGATATGATAGAATTTTCATACAAAGAATAAGCATATTAGGGACAATAAATATTAAAATGGTTAGTAAAATATGAGCTCAGATAAAAGATGTGGGAGAACTAATCAAGATTGATTTAAAATAAAAACTTAGAGTTGATTTTACAAAGAAGCATGAGTAAAATGTGGATAGGCTTCGGAGATAAGAAAAATCGAAATCTATATTATTTTACTAACAATTGTCACCCCAATAAATTAAAAAAAAAAAAATCTGGGTAGTAAATCTAATCCAATCTCCATCATTGCCCTTAGTTGACTCTTAAAATTCCATTTCACATCAATCTTTCTCTTTTCTGAATTGCTACTGCATTTGCTACATGCTAATCCTTGAGTATGTGAGTGTTTTGTCATTACTTCTTGTTTCTTTTTTGCCTCGATTAGTTGGTAAGCTCACTAAGGACAAAAACAATGTTTTCTTTGGTATCCGAGGACAGTGATGGGTGAATGGGAACTAGTAAGTATAGATCACTTAGGAATTTGTTGATGGAGCAAACACCAAGTAAGACACAATAGATGAATTAGTCAATTCTGAATATAGATCAGGCATCTGCACAAAGTATTTTTATTTCATAGACTACAAAATTTTACTTTTGGCTTTTATTTTTTATTTTGCTTTTAATGTAATGATTAATGTATCAAATTAGAATTCATAGAAAGCAGTTAATATAATAAACATTATTGCAATTTTATAGCTTAAAACTATTTTCCAATTTTCAGTATGGAACTGGGTAGACACAGTCTTAATATTCTAATATTATGTATTTGTAAAATACTTTAGAAACCAAAACTATTAAAACAATGTTATTTTGTCTGAATAATATTTATTTCCTTAGTTGGACTTACATATAAGATACAGGGAGAAGTACTATTATTTGCACATTCATTTCCATGTGTATATTTAAAATAACACTGTATGATTCATTGTACTATTAATGTTTAGAAATAATTTATTTGTATTTCCAGATGTGAGAAAATGCAGAAAAAACTATTTTTCATTTTATAAATTGTCTAGAATAATTAATGAACAAAGGAATCACAATTATAACAACCAGTTGATTGCAGTAGATGAATCATTTATCCATGTTATTTATTTTCTACCGTTTCCCCGAAAATAAGACTTAGCCGGACAATCAGTTCTAATGCATCTTTTGGAGCAAAAATTAATATAAAACCTGGTATTACATCATATTACATCATATTATATTATATTATATTATATTATATTATATTATATTATATTATATTATATTATATTATATTATATTATATTATAGACCGGGTCTTATATTATATTATAGTAAAATAAGACCAGGTCTTATATTACTTTTCGCTCCAAAAGATGTATTAGAGCTGATTGTCCGGCTAAGTCTAATTTTTGAGGAAACACAGTATCACATGGGTGGGAGTAGTTGCCTTTTACTTTTATAGTATAGATAAGTTCATGATACAAAAGAAGGTGCTCTCTGCCAGAAGGCAATAACACTTGCTTTATAATGGAAAATACTTTGTGGAGAACAGTTGAGGAAAAAAGTCATGCATATCCATGATGTCAAAGGAAGCACAAAATGGAACATGATTTAATGCATCATCCAAAGCCCTACATATTTTGCTTATTTAATCATTTGCATCTCATATCACATTAGGAAACAGAGTGCCCTTTGTGGATTCAACTCTAATCTCAGGAAGGAATTTTTCCTATCACTTTCTATAGGGAAAAATGAAAGACGATGAGTTCAACTGAAAGTTGGTAATAAAATGAAATTGTATTTCTGAATGGAAAATAAGCTTTTGCCATACATTTTCATCCTGTTTTCTTTCTTTTTTTTGGTAATGAAATATGAAAGCACTAAATGAGATGTAAGATAAACTAGAAACTGGCTTTCAGGGACAAATCCTGTCACAATTTCACTGTGCTGAACAGTAAGTAAACATGTCCAGTAGTTTGTCAGAAACATGTAAAGTAAAATAATCCAAAACATTAAATTCCATCTCATGCAAAATCTTCCTTCAACTTGAAGGATTAATCAGTATTTCTTCTTGTGTATACACTAACAGATAAATAGTTTTCACTACTGAACTTCATCTGTGACTAAATGAGCTCAGAGCAAGTAAGAAAGCCTGAATGTTTGAATCATAGAAATCAACAACTGCTAATGCTATCTATTCTAATAGGTATAAGGTAATATCTCATTTTGGTTGTGATTTGCATTTCCCTAATGATTAGTGATGATGAGCATCTTTTCATATATCAGTTGGCCATTTGTATGCCTTCTTTGAAGAAATGTCTATTTAAGTCATCCATTTTTAAATTGGGATTATTATTATAATTGTAATTATAATAATAATAATAATTATTATTATTATTATTATTGAATTGTAGGAGTTTCTTATACATTTTGGGTATTAACCTCTTGTCAGATATAGGGTTTGCAAGCATTTTCTCCCACTCTGTAAACTAACTTTTCACTCTGTTGATTGTTACATCATTTTTATATATTCCACACACAGCCCTTCTCTCTCTCTCTCTCTCTCTCTCTCTCTCTCTCTCTCTCTCTCTCTCTCGGAGTGACTTTGCCTCCCACAACATCAAGACAAAAGCATTGTCAGGAAAGAATTCCTTCTATCATTTTCTTTTCCAACTCTAGATTCATTTGTATATTAATAATAATAACAATTATAATAATCACTTACCGAGAATTTGTCCTATGCCATGGACTCCAATTTTAAATTTCTTTACCCATGCTTCAGTTTCCTCATCTCTAATATGGGGATACAGTAGAATCTTGCTTATGGGGTTTTTATAAATTAAATGATTTAAAAACATAAATATTAGTACCAGGTACATAGTAAATATTGAAAAAGTTTTAGCAGTTTTGTTACCAATATAATTATTATTATCATTCTCCATGCATCTCCTCTAACCGTAAAATTGGACATCATACTTAATATCTCCCTTTTGCTCTCTACATGCATTCAATTTATCATTGTTTCCTCTTGATTCTAGCTACTAAATTTATCTTATTATCCCCATTGTGACTTTCAATCATCTCTTAGACACTTGTGTAATTTAGAATATTATAATTACATCTTAATATGTCTCCCTAGCTACAGATCTTTCACTTTCTAATCCAATCTTTATAAGGCATGAGAAAAATCTTGTGAAGACATAAATTTGACCTGGTTACTTTCCTATTTAAACTTCTTAGTGAGTCCTCATGGGAATAGATATAAGGCTGAAACCCCTAAACATGATGCAAATCCTTGCTGCTCAAAGTACGGCAGATGGGCCAGCAGTATTAGCATTACTTGTAAGCTTGTTAGAGATTCAGGCCCCAACCCAGACCTACTAAATCAAAATCTAGGTTTAATAAGACACCAGGTGATTGCTCTGTCATACCAAGGTAGCTTTTCCAAAATCAGATTCTTTTCTTAAGTGTCTTTTCCTCTTACAAGTTTTTCGGGAGCTCTGTCTTGACCCGTATCACCTATGCCCCTTCCTTTTGCTTCCATAACACCTGTACTTCTTTTATCATAGCTCTAAATATAATAATATAATAATTATTTTGTCCCAAATTCAGTGAGATCATAAAAGAGATTAATGTAAATATCCATACTACTTTCCCCCAATGATTCTTCAATGCCTAGTAGAATCACAATATATGACGGATGATTAATAAATGCTTGTTGAACAAATGACAAATGACAAGAATACCGAGGCTTAAAGTGACTGAATAATTTATCCCATTACATAGTTCACAGGGGATATTAAAGTCTAACCACATTCTCAACACCTAATTTCTCTCCCTCTTGACTCAGAGTAGATGCTTTTCCTCTTAAAGTAGTAAACCTTTTATCTTTTTCCTGATTCCAAACCCATCAATTCCTCTGGACACGTATTTAACCAAATATTTGATCTCTCTTATATCTTTAATATTTCCCAATCCAGTGAATCCTTCTCCTCTTTCTATAAATATACACATATTTCTCTAATTTAGAAACAAAACTGAAACAGCAATATCTTTTTCTTAGATCAAGGTTTCTCAAAGATGTTCAGTGTAACACTTGTGGCCAAATGATGTCAAAATGTGGCCTACTGGACGAAAAAGGAATCTCCATCATCATAGACATTATACAACATTACAAAATATATGCCTCTTATGGAGGGTCACAATTCTTATTTTTTCAATACCCAGTATGTGACCTGGGGCCAAGGGTGGAAGCTGAGTGACCAGTTAGAAGACCTTTATTAGAATCGTGGGTAAAGGTAACTGTGACATTGTTTAGAGTCATAGCAATGGAGCTAGAAAAGTGGTCAGACTGTAGACATTTTTTAAGGTATTGCTGAGAGGGCTTTCTGATCAGACGTAAATATGAACTGAGTCTTGGGCTTCATATGACTAATGTGAACTGAGATAAAAATGAGGCCAATTCTGTTAATTTCCTACAAATGTTGTTGTAATATTACAAATATTAAGGTAGGGTGTACTGGGAAAGAAGTGTGGAATTTATCAGGATCATAAAATGTTTGTTTAAAAAGATGAATGCTTGATTGCTACAGGAAGCTTTCAAAAAGGTATATTTAGTAATATAAGATTTTATTAGTGTTCACATTATAATTGAGAGATATATTAAAAGTCACAGATATGCAAACAGCTATTCAATGATCAAAAAAAATTATACATGAACATAAGTATATGGCATTTATAAGGAAGAATCAATGAATCAGGAATTATAACATAAATGATACAATCTTAGAAAAATCTTTTAATATAGTGATTTGCTCCTAGATCATTGCTTGAAAAATATGGCTCATGCATTTAACGATTTGCAGGCATTTGGGGAACTGTAGGTGGAAATAACAGATTCTCCATCTTTCTGAGTGATAGGGAAGAAAAAGAATATAAACAAAAGCAAAACTGAGGAAATATGTTTGAAACATACTCCTACGAAAATCTCCTAGGTATATTTACCAAATTTCCTCACTTGATACTCATTTATATATAGTAGACTAAACCAACTAAGTTATTCATTTATTTATTCATTCATTCAATGAACTTGCATTTGGTAGTTACTATGTGTCAGCAAATATGGGAGACACTGATGTTGCAGAGATTGAGATAGAAAGAGAGAGCACCACTTAAATTACATTTAAATTATGGAATTACATTTAAATTATGGAAATACAACACTGACTATTCTAATAGTGTTAATGAACATGGCAGTGAAAACACAGAAGAGACTGTGCTTGATCTTGCCTGCGGATGCTGGAAGAGGCTTCACTTAAGGGAGAGCTCTAAGGTGTTCCTTGAGGGAGCAGATTTGTAGCTCTTGGCAGAGGAAAGAACATGTGCAAAATAGAGATGAGCCCAAGGCCATTGCCGCTTTGGGTATTAGAAAATTAAAAAAAAAAAAAAAAATGACAAGAGGACCAAGAGTCCTTAGGACAGGAAAGGCAAACCTAAGAGTGCTCTATATGTGATGAGATAGAACTTTGTGTTTTAATCTATTGGTAATTAGGAGTCAAGAAAGTTATTTGAATAAATCATATTTGTGATTTTGAAAGAATTCTGCCAGCTTTGTGTTCTGGAATGAGTGGGTTAACTGGTGGTCATAGGGGTTTATAAAGAGTTATAGAGAATTTGTTGTTTCATGTGGGGTTTGGGCAGTTAAAAAGATAGCGTTTATAGTGAGAGGGAGAGATAAGTCTTTCACCAGAACACAGAAGAGTCCTTGCCAGGGTAAGGGTCCCAGCTCATTCCTCCAGCTACCAGGAGTATGAATGATGATGGCTCATAGATTTCCTTTAAAAAGGAGTACTTCAGGCCGGCCCGGTGGCTCAGGTGGTTGCAGCTCCATGCTCCTAACTCCGAAAGCTGCCGGTTCAATTCCCACATGGGCCAGCGAGCTCTCAACCACAAGGTTGCTGGTTCGATTCCTCGAGTCCTGTGAGGGATGGTGGGCAGCGCCCCCAGCAACTAAAAGATTGAACATGGCTGAACTGCCACTGAGCTCCCAGATGGCTCAGTTGGTTGGAGCGTGTCCTCTCAACCACAAGGTTGTCGGTTCAACTCCCGCAAGGGATGTTGGGCTGCGCCCCCTGCAACTAGCAATGGCAACTGAACCTGGAGCTGAGCTGCGCTGCACCCTCCACATCTAAGACTGGAAGGACAACAACTTGAAGCTGAGCGGCACCCTCTGCAACTAAGCTTGAAAGGACAACAACTTGACTTGGAAAAAAGTCCTGGAAGTACACACTGTTCCCCAATAAAGTCCTGTTCCCCTTTCCCAATGAAATCTTAAAAAAAAAAAAAAAAAAAAGAAGAATTACTTCACTGAAGCTACGCACCCTCAGTGGGGGCAGACTAGACAGCCCACATCCAATAACTGGTATATTCAGCATTACAGAAAATCAGTCTTCTTACCGCAATTCAGGACAACTTAGCGGGTTCATCTTAATTCTAGATCTCCCTTGGAATCGGCCTGTTACAACTATATTGCAATTCAATTTCTGCCTCTGACCTATTCTACTTACCTCCTTTAACAAGTGCTGATCTTAAGAGCATTCTTCAATAAACCACCTGCATAAAAATAATTGGCTCCTGAAGAACTAAATGTAAGACGCTATATATATAACTCATAGGGACATTATTAAAATTGAGGTTGGCTATTGACAAAGTCTTATGCTTGTCCCTTCCCTAAAATATGAAAGATTCCCTTGGTCTGTACCTTTTTGTATGCATTTTTGGTTCACTCTTGTATTCTTTCAGCAAATATTTATTATGTCTTTCGTATATAAGAAAATTTGCTTAACACTGGGGATGTATGTATTGAATAGAATATGGCCTTCCCCCATCAGAGATTGTGAGTAATTTATAATGACTAAGAATCAGGGACATAATGAGGCTGAATGATATATAATACTCAGTTCATGAGTGAGCTTCATGTGATCCAAAATATGATGGGAGCCATTGAAGGATTCTGAGTACTGTATAGCGTGGTCAGATTTGTAGTTGCAAAAAAAACCACCTTGGGAAAACTATAAGAAATATATTGGAGGAGAATGAGACTCTGGGTAAAGAGCCCAAGTAAAAGGCAAATTTAATATTACAGGTGATCTATGTGGAGCAGAAGCAAGGTGGTGACTGTAGAGATTCAGATAGGAGGATACATTTAAATTATAATTAGCAGCAAAGATGTTACAGAGCTTTGAACAACTTATGAAAGAAGTAATGGATAGAACTGGATTGACAATGAATCTCAGTATTCTATCTTTGCCTGTAAGTTTCCTCTTGTGATCACTGAACAAATAAAGATGAAACTAGAGAATACAATTTGCTGAAGGAGAATAACAATAATTGGTTCAAGTTTGGACCATAGACGTCAGTAGAGTGTATGAGATCCCCCAAAAGGAGACTACATAGTGAAAGAAATATGGCTGATGAGAGAGTAGGGCAGAGTAGGGCGAAAAAGACTTGTGAATGAGATTGCAAAGAAGTTAGGGAGAGAACCAGGTGAGGATTGGAAGATGATACTGTGAATTGCAAGGGATGAGACAGATTTAAGAAATTATAATAACCATTATTGAAAGCTACAGTCAAGTAACAAGAGGATTAAAAATGACTTTGGAGTTAGCAATCAGAACATTATCTCAAGGCAAAATTAGTGTGATTTTAAAGAAATGATAAAGCAATAGTAAGAACTCAAGCATTGTGGACTGACAAATGAGAGGAGGTTATGAGTTTAGATTATCTTTGGGGTCCTCTTAGAAGTGAAAGGAAGAAGAAATAATAAGTAGAGAGAATTCAAAGATAAAGTTTTAAAATGTATTTTATCATATTTCAATTTTTAAGGTGAAAAACCCTTGAGCAGAGGGGAAGAAACTAGCAGTGAAGAAAAAACTGTCAATATACAACAAAAAGATTTATGGCTGGAGAAAATTTCCAAGGTCAGTCAAGTAGGAGTGATTGCAGTATCCAGAGTAGAGATGTTATATTTTAAATGTAGATAGGTTCATTTCTTCTGAGACAAGAGGAAAAGAATTATTGGTATACAAGTGTTTGTAGGTTGGATAAGGGGAAGCAGCTGGTGACGGACACCAGACCTGATGACATTTCTTACATAAAATAGAAAAAAAGTTTTTATGCTAAAAGAGAAGGGTTAGAAAGCTAGAGGGGGATATAAAAGATTTTGCACACTTGCTCTGATTTATGTGGAAAAACATGAATGGCTATATATAGATGAATTACTAAGAATCACTGAGAAATCATATGTATTGATGAATCATAATTTTGTAGAGTTACAAAACTACACAGTTGAAAGATTTTGGCCAGTAACTTTGTGTAAAAATAGATGATGTATTCAAGTAATGAACAGGATTATTTGGACATCTGAAATGGAATAGTCTGTGTTCGTATTTTAGGCCAGTGCATTGGCCAAACATTCGTTTTCACATACTCTTTGACCATTATTTTGGGAGATACAAGGGAAAATGCAATGTGTGTGTGTGTGTGTGTATGTGTGTGTGTGTGTGTGTGTGTAGAGTAGGGCTCTCAAAATTTGCATCAGATTTTTTTTCATAGATCAATTGTCAAGTGCTCACCCTTTTGAAAGAGCTAACCAATTGTTTTATATAAAATATAACTGAATACCCAATTATTCACAATTAAGCTTTTATTTTTTTTCACTTTGTATCTCAAAAATGTAAAATTGTCATTGAATTTTCAAATGCAGCAAAGAAACCATAGGCTATATAACCAATAAAACTTATAAATTTTGCATCAAAGATAAGCTAGCCTTACTGCACACATATAGGTTAAAATCACACACAAAAAGTCTAACTATGCTTGAGGAGCTAAATTGTGGTTGCTGTGGAAACAGAGCTCAACTTTAAGGTTTTACACTGTGGTGCATTGAAAATTTCAAGCCGACGCTGCAGTAATGTCAGCTTTTTCAGTGAATATACAACATTAGTTATAGGAAATGACATGAATGGAAGACAATGAGTTTCTAAGACTGACAACATTAAACACATACACATATATGTACACACACACACACACACACACACACACACACACACACACACTCTTTTTAGGAACATAATTAGATATTATGTTTTTTTAAATATTCCGTTTTTCCTTGTTCTAGTCCATTTGGGCTGCCATAACAGAATATCATAGACTGATGACTTATAAACAGCACACATTTCTTTCTCACAGTTTTAGAGGCTGGAAAGTCCAAGATCAAGGTGCCGGAAGATTTGGTATCTGGAGAGAATCTGCTTCCTAGAACCTGGTTCATAGACTAATCTTTTTCCTGTGTCCTCACATGGCAGAGGGGTGATGAAGCTCTCTGAGGTCACTTTTATAAAGGCACTAATGCTGTGCATGAGGTCTCCCCCCTCATGACCTAATCACTTCCCAGAGGCCCCATCTCCTAATAACCTCATGCTGGAGGTTAGGATTTCAACATAGGCATTCTAGGAGGACACAAGTAGTGCATTGTATTCCTGAACTTTGTTTTTCTAAATCATTTCCAATGGCAAACTCTCACTCTCATGACATTTACAATAGTATTCCAAAGGTTTCTCATTTTATTCGGACAATATTGGTTACGGATAATCTGTAATATCTCTCATCAATCATTCCACAGATGCACTGTAAACAAATTATGAAGAATTTATTAATCCACGAGAATTTTAAGATTAGTTTATCCTGTGGGCGATACTGAATGTGTATAAATTTGAATACACATAGATATATAGACATAAATGCAGCTATAGAGAAAGTAATGTCTCTTGTAGACCAAATGTGTAAACAAGTACAGATACATTTTCATATCCCCAGATAAAAGAGTGATGCTGTATAGACAGAATATACTTCATTTAATCATTTACCTAATATGTCTGACATCTCTCTATATTGTCATGCACATTTCCCAATGTAACTCAACTAAAAGTATTCTAAAAGCAGCGTCGGGCTCAGATGTCCCCCATTCCCTAAACCCCGCACTTTCTTATTGAAGTCACACTACTAGTCCGACTCCATATCCCTCCTTTCTCTCATTGGAGTCCCCAAGTTACTTAAACATTGTCGCCACAGCCAGAGATGCCCTCCTCTCCTTTCACTGATGCTGGCCTTCCCGCCTCACTTCCCTGAGGCCCTGGTGCTGTCTCTGCAGGTGATGTTGGCTCACCTTTATGCTAATTTTGAGGGTGGCTATTGCTTTCTGGTCACTCTGTTGACATAGGACTAACACAATAGACTTTTTTTTTAACCTTGCTGTTGCTCCTATTAACTTCCTAATCTCTCCTCCATTTCTTGAATCACTGAACTGAAGTCAGATAAAGACTCCATCCATATAGTGAACAATTCTTTAATTAAACACTCAAACAGAGACCATGATTTTTTTTTTCCTATTTGCAATCTACATTTTTTGGTGCTGTAATGCTTTGATTTATTATTTCAATTTATACTTAATCATCCCTCTTTCTCTCTTTTTGAAACTTTGCACAAATCCCACCAGAACATGAACTGAAAGATAACATAAATAGCAATTTATAATGTAGTATTTAAAATTATTCTGCCTTACCACGGACAATGGACCAATGTCCATTTTCCACTCAAAGAAATGATAGTAGGAACAGTTTTTATAGCTGCTCTAGTGTTTTACCTACATTAATTTTTGATCTTCACAAAAATAGCAATCCCTGTTTTACAGATGAGGAAACAGAGTCACAAAGAGTTTTAATAACTTGTCCAAATTCTCACAGCTAATAAGGGGCAGAGCTGTGATTTTTATAGCAGGCAATCTGGCTCCTGATTCTGTGATCTTTTATTATTCTGCCTCTTCATGTCTGAGATAAGGACAATTGAATTTCCTATCAGGTACAGCTTCCTGAAAGTTCAGGACAAGCCCTTGCATATTACAATATATAATTCCAACATCTCAATTAGTCCGTCAGCTCCAATAGGTCCTTTGAAATTATCCATAAGAGCTTAATGTGAATAAAGTTCCTCGATGCCTATGTTGAGAAGCATATAATTATAAACGGGCTATGCAAATGAAATATCTTTCTCTGGAGACTTCTCCACTATGGAATTTAAGTATTTTTACAGTTCTGATTAAAATGTAGCTATTAAATGCAGTGATAGATAGAATCTTTTGTAGTATGATTTTTTCTTCTACCCCAAACATCAGCAAATGTTAAATAATGTTGAGGCCATGATTGCCTTTATTTGGCAATTCAAAAGAGTTCCCCCTCACGTTCAGTTTTCAACTAGTGTTCTTGAAATTCATACAAAATAAATAATATTAATATAACCATAATTAACTGGGAGGTTATCATGGAAAATCATAAACTAAAATAATTATAGATTTTTAGGAGGTATTTTTCTTTAAGAATTATAAGCAGAATTTAAATAATACTAATGTAACCACAATTAATTGGGAGATTATCATGAAAAATCATATACGAAAAGAATTATAGATTTTTAGGATGTATTTTTCCTTAAGAATTATAAGCAAAGTTTGTCAAAACAAATACATAAATAGTGTGTTTCTTAAGTAACATAGTAATTGAAATAAAGAAAAACTATGAAAAAGAATATTCCTTTTTTCCTTAATCAGCCATCAAGAGTAAACTTTTGAAATCTTCACATTATCTTTGAAAATTCTCTTTCCTTATTCTCCAAATTCATCTATTTATTCATTTTAATTTTTCTATTTATGGGAATTTCAATTTTTACCTTTACAAAATATATCACATCTGTAATCAAAATAATACATACTCACAGTTTAAACAGTCATGATTTAGCATTAGAAAAACATCATTTGTTAGTCCCTTCCTTTCTTGTTCCTCAGTCCTTAGAAGTAACCACTTTCAAAGCTTCTGTATTCAAGTCTTTAAGTTTTGCTCGCATACTAACTGCCATATTTATAAACAACCTAATGAGGCTGCCTTCTTTATTATTCAATTTCGGGCATCATTCCGTATTACAATGAAAGATGAACTTTCTTACATTGCTCTCACCCCTATTTGCTTGTGTTCAGTAGTCCATGTTTTCATTGTTATGACTATGGAAGATCGCTCCCAACAAAGCCATGTGCTATATTATGATCACTTTCCTTTCTTTAAACATGTTTTGGGTTTTTTCTTTTCCTATATGTATTAACTATACATTTTTTTCTTTTGTTTGATTTCCATGAGTTATTTACTAATTTAGCTGAACGCTTTCAGACATAATTGTAACATTCTCCAGGTCCTCAGATACATTACATATTTTATCAATTTACTTCGTAACTTTATAATTCCCACTTACAATTCTTCAAGTTTTGTTCATTCTTTGCTTCCTGTCGAAAACCACTTCTCCTCTAGTCCTTTTGGATCTTTGGGACTGAAATCACAATGTGTCTCTGCTGGGCGATAGAGGTAACCACGCTATGCAGCCTTGTAATGTAGAGTCCTACACACCCCTGGCCCTGGTGACTAATTGAGGAATGATGGGAAAGCAGCACTAACAACTCAATTCAGCTATACAGACCCCGGGAGAGAAATTTATCTTCCCGCCTCTGGGATCACGAGCTCTAAGGACTATATATCAGCCTGGAGCTGCCAGCAGCGCCCTCCCCTGGCCACATACAGGATGTGTTGCAAATTACATTATGTTACATAGTGATACTAACAGAGAGGAAAGCAAATTTAGGGCCCGGGTGGGGGAGAGAAAGAAGCCCTCCAAACAATGTTTTCACTTCTAGAACCAGCCACACTGAAGCGAATATTTTTTATTTTATAGAGCTATTTTGAGCTGTACTTGTTACTTATAAACAAAAGGATAGTGAAAAAAGCCTACTTTTTTTTGTCAGTGAAATTAAAACTAAAAAATACCAATTGCCTGTCTGATCACACACGGTGAATGCAGAGGCAGGTTTTCAGTCCATGCCTCTTCTCCAATGCACTATAGCTTCTTGCATGTCACATGTAAGAGCACAAACCCTGAACTGTGATGAAGGTTAAGTGCTGGAGGTTTGTCTGCATTTGTTATTTGTAATCTTATTAAACAAACAACTGAAAGCCAGAAAGCACAGTTAGCACCTATTATGTATCCATCTCTGTGTCTCGCATTTTTTCTCTGGTTAGTTGTTAGGTTCAAACATAAAACAGTGGTGAGGGGATATATATATATATAATATGCAGACCCATATATATGTATATTCCTATACATATACACATACATATACAAAATGACCTCATAACATGTGATACTATGCATACATCTCATTAGTCCTGATGAGAATACTGTCCAGAGAGCATGTGACAAACTTTAGTTTCCTGGCTTCCTGAATATTTCCACTTGGCCATCACTGTGCAAGCTGTTCTGCAAAGTTATCACACGCTGTTAGCTTTCCCATGGCATCTTTCTTTAGTTTAAATTGAGAAAAGTAATTTAAAAGTTCCTAATTTTATATGTGTATTATATATCTATAAATAAATAATAGCATTTTGCCAATTGAACTAGACATATTTCCCTACACTAAAATCCCAGTGGTTTTATTTTACAGGGTTGTATTGAAATTTCTTTAATGAAAATGACAATTTAAAATGTAAAATACTAAATAACAATATTTCCTACTTGCCCACGTATTTTTATAGTCCCACTAGACATTTTCTACTTTATGATGTTAAAAAAGATAAAATAGGACTGAACAGAGAGGGAAATCTGCTAAAACTTTGCAAAGGGGATTATTTGCTGTCAATGGTGTAAAAAAATGTTTGCTCTTATTTTCTTGGATGGGTGTTTCTTCATCACCATCATCATAGTCATCATCATGATTTCAACCTACAGTTACACTAAGGCTATGTAAAAAAAGTACCTTCAGTCAGTTGGAGAAAGACAAATACCATATGATCTCCCTTATATGTGGAATCTAAAAAACTGAATAAATGAGCAAAGTAAACAGAAATAGCCTCAGAGGTATAGAGGAAAAACAGATGGTTGATAGATGGGGGGGGGGGGGGGGGATAAGGGAGAAGGGGATTAGAAAGCACAAATTGGTAACTACAATATTGCCATGGGGATATGAAAGACAGTTTGGGGAATATAATCAATAATGTCGTAAATATTTTGTAGGGTGTCAGATGGGCACGTCTTATTAGGGAGACCCCTTCATGGATAGTGTGATGCCTAACCACTGCACTGTACACCTGAAGGTGAAGCTGAAGCTGAAGCTGAATAATATTGTATGTCAACTATAATTTAACATATATATATATATATATATATATATATATATATATATATATGTCATGGGATATGGAGTACAGCATAGGGAATAGAGTCAATGGAATTGTAATAGATACATATGATGTCAGAGGGGCAATAGATTGGGGGAGGGGTTTATCATTTTGTGAGAGGTGAAATGTCTGACTATAACATTATTTTGTATACCTGAAACTAATTTAAAAAATACCTTCGTTTGAATTATCCAATCTATGACCATAGTTTTCGATTTTCAAATTGGAGATATTCTCGTTAAATATGTAAGTTTTTCTTATGAAATATTTTTAAGTTCTGAAGTTGAAAGTCCCTTAAGTATCTTTTGTCTTATGGTTTAATATAGTGAATACTTATAGTATCTGCGAGAACTGGCCTAAATTTTTGTCAGTGCTATTTTGTCCATTTTAGACATATTGATTTACAAATGGGACACTTATAGGCTATAATAGATGTATATGTTATTAGACCCCAAATTTGTATACTCTTTCTTTGCAATCTGCTTCTCAGTTTCAAAAATAATTACCTCTACAATTCTGTGAAGATACAGAGATGACTGGGATTCTTTTTTTTTTTTTTTTTCTCCATGTCTCTGGGTTATTTGTAATGTGGTTCATTTACACTCCTGCCATCAATGCTCTGGAATGATAGAGAATCAGCAGTGCATGCCACCCATATAATGAAACAGAGTTTGAGGAAGGTGGAAACCCATCCTGGTATATCTGCATTCCCCTGGTCTAGGCTACACTAAAATATTAGAACTGGTGTGTTTGTTATGAACTGAATGTTTATGTCCTCCCAAAATTCATATGTTGAAGCCCTGCCCTCCAACGTGATGGTATTTGGGAGGTAATTAGAGTTAAATGAGGCCATGAGAGTAGAGGTCATGATGGGATTAGAGTCTTATAAGAAATCAGAGACCTTTTGTTGCTTTCTCTTTATCTCTCTTTCTCTTCCCCACCCCCTACCTCCTCTCTCTCCTCCAAGTGGGAACACAGCAAGAGAACCACCGTCTGGCAATCGGTAGGATAGGAAGAGGGTCCTCAACAGATGCTGAATATGCTGGCAGCTTGATTTTAGACCTCCCCTGCCTCCAGAATTATGAGAAATAAATGTTCCTTGTTTCAGCCACATTATCTGTCATCGCAGCCTGAACCAAGGCGTTAATTGATACAGACCTTGGAAGACCTCCCAATCAATAACATTATCTATATGACCTTGGAGAAGTTATTTGACCTATGACTCATTTTTCTTCTCTATAAAATAAGTATTATGATAATATAATTGTAAGAATTAAATGACTCGATATTTGTAAAGTGTTTTAAACAGTGCTTGGCATATAGTAATTGTCAGCCATGTAATTGGTATAGTTATAGGAACAGTTCTCTTTTTAAATACTGAGTTTTAGCACTGTCTTTGGATAACACTGCTGTTTTAAAAATAGGAATCCTAGTTTTAAGTTCAGAAAATAGGGGCCTTGTTGTAATCAAGACACTTTTGGCTCCACGTGATGGTAATCAACTCAATAGGCTAATCCAATAACTACTTTATGATCGCATATGACTGAGCACAACTGAATTCAGGGTCTAAAGATTCACGGGTTTGACGATATCATCAATTTTCATCAGTTCTCCCTCTCTCTCTCTCTCTCATATCTCTTTCTCTTTCGCTCTCTTTCTAGTTTTCAATTTTTCTTTCTTTGGTTGACTTTATCCAAGCACGTGTGCTCTGTTAGCCCCTTCAAGACTTCACTAGCTTTTTGTAGCCACTACTGTTCATGCTTTCTTTTCACTTTCCATCTCTTCTCTAACACAGCTTGGCAGCTACCCCCAAAATCTGGGGTAAGTGTCAGAGCCTGTCCAATTGTTTGGTTTTGCTGACCTTGTGGTTATCTGATGTCATCTCTGCTTTACCTCTGGAAATATTCAGAATCCTGCTGCTACTTCTTCAGGAGTCATTGCAGCTTACCACTTGCAGCAGGAGTTCTGGATTCAGGTATGAAACTCCTGCTGTAGCATTCACTGTGTCCCCTGGTCAAATAACTTCCATTTCTATATCTCAAAAAAGGGGATAATTATATGACTATCGCAACAATCAGTGATGCTGAAATAAGATAATCTATATAAAATCACCTTAGTTTCTAATGTTGATAAAATTATCACTGCTTCCTGGGCCACCTAGAGACAGGTAATTGCGGCACATGAGAATCCTTATGATAAAGAAAAGGTTGAGAGAGTGGAATTTGGAGGGGGTTAGTTAGAGCAATTAATTGTGCTCAGGGGGGCAAGAGTAACTACTTCTTAAGTTTCATCTTCGGACCTAGTGTGATCATTGCCTCTGCTTTCCTTCTTCTTTTTTTTTTTTCTATTCCTGGCAAATTCTACTATTTGATGTATTCAGAACGTGTAATTCTTGTTTGATTCCAGAGACTGTCAAGTGAATAAATAATATGTTCGTACTTCAGGCTTCATCTGGTTTTATTCCGTGTTGCTATTTTTGCTCACTTGCTGTGCTTCTTTGTGTCCTACTTCCTCCTCTACCTTCTTACGGATAAAATCTTAGATGATTTCCTTTCATTTTAACAAGCATTTCATAATGATCAATATATACATGTGCAGCTCAGAGGCCAGGTATACTTATTAGTTCTCTATAGTGACAAAAATGCTTTCCACAAAGGCTTTTATTGCATTAAAATCCATTTAGCAGCCATGTTCTTTCTTTGGCAAACCTGTGAAGAGGTCATTCATTTCCTTCAAATTCTATGGTGCTGCTCTGTGAATTTGCAGTGTGTGGTGACTAGAAAGGCTATGAAGCCAATAGCCCTTTCCTTTCTCTAGCTAAACTCTGTCTTAGCATGGATGTATTTTATTAAAACCTTTCATGGACTTTATTATTCACCCCTTACCTGTATCAATGGTTTTCATTAAATTTTCATTCTGTGATGAGGTAAATACTTTTAAAAAAAAATAGCCATTTAAATAATCCATAACCAAATATTATTAACCTCTTTGAAAATAGCTCCTCTTCATTTTTATTACTATTGCTTTTTTTTGTTTTGTTTTTTGAAATTGTACTTTTAGAGTAGGAGGGAAGGGTATTCATAGCCCCTGGTCATTTATTATCTGTCTGCAACAGCTGAGAGGCAAGATCAGTTAATTCTTTGAGAGGCAACTGTAGGAGAAATTATCAGGCCAATCTCTCTATTTCAGATGGGCACTTTGAATAGCCATTTTTATCATTTGATGTTGAGGTTCACCTTAGAAGCAGATGATAGTTGACCAAGGAAATATGGGACCACCACAAATATAAGTTATGGGCTTTTCAAGCTCAAAACACTGGCCTTCAAAAGGAAAGCTGGGCTCTTTGAAAGTCTATAAAGTTTTCTACATTCCACATTTTTGCAAGCTGAAAAGGGAGAGCTCAGTCTCAAGCTACAGGAGATTGACGGCCATTTCCAGAATGACTTAGATAATTCTCCAATTGAAGAGACTGAGAATTTTGGAGGGCGACTCCTACCCCCATTATCTAAGATGACAGTATTAACCTCAAGTCCCTGTCTGTAGCATTGAGAAGATGAAACATAGATTAAGCATTTTGAAGAGACTGAAGAAATAACACCTATGCACTTTCATGTTCTATGCTATCTCAACATTTTTCAACTTAATATATGCTAGCTGTATGTCAGGCCAAATGCTTTCCGTGCCTTACTTTATATCTTTAAATCTGGAAGATTCCAGAGAAGTTTCTAATATATTTTCATGCAAATGATCATGTTACCATTATCTTTAGGGAAAATAACTGAAGAGTTAGAAAAATCACTAGCTTATGAATTTTAATGGTGACTAAATTTGTCACGTATTCTCATTTATACTCTAATATTCTAGTATAGTGGTTCTCAAAATGTGATCCCTGGACCGTCAGTACCAGCACCACTGGGAACTTGTTAGAAATGAAAACTTTTCAAACTTACCTTAAACCTATTGAATCAGAAACTCTGATGGCGGAGCCCCACAATGAGTTTATTAACAAGCTCTCCTGATGGATCCTAAAGTTGGAGAATTCCTGTTTTCTACCAGACCAGTAGTTCTTTAGCTTTAGTGTCCTTTAGTGTGCAGACTGTTAAAAATGAAGATTCTAGCAACCCTCAAAATATAATAATCCTGATTCAGGCCACACGATATCATCAGATAATTGGGTCCCAGATAATGGCACAAGAAGGAGCAGCCCAGTACGCTTGACGTAGGCACTCCTTGTAATTTTCTGTGTTACACAGAATTGCTTAATGTTAAAGTTGTTCAACTTTCTATCTACGCAAAATGAAGGCCTATTGTTTATACTGTCTTCAATCTTTATTTTAGGTTTCCGCAAACCAGTTTATCCAGTCCCCAAAAATATAGTTTCCAAATTATCACATGAACATTTCTTGTGTGACTACTAACAATCTACAATGAACATTCAATGTTCTGTATGTTTCTTAAGATGTACTTGGACTTGGAATGTTATTTTAATATGTATAATCAAGTCCACACGTATATTGTATTACACTAAATCAGTGTAAAACTAGACTAAATCGGTCTAGTTTTCTCACATTTATTAAAGATTCCTCTTCTTTTATTTTTTGAAATCATGTTTTTTAACCAACGCCAAATACTTTTGATAATTCTGTTTTAGGTAACTTTCACCATTGGAGGTTAGTTTATGTAACTATTTTAACATTCTTCTTCTATAGGCTGAGATTGAAAGAATATGAAGAATTTGTTCATTTATTACACAGGACTGCTGCACTGATGGTGTCACAAGTGCTTTTTCAGTCTGGTAGCTACCAGCAGAAATACCAATTTTAATGAAGCTTTGCACAGGCTCTTATCTCTTGCTGGGACTGACTCTCTTATAAATAGCTTGGTCATTGACTCATCATTAGACTCATATCAGGAATCAGCCTGCACTCCTCTCGCTTACTCAGAGACAGGCCCTGCTTTATGGCTCACAATTTTATATTCATATAGAGTGGGTAACTCTCACTTAACGGTCTTATTTTTCTCCACTATTTTATATTACCACATGGAGGTGTGATCATTTTGTAATTTCTAGGTGGCTGAATTTTTGAGATATGCTCTTGCTGTGTGAGCAACTTGTCAAATTAAATGGTATTATTCTACTCCTTTATCATCAGGAATACGTCAGCATCTTTCTCTGTCTCTCTCTCAACCTCTCTCTCTCTCTCTCTCTCTCTGTGTCTCTCTCTCCCCCTCTTTGTGTGTGTGTGTGTGTGTGTGTGTGTGTGTGTGTGTGTGTGTGTAGGACCAGAGAGAAGAGAGAATAAATGAGCAAATAAGCAAGATTTGGGTAAGACATAAATATGGGTGTATGAGTCACATATGAGACAGAGTAACTTTGCTATTTACCATAACAAACCTCCCTCAAATCAATAATATATATGTATATGTATATATGTATGTATATATATGTATATGTGTATATGTGTGTGTGTGTATATATATATATATATATGTACAATTTTTTTCCTCATGTCATTGTCTATTGTGAGTAGCATAGATCCCCTGGAATCTGTTTTTGAAGGGGTGACTTAAAGATCTGAGATCCTTTTATAGTGCGGATCCACTCTGCTGAAGTCATTTGCTTGTGGCTATAGAAATAGGTTTGAAAGGGAGAAGGAGGGAATGAAGGAGGGAGGAAGGGAAGGAAGCAGGAGGAAAAGAGGGAAAAAAACATCTGAACTTTTAGGATTTATCCTTGGATGTGAGAGTACTTCATTCCTGTATTTTTCAGCCAAAACTAATCACAAATTCACAACCTCACTACAAAGAAGTTGCCAAATGTCCTAATGTGTTCTCCAAAATGTTCAATGGAAGTGGTGAATATCCAGCCAGTCCCTTCTGGTCACCAGAATCCTTTCCATTATTCCTTCCATATAGAACACATTTAGCCTTTCCCAAAGCTGTCAACCCCCAAATTCCATCAGTCATGACAACCACCTCAAAATCTAGGCTATATAAGTGATATTGACTCTTCTCGATTGGATCCAAAAATTACTTCTTTGGGTCTAGAGACCTATTGCCAAAAAGATATGCTATTTGCACACTTTCCTCCCAAGAACTACTCAGTTATTTGATGGTGAAACAAGAAGAGCACAAACACACAATATTCTTATGCTGGAAGTAAAAGAAAAGCACAAAAGTTACTGGTCTGCAGTAATGCACCATGCTGCCAGGCAGACTATATGAAAGCCCTTTCCCAGGCTGGGGAATTTCCTTGACTGGACACCAAGTCAGCTATCTGGAGGGGCTCCCTTGCTAATTTTTCTCCATATTCTGCTTGAAGTATCTCTGAGATACTTCTCCATGTCCATTATTGTTCTCCACCATATCAGAAGTATGTTTTTGGAGCCTTATTTCTTCTCATAGAAGGTTAAGGGCCCAATAATTATTTTAAGTGTTTGTCAGAGAAACTCCCCACCCCGCCACAACACACACCTTTTTTAAAGGCAATTTTTTAATGCTACATTTTCTTCAAAAACTTAATAGGATACTGATTCATTCTTTTTGACTAAGTTCCATGTGTCAGAAACCATGTCCAACATTCTCCTCTGGATATTGTTCTCCAATCTATTCTGTTTATTTTCTTTGTGGTCTCCATATCTTTCAGGACCTGTTTGTGGTCAAGCTCTGGCACAGGAAATGATAAAAAATAAATCCAGAATGCATGGACAACATCACTAAAAATTAAAAAGAACATTTTTTTTCAGCTATTAATAATTGACCAAAACAGCTGCTTTCATGCGGTATTCTCTTCTCACTAAAAATCAAAACAAAACAAAAAGCACATGAGGACATTACTCATTAATTTTAACTCAATATTTTATCCAATAATTCTGAGTGAGACCTTGAGTCCAATTTTTATTCCTAATGACACTTAGTTTAGCCACCATTGTTTCTTATAGTCACTGCCACTTACTGTCTCTTGGACATATTACTCAATCCCTCTAAATATCATCTCTAAAATGAGGATAATGAGGATATCTTCTCTGAAATGTCACTTTGAAGATTAAATTAAATAATATTACATTTCTTAGTGCAGTGTCTAAGCCCTCAGTGTATGATAATAATTATTGTTGTTTTTACAGAATTGTCATCTATACTTTGGGTTTTACATAAACATGGTATCTTTTGTACATTTCACACAACCAATGTTTATTGACCTGAATATAAAACAATGATGAAGGCATGAATTCAAAAACTCTGAGTTTTGTGACCACTTTATGAATAATCCATAGCAATTTGAGAATATTCAATTCTTATGTTCAGCATTACTTTCCTTCACCTGATCAGTTTATGATTGTCCACAGATTGAATCAATACTTATTTATACATTGAATAAACAGCATTTGGAATAACAGATGGCTTTGGACTGTATGCATATTATTTCTTTGGGTCTTAGTGATATATTGAGCAATCGTTTGCTATGCAATGGTTGCTTCAGGAAATAGACCAATTTATTCCAAAAGTACAGGGAAGACACATGGTACATGGGCTCAGTGGCATAAACAGACATATGCAGCTGGCAGTGACATAAAGACAACCAGTTAAGTACTGGCAACAGGTTCTAAGCACAAGTCTGCCTCTGTGCTACAAGCACTACCCATGTTACCATTTTTGATTTGTTTTAAGGAAATATCAACTAACTTTTATTTTTAACTTCTTGTTTTACAATTAGTATGCTGAATCAAAGTACTGAATAATACATTATGGTGCCTAGTGCTTAAAGTTCTATTCTGTATGATGCTTGATTCATCAGACAGTTCAGGTAAGAAAAATACCTTCTCATTTACTTGTTGGTACTATGTATACAAAACACATTTCTTTCCTAGATAAGATTTTGGACATCAGATACCAATAACAAAATCTATTTAAAATGTATTTTCTGTTATATATTTCTGGCTTTATTGCCACTATAGTACTTGCAATTGCCAAGTTTGTTGAGATTTTTGAGTAGGGGTTTTGTCATTGTCAAGATTCTACAAGTGTGATGTAATGGGAACTATGGGTTACCACTCTTTCTGGCACCCCAAAGTCATTTTCTAACAGTTTGTTGTTGTTTGCTAAATAAGGCAGGTCCCTTTCTCTGACTTTCAAGGAATCCAGGATTGTACAGTTAAGCCACAAATCCTGACCAGGTAAGAAAAATGTCTTTTCTTTCTTCAATCACTGCTTTTCTCTCTTTTGCTCTCTTCGATTTTAGTAAGTCAAGACACAATATGTTTGTGCTCTAGAAAAGAAACAAAAGCAACTTTAACTTGAAAAGCATATCTTGAATAATCTATAGGACCAGTGCTGGAAATCACACTCACATTCATTTTGTGCTGCCATTCTTATTTAATATTTAATCATTACAACTTGTTATAACCTAAAAAGAAGAATTGAATGAGACCCACAGTAGTTTTTTTAAGTGCTCACAATTTTTGCACATTAAATCTTTTTATCTAGAAGCCAGTATGTGTTTGGTAGGGAGAGCGTGTACCTACGACTTCTTTAAGGTTGAGATGAGCTTGTAAACTTGATCAGTATCCTGATATTGTCCTAGGTTTGTAATTTGATCTCAAAGAACTATTAGTATAATATTATTACTTCAGCACTATTATTTTATCTGCATAAAAAATACTAAAATTTTAAATTTGCTATAAAAAAATTCCCCTGCCCCACTCATTTTTACCTTGCAAACTACACTGACATTAGGGTAAGACATTCTGGGAAAGAAAGTCCTATCCTTGGCTTCTCTACTTTCTGCTCTCTTCTTAATACTCTCCTTCTGGCTTTCACGTACTCCACACCACCAAACACTGCTTTTGGGGGGGGTCACTGCATACCTACCTCTATTGTGAAATTCCAGCAGAGATCTCCCTATTTTCCTCTTTTCTAGCTCTTAGAAACATATGACATAAATAAGCTCTTTCTTCTTCTGAAATAATTCTCTGCTTTGAATTTCTGAAAAGAAATATTCTCTTTTGTTTCTACCTAATTTTCCCCTCAGTTTTTTGTCTATCCTTGATATTCCTCTACTATTCATCTTCTAATATAAATGCAAACTCATTTCTGACCTCGTTTCTCTTTATCTACCCTCATGGTTGATGGTAACCTACATGGTTAAAAATGTAGGTTATGAAATCAGACTGCCTGAGTTGGAATCCCGCCTTTACCACCAATGATTATCTAATATGTCTTTTAGCACATTTTTTAGGCTCTTGGTGGTTCAGTTTTTTGAACTATAAAATGAGACAGAAACAGTCTGTTTTAAATCAAAGTTTTTGGGATTAGATGAACCAATCTAAATAAAATGTAAAATAGCATCTGACCCACCAATATATGTTTGTACATGTATGTACATGTATATATATATATATACATATATATATATATATATATATATATATATATATATATATATATATATATGTATGTGTCTATATATAATTTTTATGATTGTTGTTATTACTATAAGTGACACATATAAAGTTTGGATGTTTGTTTCTACAATTCTATCCCTGGGTTTACCACTGATATTAAGAGTTGGTAATTACCTGACACTTTGACAACTTCCATTTGAATGTCTAATAGCAGTATGAAACTTAACATGAGTTTATCAAAATTCTTGATTTCTAACCACCATAACTTTCTTCCTCCTTCAGTTTTCAGTCTCCTTAAATGATACCACTTTTTATCCTTTGGCTCAAGTAAAACATTTGGGAATCATCCATGAGTCCTCTTTCTTCCTTATCAGGCAACCATGTATTCATTTTGTATTCATCCATTTATTAAACAGCTATTGAGTAGTAACTCTGCTAGAGATACAGCAGTAAACGCAACAGTTAAGTTCTCTGCTAGGCTGGAACTTACATTTACCTAGAGAAAGACAAACAACAAATAAATGGATACAATATTTGATAGTCGTAGGCATTACAAGCAGCATGAGAACAGGGTTATACAAAAGAGCAAGGGTGACTCCATGAAAATGAGTGCTTTGCATGTAACAAATGCATGGAAAATATCATTTGAATGAATGATTAAATACGCAAAATAAATTTTACATAATTTTATGTTTTTGTGAAATAAAATACTCAATTTTTTAACATAAACTGTAATTTTGGAGTTTTCCATTTTATCAAAATTAGTACATGTATATGAATTTAATGAACTTCAATCCAATAAATATGTCTTGTATGTTATATGTCTTCTTTATAAAAATGCTATGACAAAACAAGTAAGCACAGCGTGTGCTGTCAAGGAACCCAAACTCTAGTTAAAGAATATTATCGTCCAGAAGAAGAAAGGATCACTTTCTCAACACAAAGGCAAAAATGGGCCTTATGGTTTCCTTCCTTCCTTCTTTCTGTCATGTTCTCTACGTTAGAACAAGCATAGAAGCTAAGTAGAGAAATGGAAATAATTTTAAGCAGTCAAAGGGCATGTGAAGGACACAGATAATTTACAGGCATCAGGTGACTTTAGTTCTGTTGTCATCTGAGACTATATATCACTAAACTTGTTTATAAATTACTCTAAGCTTGATTACAGAATATCTCTGTATTAATCAGCTTCGGTTGCCATAACAAGGTATCACAGATTGGGTCATTGAAACAACAGAAACTTATTTTCCCATTGTTCTAGAGGTTGGAAGTTCAAGACCAAGTGCCAGCAGGGTTGGTGTCTGGTGAAACCACTCTATTTGGCTTACAAATAGCTACCTTCTCAGCTATGAGTCCTCACATAGATTTTTCTCTGTGTGCATGGAGAGAGAAAGAGAAAGACACAAAGAGAGAGAGAGAGACAGACAGACAGACAGACAGACAGACAGATAGAGGCAGAGTCTGATTATCAGATCAGGGCTCCACCCTGATGATCTCACCCTTAATTAATTCTCAAAGGTCATATCTCCAAAAATAGTCACATTAGGGCTTATATACTCACAATTGTATATAATTATCTATTAATTATTTATTAAATTACCCTTAAATCTAGCATTTTAAGCAATAGTATCACCTAGTGTCATAGTGTTCTGAAGGCTAGACAGGGCCGGGAGGATCCACTTAAAAGATGGCACATTCACGGTAGTTAGAACTTAAAACCATCACAGCCACGTCAAATAATTCCTAGCTTTATAAATCTTTATGTGGTTAAAGAATTTTGATTTCTTTATAGATACATGGCAGTGTATCTATACACTAGTGTTTCTAAAACTAAAAGAGTTAGAATCTTTAAGAAATGAATGAATTGGACTATTTACTCTGAAATTCAGAAAGGAGTTCTTCAGATGACTCAGCCACTAATAGAAAAGATAGAAAAAGGAGGGGCTAGCATAGTATAAGCTGGAGGAGTCTGATTTTTACTAGTTTATAACAGTTTGTATGTTAACAAAGGTAAAGAAGTTTATAATTAATTGTACTCTAATGTCATATATTAAATCATTTTTTTTACTGAACTGTTTCTTGAGGTATGATTGCAAAAGACATTGGCCCTCACCGAAGATAGCCAGATATGATTACTACATTTTTTTTTTCTTTTGCAATGTCTGTTCACTGGCCCATACAGTGTAATTTTCTGAGGCTGTGAATATGTGCTTTGATTGTGGTCTTGCACAGTAAGATACAGCACACTGGTGTCCTTTCATTTTAGAATAGTCGATAGATTTTTTTTTTTTTTTTTTTTTTTTTTTTTGCTTTTGTCCTGCTAAGCTATTTCAAGGACAGAGAAAAGCAACAACCAAAGATGTATTTTTGATGTTATCACTGGAAATGTTTCTTCAGATGTCAACAGATATCCAGAGGCCAGGAAGACCTTAACCTTGTAATATTGAAGCTCGGGTTATAATTGCTTTTAAAATGGTAGTGTGGTTGGCACTGAACTTTCACAAAGTGTAGCATTGCAATTTATGGCATTGTTTCAGAACTGCAAAGAATCTCTGATCTTGTAACAAAATTCCAGTGGAAAGTATCCATGGAAAAAAAGACCTGGGTTCTGGAGACTTGAACAGACCACTTAGCCCTTTGACCTCTGTTTCCTTCACTACAAAATGAGAAGTTAGGGCTCATTGCTTTCTGTGGCCTCCCAAAGGTTTACAGTTCTGTGATTATTATTTTGAGACCGAAAATACAGTGTATCATTAACTTGGTTACTATGAAAATATCAATGACAAAAATGAGCTGTGAAAAATGGAAATTCATTTCCTTCATGACCATGCCAATTTAACATTTAACATTGGTAAGCCTTTTTTTGATTTGATAAAATGAAGCTAACCAGGATCTGAATGTATATCCATATTAAAATCCCATGACAACAGCAAGGATGATACCTAAACTAAGGACAACTTTATAGACATTGTGATGACCAAAGAAGTTACCTATCGGTATCTACTAAAAAAATCCAGGAATTCTATAACACACTTATTAGCATATTAGATAAGACCAGAGGTGTGATATTTTAATAAATGTAATCATGCAATAATTTCTGGAGAAGTGATGACAGATAGTACTTTTCAAACCATATTTATCATTAAAGAGATTAGTACAGGGAGGGAACTCAAATTTTTTGAGTAAGCTATGTTTAAGCCACAGCGCTCAGATATTTACTTATATATCTCATTTAATAAAATTGGTGCATAAAATTACTTAAGCTAAGATTGAATGTCATCAGCTTGGGTAAACCTTTGCTGTAGACAGAGAGTCAGGAGAGTTGACGTTAAGTACTTGGCTGTGACCTTAAGCTGGTTACCTAATTGGGCTGACCATCATGCTCTCATCTTTGAAAGTAAGGGTATGAAGTGATGGATCTCCTTGTGCAGTGGAAAGTTATAGATTTAAAGTTAAACCTGTATTTGACTGTCTGCTCTTTCACTTACTGATTCTATAACACCATGTTTCCCCGAAAATAAGACCTAGCCGGACCATAAGCTCTAATGCGTCTTTTGGAGCAAAAAATTAATATAAGACCCGGTTTTATTTTAAAATAAAATAAGACCCGATCATATTTTAATATCAAATAAGACCCTGTCTTTATAGTATAATATATAACAATATAATATAATATCATATAATATAATAAAGACTGGATCTTATATTAATTTTTGCTCCAAAAGATGCATTAGAGCTGATGGTCTGGCTAGGTCTTATTTTCAGGGAAATATGGCATTAAGAAATTAATTAAATACATTCAGTTTTCATTTCTTTAGCTGCAAAATGGTGATAATATGATGCATCTTTCAGGGTTGTTTTAAGGATTAAGTCAGACACTATACATCAACTATCTGACACAGGTCTAACACATAGTAGGGACCACATCTATGAGACCACATCCTTATGTTCTCTTTGGCCTAAATATCCTCTTTTGTAATCTAAGTTTTCCATTAATAAGCCTAGCAATATTGGAATAACCATATATTTTAAGGTTACTTTACTCAAATTAGCATAAATGGAATCAAATGATGTCTCTATCAGTGTACATTGTTAATAGTGATAAAGACAGTTTATATCTGAATTTTTATAGTAGTGTTAAAAGTTCACAACATACATGTATAAGTAGAACTGTTATATCATGTGACCCTACCACCTTGAAATCTCAGTACTTGGAGTACTTTGAAATCACAGTCATAGAGTGACATTTAAGATACAGAATTGATATTTTGGTTAGGTAAAGGCCAAATAATTTTCACTAAAAATTGAAAAAGCCAACTGTGTTAAGAGAATCTACCTATTTTGCCAGTGGTAACTCCCCTCCCCCCACTACCTTCCAGTTGGGAATCTTAGGCTTGCATTTTGGTGACTGATGCGATGGAACCGGGGACACTGAGACAAATTCTAGAAAGTCCATTAAGAGGAAAATTTATGCCTGAACATATGATATATAAGCTTTTGCTTATATATTTGTATATTGAGAGAGCAAATGTATATTTGAGAGATCAAATATACAAGGTAAAATGCTATACATATTGTATAACATAGTCTGTTCCTCCACTCTGAAATCTCTCTGGCAATGGCAGGCCTAGTACATTTCAGACTAAAAGACATTTGATAAGTGATAAAATGCAAAAGCAGGTTTATTAATACAAAATACAAAATGGCATGAAAGTTAAGGTAAATTAAGTGTAATTCTGATAGTTCACTTAAGCGGCAAGATGCTCCAATTTTTAAAGGACGTTGAAGTTCTTTCAAGGACTTGCAGTAGAGGCCCTTGCCAGTTTATTTTATGGGCTCTAATTGTCAAGATGCTCATATGGCTCCATGGCTCTCCTTCTGCTGACAAAGCTGCCTGGCTGGCCATCCTATCATCTGGAGCCCAGGTGCTTATATTCTGGATCAGTGAAGTGTTCACAGGACCACCTGCTATGATCATAATAGTGGATATAGCATTTTAAAGTTAATATTCAAAACAAAACATGTGAAGTCTATTGAATGGTTTTACTCTATCTTTCTTATATCTGTGCTATGAAGGCATATCTAATTACTGCATGGCAGCTATGACATGTCAGTTTAAGTTGTGGGGAAAATGAAAACGACTTATAGGGCTTGCCTTGAAATTTTCCATCTGAAATGTTGAGTTTTCAAGTAACCATATGTCCCCGTTGGTCATGGACACCTTCAGTTTAAGGTGGCTGTCACAGCAAAATTACTGAAACTTCTCTCATTAATCGCCCAGATTTCCTGATTTGGACAATAAATTATAAGTCGTCCCCATGATCTCCTTAACAACGACATTAAGCCCCCAACACTTTTCTTTCTTAAGATTCTATTATTTTCTAGTTTTAAACACTAACTTCAGATTTGGATAAATAAACATCTCGGCAATGGCTAAGGAAATAAGCAAATGATCCTAGAGCAATCTTCCACAATAAATTGGTAGATGCTGGTACAGACAGGGGCAGAAAGAAACTAGTTGACACTATGGCCAATGTGGTAAGTGTTAAAGCAAACAGACGTAAGGGAATAAAATGACGATGTTAGGAGCTCTTATTATCAATAAGTAGGCTTGTTGCCAAAAAGATCCTATTGAGAGACATAGGAAGAGGGATGAAATAAAAAGTTTTAAGAGGCCAGGAGAATGTGGACCCCAATGAATGACGCTGAATGGGTAGCAAACAAACAGGAGAATCTGTCAAGTCCAATACTTTACGAGTTTTGTGAGGAAAATGATATTAACAATACTTGTCAGCAGCACAAGTGGTGAATATGAGTTTTAGGAAGAGACTTTCAGTAGCACCAGCAGCCCCCTGTCAAAGGGATCTTGGACTCCCATATAAAAGTTACATCTCTGTTATAGAGATCAATGTGTCATGTTTGAGCCATCAACAAATTTTCCTTTTCCTGATTTGAATGTCCTAAGCAACTTTACATGTTTCCCTTTGAGGAGAAGCACATCATTTATATTCCTCAGCACAAACTGATAAATTAGCTTTCTAACTTTCTGATTATATATATATATATATATATATATATATATATATATATATATATATGTATGCCAATTCAGTTTCTTATAAAATTAATCAATGTGAGGACATCCCTAATTTCAAGCCATAGTAAGGCATGACCACTCCTCAGTAAGCAAAGTCATCACTGTCCTTTTTGTGATTAAACATTGGGGAACACTTCATTTCATGATCTTGTTTATCCCTTGAAAACAAATTTGCTTATCCACTATTATGAAATCAATAGATGTTAACTGCAGTAAATATATTTCCAAATTTAAGAATTAAAATACTGTTACTTGAAAAATACTACATTAGGTTTTTCAAAGCCATAGAGTGTCAGTAATATGGGAGAGAGGGAGTAGAACATAGGTTTAGGTTTTCCAAATTATTGTGCGTTGCTCAGTTTATTAGCACATACATTTTAAAGCTGTGGATTCAATCATAGGGGAAAATGCATGCTTATATCTTTTCAGAAGACACATAAAAGTGCTTAAGCATACTTGTCATGATTTCATTTAAAGAAATACTTATCTTGACTCTGTCCTGGTATTTACAAGGCAGCCAGAGCCATTAACCTGAGATGACATTATTTTCAGTTGACATTAAACATGGTAGACCTATTTTAGATAACATTTAAATCCCAGACTTAGTTTAAAAATTGGTTACATCTTTCCATCAATGAATGCTTTTCCCCATCTTTGAGCACTCTTAAGTGTGACTTTTTTTTTTTTTTTGCAAAGGTAATACATTCATACAATAAAACATTCAAAAGGAATGAAAGAAAATAGGATTAAAACTAAGTCTTCTCTCCGTAGGCTCCACAGAGCCCAGTTTCTTTCCCCAGAAGCATCCACTTTTACCAGTTTCTTGTATATTTCTTTCTCTAACTTGTTTGAAGTACACACATGTACACATACACAATTTCATTGTTTTTACACAGAAAGGTACTATACTATACGATACTACACTACACTATACTATACTATTACCCTATGTCTTGCTTTCAAAAAAAATTCTCATATAGCATAGCATTCCTTTTTATATTGGTTTAAGTAACACTATTATATTCTTTTCAATGATTTGCGGTATTTCATTGAATGCATGAGCATAATTGATTTAAACCAACCCCAGTTAACAAACGTATGTGTTATTTCCAATGCTGCCTTGAATTCCATTGCACATCTGTTATTTTGTTCAGATGTGAGGAAGCTAAATAAAGAGTAGAGTATCTGGGTAAAAGGATATGTGAATTTAAACATTTTGTAGATCTTGTCAAACTGCAAAAGACAGTATTTCAGTTTATATTTCCTCCAAGTGTAGGGAGGGGCACAGGGGAACACCTCTTTCCCCTACCCTTGCCCACAATGTGTGGAGTCAAACCTTTGTGTCCTTTGCCCATATCCTAGGTGGAAAACAGTATCTTTTTGTAGTTAAAACTTATAATTTGTTTATTATAAATTAATTTTGGCATATTATTGTGTTTAAGACTCGATTTCTATAAACCGTTTGTATTTCTTTCCCTAGAGGAAGACAATGCTAGTGGCTTCAGTATCATACTCCCCTTTGTCATTTATTAAGGGACCATTTTTTCAACCTTATTTATAGGTTGATGTCTAAATTCTAACTGAAGGGATGTGAACACAAATATGTGCATTGTATTATGTCTGGGTTGTATTGCCTCATTGCCTTTTCTCCTTTGAAACGACTGACATTTGTACAAGATGAGGAGGTAGATCAGCCATTTGAGATCACAGATAGAAGTTACATTTTTTAGGGAGGCCAGGCAACATGTAATACCTGGACTACTTATACATACACTATTATACAAGACAGAAAAAAAAAAAAAAAACACGCTAATTAACTTTAAAGCTATCTTGTTTTAGCTATTGTTGTTTTGGCATTTTATTACAGAAGCTTCATCTCTATCTGAACTAATATGGATAAATTATGTTGGGTCATTGCTATTTTTCTTATTGATTTGTATGATCCTATTACATACAAACAATAAAAAACTCTGAATAATGCGTACAAACTTTCCCTCTCCAACTTAGTATTTGTTTTTTGACTTTGTGACTTTTTTTGTTAAAGTGAAGTGTTTTGTGTTTGTGCAATCAAATTCATCATAAAAGTTTCCTTTTGTGAAATACATACTTTGAGTCATTTTTTTAGAAAGATTTATCTCATGGAATGCTTATTTTTTTATTTGCTTTTTAAACATACATTTTTTAAAATGTCATCTTGACACTTCACACTATACACAAAGACCAATGCAAGATTTATTACAGACATAACAGTGATAGATAAAACATAAAGATTAAAAAAAATAAATAAATAACTTGACAATAAAATGTGCAATTTTCTAATAAAACATTAAAAATGCTAACCTAAAGTTAAAAAAGATAGATCATTTAGATATTATTAAGAAGTAAGAATTTTTGTTCATCATCTAAAGGGAGTGAAAAAGGCAGGCACGAACCAGAAGATATTTACATATTTTCAGAAAGGTATTTGCATCTAGAATATCTAAAGTCCTAAAAGTTAATAAGATAAAGACAGACAACCCAAACAGATAAATGGACAGGAGACATTAAGTCACTTCACAAAAGAGGAAAATCAAATATGCAATAAATGTACAAAAAAATGCTCATCATCATTATTCATCAAGAAAATACAAATTAAAGCGCAATGAGATACCATCCTACATCCACCAAAATAAATAATGTTTTAAAATACTGACAATGTAGAAGTGTTGGTAAAGATGTAGAGCAACTGAAATCCTCATAAATTCTTATGGGAACATATATTAGAAAACTATTTGGCAGAATCTAATACAGCTGAACATATGACTATCTAAAAATACTATTTCCAACAAAATTGGGTACATATATGCTACAGAAAAAGGTACAAGAATATATAAATATCCAAAAATTTAAAATGATTGCATTTTCATTATTAGTAGAATGAATAAATTAAAGCAGTGTGTTCACACAATGAAATACTATAAAACAATTAGAATAAATGATATTACATTCAATAACTATATTAAATGACATGGATAAATCTCACAAATATATTAAGCTATGCACTCTTAATAGGGGTGATATTGCCCCCAAATGGGGTAGAAATTGATTCTTGAAAGTGAAAACAATCTTATTTGTAATGTACATAAAAAACACAGACATAACAAGATTGGATAATGCTTCTTGAGTACAGTCTGAAATCTACTTGCTACTAAATCCTCTTTTATCAAGTTGCCTTACCTCCTCGGTCACAGGGGGAATTTTGGTTCAGGAGGCCTGGTTCTCCTGAGTTTTCAAAACAGGAGTTGCCTCCCTCATTTCCATAGCAGATATGTTCCAAGACTCACGGTGCATGCCTGAAACTGCAGATAGCATTGAGACTTTTTTTCTACACATACATAGCTACCGCGTTTCCCCGAAAATAAGACCTAGCCACACCATCAGCTCTAATGCATCTTTTGGAGCAAAAATTAATATAAAACATGGTCTTATTTTAATATAAGACCGGGTATAATATAATATAATATCCGGTCTTATTATTTTTTGCTCCAAAAGATGTATTAGAGCTGATGGTCTGGATAGGTCTTATTTTCGGCGAAATACGGTATGAAAAAGTTTAATTTATAATTTAGGCACTGTAAGAGTTTAACAACAAACATTAATAATAAAAGAGAACAATTATAACAATAAAATTAGGGTTACTTACACCCAAGCACTGGCATACCCCAGCAGTCAGTCTGATAAGTGACTAACAGGCAGGTGGTGTACACAGTGTAGAGATGCTGGACAAAGGGATGATTCATAACCCCGGTAGGATGCAGTGGAACAGCTACCCAGATTGGCAACACAATTTAAAATATGAATGATTTCTGGAATTTTCCATTTAATATTTTTGGACTGCAGTTGACCTTGGGTAACTAAAACCGCAGAAAGCAAAACCGCAGATAAGGAGGGGGAAATTATTGTACTGCGCCATGCAAAGAGAAAAAAAGACACTTCAAATAGAGCCCGTCTGGATAAGTCCAGAGTGAATTTCTGATGGTTGGCTTCATCCCTCTACTTATCGCTCTCTTAAGCTGAGGATGTCTGGCCCTCAGCTTAAACCTAACTAAATTGTATCCACTGTTGATCAATGCAGTTACATGCTAGGATCCAACGTATAGGGGTAGTCTGTATTATCTTGTCAGCATTGTTTATGAAAAACATGACTAATGGTCTGCACCTGTTTTTTGTTATGTTATCCTGGTTTCCTTTCCAGCCTTATTTGACTAAGTAACCAGATGGGATACAAAAGATTTCTCCTTGGATGAGACTGAGGCTTCTTGGAAACCAAGATACAGCATATATTTTGGTGGTTTGTAATCTATAATGAAGCATGTTTTGTGTGACCAAAAACAGACTTTGAAAGCCAAGGCTGGATATCTCAGGTTTGACAACTGTCACCAGATTGTCTTAGACAGATTTAATATCTCTTCTATATATTTTCTCAAAGCATCATTTTGTTGAAAATACCCCACTTTCTCCCATATAGATTTTGAGCTTTATAACTGCTAGCATCGTTTACTAGTATCTTCCCAGTACCTGGGTTGCTGCATAAGTATTTGCATAAAAATGAAACAAAACATGTGGAGACAGATAGTTTAGACTTCTATTTTATTTTCTTATAGAGACAATTAAACAACATATGGAGAGCTATTTTTAACAGCCTTCACTAAACATAGGACAGCATTGCTAGAAAAATAAGTGCATTAGGTAAATTGATAGACACTGATTAGGATTAAATGGTACATTTAGCCTAATTAGAATGAAGAGGTCTTAATATTTTAAGGATAAAACCAAATATACATGTTTATTAATCATTTGAGACCCAGAAAAATCCTTTCAGAGACAAAGGGAGAAATGCTATTCCACTAATTTATGAAAAGTGTCAGACTTCAATGCAATTGTAAAGAAAATATAGCTGCCAAAAAAAAAAAAAAAAAGCTTGTGTTAGTTAATGTGTTTTTTATTCTATATTCATTAAGTTTACATACATAGTTTCAAGATTATTCTAAATATTAGAATTTTAACAAAATTATTAGAAATAATATACGGTTTATTTAAAATCAATTGAAAATTCCCTTCAGTATTCGGAAACGGTGGCAAGAAACCTTATTTATTCAGATTTACTCTGCAATAAGACCTAAGGCCCTTTTGTGTAGGAGACATTTGCTGCAGTTGTTTTAGCTACTCAGTATGGCTCTCACTTCTAGTAGCAGCCTCCCAAAAGAATTTCTTCTTCCTCTTTGTTTGCATCCTTGAAGAGACTACCATTAACATTCATTGTCTATTCCTAGACAAGAAGATATGAGCATGCAAACCCTGCTAAGCCTATTAGACTCTTTCAGGACTTTGAATTGTGAACTGGGTAACACAGAAATGGGGGAGGGAGTGAAGCTGATTGACCAAAGTAGCAGTAATAGACTGTCAATTTGTTCTTGCTCCTTCAATACACTTCTGGGGCTGTATTATGTCTTGCCTTCTCCCAGTCAAGGTTTTCAGTTCTTTCTTCAATGAATTCCATTTTTCTCAAGTCAGCCATGGTAAGGCTCTGTAAATTGCAACTAAAGCACCATGAAAAGACTTATAACAATGATTTGACTTACCATTTTATTTAAACACCTTACAATCATTTTCTTAGTCCACTTTGAATACCATGACTAACATCTGTCAAACTCTTTTCAAACATGAAACAAGCAATCAAGCGGGGCAACCGGATCTCCGGTGCATAAATTTGAGATTTACCACACATGGCAGATAAAATCATGATAAGAATGCTCAATATTTCTAGAAGTTTATGCTTTTTAAAGATTTTTCACATTATTACCTTATTTAATCCTCATAAGAACTCTGTGAAGTGGAATATTACTCCCATCTTCAAGAGGAAATT
The DNA here is from genome assembly GCF_057876585.1 of Rhinolophus sinicus. Classification (NCBI taxonomy): domain Eukaryota; kingdom Metazoa; phylum Chordata; class Mammalia; order Chiroptera; family Rhinolophidae; genus Rhinolophus; species Rhinolophus sinicus. The sequence goes on along the minus strand of NC_142501.1, from coordinate 71,542,840 downwards.
AAGTTTGTAAAAGGGACACCAGGGAGCCACTGAGTTAAAGGAAAGTGTCATTTAAATAATATCGTTTTTCATACCGAGTCTAAAAGTACATTGCAAAACCACATCTAGGGAAGTTCTTTATTTTAATGTAATTATCTCATGTATAAGAAGCCATCCTTCTCTGTCTTTCTTTTTTTTTTTTAAAGGCTAGTTTTTCAGTTTAATATTTGATTCCTCAATCCTCTGTTCCTCAATAAGTGCTACTCCTATTAGTCTAGCTAGTAACCTTTATTGTATAAGACCTGATAGTAACTTTCTATTCTAATAATGCATAGGGATGTATGGAATTATTCTGACTCAAGCATGAAGTTGATGATGGTCTTTTTACCCTCACTGGAGTTATGAAGTTCCACTCTAAAGAGATTGGACATGGGAAAAAGGAACGCTTATTTTCTGCAGTCTTTGATACCTACTCAACCAGCAAAAAATATAGAATAGAAGTCAGGGGTTAACAAATAACCATCCAAGTCTATTTAGCTTTAAAAACACTTTTGAAAATCACTATATGCTCGCACACACAGATATGTATTTACATGTGTATAAGTATATATACTTACATCTCAGAAAGGCATTTGGTCTTTATTACTAAAAAGTCTGGAAAATAACAATGCATTACTATTATAGGTTAAAATATTGCCTTTTATGGCTTACAACAAATTAGCTCTATTTCTTTTTGTTCTTTTCTTGTTGGAAAAAGAAAACAACTAGCTATCACCGTTTCTAAAACGGACTTCATATTGCTTAAGGCCATTCTTAAATTATTCTTCAATTTCCTTTTCCTTAGGCTAAATTATCCTTTTTATTTTAACATTTTTCTAGGCCTTGTTTTTCAATCTTTAATCATCTTCTTTGATCAACTTCTGTCACTCATTACACATATTAAATTGCCATTAATGTATTCATTTGGGTGCCTAGTGGGTACACAGAACTCTATAAAGTGTCTTTCATCCATATTCTTGTGATTTCAGCCAGTACAGAAATTTCAATATAAATTTAAATAGCATTCCGTATATAAAGAAGATGTGGTACATACTTGTACGAGGTCTGATAATTAAATTCGTGAACACAACTGCCACAATGCGCTTACATTGGCAGCACTATACAAACAACTAAGTAAGGTTTCATAACCTTGGTATATCAGTGTCTCACAGCTGTGTTCGTGTCCACGTGTGGTGGTATGTTGCTCAGTGCTGTCCATTATTGTTGTTGCATGTTTTTGTGTGCTGCCGCGAGAATGTCTGAGCTTGAATTAGAGCAATGAACAAACATCAAATTTATTTTTCTTTGTAAACTTTTATTTATTTAAGTGTGTTTTTCCAAGACCCATCAGCTCCAAGTCAAGTAACTGTTTCAATTTAGTTGTGGAGGGCGCAGCTCACAGTGGCCCTTGTGGGGATCAAACCGGCAACCTTGTTGTTAAAAGCACCACGCTCTAACTAACTGAGCTAACTGGAAGCCCCATAAATTTCTTGTGAAACTTGGCAAACTGCAAGTGAAATCAAGGACATGTTAGTCCAAGTTTATGGGGATAATGCCATGAAGAAAGTGGCAGTGTACAAATGGATTAAACCTTTTTCTGAGAGCAGAGAACACGTCACTGATGAAGAGAGGTCAAGGCGGTCAGTAATGAGCAGCACTGATGAAAACTTTGCAAAAATTTTTCGAATTGTGCATCAAAATCTTTGGCTGACTGTGAGAAGCATAGCAGACCAAGTAAGCATCAATAGAGAAACAGGTAGGAAAATCTTAACTGAATATCTTGACATGAGAAAGGTGTGTGCAAAAATAGTCCCAAAGGAGCTCACCAAAGAATAAAAGCAAAGGAGAGTCGAAGTTTGCCAAGGCTTTTGGAGAGGCAAGATGCTGTTTGGGGCCATGTTACCACTGGTGATGAAACATGGGTGTACCAATGTGACCCTGAAACAAAGAGTCAAAGTGAACAATGGAATTCAGCCAATTCTCCACGACCACAAAATTTCCGTCAGTCCAAATCAAGAGTCATGATGATGTTGCTAAACTTTTTTGATATCAGAGAGATTATCATTATGAATTTGTACCAACTGTACAAACAGTTAACCAAGAGTATGATTTCGAAGTGTTGAGAAAGCAGCATGAAAAAGTTAGACAAAAACCACCTAAACTTTTCACCAACAATTCATGGCCCTTGCATCACGACAATGCACCAGTTAACATGGCACTGTCTGTGAGGGAGTTTTTAAGCCAGTAAACAAATAAACAGTGTTATTGGAACACCCTCCCTATTCACCTGATCACCCCAATGACTTCTTTCTTTACCTGAAGATAAAGGAAATATTGAAAGGAAGACATTTTGATGACAGTCAGGACATCAAGAGTAATACCACAACAGCTCTGATGGCCAATCCAGAAAAAGAATTCCAAAATTGCTTTGAAAGGTGGACTAGGCACTGGCGTCAGTGCACATCTTCCCAAGGGGAGTACTTTGAAGGTGACTGTAGTAATATTCAGCAATGAGGTACGTAGCACTTTTTCTAGGATGAGTTTGCGAACATAATTGCCAGACCTCATACCTGTGTACAATGACATAATACTCAGCCGTAAGAAAAGATGAAATACTGCCATTTGGACAACATGGATGGATCTTGATATTATCATGCTAAGCAAAATAAATCAGATAGGAAAAATTGAGAACCATATGACTTCACTCATATGTGGGACATAAAATGAAAGCAACAAATAAATAGGACAAATTAAAAAAACAAAAACTCATAGAAACAGACAACAATGTAGTGGTTACCAGAGGGTAATGGGGAGAGGAATAGTAGAGGAGGGTAAAGGGGGTCAAATATATGGTGATGGAAGGAGAACTGACTCAGGGTGGTGAACACACAATGTGAGATATAAATGATGTATACAAAATTGTACACTTGAAACCTGTGTAATTTTACTAACCATGGCCACCCCAATAAATTTTAATTAAAAAAACAAAGCAACCAAAAGAAAAATAAACACAGTAGATCCAGGAGCTCTTCAAGTAAATAAATAAATAGCATTCCATATACTTATGAGAGGTTAAAAGATGAGGCCTGTGAAAGGTTGACTTTATCAGATAAAACTTGTACCCATTATGGATTTTTAGGTTAATGTAGGTATAGGAATTTTTGCACATTGCCTAGCATATAGCAAGTACTTCCCAAATGAAGCCTATTAAAATACATACTATTTATCAATGTTATCAACTTGTAAAGTGGAGATACCCAAGCATAGTTGGGCAAGGCTAGTTACTATGAATGACAATCCTCAAAAACTCAGTGGATTAAATAATTAAAGTTTTTCACATTTTTAAAAATATTTAAATGTATCAAAATATTAAACTAAATGAATTCTTTATTTCTTTGAAAGTAACACCATAGTAGAAAATACATAAATACCAAAGAGCACCTTCCGGTGAAAACATAAAATCTTCTTTTACTATTAGAGGTGAAGTTTATTGTTGTGTGTTTTAAAGAAACTGCTAGATATAAAATACAATTCATAAAATATAAAAGGAGTATAAAATATAATTCAAAATCCAAAATCTAATAATAAACTTACTTATTCTGTAGCTGACCCAACACTCTTATGATTAATTAAATTCTTAATATGTTAAAATATTAAACTGCATCTTCAGAGTTTGAGGAAACACATCTAAAGCTAATGGAAAACACACCATAATTTGTTTCAGATGTTAGAAAATTACTTCATGCTTTCTCTAATTGTAATCTCCTCCCTTGTAACAACAACTTAAAAATCATTTTTAGATTGTTCTTATTCTATAAAAATTCCCACATAAAAGATGAAAATAATTACGTCCTGAAATATCTTTCTACTAGTGTAATCTCCTATTTAAAATAGTTAATTTTAGACATATTTTCAACTGTGTATTAAGGATTCAGACAAGTGGTTTTACCTAGTTCTTTGAAAAATCAACATTTTGCTGTTTTAAAGCAATCATGTATTTTTATTTTTTTAAAATTATGACATGAAATGCACAAAAATCAAAGCTATATGTTTGCAATTTCGAGATTTGTTCATATATTGGTAAGTCAACTAAAATTTAATGACTAAGTGAGAACAATTTGGGTCTAGATGTCATGGAACTTAGGAAATACAAGATTCTATAACATTCTTATGAACAATATGCTCTTACTTCTAAGAAAAACCTCTGTACTTTAGATCTGGTCTTGAACTCTTGCTGTAGTGGAGAGCATGCTTGATGGAACAACAGGAAGCCTGGATCCTACCCTAGGTTTTCCTAGACAGCTTTTAGGACCTCAGAAAGGTGTTGAGTCTGAGCTTCAGTGTTCTCACTAAGAAAGCTGTAGTATCTAAATGGGGAAAATATAATGTGTGGCATTTTTGTGACTGTAAAATGAGAAAATATATATGAAACTCCAAACACAAAATTAGGCCCATGGTAGACATTCAACAAGTATAAATTTCCCATGCCCTATTTTGATTCCCTTCCTTCTCTCTCTTTACTTCCCTACCCCATTCCTTTTCTAAATTCTAGCAAATCACAGCTCTACACAGTCTACATAGACCTCAAGAGAGCATAACTTCGAACATGTTTCTGGTTTCCACTTGAACTGAATCTGTGGAAGGTCAACAATACATGCAGTTGTCTCCTTTGCTCTGGACACTTTTGTACATTGTCTTGGTTTATGCTTCAGTAGCTGCAAAAAGTGAGTTCAGTAGGAAGAAGAGGATGTATGAATTGTGCAAAAAGTAGAAGAGTTCTAATTCAAGAACAGGTATTAATGGAACACTAGGGCCGTGAGGCCTTGATGTAGATAGACGGATCAGTTTGAGGAATCTCTAGACATTTTAGAAATATAAAATTCTTTTCAAAGAAGAATAATTACGATTCTGTTGACTCCTTTAATTATTAAAAGACAGTTAAAATGCAAATCACTTCAAATATCAATTTTTATAAAATATAGGTTTTTAAAATATCATGAAGTATTTACAGTTTTATGGAATGTTTGCATATTTTGCACCTGCACACAATGTCTAAAGAACAGGTAGTGTTGGCTGAGCCTGAACATTTTATTAGTGCAATAAAACTTTAAATTCCCAAATTAAAAGCAGACTTGTTTTTAATATTTAGTATTGCTTTTCAAACTCAAAATCTACAATGGCCTAATTGTAATAAATATAACATTAATGAAACAATGGATAATAACTCTAAGACATGATTATATTCACTTGAATATTAAAAACATCACATTTAAATTTTGATTTATAATATATATTTGACAGATGGTTTGTCATTTATGAAGAAATTTTAAGTGTGTATACAATCCTTCCTCTTTACATGTGCCACTCTGCTGTATGACCATTTAGTTTTTTTATATCTTATAACTTTTTATAAAATACATCCCCTTGGTATAATTTCATAAAACCACAACTGGTAATTTGACTTACTAAACATTGTGCATGTAATTTCTACTGCTGTTTCTTGTATTCATTAATTCTTAATTTGTTCATGTTTATTGATTGTTTACCACATGCTTGACATGGGCTAGTTGCTGGGAAGTCAATATGATGATAGTTAACTTCAAACCTTAGGACCTCTTTTGTCTATTGGGGAAATAACACAATACACTGTATTCTATATAAGAAATGATTTTTTAAAATGTAAACTTATAGTAAGAAAATACTGTGGTGATGTCACAAAACTGGACCGAGTGAAAAGAAAAAAGGGAGCCAACACATCAACACAAGGTGTATATAAGCACTTAGGAAGCTTTACAGTATGCATTGCTTAGTAAGTGGTGTTACAAAAACTGGATCATACTATGAAGAAAAATGCAATTATATCTCTACCTAGTTACAGGAAGACTTGAACTTCAGGTACACTAAAAACCTAAATATAAAAGAAAAAAAACTATAATATAATTACATTAATATATGAGAGAACATTTTATTGATATAGGGGAAGAGGAAGGAGTTAAATTATTTTTTCAGTGTAAATCGTAAGAAAAATTTTGATGAATCTTTTAATGTAAAAATAAAGGAATTCGGTTTAGCAAACCTCACCATTATCAAAATTAATATGACAGACCATGTGTTTTCCAGAGCTAAACCTGATGGAGGCATCTATCTAGATGAATGTAGATAATATATTATTAACTCTTTCAAATCAACAACAAAATGATAGCAACCCAGGATCACTACATATTCCAGAAGTATGGCATAACCCCACACACAAATCCAGGTGTGTTGTTCATTTCTTTAAACCTTTATCGAGATATAATTCACATACCATGAAACTCATCTACTTAAAGTGTATAGTCAGTAATTTTCAGTAAATTCACAGAGTTGTGCAACTGTCACCACAACCTAGTTTTAGAACATTTTCATCACCCCAAGAAGAAACCCATAACCATTAGCAGTCACTCCACATGTCTCCCTCCAGCCCTAGGCAACCACTAATCTATTTTCTGTCTCCACAGATTTGTCTGTTCTGAACATTTTGTAAAAATGGAATTATTCAGTACATAGTATTTTGTAACTGGCTTCTTTCAATTAGCATAATGCTTTCAAGGTTCATCCATGTGGTAGCATATATCATTCACTGCATTATTCCTTTTATTTGCCAAATACCAGTCTGTTGTATGGATATATCACATTTTGTTTATCTATTTATCAGTTGGTGGATATTTAGATTGTGTAGTGAGTTGAACAGTATTCCCCCAAATTCATATCCACTCATAAACTCAGAATTTGGCCTTATTTGGATATAGACTCTGCAGATATAAGATCATACTAGATGACGGTGAGCCTTAGCTCCAACGACTTATAAGAAGAGAGGCCCTTGTAGGAAGAGAGGCCACACAGACATACACAGAGGAAAGAAAGCATGTGAATATAGAGGCAGAGATTGGAGTGATCCAGTTTTAAGGCAATGAGTACTAAGAATTGCTGGAAACTACCAAAAGCTGGAAGATGAAAATAAGGATCGTCTCCTCGAGTTTTCAGAGGAAGCATAACCCTGAAGACACCTTGATTTCAGACTTCTAGGCAGCAAGAACTGCAAGAGAATAAATTTCTGTTGTTCTAGGCCACCCAGTTTGTAGTATTTTGTTACAGCAGCCTGAGGAATACAATTTGTTTCCACTTTATAGCTGTTAGGAATAGAAAAAAAAAAAAAACATGTGCAAAGAATAAGAGCAGACAATTTACAGACAAAGTAAACTAAAATGCTAACAAGTATATAACAGATGTTAAATTCCTTAGTGATCAAAGAAAGAAGGCATTACTCCACAGCTAATAGATCTAAAAGTTGAAAAATGCTAAGTGTTGATGTGTACATAAATGACAGAAACAAGTAACAACTTGGAAAATTTCATCACTCTGGGCTAAGTCTTCCATTAGCAAGAGAAAATGACACAAATCCAAATAATGCAAATACCAAGTGGGCTATAAAATTGAGTTCAGTCATTTACAGGATATCATCGTCAAGAATATAGCCATGGCCTTGCATATCCCTGTTTATTATTTTTATGTAACTAGGGATGGAATCTTGTCAAAAGAAAAATAGTTCTTGTTTTGTTTTTACCAAGTATTGGGGAAATTGTCAAAATTTCTCTTTCTATTTGGGTTTTTTGAGATTGCAACTACATAAATAATCTAAACCTGAACCTGATTGGATTTTTTAGTGATTCTCAAAGGACTAATTAGTTTTTCTTTCTTTTGAACTAAATAACCATATTAGCTTTTTATCTTTCTTCTTATTTTGGAGCTATCTTACATTAATAATAACAGTCATTCTGGTAATAAGCACTCATTTCAGATTTCCAAGTAGTAAAATCTGTTTTTCCTTTATTACTTAAATTCACCTGCCTCGATATATTCATAAATTTCATATGTATGTATATATATATATATATATATATATATATATATATATATATATATATATTCAGTTACACCTGATAGACTATTTATCATAGCAATACAGTCAGTTTTACAAATTCCTAATTTTGACTCCGCTAAGGTTTCTAGTCTCCTGAAAAGAAGACATGTGATCTCCACTCTTATTTGCTATTGTTCTTACCTCTATTCCTAAATATTGTGTGCTGATCATTTAAAATAAATAGCCAAGGATTATAATTCTTATTTGGAATACTTATTTTCATTTTATTTGTAGTATCCTTAATTTGATGTTACTAAATTAGAGGAGGCAGGGGCTATGTTTTTTTCAACTTGCTTTCAAAAAATGTTATGCCACCTTCTAGCATTTTTATAGCCTCCTCATTAGTCTTATCTTTTTAACCTTTTTCATGCTGAACGCTACACTTTTTATTCATGTCTAACTTTGTCCTACCTGTCCATTTCAGGTTAGTGGGGCTATTAAAGTACACATTTTAAAACAGCAGTTAATGCTGTCTACTCTTTCATGTAATATTACCTGTCTTTCCAAAACTTTATTCTTCAAAACTCAACATCCCATCTACGTCACCCTGAAAGCTTCTCCTATCTCCCCATGTGAATTAAATATACATTCTCTGCCCTCACAGAGAGATTACTTATGTTTTTATAATTACACTTATTTCATTCTGCCCTATATTATAATTAGGGTTTACGTAAGTGTGCTCTGTTACTCTCCTCACACCTCTCTCAAACAGTCCATTCTATTAAAAGTGGGCAGGAAATAGAGTTAAAGTCCTTAGTGACATCGCGGTGAAGCATTGAAAAAAGTGATCTCTGCTATTTTTAATGTATATCTCTTTCATAGAACCTAGCATACCATTTCTGTGCATTCAAGAGTTACTCTAATAAGAAAAACAAATTTTTATTAAATAAATGCAACAATGAAAGATAAAATGAGTTAGAATATCAAAGAGTGTTTTGAAAAGAACAATGACAAAAGCATCCAAATAAAATACCTTGACAATGTTTATTATCACATACTTTTTTTTTTCTTTTTAAGATTTTTTTGGGGAAGGGGAACAGGACTTTATTGGGGAACAGTGTGTACTTCCAGGACTTTTTTCCAAGTCAAGTTGTTGTACTTTCAATCTTAGTTGTGGAGGGTGCCATTCAGCTTCAAGTTGTCCTTTCAGTCTTAGTTGTGGAGGGTGCCGCTCAACTCCAGGTCCAGTTGCTGTTGCTAGTTGCATGGGGCATAGCCCACCATCCCTTGCGGGAGTCAAAACCAGCAACCTTGTGGTTGAGAGGATGTGCTCCAACCAACTGAGCCACCAGGAGCTCAGCGGCAGCTCAGCTCAAGGTGCCGTGTTCAATTTTAGTTGCAGGGGGTGCTGCCCACCATCCCTTGAGGGAGTCGAGGAATCGAACTGGCAACCTTGTGGTTGAGAGCCCACTGACCCATGTGGGAATCGAACCAGCAGCTTTCGGAGTTACGAGCATGGAACTCTAACCACCTGAGTAACCGGGCCGGCCCCTATTATCACATACTTTTGATTGCATAGTTTCAACTGTGACATAGCTGAATGTGTGTAAGCCATATAAGAAGTTTAAGACAAAATAAGAAGCTAAAACCAAAAGTAATCTCGAGTATTATTTGAATTCAAACATACCTAGCATTTAAAAACCAGACTTGACTTTCTTTGACAAGGCTTTCTCTGACAACATATTTATGGAAGAATGACATCAATTTGCTACTATGTACACATTTACTACAGCATCTACTTACATACATACAGCGTTTGCAACATGGGGCAGAGAAACCTTGGCAGAACCCAGGTGACTTACTGAGAACAGATTTTTCTTCACAGCCCTCAGAAAGAACCAATTCTGCTGATAGCTTGTTTGCCAACTTCCAGCCTACTGAACCGTGAGACAAGAAGTTTCTGTTGTTTAAGACACCCAGTTTGTAGTATCTGGCTATGCAGTCCTACCATGTTTCCCCGAAAATAAGACTTAGCGGGACAATCAGCTCGAATGTGTCTTTTGAAGCAAAAATTAATATAAGACCCGGTCTTATTTTACTATAAGACTGGGTCTATAATATAATATAATATAATATAATATAATATAATATAATATAATATAATATAATATAATATAATATAATAAACATAATACTGGTCTTATATTAATTTTTGCCTCAAAGGATGCATTAGAGGTGATTGTCCGGCTAGGCCTTATTTTTGGGGAAACAGGGTAGCAAACTAGTAAACCTCATCTGCTGCTCAGTGAGTTCTTTGGATTTTCTTATGGGAACAGAGATGGGGAGTCAGAGAAACTGAAACAGACAAACTTCAAGGCTGAGTGTTTATGAAAAGGGATCCATGCAGAGAAATAGCCTCCCCAATCTACACAGTGCTAGTAGTCTGGCTGAATACCGATCTGTACAGGTATAGCATGAGATTCCACAAGGTTGGTTTAAAAGCAAACAGATTAAAAAAAAAAAAAAAAAACGGCAGAGAAACGTTTAAGTTAAACAATTCCAAAAGTTCACATAGGCCTTGGCAAATGCTTGAGTTACTACCAGCCAGAGTGGAAATGTCTTAAAGACTGGCTGGCATTCCATAGAAAACCCAGAAAGGTAACACTTCAGTAGAAGTTCCAAATCAACTTTAAAGATTCCTGTCAACCACCACAATGAGGCTTAAAAACACCCTATTCTTTCATTGTAAAGGATGAAATAGTTTATCCAAAATAAATTTCAATGCTACATAAAAAAAATATGATACATTGTATGTAGTACAGACTTCCAAAGAACTTAAGAAGAAATAAATAACCTAACTAGTTCTGTATCTATTAAATTAATTGAATTCCTAATAACCTTACAAAGACCAGTACAAATACAACTGGCACATTGGAAAAACCTCTCAAGCATGTAAAGAAGAAAAAAAGACCAATTTTAAACAAACTTTACCAAAAGTGAAAGAATAAAGAATACTTCCCAACATATCTTATATTAACATTAACTTGCTATCAGACCAGACAAAAATTTTACAAGAAAAAAAAGTAAGGATAGATATCCTTCATGAGCATACATACACTAATCCATAATGAAACAATGTATCAAATTAGCAATCTATTAAAAGATAATATATCATGACCAAATGAGTTTATCCAAGGAATGTAAAGTTGGTTAAAATTTTAAAAATTAAACAATGTAATTTACCATATCAACAAGCTAAAGAAGAAAAAAAATTATGTCCATCTCAACAGATACAGAAAACCATTAGATAAATTTCCATATCTCTTCATGATAAGAACTCTAAGTGTATCTATATATATATATATATATATATATGAACTTTCTCAAGCTAATAAAAGACATCTATGAAAATCCTATCATTAGCATCATATATAATGGCAAAATGCTGAAGGATTTTTCCCTAACATTGGGAACAAATAAGGCTCTTCATTCCTATTGTCACTCCTATTCAACATTATACTGGAGGTCCCAGTCAATCTATTAAGACAAGAAAAATAAATAAAATGCATGGGTATTGGAGAGAAGGAAATATAATTTTCTCTATTTGTTCATGACATGATTATCTACATAGAAAATATTAAAGAATCTAAAACGGAGCTACAAAAACTAGGAAGTACGTTGCCAATATCACAATATAAAAAGACAAGTAGAAGAGGGTAAACAGGGTCAAATATGTGGTGACAGAAGGAGAAATGACTCTGGGTGGTGAACACACAATGTGATATGTAGATGATGTATTACAGAATTGTACACCCGAAATCTATGTAATTTTGCTAACCATTGTCACCCCAATAAATTTTAATTAAAAAAACTAAAAATCATGTATATTTTTAAATACTAACAAACAATTGGAAATTAAAAATTGTAAAGTATCATTTATTATAGCAACAAATAACATGAAATATCTGCATAGGTATATGGCTAAAAACGTGTAAGATTTATATGCTGAAAATTATTAAATGGTTGACAGAAATAAAAGAATTGATCCTTCACTGAAAGTTAGTGACTTTCCATCACCATGTACTATAATTTACCATCTGAATAAAAACAAAAATGCAAGAAGACAAAATAAGGTAACAGAGCAAAGCAACACATGAGTTATTCTGTGAGTGGAACAAATTGACATTTTATACCCTGTACCCTACAAGAGGTGTTAAACTTCCCTGCTGAGCTGTAGAACATCAATTCAGTGCACCCTACCAATGGTTTCAGTTCAAAGGCTATCATTAAAAAGAAGAAGAAAAAGACATGCAGACTTTTAAAGAAAATATAAAAAGAGAAGGAAATGTCAGTGGTTTTCTGCAATATTCAACATTAATCTTTTCTACTTCATTAAATAAATACATTAATGTGGCAATCATATCAATAATACACTCTGTTTGTGAGTAATACTTTATATGTTGTCTGGCAGTGACTTTGTAAATCCTTACTTTTCCGTACATGTAACTATTTCCATAAATAACTAAATTAGACTGACTTGTATAGATGTAACTGCATGGATTTGCTGGCTTCAGGCTATCTCCAGCAAAGCAAGAAACCAATCAGCAAGCAAACATTACCAGCATCAAAGCAGAGTCACCAAATGGCAGATAACATGTTGTGAGAGTTTATGTACCAGACACATTTCTAAGCATCTAACAGGTATTAGCTGAAATAATCCTTACAAACCTCTTGGGAGAAAGGTGCTTTTCTCATCTCCACTCTTTAGATGAGGAATGTTAAGTTCAGAGAGGTTAAGTGGCTTGTCCCAGTAACACAGCTGCCAAGTGAAATTTTAGCCCAAGAAATTTGGCTGTAGTTCCTAGGCTTCTAACCAGCTCATTAATTTTTACCACGATCTCTGAGATAATGTGTGAAAAGTGTTTTAACAGTGTTTGTCACATAATGACTCAAAAGTTTTAGCCAAAGTATTTATTTTAAAAAAGAACTAAAGTATACGGCATTCATTTCAAGTGCAAATCGTAATAGTAGTGCAGAAGGAGAGTTTAGCCAGAGCAAATAACGGCTTGGTAAGTCCCCCACATCTGTGATTTCTCTTGCTACCTCATAAGAAAGCTGAAATATGAATTTGAAAATGAAGATTCAAAGCCAAAGCTGATGGAGGCTACTCTCAACAAATCTTAGCCCTGGGCTCTCAACCCACTCATATAAAGAATGTAGGTCAGCCGGAAAACCAGATTTTTCCTTTCGTTTACAGACATTCAGAGCGCTGGGCCTTTTTTTTTTTTTTTTTTTTTTTTTTTTAAGTAAAAGTAAAAGCCTTTCCCCTTAGGCAAACTAAAGTAATCTAAGCTGATTCCAGAACTTTGAGGTTTAAAGATTCCACTCAAAGATGAAGTGTGACTTAAATACCCAAGAGAGACCAATGATAAAAGACTACAGATTTCTAAGCTCCTTTGTGAAAGAAATAGTTCCACCAGTCTTTTCTCTTTCCTCAAGAAACTAAGTTCATCTTCTGATTGTATTGCTGTTTTTCCCTCCTAGATTTGAAGCCCACTTACATAATGACAAGCAGTGATGGCACAATTCGGATCAGTGAAATCTCTACCCCTAATAGTTCCTACAATCTAGGAAAAGAAATAACATGGATTAATCAGATCTGCCTCTAGAATTTGCTAGGCCTATAGCAGGGGTACAAGTAGAGCTCACATTTTGTATGTCTAAATATATTTCTATCAAAATCATTTTATTTAGGTGAAATTCTGAAAATGCATATTTATTTTTGAAAATTTAATTAAATCTTACATGTACTTCAGCAAAAATAAAGTGATTCATAATTTTGGTGTTTAATATCCATCTATTTGCCCATATAAATAATCAGTATTATACATTGTGCATATAATGTCTACACTTACATATATATAAACGTAAGAGGACTGTTTCTCAGTCATCAAGCAACTATTGGGAATACCTTACTAACATGAGTAGCTCTAGAACCACAAACTGCAATACAAAGAAAAGGCAGAAATTGGATATTGGGTAATACTGGGAAACACTACTCTGTTATGCAAGAATGGATTTCGTTCATGCCATCTGAAAGGAAAGATTGACAAATCTATTTATTTGTCTTTTACTTATATAAGGACTTTCACTGTTCAAATTCTGACTGCCGTTCAAAACGGTGTCTGTTCTGTCTATAAACCTCTGTATTTGGATGCAGTGACTCTTGCTTTGACAACACAGGTGAAGGATGTGCGTAAGCAATTCCCTTGGGTGTGAATGGTATTAATCATGAAAGCAAAAGTTTAGGATTATAGGACATCCTTAGTACCTTTGACATTCTTATATTTGAACTAAAAAAGATAGTAATCCATGTTAAAATATAAATGGCCAACTGGAAAAAAAAATAATCATATAAGACAGAAAGATTCATGTCCTTATCACTAAAAACAACAACAACAACAACAACAACAACAAAAAACACTTTTAAATCAATAAGGAAATAATAATCGTTCCCCTACTTACTACTCTTTACTTGTTCTGGTAACAAAATACACAGGTAAAAGCATAAAAATAAATCTGAAACCAAAATGGCATGACGTTAAACAGTTATTAAAACAATAAAAATATTACAATTTTATATAAAACCACAAAGAATTTGAGTATCTGTTGCTATGTCTCTTACTCTGTCTCCAGCTCTCTTTCTTCTTTGTCTCTCTGTCTCTCTCTCCCCCCATGTTTTAATGAGAGATTGCACAAAAATTTTCATGTGTTTATAAATATATTCACACATACATATATACACATATAAGTATATAGCTATATATTGCATGTGTACAAACACTCATATATGTGTATGCATAGTTGTGAAAAAATTTATAGATATTTACAAAAACTCTTGCGACTGTATATAGATTAAATGCCATGTGAAGAAGTTGGCATTGAGTGAGTGAAATGGTTGTTTCTGCAATAGTTGTGTATTCTTTGTGGAGCTCCCAGAGCCTGCTAGGATGAGTGTACAGTCAGGATCCTGTAGAGAAACAGAACCAAGATATGAGATACACAATATGGGATATTGGCTCTCGCAATTATGGAGGATGAGAAGTCACAAGATCTACATTTGGCAAGCTGGAGACTACGAGAGTTGATGGTGTATAGTTATAGTTCAAGTCCAAAGGCCTGAGAGCCAGAAGAATTGAAGGCATAAGGGCCAGTCTCAGTCTGAATCCTGTAGTGCTGCAGCTGTCCACTTTTGAGTGGTGCCTGCATATTGTGCAGAACCACCTGTGAACCAGGCTTGAATCTTTTCTTCCTCTGTCCATTGACCAGAGGGAGCTTGCCATGAGGCCATAGGTGCAGGATTGGAGAGAGAAGACAGGATAGCAGGGTGAGGGTCATGGGCATTTGGACCGCTTCTACTTGATAATGGAGTGGTACTGTGCATGCCCAACTTTATGTCTTGGTGGCTCAGATAACACCCAGTTCATTATGAGAGGCTCAGGTCACATGGTAACTGGTTAGGCCATAGTTAGTCATTCAGTCTCTACAACTGTAAAGCCCAGTAGAAAGCCAATAACTACTTCTCAAAAAGAGAATAGTTACCTGCAGAGAATGGCAAGGACTTGCTCCAAAATCCTAAGGGTGTGCACTGCAATTCACATATAGAGGCCTCCCAAAGGCTCCAAACAGCATCCCTATCTGCGATTGACACTCCAAGCACCACTGGATTGCTAGATCATACGGCCCAAGTGGTAGGGAAGCAACCTGGAGAGGCTGTTCTTGTTCTGGGTCAAAGCTAGAATTCAGATCACTTTGTGCATTGGCTGCAGTCACATACCCATATGAGGAATATGTTACCTCCAAAATCCAGAAGGGCCCATTAGGCATGGTGACTCTCACTTGGTTGAAAAAGGGGCCCGATGCAACAATACACACTTCACGTTAGAAGGAATTTCTTGATGGACTCTATACCACCAGACCCCTAGAAGTTTCACTGAGGTAGAAGACCCCTGATTTTTTTAGATTCGTTTCCCACTCTCTGATAGGCAAATGTCTTACAATAAGTCTACAGTAGTGGCTACTTTTTGTTCACTAGATCCAATCGGCATAATATCATTAGTGTGATAGGACAGTGTGATATTTTCTCCAAAGGAAAGGACATATGGCTAGCGGGTCGATATACCGTTGAGGTAGGGCAGTGAAGATGTATTGCTGTCCTTGCCAACTGAAAGAAAACAGCTTCTAGTGGGTCTTATTAACAGAGATGGAGAAAGAAAAAGAGACATTTATGAAATCAATAGCTGCATACCAGTTATCAGGGGATATGTTAATTTGCTCAAACAATGAAACTACATCTGGTACAGCAGCAGCGATTGGAGTCACCACCTGCTTAAGCTTATGGTAATCCATTGTCATTCTCCAAGAACCATCTGTATTCTGTACAGGCCAGATAGGTGAGTTGAATGGAGATGGGGTGGGAATCACCTTCCCTGTACCCTTCAAGTTCTTGATAGTGGCATTAGTCTATATGATAGCTCTCTGGAATGTGGTATTGCTTTTGGTTTACCATTTTCCTAGGTAGAGACAGTTCTAGTAGCAGCCACTTGGCTTTTCCCGTCGTAATATATATGGGAACTGATTATATCTATTTCAATTATGCATTCTGGAACTGGGGAAATACCCACAGGGTGGGTTCAGGGACCCATCTGGCCTGCTGTGAGATGGGTTTAAGCTAAAACTCCATTGATCACCTGACCTCCATTGAGCACCTGCTCTGACGGGTATACCAGAGTGACTTTGGATCTCCTGGAATTAGTGTCACTTCAGAGCCAGTGTCCAGTAGTCCCCTAAAGATCCGATTATCTTTTTTTTGCACATATACTGGTAAAAAGCCATAGATCCATTTGGGTAAGGCTGGGAGAAAGATTAACAGCATAAATTTTTGGTAGTGTACAGAGTCCTTCATCAAGGGATGCGGTCTCCCCTTCATTCAAGGGGTTCTAGGTCTATAAATTGGCTCAAGTTGTAACTGACAGAATGGTCATGACCTGTGTGGAGTACAGCATAAGGAATAGAGTCAATTATGATTCAGGTTAGACTTTGGTTCATTTGACCTAGAACTTTTCTGCTTACACAGATCAAGTAAGAATGTAACCACACAAGAACTTTATTTCTTTAGCATGCATTTTACTTTAATCCAAGCTAGCTTTGTTTTCCCTGACAGAACTCTGACTCACCGGCATTCTTTCCCCAGACCCTCCTACCTGTGCATACACTGTATGTCCGCTCCTTTTAATCATTAAGATCTTAGAACATTAGGTTCTGGTCAGGGTCAAACTCACTTAAGAATAAAGCTTCCGGAGTCAACCATGACCAAGATACAATAACTAAACCTCAAGCGAGAATTAGGTTTTAGTCAAACAAAGATAATACCTTGGCCTCAGTTATGTTTCAGCTCCAGATCATGAAAGCAGGACGGCCCTATGAACACATCCCCTGGGAACCGGACAGAACAATGCCATGACTGACACTTGGACCTGAAGCCATGATCACTTGTTCCCTGCCTTAGCCCTGACCAATCAGAAGAGGCCATGACCCCAACTCCCATAGCAACCATGACTAACGGTTTTCCCCTTATACAACCTAGCTAGTAGAGGCCATCAGGGAGCCATCAGGTTTTTGAGAGCATTAGCTCACCTGGGTCTCCAGAATTGGCACCAATTCCTTAGATAAACCTTTGCTTTCTTTGCTGCAATCTCCTGTTCATGTTTTTGTTTTGTTTTGTTTCTGTTTTGGTTTGGATGTGCACAGGCAAGCAGAAACTTTGAGTCTGTGGTAACAAGAATTGTAGACTTCCTATCTAATTTACTTTTAGGAAAACCATAATCAATGAGCCAGTACCATAGGTTTACACAAGTCAGCCTATTTTGATTGCTGCTTTGACTTGCTTGCTGTCCATTATGGTAATCACGCCCATCTTACCTTCTTTGGCATCTGAGTGCTGCCATGTAGCCCCCCTCACAGCAAAATCCAATTAATCCGAATGCATTTAGGTTTTCCAATTGCACCAAATTCAGTCTCTGAGATCACAGAGCTCCTCAAGGATTCCAGGGCTCCCTCACAAATTTATTTCTCATAGCAGTGATGAAAGGTATGTCTTCTGGTAAAGACATACCACAGTAAAGACCTACTCTCAGTGCTGGTGAGTAGGTCTTTAATGACAAGTCCAGTCTAACTTCTAATCTCCCTAAGCTTCTGAATCCTTTTCTCTATATTAAACCAAGGGAGACCACTTCATAGACTGTGTAGCTGTCTCACTGTTGCACTATACACCTAAATCTGAAGTGGAATAATATTGAATGTCAACTATAATTAAATTTAAATATATATGTAAATATTTACATATATTTACATATATACATATATGTATTCATGGGATGTGGAGTACAGCATAAGGAATAGAGTCAATGGAATTATAACAGCTATGTATGATGACAGAGGGGTATTTGATTGGGGGAAGGAGGTTATCAATTTGTGAAGGGTGTAAATATCTAGTACATTGTTTTGTACACCTGAAACTAATTTAAAAAAAAACAAGGTCCAGACATTCCCAATTCACTCACAATTGACTATCCTTTGGTTCATGTTTCAGCCAACCAACCAATTTATTAGAACCCTTTCTAATTCCCTAAGCTGTAACATTAAATGCAGAATCTCTGATTAGTGAGCCCATATCATACATTTGGCAAGATCCAATTTTCTATTCCTCCCACCATTATTCTACATCCTTAGTATCCATTCCCACACATGTTCACCAGATTTTTGTCTGTGTAAATTAGAAATCTATCCCAAGCAAGTTTGGATAAATTTCTGTATGTCTGGGGTCCATTGATTTAAACATCTTCCTAACTGTTAAAAAAAAAAAAAAAAAAAAAAGATCACTAAACATGGCAAATTACAATAAAAATGCATCTTGTTTGTTAGAATGTACTGTTTAAATTATACTTTGTACTGAATTTCAATTTCCAAAATTCCTTATGTCCTCAGTTGAAAATAAGTTCAATTTCTTTTTCCTAGGAAACAAACCAGAAATCAAATTTTTAGTTTAAATGAGGGGACAGAAGTATCCTTTCATTTAAACATCTTTGTGGGAAAAGACCAATTTTGGGCAGTTTGGTGCTATAAATCAAGGCGTATTTATGGAAAATAAGGGACATGTCCTCACTATATTCCCATTGTCTAGTGTGAATGAATCAATAAATAATGAAATAAGAATTTTCAGATTTCTCTGACTTTAATCATTAATCTCTTCTATTTTTCAAACTGCTGCCAGAATTTTGCTTTTAACTCTTTTTCAAAAAATTAAGTGCTTCCCAAAGACCTTATAAAATAAGTAAAAATAAAATTGTGAGGTATATACATGTTAGAGACTACAGATAAGAAAAATGGCTCTTAAATTAGACTGCCTACATTCAATCCTGATCCTGACACTTAAATATTTATTTTTAGGTGAGTCACTAAACTCTTCTACACTCAGTATTATTTTTGTTTTCTTTCTAGATAAAAATAATACATCATTTCTTTGGGTCCTTGTGAGAGCATGACATGTAGTTATTACCCAAGTAATGTTAGATATTATGACTTTTATTCTCTTCTACCTTAGAATCCAAATACCTTTTTGAGCTGACATCAAACGTTTTTCCCAGCTTCAGCTCCCAGTAGATTCTCACCATTCTTTAGCAACACTTAGTTACTGACCATTTTTTGAATATTACTGTGAATGTTTTACATAGCTAGGCCAATTTATATTAGTTTAAATTCTTTCTCAAGTACAATTTAAGCATGTTCTGGGACAGATAACTGAACTCCAAGTATTGGATACAAGCCTATAATGCAGGGTCTCAGCTCCCACTCCCCACTCCCCACACAAGAATGCAGGATATGGCGAGGCCAAAAAGGAACAACCACGGAGCCACAGATAGGGGAGCTCATACCACAATAGTCTCGAAGGCAGCTGTTCAAGACACAAGAAGCAAACATCCGCCAGTACCCCAACGCGGGGTCTTCCTGCACCAGTCTGGCTGGTGGCCAGTCAAGACACAGGAAGTAGGATCTACACGACCTGCACCATCCACAATCCGTGTTTGCTAGCCTAGCCATGGCAGTTATATTAGTGGCTAATGGCTAACTAGTTACAGCTGATGGCCATCTACTATCCGAGCCAGCACCTTCCCATGTGAAGTCGAGAGCCTGGAAACTGCTCTTTGGGACTCTGTCCTTACAAAGCCCATGGGTTATCTGTTTCATGAACAGCAAATTGAATTCTGTAACAAAAATGTAAGAATAAGCATGCCTATGCAAACACTTTTTAAACCCTCTTTGAAATGTAACTTAGACGGAAGACAGGTGTTCTTTGGCTCTTGCTTTATTTCCCTTTGTTCTTCTTTAGAGCAAAATCCAAAGGTGCCAGGGGTGGGTGGGGAATAATGAATAAGGCAGAGCACAAAGGAATTTTAGGACAGTTAAAATACTCTATATGATATTGATGGGTATATGTCATTATACTTTTCTCCAAATCTTTAGATGATATAAGTTTTCCCAAACCCATACAAGTAAATCCTAAGGTAAATGAACTTTGGGTGATTATGACATGACATTGTAGGTTCACTGATTGTAACAAACGTACCATTCTGGTGAGTGATGCTGGTAGCAGGGGAAGGACATGTATGTATGGGGGCAATCTCTGTACCTTCCTCTTAATTTTGTTGTAAACTTAAAACTGCTCTAAATAAAATAATCTTTGATTTTTTAAAAATGATGCCATCACATAGAATTAGCTACTAGTATTGAGCTCTTCAATTCTGATGATAAACAAATGAGAAATTTTTCAAATGATGGCTCTAAGTTCTTTTTCTGGGTAATGAAAATAAGCACCCCCACACAAGTCACAGCAGTGCAGAAACAACGCTGAACAAGTGCACATAGTAATCAGATTGCAGGACTATTTTTAAAAAGCAAGAGAGAAAAGGTAGTACTTATTTATAAACAGAATGATGAAGATACTTATTTTACATTCTCTTATAAACGCTATGTATATATCATTCGAAACTTTAAAGGCTCTGGAGTATGTATTCTTATTAATATTTTATGACAGTAAAGATCTCGGGCAAGTATATCATCAAAGGAAAATGCTGAAATTGTCTTCCCAGGGGTGCAGGGCCTGACTTGTATGTGTCCCACAAGGTAAGTTCAGTCTCTTGATCTGCTTCATCGCTATTCCCTGTCAATAGAACTCGCCACTGTGCAAATACGAAGTCAGTTTTCTTCTGTCAATCCTGTGCTTCACACTGAAGAGAGAACTACAGCTTTGCCTAAATATCTAAGTTCAACAAAATATGATTTTAAGACTAAAATAAGTATCTCCGTATAATAAGCTGTCTCCCACCTACAGAAACTTACACCCTTGTTATAATTACTTCAGTCCTAACAACTCCTCCTCTTAACACTCAAAAGTGTGTGGCTTCTGAGAAGGCAGCACACAAACCTGGTACTTTTAAAAGGAAATCTAATAATAACAAAATATTTTTCTTCTTCCAGATGCCCATCTACTTACTTTTATGTTTTCCTTATTTTACTGACTTTTTCCCTCTGAACATTCTGTATGTCTATGTCACTTATTTTGAATAACTCTATATGTGTGGAATGCATTTGTCTGCTTTTGCTATTGATTCAAATTTCTCAGAAAAAAATTGTAGTACATATAAAGCCCAGATGACCTCACATAGATTTTTATATTTATTGTAAATTTGATTCTTATTATATGAACAAAACTTTTTCTCAAGTTTTATGAATTTTTGCATTTCTATGAAATACAAGGATTTTCACAGTGATTATTATTTATCAAGTGCTTACTGTTTAGTGCCAGATACAGTTCTAAGAGCATAACATGTAAGTCATTTGGTAATTATAATCCTATGAGATGGGTGTGATATTTGCCCCATTTCACAGATGAAATTGTGGTATAAAGTGCTTTAATAACTTTATGAAAAAAATTTAAGTAAATCTTGACATATTCTTAATTTCCTTAAAAGCGTAAGAACTCTAGTTATATTTGCCTACTGCTCCCTTTAGGCAAAATAAAATGTCCTGGAAAGATAATAAAAGTCTCCAATGCAGAAAAATCAAAAGCAAAACAAAATATTTTTAGAAAAGATTTGAATGCTGGAATCCATTTTTGGACTTCTGTTATTCGCAAACCTCTTCTTATTTTAGGCAAACTATTGTGTTTTCCAATGTCACACAGCTGGTAAGCTGTTGAGCAAGGATTTGAATCTAGGCCATCTGAATATAATACTTGTGACGTTATGCAATATTCATGGGAATTATATTTTCTTCTTTGATAGCATTGCAATAGTGAAAATCACAAATCACTTGGACGTCATTCTGATTAGTAAATGATCAACCTTAGGAACAATTCCATGGATTCTGCCATTTTGCTGATTTAAAAGCAAATATTATATTTGAATCCTGGCATTGACAATAGAGAAATAAATTCCCTTTGAGATACTGAAATTTTCAGACCTTTCATTTTGCTCACACATGATCTTCAAGATTATGCGAAATTTTCAGTGACAATTTACAAAAATACATACAGGCAGCACACTTGCAAAAATGGTTGTAAAGGCTAGCTTTCATCATGTGCTTTCATCTTCTTTTGGAACTTATCATTAATTCAAATGCATAAGATTAAAGAGATTATACCTGGATCAAGCTTTAAAGAAAACAGAAAGTTAGCAAGTAACAAATATAATAATGGGGACATTTTCCTAAAGCAGCACTTCTGTATTTTACTAAGCTTCCATTCACATTGCTTTGTGAAGAAAGCAAATTTAAGGGAAATACGTAGGCCAAACATATACAGTCATGTAACTTGTGTCCTGCACAGAGGCCCTCAACCGAGGGAAACTGTTGGGGCTAAAAACCCTCTCGACGTGCTCCTTGATGCAAGATTATGTTAGCCCTGAGGAAAACTATTCATCTTCATGGAGGAATACCTTTTTCTAATTGAGCAAATGAGCCAAATGTAACAGCAGCAGCCTTGAACATGTGGACTAGCCCAAACATTTTGCAGAGAATTTTTAAATCAAATTTAGTATTGCACAAGAATTTTGCGGGAAGAAGAAAATATTGCTGGACTCAGAAACTAAAGGCATGTAACTAAGTCCAAGCATTGGCCATAACTCTATGATTCTAGCAAAGTGCCTAGTTTACCTTTTCTTGGGGAGATGTTTGTTCAAAATTACTTCTATGTTATCATTTTGTTCTTTAAATTGTAGGAGTCATGAATTTATTGTCAGAGCTGGCATTTAAATTATCTTGGATGTATAGAATCTATGTTTCCCCCAATCCTGATTCATTTTGACACTGACAGAGCAGTTAACTTTCACTATTGAATGATCTCACACAAAGGACTTACCAACCTTTATATGTATGAAAGAGATACTGAAGAAATGACTAAACAATGAGCACTATAACTATCAAAACTTACAGTAAAGATAGATGCACTTTAAATAAAATGCATTAAATAATTCAGGAGTCAAGAAGAAGAATGTTTCTGGTTTAAAGTAGGCATCTTGGAACAGTCAGTGGCACCACTGAAGGTAAAGCAATTCAGCATTATGATTTTCCATTTCTTATCATCTTGATGGGGATATAATATTGAGTACATGTAAAAAGTTAATAAGAAAATGCTAACACTGTTGATCAAAATAGTGACATAGTTCTTTCCCAACTTCAGTTCCCCTCACAAGCAGACCAACTAGCAACTATCCATAGACAAGATACCACTAATTATTGTACACACTAATAATGAAGAACCTGAAAAGGAAATAAAGAAAACATTATGAATAGCATCAAAAAGAATAAAAATACTTAGGAATAAACATAACCAATGAGGTATGAGAGCTGTACACTGAAAACTATTAGGCATTGATGAAAGCTATTGAGGAAGACATAAATAAATGGAAAGATATTCTGTGTTCATGGATGGGAAGAATTAATAATGTTAAAATGCCCATAGTGCCCTTAGCCATCTATAGATTCAACACAATCTCTATCAAGATTCTAATGGCTTTTTTTTTTTTTACAGAAATAGAAAAAAGCAATCCTAAAATTCATATGGAACCACAAAAGAACCCAAATAGCCAAAGCAATTGTGAGAAAGAAGACTAAGCTGGATACATCGCACTTCCTGATTTCAAATTATATTACAAAGCAATAGTAACCAAAACAGTACCGTGGTGCTATGAAAACAGATACATAGACCAATGGAACAGATTTACGACCCCAGAAATAAACCTATGCATGTACAGTCAACTAATATTTGAGAATAGAGTCTAGCATACTCAACAGAGGAAAAGACAGTCTCTTCAGTAAATTGTGTTGAGAAAACTGGATATTTACATGCAAAAGAATGAAACTGGATCCCTGTCTTACCCCACTCTCAAAAAATTAACTCAAAATGGATTTAAGGCTTAAATGTAAGACCATAGCATAAAACTTCTAGAAGAAAACATAGGAAAAAAAGCTCCTTGACATTTGTTTTGGCAATGATTTTTTTGGATATGACACCAAAAACACTAGCAACCAAAGGAAAAAATCAACATATGGGGCTACAGGAAACTAAAAAGCTTCTGCACAGCAAAAGAAATGGTCAACAAAATGAAAGTGAAACCTATGGAATGGAAGAAAATATTTGCAAACTATCTATTTGATAAGGGGTTAATATACAAAATATATAAGAAATTTATACAACTCAATAGCAAAGAAACAAATAATATGATAAAAAGATGGGCCAAGGACCTAGACAGACTTCTTTTCTAAAGCAGATATACAAATGGCCAACAGGTACATGAAATGGTTCTCAGCATAACTCACTGATTATCAAGGAAATGCAAATAAAAAACACAATGAGATATCGCCTCTCTCTTATTAAAGTAGATGTATTTAACAAATATAAACCTATTCAAACTAATTTTTCTTGCATGAGATTTGGCTTATTGTATTTGTCAAGGAATTTATCCATTTCATCTAGGTTATTAAATTTGTGGGCAGAGAATTGTTCAAAATATACCTTTATTTTCCTTTTAATGCAGATGGAATCTCTAGTGATGTTCTCTCTTTCATTTCTGATATTACTAATTGTAATACCTTCTCATTTTTTTTTGTTCTTAGCCTAGCTACAGGCTTACTGATTTTTTTAAAAGAATTTTCTTTTGTGTATATTAATTTTCTCCATTGATTTCCTGTTTTTAATTTCATCGATTTCTACTCTAATATTATTTTCTTTCTTCCACTTTGGATTTAAATTGCTCTTCTTTTTCTGGTTTCCTAAGGTGGAAACTTAGATTGCTGATTTTAGGTCTTTCTTCTTTTCTAATATATGCATTCAGTGCTATAGATTTCCCCTAAACACTGCTTTCACTGAATCCTACAAATTTTGAAAGTTGTTTATTCATTTTAATTTGGTTCAAAATATTTTTTTATTTCTCTTGAGATTTCTTCTTTGATTCACATGTTATTTAGGAGAGTATTACTTAGTCTCCAAGTATTTTGTGATTTTATAGTTTATTTTAACTAGAGAGGCAAATAAATATCTCATTGTGTTTCTCTATAGGTTTCCTTTTTATTTCGTTGATCATTTTTTTGCTGTGCAGAAGCTTTTTAGTTTCATGTAGTCCCATGTGTTGGTTTTTGTTTTTGTTGCTTGGGAAAATTAGACCAGAATTATTAATAAGTGTTAAGCATTTTTCTTCTCTACTCCACATTTTAACATTTTTTTGTTCACTTAATCTGAGAATCTTTGGGGTTATCAGTTATCAAGGAGCAAAGCAAAGTTTTGTTTACTTAAAACGACATAAATCCCATCATTTGGAGTGGGAAAATAAATAATTACTAAATCATCACAAAAAATTCCTTCTTCCAGGCTGGCCAGATGGCTCAGTTGGTTAGAGTATGAGCTCTGAACAACAGGGCAGCCAGTTCGATTCCCACATGGGCCAGTGAGCTGCACCCTCCACAACTAGATTGAAGGACAACTACATGGAGCTGATGGGCCCTGGAGAAACACACTATTCCCCAATATTCCAATAATATATATATATATATATATATATATATATATATATATATATGTATAAATATGAGGCACACCATAGCACATATGTGTCTAAATATGAAGCGTGTACTGCTCTTTGAAAGAGATAATCCTTGAGACAGACGCAATGCAATGAAGACTCGGAATGTTGATAAAGTGGAAGATGTCACAGGATACTGTCCTATGAGTGTGTATCTATGGCCATGATCTCTTGTGGTTCTTTTCCATTGGCAGGAAGTTCCATGCTGAGAGTTTCTTAATTTCTGTGAAATTTACCTTAAAATTAGACCAGAATTCAAAATTTGTCAAAAGATGTATTGGGACATTTTATATTAAGGAAAATGCTTATGATCATTCTACTCATGTTTCGTACTCTCTCTTCTCTCCCAAAGAGAGCCCAAGTTGGAAGAATACTCCTAGGCTTCCCAATGGGATGAGGAGTGATTAGTAGTGCTGAGAGCCTGACAGTCATTGATTTGATGCTAATGTGGTATGCCCTCCTTTCCCTGGGACCTGCCTCTGTCTCCTGACAAGTAACATATGTTCTTTCCAGTGACACTTTCATATCACAAATATAGGGCTTCCCCAATCCTGATCCACCTGAGAAATGATCTGAAGGTTCCCGGCTATACTGTCTGCACCTGAGTGGAAAAATTTCATCTGGTGAAAATGTAATTCAGTGAAAAGGCCAAAAAAAATGCATTTTGACCTTGAGTAAATGCCACACTTACTCATCAACTTTACCAATAATAAAATAGATACTGTTAAAAAATTCCCACTAGTACCCTCTGTCTATTCTCTATTGGTTCAGAATCTAGAAAGAAAGACAGGTGGGTGTTAAGGTACTGCTCCCAACACCTTTAAAAATCTTAACAAGTCAGCAAATAAAGCTTATTGTGTGAAATCTACATGAAACTTATAGCTATGTCATACTATTTTTATATTAGAAGGGTAACAGTCACCACTCATTTCTATCTTTTAAGAACAATTCTAATGATAAATATGAAATCAAATCTTCTAACTTCTCTGGTTCATTCTACTATATTCACACACAAAGGCTAACAAGAAATATTAATGACTAATATGAATTTACATTAAAAATTTGAGAAAATCTTTAATTCAAAACAAAATGTGCTTTGATTACTGGGCCAACACAGCATAGATTTTATATGCAGAGAAATAGTATGATACAAAACTGAGTGAGTTTAATAAAGAGTGAATGCTGCAGGTAAGAGGAAGTATTGGGTCAGCCTCAGAAGGGAGTTCCTTAGAAAATCCTTTTTGTTATGTGGGGCAGTGGCATTAAACTTCAGCTGCACTCTAAGGTGAGAGGACACTATAACCAAGCCATTTGGAGTAGAGTTGGTGATAATGATGTAGAATATTTTCTTTGCGCCGTCCCCAAATGATGTAGACTATTTTCTTTATGCCCAGATCGTGTCTCGTGAAACCAAAGAATGGAAGCACAGACCAAGGAGAGGTGAGGAGTTGTAAAAGAGCATAGTTTATTAAAAGTGAAGAGTAAATAGTCGCAGCTCTCAGAACAAGAGGGGATCCCGACCGGGTTGCCCAGTGACTGAAGCAAAAGTTCTTACTTTTATAACTTCCCTTGCCTGCTTAGGGAAGGGGGCTGGCACCTTCTAATGGAATTCATCTATCAGGTTTGTCCTGTTTGCCCATCCTAAAGGGATTGATGAACCTATCCCTATCTATTAGATCTGTTCCTTTGTCTGACCAAAGGGATTTATGAGATAATTTATTAACCTCAAGGCACATTCTTATATCTTTGTCCTGGAGTGAAGAAGAGACATTCCAGAACCTGGAATTTCAGGATATGGCTACCTTTTACTTATTTCACCAGGGATCTTTCCTGTCTGCTTAACAACATGTTAACTAACATGTCTCAATGTCAGTAATAGGGATGTCTGAATGAATCTGTCTGAATCTAAAAGGGATTATTTTTAATTAGTAAAATAATTATAAGTGTTAGTATTAGGGAAGGGTATAATCCACTAGCATGAATCTTCAAAAACATTTTAGAGGCACCTTCTCTGTTATGATCATATCAGAGTTAGAAAGGACTACAGAGGGTATGCCTCAACTTAAGAGTTTGTGCGCCGAATAAAAAGTAACAAAAAAGACAATGGCAAGAGCTTAATGGAGTTCTGAAAGTTTTGCTCGTTATTACCCAACACAGAACCATACTGGGAGCAATAAATTTGTTATCTGAGAGGAGAATTATATCAGCAACAAAATAGAATGCATCCTCATACTATGAAAATAGGCTCTCAATGAATATTTAGATAAATAAATATAAAACAAGGCAAATCCAAGAAAAACACATTTATACTATTTGAGAATCTAACACAAACATTAGTAAACATTAATAAACATATGCATACTCATACATAAGAAAGAAAAGAACACATGGCCAAAAAAAGCAGAGGAAGAAGACATTGCCAAAAGGTATTTTTCCTAGAAAATAGGAGAATAGTTTTGAAAAATTGACATTTAAATTTAACAAAACACAGATTTTATAAAATGACCTACAAGATGAGATGATTAAAAAAGAAACAGATTTAGATGGATTAGGAATTCATTGATAGGTATTCAAAATGCAACCGTCCATGAGATGAATGAGGTAAGAGAAGAGTTTACTAGAATTAAGATTACAAAGAATCAATGAAAAATGCATTAGAACCAGTGTATCTACTCTGAATAGGAACCTAGTGTCTCCAATCTTTTTTTCTTTTTCTTTTTTCTTTTAATGTTTTCCTACCTTTCTCTTTATTCCCTATGCTAAAAGAATTGTTATGGCAAAATTGAGAATACTAATTGGACCCTCTTTCTAATGATGAGTCACTAAATATTTGAATCTTCTCTTTTATCTTTTCATTTGATGGCATCAGACTAGTAATAAAAAGGGATGGCTCCCACACAAGGTGAGGCCTGGTCATCTGTCTCTCCCTTTTAATTCTCCCCTGTGGCATCTGCTACTGCACTTAACTGAGCTAGCTCTGCTCTAGGTTTCAAAGAAAAAGCCAACTGTCTATAGTCTTTATGATTATGATGGTTATGGGAGACAATAATTTTATCACGAATTATAAAAGTTCTTAAATTTTCTTTTGAGTAGTGATGGGTAGAGAAAATGAAACAGTGCAGTTCTCAGAACCTGTTTTCACCTTACATTTGTTTGAAAAAATGCTATATTTTTCTATAAGTAAATACATGATAGATGATAGACAGAGATAGATAAATAGATGTTGGATGGATGGATGGATGGATGGATGGATGGATGGATGGATGGACAGATAGATAAATACATAGTCTTGGAAACCATTTAAATAAGATAGCTTGGTCTTACAAGAATTAGATAATTCTTAGTTTTCCAGCCAAAGAGGTACTCCATTTTCATTTCTATCAAGTAAGAGCAAAAAGATGGATGGCTAGGGAAAAGGCTATGCTTTCTATAAGAACTTTGGGAAACTCTCCAAATGTACAGAGGAATTAGACAAAGACAAAAAGAATATGGAGAGAGATAACAGCTATGAAAGATAGAGGATAACATATGGAGAAACTGCAGATATACCAGAAAAAGATTAAAGAACAAATACAATTTAAAAATCAATAGTATAATGGAAAAGTGTTCTAGAGTTGAAGACTTAAATTTAAATGTGAAATAATGCTCACAATGTATCACAGAAAAAAGAATTCACACCTAGAGACCCAAACATTTAGAATTGCAAGAGTATTTTTAAGCTTTATAAATATCTTGGCAGGAAAAAAAAAATGTTAACCACAAATTATTTAAAGGAAAATTAGGGTGTCCTTAGATTTTTCTTCCATAATAAGTTCAGAAGACAATAGATTGATATCTCACAGAGAGGTTGTAAGTGGGGCCATGGCTGTATCCAGGATACAGACAGGATTGCTTTGGCTCACAAAAATCTTCATATTGTATATTTCATTTTCAAATTTCCTAGTTTTCATTTATCCTAAATAATAATAATATTTAGCAGCTCTAGTCCCACATTTACTCATGGCAACCGTGAGCTGTAGCAAAGTAGTGCTTCTATCAGAATCCTGCTTTCAACTTTTTTCCCAAATTTGAGGCAAATTATCAGTTGACAGTTGCCATAGGGTTTGCACTGTTGCTCTTAAGTAAAGAGATATTTCTGTGAATTTATGGTTCTATAAACAGTAAAAAATAAATAAATAAATAAATAAATAAATAAATAAATGGAGACACAACATGTTTTAAGAAAAATGAGAAAGTATTTCGATGTGGAG
Source organism: Rhinolophus sinicus (assembly GCF_057876585.1). NCBI lineage: Eukaryota > Metazoa > Chordata > Mammalia > Chiroptera > Rhinolophidae > Rhinolophus > Rhinolophus sinicus. Next base: position 71,512,478 of record NC_142501.1, on the reverse strand, counting down.
TCTCTTGTTTTAAAAATGCAAATATGTATTCCTTTTATCCAGGATAAAAGTGTGCCCCTAAATTTATTACATGGATTTACATAAACTCCTTGTCCTTTCTAGGCATTTGAGTTTTTAAACTTGTTTGGGGATTTAAAGCTAAAGTTTGGTGCTTAGTTGCTCTACATTTTGGATAGTGACTCTCAATGGAGAGATTTTTCTCAGATATGCCACAGTTCACAGGTTATAAAAATTTAAAGGGAGAAGGTGAGGGGATTAGAAAGCACAACTGGTAACCACAAGATTGCCACGGGGATACGAAAGACAGTTTAGGGACTATAACCAATAATGTTGTAAAGATTTTGTAGGGTATTTGATGGACACTTGTCTTATTAGGGAGACCACTTCATGGACAGTGTAGGTGCCTGACCACTGTGCTGTACACCTGAAGCTGAAGCTGAATAATAATGAATGCCAACTGTAATTTTATACATATATAGTCGCAGGATGTGGAATACAGCATAGGGAATAGAGTCAGTGGAACTGTAACAGCTATATACAATGTCAGAGGGGTAGTAGATTGGGGGAGGAGGGTTATCACTTTATGAGGGGTGTAAATGTCTAACTATTACATTGCTTTGTGCACCTGAAACTAATAATAATAATAATAATAATAATAATAATAATAATAAACAAACTTAAGTACCATTTTGTGGGGAAACATATAAGCAAGCACACAACAAACTAGTGGGACCAATAAATAAATCTAAATAAAATTTTATTTTTTTTACTTGGATTTGCCCCAAAAAACAATTTTAGGAAATTAAATATATGTTATAGAAAAATAGAAAACAAGGTTGCATACAAATACACACACACACACACACACACACACAAACACACACACACAAGTTCTGATAATAAAGTTCGGGAACTTGTCACAACATTGCTAACCTTTTTTGATGTCAAAGGGATTATTCATTATGAATTTATACCAACTGGACAAACAGTTAACCACGTTTACTATTTGGAAGTTCTGAAAAGGCTGTATGAAAAAGTTAGACCTGAACTTTTCGCCAACAATTCATGGCTCTTGCATCACGACAATGCACCAGCTCACATGGCACTGTCTGTGAGGGAGTTTTTAGCCAGTAAACAAATAACTGTATTGGAACACTCTCCCTCCTCATGTGATCTGGCCCCCAATGACTTCTTTCTTTACCCGAAGATAAAGAAAATATTGAAAGGAAGTCATTTTGATGACATTCAGGACATAAGGGGTAATATGACGACAGCTCTGATAGCCATTCCAGAAAGAGTTCCAAAATTACTTTGAAGTGTGGACTAGGCACTGGCAATGGTGCATAGCTTCCCAAGGGGAGTACTTTGAAGGTGACCTTAGTGATATTCAGTGACGAGGTATGTAGGACTTTTTCTAGGGTGAGTTTGTGAACCTAATTGTTCAACCTCGTAATTAAGGCCTTCCCAAAATGTTTCCAGATGAGACTTGATTTCCAGATCACAGGGATTGAGCCTTCTGTGTGAGGAATATCCATTTATTTGCATCGGTAAAACTCAGTCAGCAAATATGTATCGCATGCCTATTGTGTACTTATTATTGCATGCTCTAAGGATACATTAATGAGCAAAAATAAGTTCCTAGTTTGGACAAAGTCCTTCTGTCATGATGGACCAAACACAAACAAACAAACAACAAATATACAGAAAGAAAAAAGGAATAAGCAGCAATGAGATTGGGGAGAAGAGTGGACAGATCCTCCATGAGCAGTTTTGCCAAAGAGAGTGAAGCTTGTAAAATACTCTTTGGCAAATATGTGAGGTCCATGTGATAGGAGGTTTATGAAGTATGAGTCCCATGGGACAAAATGGGATAAATAGATCTCAGATGACATAGGTTAGATAATAGAGAGAAACTGGAGCAAGTTGGGGAGAATAGCATTACATGAACCAGTTCAGATAGTTCTAGCTTTAAACTTTTGGGTGAGGGGATGAACTTAGGGATGTGATTTATGGGATGCCAGCTGCATGGTGTATGGGAGGACTTGATGGGACCAGAAAACTCCAACTAGATTTTCCAATATAATATTTCAATATAAACCTTCAATCTCTGAACTTGATGCAAAAAAGTATTAAATATTAACGTACCTAACTTACGGCTTTGCTATTATGATCCCCCATGTTTCTCCTCAGATGCCCTTGACATCTATCTTTTGATTCCCAGCTTCAATTTTTCTTCAGAGAGGATCATCTGCTCTTATTCTGTTCAACCAATAAACTCCCCTTAAATGTCTCTCATCATATATCTGTATTGTAATTTTTGTTTTAATTTATCCAACTCATAGAACGTAGGGATCTTGTCTTTGTTTCTGAATGCCCTAGTCCCAAACAAAGTGACTTGCACATATTATCAGTATTCTTTTTTTCTTTTGAATTGCCATTAAAAAAAAAAAAAATCAAAGGATAGAGGGAATATATAATATGCTGTTAATGGGTGAAATAAATTGTATTTAGGGCTCCATTTACATAAGGCAGAGTTTACATTGGTCAGTTTCTGGTTGGAGGTATCTCCTTCCCTAGTTTTGCTTAAATCAATTACTTTGTTTTCATATAAATGGCAAATTATACCTAAACAATAGTTCTGCAAATTTATGAAATAATTCTTTGAAATGTAAATGTCACAGAAAACATACTGTTTAAGAAAGGTGCACCTATAAAGATTCCCTTTTATAATACACAAACTGAAAAAATGCTTTTCTGCTGAAATAATGCATTCTAATGGAGTGTTGGCAAGCAGCCAGGAAAAGTAGGCTTGTGGAAAAGGAGGAAATAGAGAGTGGTAATAAAAGTATGCATAATTCTTGAATTGTGTTACCCCTTGATATGAAATTACCTAGAGTGTTGAAACTCTAAATATAAGAGAGGACTTTTGAAAACAAATAATTGAAAAGTATTGCACACTTATTCCAAAGAACAGTGATTGCAGATTTTTTAAACAAAAATTAAATTTCAAAGCGCAGAACAGAAAAAAAAATGAACTTGTTTTCCAACTTAACTTCTTGCTCCATATTTTTCTTGCCTTATGGTCCTTCTGTTTTGATACAACATTTTTCTGTGATTTACAATGTTACAGAACCATCTAATTCTGTAGTGGCTGTTGTACTGTGTATTTAATTGCTAGTTCTACTCTATATATCATCTTTTCTGTTTACTCTCTGATACTTTGTCTTTCAATATAGGTACAACTTATGTTTTGTACCAAAGTTATATTAATTTTAGAAGAAAAACACAGGCATTATTTAATTTGGTCTAGCTTGTGTCAAATTTCTACTGCTGTGTAATTGCTTTGTATTGTGTGCACTTGAACTGTGTGATGTGTGTGGAAATTACTAAGTAGCTCTGAAGATTTAACTAATTAACCCTGACCAGTGAATGAGCAATGCAATTTTGTTAAAGTTTGCATGTACACAATAACAATTGACCTTTTGAAGGCTGTGTCCTTACCATACTAACTGTTGTACTAATGTGTGCTTCCAAATGAATTTAAAGCATCTCTCATGTAATTAAAGGAGAGAATTGGCAGTTTAAATAAGACAACTTTTATTAGAGTTTGTATTCTGCTACATTCTCTTGCGTTCAATATTAAATGATGAATTTTTTGAAAATGTAATCTTATTTTTGACAAGATGAACTTCTGAAAATCCTTTAAAATCTGTAATGTGACTATCTGGATTAAAAAACAAACAAACAGAAAAACCATCGTTTTCTCCCAGATATATCAGTGTAGGATTTCTGTTTTGTTGTTCATGGTGGTCTTGTTCATGGTTGGTTTGTTAAATGATGTACTTTAGTTTTATTTTCTTTGATTTCTTAGATTTTTTCCCCCCACAGTAACAGTGACCTTCCCTTTAAAAGGTGAACATTGCCTCTCAACAGATTCATGTAGCTAAAAACAAGTCCAAAGTCAGTGTGACTAGAAAAAGAAGAATGAGAAAAGAAAAAGGAAATATAAGAGAATTATTTTGTAATTTTTAAATATTTGAGTACCTCATATTTTAATAAAAGAAGTGCTGCTGAGCTGAATGATGCATTATTTCTGAAGCCACTGCTTCAATCACTCCTGTATTATTTTAATAAAGCAATAAATATTTATTCAGTACTTAGAGTGTTATAGATACTTAACTGAGGTCAAGGATGGAAAGGGTTCAAACCTTGTCCTTTAAAAGTAGAATTGTAAGCGGAAGTCAAATATACAAACAAATACCACTGAATGCTATAATTTTTCTGGGGAATAAATGTAGATATTTCAGTGGGAACAGAGGATTCCAGTTCTGCCTTGTGAGTGGAGTAAAGGTGACAGAAGGCGTTTGCCTAATTGTAGGTATTTAGTGTTATTTGTGGGTTAGGGTAAGCTAAAAATACTTAACAAATAGCAGCCCCCTCCATTTCAGTGATTATAGAGCAAGAAGTTTATTTCTTTCATTTATACACCTCCAGGGCAGGTTTTCATACAGCAGAGCAATCTGTACACACTTAAACCAGACTGATGGTTACTTGGCATTTCTAATACATGCCTTCCAAGATTTCCCTCAGCACCATCCCTCCAATTAGTGAAAGAGAAGAACATGGAGGGGTGATTGTGGAAGGTTTTATAGGCCAGAGTAGAAGCAGTACACATTTATTCAGCTCTCAGAAGTTGGAGAACACTTTGCTGTATATCACACCTAACAGCAATGAAAGCTGAAAGACCTGGGAAAAGGGACAATAGATTTTGATGGACAGCTGACAGACTTTGCCCCGAGGAAATATTTAAATAAAGGGAACAAGGGCAGATTCAAAGGCTCCTGAGTGTGAGTATACCTGGTGTATTTCAGAAAAAAAACAAGTTGCAGTTTGATAAAAAGCACGCAAGTGTCTTTTGATCTTATTCTTTAGATAGTGGAGGAAAGCGATTAGTGAACAGATTTAATCCTATTTTTATAGCCTATAAAGCTGATAAAAATAGTGCTTTAACCTTAGTGTATGTATGTTCCTTAAGCCAACCTAACAGTTAAGATTTATGATTTTTTTCAGTTATAGTAGGCAAACAGATATCTACTAATCCAAAATACCAGCAGACTCATCTGATTTCCATAACACACTAGCATTATTATTTTAAGGAAATTGGAAGAAAGGTCTGACTTAATTATCTTTATTATAACATCTTTTGAGTGAAAAAGTAACACTGAATTTCTCTATTGAAAGTTATTACAAAGTTTCTGCTCAAAGTACACCCTTCTGATCAAAGTACATTATACTATAAATCAGTGTCCATTTATTGAATACCTACTATGATTTATGAGACATACGTACATACAAATATATATAAAACTGATAATTCTCACTAAGACTATTTTTGAAGTTCAAGCTGTGGTGTATTAGATAAAAAGAATGACTATTACAGCAATACTGAAAATAGACAGCAGCACATACAGCATAAAAATAATCAAAATTAATGTTTATCCATGTTTATCATCTATATATTGATTCAACCAACATTTCTTTATTACCTGTTATGTGCAAAAATTGTTCTACATGCCTGAGCTACATTAGGGATTTTAAAAAGTCTTTGCCCTTTGGTACTTACATTTTAGAAAGGATACTAAATATAATGAATATGACAATTAGTTAGTATATTAAAAGGTAATATGAACTATGTAAAAAGCAGTGGAGCAGAGTAAGAAAGACCAAGTGGGCAGAGGGAAATAGACTGCAATTTTAGATGGGTTGCTCAGGGTCTACCTCATTGAGAGATGATATTTTAGTGAAGAGCAAAGGAGTAACTAACTCCACTAGTTAGTTGTGTCAATTTTGGGGAGAAAGGCTTTCCAGACAAAGGAAGTATCAGTGCGAAGGCTCTAAATTATAAACACACCTGTATGAAAAGTGAAACCACTGGAGTAGCAGCCATGTAGCTAGTGAGGGAGAGTAGATGGTCATATGATCAGAGATAACTGGAAGGAGGCAAGAAATCATACAAGGTCTAATAGGCTATTAGAAAGACATTAGCTTTTATTCTCAGTGAAATGAAGAGCCGTTGCAAGTTTCTTTTTTTAAAAAAGTTTATTAGGGTAACAATTGTTAGTAAAGTTACATAGGTTTCAGGTGTACAATTCTGCAATACATCATCTATATATCACGTTGTGTGTTCACCACCCTGAGCAAGATTTTAAAGAAAGGAATGACATGATATACCTTTTCTTTTAAAAAATAATTATGCTGCTGTGTTGAGAATAGAATAAGGAAGTGGTTTACAAAGGAAAAAACCTAGAATACTATTTAGGAGACGCTTGCAGTAATCTAAATGAAAGATGAGATGGGTGGTAGCATAGGGGTGTTGAGAAGTGGTTGGATTCTGAAAACATTTTGAACAAATAACAACAGAATTATGTGAAGGGTAAGGCCTCAGATTTATGAGAAGGAGATAAGTCAAGATGACTCCAAGCCTTCTGGGCTGTAAAACAATAAGGATGATGTTGCCCTCAACAGAGAAGGGGAAGACTGTGGAGAGTTAGGTGTGCAGAGGGAGGGCTGGGTGAGATGTCTATTAGGCATTCAAAGAGAGATACTGAATAGATATCAAAGTCTGCATAGAATTCAGGAAAAATATTTGGGTGATATGTAGATAATACTTGAAAGCAGTTCAAGTTTAAAGTCCAAAACTGAATTTAATATATGCATATGTAGTGAAGTTGTCAGGTTTATTTTTCTGTCTGTTTTATTGCTATAAGACATAATCTATAAATTATATATTCTATTCCATAGTTACACAAATTCCATTGAAAAAAATAAAACTTTTAATTTTACAACTCCTCCATTGAGCAGCAAAAGTAAAAATATGTAACTTAGCAAATCTCAAAAGAATACACTGTGAGCTCCCTCTGCTGTTACTGAGACACAGATATTAAGAAAATTGGCAAATACTCATGAGAGCTAAACTAAATAACTGCTGGATAGTTAATAAAAAATAACAATACAAATGAAAGATGCATTTAGATTTTAAATACTATTAAATTGCTTAACAATTTCTCCTATTTAGAGTTGATACAGTATTAAGAATGTTAGCGAAACACTGAGGTTGAAATACTTAATTCTTTTAAAATCTAGAAACACTATATAGCTTTCAGTTGTTAAACAAAACCATTTATATAATCACCAATTAAAACCATGGAGAAATGATTCAGATCAGAGAGAATACCTCTATTTTCTTTAAGAATTGTGAACACATTGCATTTTTAATCGGAGAGAAATGTTTTGTTTGATGTTTAATTATTTAATGCATATCATTTTTCAATATTCATATCTGGCAACCAAAGTGCAGAATGGCTGGTTGGTAGTTGCCAGTGGGCAAGGTGATCACAAACCTAAACTTAATTAGAGTCACCAAAAAATATAGATACTAAAGATTTCCATGTAGGTTGGCAAGGCACAGGTGTTTTGAAAAAGTTTAGAGTACATGGCTAAATATGGTAGAACTCAAGAATGACAGTTTAAAGAATGAGACATTTGTGGATGCAAACATAAAAGACAGTATGGAAGACACTGTAACAGTAAAGCAACGCATTGGAGGCCATTTATGGTTACTCCCCGACCTCTCTCTTTAGGTGCCATTTTATGACATTTCTCATTTTAGAATCTTAATCAAATAGTTGTAATTCTCCAACTGCATCATATACTTCACCTTCTCTTAAATGAGTATTTATATGACATATTTCAAAAACCAGCTGAATGACCTCCTCGGTTAGGTAAGAGATCTCTCGCTTATACATGTAAAACACACAGGCTCTGAATCAAATAGAACTGGCAGTTCATCCGGGATCTGCTACCTCATGTGTGTGAGTCTTTGGGAAAAAAGAACTTTTAACTTTTCTTTGCCTTTCCTCTAGACATTGGGAATAACAGGTAATGCATAGTGAGACTGGTTAGTTAGTATGATTGCTAGGTAGACGGGGGGTCCCTCGTGGAACAAATAGAAAAGCATCCATATCCTGAAACTCCAGGCCCTGGAGTGTCTCTTTCACCCCATGACAGAGACATGGGAATATGCCTTAAGGTTAATAGATAATCTCAAATCCCTTTTGGCCAGACAAAGGAGCAGATCTGATACATAGGAATGGGTTGGTTTGTTATTTCCTTTAGGATGAGCAAACAGGAAAAAACCTGATAGAGGAATTCAATTAGAAGACTGCTTCCCCAAGCAGGCAAGGGAAAATATGAAAGTAAAAGCCTTTTGTCTCAGTCACTGGGCACCCTCATTCGGGACCCCCTCCTGCTCGGGAGCTGCAACCTCTTCCCCTGCCTCTAATAAACTATCCTGTTTTTAAAACTTTTTGCCTCTCCTGGTCCACGTGTCCGTTCTTCGTCTTCAGGATGCACGATCCCGGCCCACACCCAGAAACTGCCAGCAGATCCAACACCACCTACATCAATAGGATTGTTAAATAATGAATGAAATAATAAATGTAAAGCACCTAGTGTAGTTTGGGACACATAGGAGATAGACCCTCTATATACTGTAGTATTGATATTGTATAATTAAGGTATTTTAGAAAATGTCACAATGTATTGAAACTGTTAATTTTTGTGTTTGTCTGTTATAAGACTTCAGTTTCTTTAAGAAGTTAAAGAACTTTCTTTAAGAGTAAAGAACTTCATATGTTTCATTTGTGATCTTTAGAACCTAGCTGAATACATGGTATAATGGAAGCAAAGCAATAAATATTGTTGAATTAGTGAATCCAGGAGGATTAATGATACGCTCAAGTGCTTATTTTAAATTGGATAATTAATTTTAAAGCAAAACATGTTGGAGAGTAATAACATGTGATTAATTTCTAACCTGTGAATTAATATTTTTAATGGAGCTAATCAATCAGACATAATAATAGTAAAACTTCAAAAGTAAGTCATTTACATTGGATAATATTATACTATACACTCTTTGTTGCTTCTTTCCTTATTGCCCTCAAGTTATTAAATGTAGCAACAGACAGGAGGAACAGCTAATGTAAAATGATAGTTGTTACTAAAGCAACCATGGCATTTCTCTCTGTTTTTCTTTATGTTCATTTTCCTTCATTCAATAAAATCTCTCAAATGAAATGGAATATTGTGTTTATGCTAATCTTCCTTCCTGCTTGATTTTTTTCCTGGTATGTTTCTGCTGTGTACATAGTAATTATTCTCGTTTTTAAATAAAAAGGTACTGTTTTAAAGGAAACATTTAAGGCATTGCTTTATTAGAGTTTCTTAAAATTTAACAACTGGAAGTGAATGGAAGTCATTCTTAACAGTTAAATTCCTAATATTTTAATAACACTAACATCCAGTTTGTGACCTTTTGATATTTTGAACTTAGTTTGCCAGATTTGAAACATTTATTAATAGACAACTGAACATGGAAATATGAATTCCTCATAAAAATCCAGTTTAAAAGAGCAACCACATAATGTAAAAACTGTAAGTTTTTATATAGTTAGTGAAAAACAAATGCAAAATAAACATAATAAGATACCACTTCTCTCATACTTTTTTTTCTCTTATAATTTTAAAGATAAAGCTGAAAATAACACCTGTAAATGTTGGTCAGCATATAAAACAACCTCTTTATATACTCTTATATCCTACCATTTGAGGTGTATATTTATATAAACACTTTCGAAACCTCCTGGTAGGTAGCTACTAAAGTTGAATGTGCAAACTCTGTGGCCCAGCAACATATACCCAACATAAATGAGTTCTTTGTCCGTCTAAAGACAATAAAAATGTTCATAGCAGCATTACATATCCAGAACCAGACAGATTCACTGGTGAATTCTACAAAACACATAAATAAGAATTAATACCAAAACTTCTCAAATTATTAAAAAATATAGAAGAGGAGGGAACATACCCTATCTCATTCTATGACGCCAGCCTTACCCTGATACCAAAGTTAGATAAATACATCACAAAAAAAGGACATTACAAATTTTCCAAATGTTCTCATCAAAAAAGAAATGATAATTATGGACATGATGGAGGAGTTAGCTAATGTAATTTTGCAATATATGAGTGTATGAAGGCCGGGTGGTGGTGGTGGTGGTGGTGGTGGTGGTGGTGGTGGAGATAGAAGGGACGTTATTACTTAATGGTTACAGAGTTTCTGTTTCAGTTGAGGAAAACGTTTTGGAAATAGAAATAGATATAGGTGATGGTTACACAACATTGTGAATAAAATAATGCTACTGATTTGTACACTTTAAAATAGTTAAATTACAATATTTTTATCATATAGTTTCCCTCACCCTCAAAGAAAACAAAAGGTATATTGCAAAGTGAGAGAGCAGGCATGATGAAAATTTCTCCTTTGCCTTTGTTATCACTTGACTGTAGTCAGAGTACATTCCCCCTAAAGGAGGAGTCTACGAAACCAAAACAAAGAGGATGCTGGTGAGAAATATTGGACAAAACAATCTTATTTCATTCAGGCCATGAACACACAGGTTCCAAAACTACTTAATTATAGATTTACCTTAGAATTGAAATTTAGAAATTCTATGATTGTCATTGCAACAGGTATTATTATTTGACTTAAAAACTGAAGACAGACTATATTTGTCAGCAAATGTATGATGTGGCTGATGGGTATCGGCAATGAGAGCTCACTTTACCTTTAGTTTACATGGAGAAAATTTTCCAGAACTTACATGAGCTGAGCTAAATCACAGCTAAGTACAAGATTTTGATTAAAAAAAAAAAGACATTAGATGCATGACAGGATTCAAGCATATTATCAAAATAGTGTATTTTCAAAGATGAATTGGTATCAGTTATAGCCAATTTCCCCAATCGTTCGTGAGTATATTATATTTGATTAAATATGGTGCAACATAAGAAAGTGGAATATGTATAATGAGAAGTTACTTTATAACACTTGGCAAAATCTTCTTGACATAATCCCCACAAAGTTCACAAAAGCTCTCTAACACCTAGGTAATAACTTTGTTTTCATGTCAGGTAGTTTCTAACTTTTTTGTATTCCACAGAAATAAGGAAGACTAATAAAATTATTACCACTTAAAGTAGTTTTATTGTAGACCACTGTTATTTTTGGCAAATAACATAAATGTAGGTTTAAGACTGGAATTATTTTGCTACAACAAATAGCTTCCATTTCCATCCACTTATGAGATACAAGATTTCTCTGCTCTTACGTTAATAAAAATGAAGAATTAGAAAAGAATAGATTCCAAACAAACACATTCTCATTGTAAAAATAATTACTATTCATGCTAGATACATGAACCAATTAATTGGAAATAATCCAGCTGTGTTCATTTCATTAATAAATACATCAAAAGAAATTGACTTTTTATGTTTAATATTTATTTACCAAAGCATTCAATACATTTTTGTTATTTGGGTCTCTGTATACTAGTAACAACTGGAATGATAACGCAATCCTGATTTTTTTAACATTTAGAACCTTATAGTTATAAGACATTCTTAAAAATTTTTTTAATTAACATTTTGTTGCAGAAAAATATGATACAGTTTTAAGGGAAAATTGTTATAAAAAGATTAATGTAAGCTCTATGACTGTTAGAGAAGAACCTATTTATATAGTTTTAAATAAATGATCTTGTGTATCAAATTGTTATGCGATTATATTAGAATTATTTAATCACATTGTATAAAATTTTTCCTTAAAATAGAAAAACTTATGTTTTATATAATTTTCAGGTATTTAAACAAAGCTTTTAGATGTAAACTTAAAAGTGTAAAAAGGTCTACATTGTTTTTCTAAATTATTTTAGGTTACATACGCATAAGAGCAAAATAGTTTCAGTTTTTTATGATCTTTGCTAAATTCCAGGAATGAAAGGATGAATCATCACATGCCTGCCCAAAAAGTGTCTTCAGGGATCTTTAGGGCTACGAAAAAGGTCTGGCATAGATTAATAATCCTGACGAAAAATGGCAGTAGGGAATAAGCTCCTGTCTCAATGACAAGAGGAATACATTTTATATATGGGAAAAGAGGTTAAGAAAGCTACGCAGGAGAATTAAACCATAGAGGCCAAGTCTCAATTACCACAACATGCCTTCCTCTTCCTATAACAGACTGACAACTAACATAGTAGATAATTACAGGAATAGATATTTCTACATTTATGAGATTTAAGTAAATACAGGGTAGACTTTCAAATCAATGGAGCAATAACGTTATTTTCAATAAATATAATTGGATATTTTATCAAAAATATATGAAAAGCCAAACACAAAAATAACTATAAAAATATTAAGAGAAAACATGAGCTTTTGAAAAAATTTTATAATGACAATAGAATTGTTAGTCAAAACATAAATCTATTAAATATTTTATATATTAAAAATGGACTCAGTTTTTAATACATACATTTAAAAACCTGTTTAATAAGGTAATTCTTAAAGTTTAAAAGTCAAGCAATAGAAGGAATATGAGAAACAACAACAAAAAAGAAATTTATATCAGTTATACTGATGCTTTTGATATTATTTGAGCAGATTACTTTTTTCTTTTAAACATTTTTTGTATTAATTTCAGATGCACAAAACAATGTAATAGTTAGACATTTATCATTTATATCCCTCACACAGTGACAGCACCCCTCCCCCTCCCGCTACCCCTCTGACATCGCACAGAGCCATTACATTTCCACTGTCTCTATTCCTAATGCTGTACTCCACTTCTTCTAATTATATATGTATATAAAATTGTAGTTGACATTCATTATTATTCAGCTTCAGCTTCATGTTTATTGCAGCACTATACCCAATAGCCAAGACATGAAACAACCAAAATTCCCATCGATAGATGACTGGATTAAGAAACTGTGGTACATTTATACAATGGAGTATTACGCAGCCATAAAGAAGAAAGAAATCTTACCATTTACAACAATATGGATGGACCTAGAGAACATTATGTTAAGTGAAATAAGTCAGACAACAAAGACAAATACCATATGATCTCACTTACAGGTGGAATCTAAAGAAAAGAATAAATGAATGAACTAATCAGAAACAGTTTCAGAGATATAGAGGAAAAACTGAGGGTTGCTAGATGGCAGGGGGGTGGGGATAAGGGGAAAAATTACTTTGATTTGGGTCAAAGTAATCTGGCAACGTTGTATCAGATAAATTTGAGAAGGCAAAGAAAAGAAGAGGTCATGTCTTTTTCATTCCAATATCCTCAGTTGTGGTGTTATAAATATGAAAGGGACAGAGCTAAACTGGTCTTACTTTAAGTTCTCTGATGCTCCTGGAGAGAGAGCAACATTCTGTCAAGGAGGTCATGGCCAAGAGTTCCAAACTGTGGAGGACAACCAAGGACGCAATGGTTCCCAATGGAACATGGCAGAGGAAAGTCACACACATTCTGTGAGGCCCTTGCTGTGTAGAGAACTTGGATGAGACATAAAATTTCTCCTCACACACATTCTCAATACATACTTGTGTAGAGCATATAAAATACACTATAAACAAGGTTGTTGTTGGTTTGAGGTTTGTAAAACAAGTTGTTTACTACCGTGTTTCCCCGAAAATAAGACCTAGCTGGACAATTAGCTCTAATGCGTCTTTTGGAACAAAAATTAATGTAAGATCCAGTCTTATTTTATTATAAGACCGGTCTTATCTTACTATAAGACCGGTCTTATCTAACATAACATAAGACAAGGTCTTATATTAATTTTTGCTCCAAAAGACGCATTAGAGCTAATTGTCCGGCTAGGTCTTATTTTTCGGGAAACATGGTAGGAGGGGCGCGAGCTAGGACTATGGCTGCACATGTGTGAGACTGATAAGAGTGAAGTGAAAAACATGTTTTTGTGTGAAACTGAGCATAACAAAGTTGAGTGATAAACACGTTCACCAAACAACCTGGTTATCACCTAAGAGGTAAATAACTCCTGGCAAACAACTTCTGGTTCTCACCTAAGAAGTAAACAAGCCCAAGGAAAAGAGGATAAAGGCAGAACTCCAGAACAGTGCCATGAGTACTCTGGCTCAGATCCTCTGCGAGGTGCAAGTCATGATACTCTGGGACTCTCCAAAGTTCTTCCTTGCAAGACCAGCTTGCCTCAGACCCATTGAGGGCCCTATCATCTCTACCGGACCAGAGACCATCTCCATCTCAATTGACTCTGGGATGTGGTTCATTATTAAATGCTATTCTATCTTGTATAACTTACTGTGTTTACCAGAGCATTAGCCTCTGGAGGACATTGATTCCCAAATAAAGCTGTGTTACTCACTCGATCTGAACCTGTGTGTCAGGACTTTGTTCCCCACTCACATCACAAGTACCACGCAGAGATGTAGGGCCCTGCCATGGTGTTAATGTCCCTTTGACTTTCAGGAAGAGACTGAAATGTGGCAACTGCCCTTTCAGGCACTCACAACAATACTAGAGGAAACCAAACCTTGAAGAATGAGTCTGAGGTCATTGATACTTAGGTTTTAAATAAATGGTAGGTATATCGTAGGTTTTTAATAACTATGTGGATGGATGGATGGGAAAATGGCTACTGAGGGTGAAAACATTCTTTTAATACACTTAATGAGAGATATGCTCTTCAGTATTCATCAGAGCATTTCAACAACTAATATCTGTGTGCCACATAAGTTTTATAGTTTCTCATAGATTTCTGCTTTTTACCTATTACAATGGGGTGTATTAGTTACGTAACTAAATACAAACAAAGCACAATTCGTGGTTTACATTAAAGTAATACTTGCTCAAACAGATCAGAACATGTTTCATGTATGTATTCTTACCATTGAGTTTTAAATTTTTTTTTTACAATATTCTCAAACAGTGTTACTCACAATTGATTCTTACGTTAAACATTTGACTTAATATGGACTTTTATTCTAGTTTCTATTACATGACATTTCTTGGTGTTTTTAAAGAACTAATTACCGTTTTAATGAAAAAATAGCTAAGCAATTAGTAATATATTTAAGTACAGCTATTTCTTGTATTTTCTTCAACATTTAAATTTCTTTCAGTTCTTGAACAATGATGGCAATTATAACTTAATGATAATGCTCTTTTTATTATATAGCTGGTTATACTCTTTAAACCTTATTGAGCTTTTGCTGGTTTTGAAGGCTGGTGTGTCCTAGTTGTTGTGATAGGAAGTCTATGTTATATATTAGTAACATAGTGGTATTACCAAATCATTAGTCAAAGTTTGGGATTTTATTTTGTTGTTGGATTGATGTTTTATTTAAATCAATCTTTGGCAATTACACAATCTTTACAGTGTATTTCTATGGAAATAAGCCTAAATATTGTCCTACTATGTTATTCAAGGTCATTTGACCATAAAATGCCTTTATTGCTTTTGAATGGATGTCGTATCTATATTTTTCTATCAGGATGTCAAAAATTATATTATATTTAAAATATTTTAAATTTATTTTATAACACTTTATTGTAAAGAACAAAATATTTTGCATTATAGTTTAAAATTAATCTATTTGATTTATTTAATTTTACTTACACAAACATATGATTTAAAATAATATTTTAATGATTTTTTGGTAGTATAATTTAGATACCATGAAATTCATTCATTTTAAATGTACAATGATTTAGGTAGGTTTAAAGGGTTGTGCAACCATTACCACAAACTAACTTTAAAACATCTCTGCCACTTCCAAGTGATCCCTTGTGCCAGCCCAAACATTCACTAATTTATTTTCTGTCTCTACATATTTGCCTTTTCTGGACATTTAATCTAAATGACTCATACAATACTCATAGCAACATGCATCTTTTTGCATCTGGCTTCTTTCACTTACCATAATAATTAGAGGTTCACCCACTTTTGCAGCACGTATCAATACTCTACTCCTTTTTATTGTTAAATAATACTCTATTGTTTAGATATCCCACATTTCTTTTTAAAATCTAATTTACCAGTTAATGGACATTTGTATTGTCTCCGATATTTTGTCTGTTATGAATTATGCTGCTATGAACACTCTGTGTGTGAACATACATTTTCATTTGTCTTGGGTAGGAGTGGAATTACTGGGTCCTATTATGAATTTATGTTTAATAATTTTTTTAAGAAACTACCACACTATTTTCCAAGTAGTTTCATGGTATTACTTTCCCATCAGCAACTTATGAGGGGTCTGTTTCTCCACATCCTCACCAATACTTGTTATTTTCTGTCTTTTTTGTTATAACCATCCTTGTGAACTTAAAGTGGTATCTCATTATGATTTTAGACACACTATATATACTGGTTTTTGTTATAATAGAATTATGACATCAAAGAGGACTAATTAAGGTATTATAGCAGATTCAACGACCTATAGAAACATAGATTATATTTGTAGTATGCAAACTTAGTTTTCTCTAAACTAACACTTAGCAAATGTAGATTCTTATACAGGCAGTCTCAAGGTTACAAACAAGCAGTCCTATTAAAACAAATCTCCTCATATTAGGGAAATGCGCTGGTTTAAGTACCATAGCAAAGCAGTTAAAAGTCTAGATGCTAGAAACAGATGGTCTGAGTTGAAGTCCTGACTTCAGCACTTAGCTGTGTGACCTCTGGAAAGTTAGTCAATTTTTCTGTGCTTCTAAAATTGTAAAATGAGGTTAATAATGATAACTACCCTAGAAGTTTTCATGTGGAGAGTAGATGAGTAAATATATGTGTATCATTCTGTGTCCAGTTATTAAAAAGAACAGTTTTAAGTGTTAAAAATAAAGGAAGA
This sequence comes from Rhinolophus sinicus, assembly GCF_057876585.1. NCBI lineage: Eukaryota > Metazoa > Chordata > Mammalia > Chiroptera > Rhinolophidae > Rhinolophus > Rhinolophus sinicus. The sequence continues at coordinate 71,495,678 of NC_142501.1, read as the reverse complement.
ATCAACGCAAATAATTAATTGCAAATGTGTTGGAAGAGCTGAAGGAACGATAGGGACATAGTCCAGAGATAGTAACTGCCGGAAGCTGCTACTACTGTCCTTAGGTCCTTAGGGTTGAGGAGAAAGAGCACATTCTCCCATAATGCACTGGAGAGCAGTTTCTCCAACTGCTACCATTAGAATTGCTAGTGTTGCCACTGAAAACAACCAGGAAGTCCATATTAATGCAATATCTGTACTCCTGTTGCTAGAGTGGCTGAAAACACAGCATATAGTGCTTAAGTCCAGGCTTGTCCACCAATGCCAGAGCCAAAAGGGTCAGTGTTCTCCCAATCTTTATCACTTTGAATCTCAGACAAGAGCCTCCCATTAGTAATGAAACTGTCAAGGTATCTGGGAAACACAGTTCTGTGGTCCTGTAGTACAGAAGACAACAAAAGAGAATGAGACTATTGTTGAGAACAGACAGACAATACCTGAAGCAAAAGAATGGGTCCTGGCACATAGTAACTGTTACTATTATTAGACTTATTTTCACTTTTCAAATAATCAATTACTTCATGAATTCAGAGTAAGTGTTTATTTAACTTAAATTTTATGGTAACCTGTAGAAACTCTTTCTGATTTCTTTTTTAATAGACTGTATTCTCTAACTCAATGTCTTTTCAAAGCGATCCTGTCAATAGATATATCATTTTCTCAAAAATTGTAACCTGCTGCTATTAAAATTTTGGGATCCCAGTTCCAATTTGCACTTCATCCAATGTTGAATCATAGATACATGGAGCTTATGATACTTTATTTACACAATCAAATTATTTTTGCCTTTAAATTTTGGAGCCAATTTTTCATAGTTATGTTATTTTTTTTGCTTGGTAACAGCTTCAAATGTAAATTGGGGTTGAGATATCAAGAACTGTCTATCTACAAACTTTTCCAGATACTAGATTAAGGAAGTGATTTTGTGATAATTGGTCACATTTGGCAGTGCCACTTACATCAGTTTACATGTGTAGAGTAATAAGTAGATTGAAATATCAGCAGAAGAATTTTGCCTTCTGGTTACATCTCAAGTGAGTACATTTCTAAGCAAGTAAAACACATTTTAGGCCTATGTTTGTAATGTCTGATTTCCCATGAAATAAAATCTTAACATCTCCATCTGCTTTTGCAATCAAGAATTAGAAAAATGTATACAACAAGCAAGATAGAAATATCATCAAAATGTATTCTGTAACAGTATCACGAACAGCTTGAACTGTATTATGTCAGAAATGTATATTCATTCTATTTAAATTGCTCTATTTTGTCGTTCATAAAACAAATTGACTTTAACAATACTACTATTTTTAGTGATTATTATAGTTCCTCCTTTCCTGTATCTCTCCACATGCATGTGGACATCTTTAGTGATTCATTAATTCTTACACTATGACGCTGAAAATGAATATCTATGCCAGTAATGCTCATACAATTGAGAAAACTTGTCACTTAAATATCACATATTTTATTTTATACTTTTATTGAGTGATTTGAAATAATTCTATCTTTTAAAAATTTTGTTGAAAATGTAAGGAAGTACCATTATACTGTAGATACTTAAATAAAGAATATGTAGAATATATTATAAAAAACAATTACATTTTGACTCGAGAAAAAATATAGGAAAGGAAGGGTGTACCAGTATTTTAAACATGTATTTATTAAGTTCTTATGATGTGCCAGTCACTGTAAAAGACAATAGAAATACATTTAAAAATAAGAAGATACATTTGCCCTTTGCGATGGTTAATTTTTATATGTCATCTTGACTAAACTAAGAGATACCCGGAAAGCCTGTAAAGGTTACTTCTGGGTGTGTCTGTGAGGGTATTTCTGGTAGAGGTTAGCATTGGAATTGGTAGATTGAGCAAGGAAGATTGCCCTCACCAATGCAATAAATAAACACCATCCAATCCTGAGGGCGTGAATAAAACAAAAAGTTGAAGGTAGGGTGGACAAATTTGCTCTTTTGCTTGAGCTGGAACACTCATCTTCTGCCTTATATGTCAGCACTCTTGATTTTCAGGCCTTTGGACTCAGAATAGGGAATACACATCAGCCCCTCTGGTTCTCAGGCCTTTGAACTCATCCTGAATTACATACACCACCAGCGTTCCTGGTTCTCCAGCTTGGAAACAGCAGACTGCGGGACTTCTTGGCCTCCATAATGGCATGAGCTAAATACTATAACAAATATCCTTATCTATCTATCTATCTATCTATCTATCTATCTATCTATCTATCATCAATCATCTAATTTATCTATCTTACTGGTTCTGTTTTTCTGCAGAACCCTGACTCATACATATTTTCGTATTGAGAGCAGTTCTAGATTACTATATGAATGAGTTTTCTTAATTGGCTCCAGGGTTTCTGGATTGGCTCTCTAATCTGATTAGATTTAAGATGCAAGTGGCTCCATGCACTGCTAGTCCATGGGTAAACTGTTTATAGAGATACACAAAAATACCTACATTGGATACCCTTGACCAATCACTTATAAGAAGCAAGGATCTAAGTGACTCTGTATATGATACTTTTGAACATTTTTGGAAAACTAGGGAATATAATGATGTTGGTTGGTTGGTTGCTCCTAATATCACTGAACAAAGTGATGAAAGGAAAAGATGATCTCAGGCATTCAAATTCCCAGCTCTAAGACCACATATATGACCTAAGATCTTCTATGTGTGCCCTAAGCGGAACCTTACCTCTTGTAGTCACAGGGCTGAAATTGCTAAAAATCAAACACAAGACCACATCCTGCTACTGGCTGAAATAAGTTGAACTCCCGGCTTCACAGGGTATCTATTGTTAAAGTAAGAGTGTTGGTTGGGAAATAATGGGGTCCTATAAGTTGAGATGGGGACATGTGGGAAGACCCTAATGAAGCTCTGGACATAGAGTCCCTAGACTCTAATAAGTCTTCTTCACCAGTGGAAAAGTTCTCCCCTGTGCAGTGGATGTGGTCTAGTAATCATGGATTTTCAGTTGTATTTTAAACTCCTGAAGTAAGAAACTATTATCTGCACAACTCTTTTACTTAACAATTAACTAGAATGCTGAGCATTTAGTAAATGTTTAGTTAGTTCATAGTTGTTTAGCCTTTGACTAAAGGTAGAAAAAGGAAACTTTCAGTATTTGATCTGATTAACATCTAACAATACTGAATAGGTGAATGACTAAATAACACCTAATAATACCGAATTATATACATTATTCTGCTGGAAAATATGAATGAATTTGTATTTAATCAAGAAACCACAAATAATTAGGACATTTGACTATCATAATATTTAATAGCCTTTTATGAACATAGAGAAAATTATGACTAAATAAATATTTAGTTCTTATTTTAGAATTTCATTTCTTCACATTAGGATTTATGCCACTCTTTAGTTAAGACTTCACTAGAGAAAATAGAAAGAACAGAAAGATTTCTAGTTAATTCTTATGTTGGTAAATCAAGTGGGCAGAAGAAAAAGAGAGCCTGTTATATAATTTGTTCTTTTGTGGTTGGGTAAAACAGATAAAAGGAATGCATTGATGAGTTATATTTACAGCTGAAATTTAAGTATAAAAAACCCTTCTATTAATTTTTCATTCATGATAAATTAAATACAATTTTATTTCAACAGCTTCTTTTGTAAGATTGCCTTCTTTTTCTTTGCCTATAGCTAAACTGTCACATATAACCTTTCTAATAATGAGATACCAAATAATAAAGAATCTGGTTAGCAAGTTTCCTTATAAGCTTATAGAATCCATATGACAGTCTACCAATGGTTAGACTACCAATTCCTTCATCCAAAATTAGCTAAGAAAAAAATGCAATGGGTCATAATATTTAGGTATGATGCTAAAAGCTCTCTTTCCTATTGGTAAGGTCAATAGGAAAGGCTGCTAGGTCAAATTTTTCCAGACAGCAGTCATTGTTCATTCCCCTCATTAGTGAAGGGCAATCTGTGTCGGTGACTATCTTCATTGGCCATGAGTTTATGCCTATTTGTTCTCTAGTAGGTAGAGTAGGATTGAACAGAAAAAAAAAAAAACAAAAAAAAAAAACTTGTGAGGGAATGAAGCTTATTTTCAGAGCTCAGGCTCTGTCTTTTCTTAAATCTTTCAGAGGCCCAGAGCCTTTCTGGCCTGTCTCATTTGCCTTTCTTCTCAGCCACAACTCAGATGTCAAGAAGCTCTCTAAGGTTGGCACTCATTATAGCATTATTTTATCACTGGAGTCTCAAAAATGTTTGTAAAATTTTCAGACTAAATATAAGCGCTCTTTGGGTTTCCTTAAATTCTCATTCTTATTAACTTTACTGTAAGTTGTCAGTACTAAGCTCTGATTGTAAGTAGTGGAGACACCGTACACAGCCACACATCTGTCTAATCCATAGTGATGATCGATAGAAAGAAACTGCTGATTCGTGTTGTTTAATTGTGATGAGTTTAAATAAACTGTGGAGATTTCTATTGAATTTTCCCAATAATATATATAAAGTCAGTGTTTTGTTTCTTTGAAATGAGAAAAGAATCGATCTCATTTTGTGACCACTGTGATAAAATTTATTTTGATTATCACTGTTGTCTATTTTCATCATTTCAAAAAAAACAAAAACAAAACAAAACACCTTAGGCTCTGTTAAAGCAGGATCCTGCTGCAGAGACCTCTAATGTGAAATCTAAGTGATTTGCAGAGTTACATCTTTAGAATTGTATTTATATCTAGAATGAAGTGTCACTTCTCAGTTATGAACCACAGAAACATCTTTAGAAGCCTGGAGACAAAATAAATAAATAAAAGATAAAAGGCTATTTTTCTGAAATAAAAACAACATCAACATATAGGACAAAAGTACAAGCACCATGAAATAAGGAAAACTTCCAGACTTGTTTATTCACTTATGCTCAGCTGCTATCTTATATCTGGCACATAGTGAGTCCTTGATGAATCCTTGTGAATGAATAACTTTAGTCATCTGCAGCAGTAGGATATTCAGAGTATTAATGAACAGAAAACTATTATATTTTCAATCAAGAAAACTACTGCATAGTATTAGTAACAGAGGACTTAACTATAATTAATGCAAAGGAAAACTCTGTCATACTTGTGTAGTGACTTGCCTGATATTTGTGGTGACATAAAATATCAAAGTTGAATTAAGAACCTGTAAATCTTTAAATAAATGAATAAATAAAAAGGTTTAAAGCTGTGGCCAAGAAAAGGAGTGTTCTTATTCTTTCAAAAGAGTTATCTCTAGAAAGTGAAAGACTAACCATCCGACTGTAATAGCTTGAAAAACATACCTCTTGGGAAAAATTCAATACTCTGAAGCATGGGACATTTTTTGAACTGTGGAGCTCAAATGAGTTATCTTTCTCATTATAAATCCCATAGCCATCCAAAGAATCAATCAGCACAGGAGGAACAAATTCTGAGCCAAAATCCTAGCTCTAGTTTTATTTTCTCAAAAAATTAAGGCCACTTATTCACTTAGTCTTTTTGTCCGTACAGTAGATTGAGTACAGATCCTTGACTTCTGAGCTACTCAGGGAAGTTTCCTGGATACCCAATTGAAAGTGAGTTTCCCAGTCATTCTTCGTTAGAGTAAATCTTTCATCACATGCATCACCCTAAAATTATCTTGTTTACTTTTTTCCTCCCTTGCCCATCCCCAGAGCTAACTCAAATGAAAGATCTCTGAAGGTAGAAATATAGTCTGCTTTTGTTCACCATTGTACCTCTGGTATCTAAAACATCTCTGGCATATAATAGAGCTTTATAAGTATTTACTGACTTCACATTTTTTGATTGAATGAAAGAATGAATCAATTAATTAATGCTCTACAAGTCCGCTCATCTTTTATTTGATCTCCTAAACTGACTTCCTTACTAAGAGCTCAGTGCAGAACCTAGTTCTTCAGCCAAACAAATCTCCCATTGATGACTAATCATTAATATTCATGAATTCGTATCATTGTTTTGAATGAGGTGGCAGAAGTAGTAGGCACATGTAGATCACGGAAGATCCATTTTTATATTTAAAAATAGAATTGTTTTGCTGTTGTTAGTGATGGTGGTTGTTGTTGGTAGGAGAAGTTAGTGACGTGCCTTGCTAGGAGGAGAAAGGAGAGAAAGCAAATGGGAATTATGACACGGACCTGATATTTCTGTACCGCAGCAACTCTGCACCTCATACAAAAATGCCCTTTCTTGGGAAATCATTTTAGTTAAACACATATGTGACAGGCACTTGCTTTATGTTCAGATTTTTTTTTTTTAAAGATTTTATTGGGGAAGGGGAACAGGACTTTATTGGGGAACAGTGTATACTTCCAGGCTTTTTTTCCAAGTCAAGTTGTTGTCCTTTCAATCTTAGTTGTGGAGGGTGCTGTTCAGCTTCAAGTTGTTGTTCTTTCAGTCTTAGTTGTGGAGGGCACAGCTCAGCTCCAGGTCCAGTTGCCGTTGCTAGTTGCAGGGGGCACAGCCCACCATCCCTTGCGGGAGTCGAGGAATTGAACTGGCAACCTTGTGGTTGAGAGCCCGCGCTCCAACCAACTGAGCCATCCAGGAGGCAGCTCAGCTCAAGGTGCCCTGTTCAACCTTAGTTGCAGGGGGTGGAGCCCACCGTCCCTTGCAGGGCTGGAGGAGTTGAACTGGAAACCTTGTGGTTGAGAGCCCACTGGCCCATGTGGGAATCGAACCGGCAGCCTTCGGAGTTAGGAGCATGGAGCTCTAACTGCCTGAGCCACCAGGCCGGCCCCTATATTCAGTTTCACAGAATACAATGATGAATAATTTGCAGCTCTTTCCCTAAGTAGCTAACAAAAAATATGGGAAGTTCATGAAAGAATGCAGCCCTGGGATGGGTGGAAAGAAACTGTGAATTAGGTGAGAATATAGATTTATGTAATTATGACACTGGATTTATTATTGAAGTGCGATTTTTCTTAGCCCTAAAAGTGCCTAAACGGACCCAGGTGTTTTGGTAGTCGTGGGCTTCTGTGCAGACACGGCCAAATCCAAGAACCAGACCACACACAAGCAGTCCCCAAAATGTCACAGAAACAGCATCAAGAAACCCCCATCACAAAGATACCGCAAGTTCTGAGGAATATGCACTTTGCCAAGAAGCTCAAGAAGAAGGGCCTGAAGAAGATGCAGCCTAACAATGTCAAGGCCATGCATGAACGAACTGAGGCAATCAAGGCCCTCGTAAAGCCCTTGGAGTTCAAGCCCAAGATCCCAAAGGGCAGCAGCCGCCAGCTCAGTAGACTTGCCTACATCACCCACCCTGAGCTTGGGAAACGTGCTGGAGCCCGCATCGCCAAGGACCTCAGGCTCTGCCAGCCAAAGTCCAAGGCCAACGCTCCACCCCGGCTGCCGCTGCAGTGGTAGCTCAGTTTCGGGCTCCCAATGATGCTGAGATCCCCAGGAAGGCTCCAGAGTAGAGGTCTGTCTCCATATGTGAGGGCAGATAGACTGGTGTGACCCCTGGGCTGCTGTCTGCTTGGAGCTGGTGTCCTCCTGTGCTATTTGTACAATTAAACCCGAGACAGGATCTGTCAAAACAAACAAACAAACAAACAAACAAACAAACATAAAAGTAACTAAAGAACTTTATATTTTCTATACTTCATCAAAAGAAGAGAATAATGAAGAGTCCACAACGTGGGTAGAAAAATAAAGGTGTTTTTTTTCTTTTTTCTCGTTTGTTTGTTGTTTGCTTTTTTACTTGCACCCAAATAAGTTCAGGTGGTTGTAAGTACAGGTTATAGTGAGATAATGCAAAAGAGAGAAACAGGAGCAAGTGACCATTTGATTCCAGAAAGATATAGACTCTAGGATGGTAGAAGGAAGTCCTTTTATTTTATAATAAAGATGAGTAATTGAAATTTTGGTTAAAGCAAGGAATCATTAAAAAGGAATACTTGTTCCAAAAATTCTAATTTTTATTGACGTAAATGTACATTTATTCCCCATATCTTTGCATGAAGTGCCAAAACCTTTTCTACAAGTATAGATCTGCTGATTGGAGTTTACTGTGATTTTTTTTTTTTTTTGCATAAAACTAAATATATAATGTATCATTTGTGATTTCTAGTTTTAATTTTTTTTTAATGGAGCAAAAACTTGAATACCTTTGTGAGGCATACTGAGTATAGAATTTTCCTTTTTAAAAAATAATTTTTCTTTTCAAAAAATAATCCTCTATAGTTTCACAGTCTAATTTAACTGTGATTGAAATGCATCTTTATCAAACATTTCTAAAGCATTGCAATTAAGTTTCATAAAAAATCATTTCTTACTGTATGCTATTTTACTTCAATTTACATAATAATTAAGTACAGTAAGCATACAATGTTATAGAAACAACACAAACCACTTTAAACATACTGATGAAGCAAAATGGGCAGAATTGTTGGGGCACTGTAGGCAGGAGGTTATTAAACAGAGCGTTTCAAATGTCGTGAGAATGAATCAGTATGTGTTAAAGAGAGAATGGGAATTATCAGCTAATGCAATTAGTTTGTAAATTGGAAATCAATTAAGAAAGCTTTTCTTTAAGTTCCTGCTGGTTGTAGGTGTCCCCTGACATCAGTTGTACTTTCTGCATTGCAGTTCCAGTAAATCACTCTAACTCTTTAAAATACACTCTCTTCCTTGCTTATGGTGACAGGTAGTATCTGTCAAATGTATGCTTAAAAAAAAAATCAAAAACAAAAAACAACTCATAGACAGACAACAGTGTAGTGGTTACCAGAGGGTTAGTGGGGAGGGAAGTGGTAGAAGAGGAAAAAGGGAGTCAAACATACCATGATGAAACCGGATTTGACTTTGGGTGGTGAACACACAATGCAATCGATGCATGTATTGTAGAATTATACACTTGAAACCTATATAATTTTACTAACCAATGTCACCCCGATAAATTTAATAAAAAATTTTAAAAGAAACCATGAGACACAGATAATAGTTTAGTGGTTACCAGAGGGCAAAGGGGCAGGAGGGTGGTAGATGAGGGTAAAAGGGATCAAATATATGGTGATGGAAGGAGAACTGACTCTGGGTGGTGAATACACAATGTGATATATATATGATGTATTACAGAATTGTACACTTGAAACCTATGTAACTTTACTAACTATTGTCAACCCAATAAACTTTAATTAAACAAACAAACAAACAAGAAAACACTGACAAGTCCTAACGTGAGTAAAAAGTTAGTTTAGTGTAGAAGTTCTCAAAGCTTTGGTCAAACTCTAATATCATTTTTCTATTAAAAATATTTTTAGATCTGTATTATCTTTTTATTTGTAGCTGAATATTCATTCTAATATATAAAGGATGCTTTACATTTTACATAATAATCACTGATGATAGAATATCTGTTTTTTAAAAATAGCTTTTTTGTTGTTCAGGTCAAACCTCAGAACAATTTCTTAAATTATTAAACTAATTCAAACAATTATTTAAGCAATTATTTAAATAATTTTGACAGCCAACCTAATAAATGCTTTAAGAAAAAAATTTCCACAGTTGAAATTGAGCATGTGTTGTTTCCTCCAACAGGCTCTCAATTTCAAAATTGGTAGTTTTGGTTTTCATAAATTGATTTAGTGTGTCCTTTCAGCAAACAACTTCAATTTTCTTCTTTTGCTGCTAGCCTTTGTTCTTTGTTCCTCTGGAGGTTTTCATTCCATGCCTGAACTCAAGAGATAAATCGGAATGTGTAGATAGCGTTTGTTTCCCATCAAGAATTATTTCTTTTGCACTATTTTTATTTAAAACAATTAAAAGTGAAGCCCATTCAAATGATCAACTCATGACACTGAAGTTAATCACCTTTATTTTTATGATTCACTAAAAAATACTTGCTTCTGTTATTATCCAAAAGAGCAGAACACACTTCATTATTAGAAGGTGCTGGCTCTCATCCAACTATCTAGAAAATGCATTGCCTTTCTTCTAAGCACTTCACTTTTTATGGAGTTAAATTTGGGCCTCTGTGCTTGTCTTATAGTCACTTCAGGAATGAGTTCTTTTCGTTTATGAAATAAACAAATGTCACATTAAATAAAATATCCACAAATAAAGAGATTTTTTAAAACTGACTAAGATTGAAATTGAACTGACATTTTTGAATGAATAACTAGATCAATACTTATATCTGTTTGTTAATTTAATGGTGCCTGTCTGTAAGAAAAGAATATGGATAGAGTTGGCATTATCCAATAGTGTCTCTGGATTTTCTGTAGTGTCTTCCCACAATAATTTCCTAAATTTTCTGGTTGAAAAACTTGGCTAAAAGTACAGATACATCAGGAATATATGGGATCTTGCTCCCCAGCATAGGTCGTCAATTTATCTCAAACAATTTAATAAAAAATAAAAAATAAGTAAATAAATAAAAATGTAAATATATACTTTCAAAACAATTAAAAATTCCAAAACCACTAAACATTTTCTAATGACAACATGAATTCTTTATTATAGCTATTGTGACCAATTACAGCTCTTTCCTCACTTGTTTCATAAACTTTCCCACTGATTTGTAGGACCTTAGACTTTGCAGTGATCTTAAAGAAGCTTAATCTAAAACTTCTCCCTCAATTCAAGAATCCTTTTTCAATCAAGGGGTCCCCTTTGGTTGAAACTTCTAGAAGGTAAAATATTGGTTATTGGGAAGCCATTCTAAACCAGACTGTTTACCTTTTTACAGGATTTTTTATTGTTGAGACAAAGCTGCATCTCTTGGTGACTATATTCCATTGTTATAACACAGAAAAATAAATCTGTTTATCCTTTCCACTAGGACAAGTTCAGATTTATGGCATGTTCTTGTGAGTATTTTCTTTTCCATAAATGTTTTCATTGTTGCTTCAGCCATTTTTTATCTGACATGGTTTATAGATTCACCACTGTTCTGAAACTTCTGCAACTCCATCCTAGTGTTATTATCTTTGTTAAAATAAAATGAACAGAATTTAATAAAACATTGTAATTAGAATAATCTTAGCGTAATGCAATAACTATTTCTATGTATCAGGATGGTGCCTGAATGAAATGCTAATTGCAAATTTCAATTAATTTTTACAATGTCTTCTATAATCTGGCAATCCTGCCAAAGATTTCTGTTATTTCTGCTGAATGAAAGACAATACCAGAAGAGATAATTCTTCATAGTTTAATGTGGTGTGCATAGTTTTACAATCTTATAGCAGTTTTTCAGATTTGATAACATTTCATTCAGAATAGCTCTCAAAGTCAGTAATCTCCCTGATATCGCTAAAAAATAAAGTTACTTTGCTTATGAGTATTTACAGAGAAATGCTGAAAGTATAATATTCTCATATCAGTAATTTTAATTGGGTGGCCTATAAAGTTTGTTCTAACATTTTAGAAACTACATATGAATTCCCATGCCTCTCCTTTCCTCCCTTCCATATACACTCTTGTCCATTCTGTTTCAGATGCAATGTGTGAATCTAATTACTTCTTCAGTTAATAAAATTAATTACTATATGACATTAGACTATCTGTAATAAATTAAAAACTGATGCTGTCCTGTTCAGGCATATCATGAGAAACCATGGTTCTGTGGAAAAAAACAACAACGCTGGGAAAAATAGAAGGCAACAGGAAAACAGGAAGACCACATACGAGATGGACTGACTCCATAAAAGAAGCTATAGGCATGAGTCTACAGGAGCTGAGCAGGGCTGCTGAGGACAGGGCAGTGTGGACATCACTCATTGTGGGGTAGCCAGGACTTGGAGCCAACTCAATGGCATGTAACACACAATAAAAGGGAAATATATTCGTACCAGAAGGTATTTTATTATTACTTCCTGGTGTAATTTACCACATAACTCTAATGAGAAGCTGTCATAATCATGTATTTCGTATGTTCATTTATTGAACACATTTGTTGATCATTTACTATGTGCCTGGTACTCATTAGGCTTCAGGGATACAACAGAGACTTATGAGTAGACCATGCCTTCATGAAGTTTTCTGGATGAGATGGTGACAGGCAATGAGCAGTCCTCCAATTTAATATTTTAATCTTTGAATCTCTCTTAGTATGATCATTTGCCTCTAGAAATTTATCAAATAAGCAAAGTATAAAGCTGACCTTCTTAAGACTGTGTGGTCATTATCTGCTTTTGTCAATTAGATGCTAGGAAATATGAATTTCTTGATGTGTCTGTTTTTTCACTTCTGAAATGAAGTGTTTGGACTAGATGAGCTATGTGTTTATTTTTTTCAATTTTGATTTCACTTATTATCACTGACAGAGATGCTTTATTTTATAAGTCAATCTGTTATCCTTAAAAGTTGCCTTCTTATAACAACTATCCTTTGGTCTTTTATACCTAAAAATGAATCAGTCTATTTCTTTCTTCATGTTATGTCTCTAAATATTTGAAAAAAAAGTGGGAAGTCTCTCGTTTGAGTAATGATAACTGGCATTTCATGAGACAGTCTTTTTCAACTTATAGTAAAATATATATGATAACAGAAAAGAAAGATGAAAACACAAAACAATACTAAAAATTAGAAGCTAAACTCTTGCCAATATTTGAGAGAAATTTTTAAAACTATTTTGCTGGTAAAAATGATAATCAATGGCTTACATTAGCTTTGCTTCCTAAAACATGAAGTTTTCTGAAACTTAAAAGAAAGAAGTGAAATATGTGTTATTCTTTCATTGCTGCTCACTACAAAGAAGAAAAAGACCTGTTTCCCATAATGATGGCTTGAGTACAGTCCATACACTTACATTTTATCAGTGTCTAATTTTTCTATAATGAGTAAGAAAATGTGTCTTTCAGAAACCTGCAAGGCAACCATAGCATGGTACTGGAACAAAAGCATTGCATCCTGGAAGTCATGGAGTTCAAAAATAAAACTGCGCTGAGAAACAATAAATATAAGAATATATTAGTGAAGGTTCTTGTTGAGGAATGTAACTGTGTGATTCCCAATTAGAACCGAATCAGAGAACTAGCCAAACTACCTGAAAATGAATGACTATTAGACAATAGAAATTTGTCTTGGAGTAATACACAGTAAGGTAACATCCAGCAGTGGATATAAAACAGGTATTTGACTAAGACCCAAAGGGATGATCACTGGGGCTCAGGTTGAAATTTTACTCATTTGTTGGTAAACGTGAGAACTGAATATATTTGTCTTATCTTACGGAATGAAGTCATAGCAAATGAAATCAAAATAGAATCTATAAATTACTACAGGAGAAAGAAAAGCAACTATCATGCTAGATTCTCAAGTAAAGCCCTACCATTCTCCTTTGGATGTTGACTAAAACTAGTTTCACTTTAGGCCTATTGAGACATAATTTGGGGGATGCTGTTTTTAAATGAGTATCCCGGTAGATTTTAAAGAGTATTCAAGTTTGGAAAATACTGATCAGTGATATGGAGGTAATTATTCGTTGATGAGGAAGAGAAACAAAAACTTTATCAAATGAATCACTAAGTGTGAAAATAAAAGATATTGTTCACAGTTTTATCCATTTAACATAGATTTGGGTTTTCTGGGTATGGAAAAGAAAGCATCAAATATTGGTAATTGATTTAGAGACTCTAGTAGGATAGCCTCAGTGTCATCTCACAAGTGGCACAATTATGAGATTTTCAGTTGATAATAAATAATAGAAATGGTAATGCTGGCTAACATTTATTAAACACTTAGCATCTGCCTGAAACTCTTCCAATAATTTGACATATTTGGATTATATAATAACCTCTGTGAAGACAACAAATACGGGCCTACTATTTTGCTGTTGTCATTTGTTGTTTTTCGTTATGAAGAAAATCCCTGGGTTGGACTTGATATTGTGGAGGATTCTGTAACACTGTCTTAGGCTGTCAGTAAGTCTACTGGCACAAGCAAAGGGAAGGAAAATCCAAATCTGTGTCTATTCTGTGTACACAAATAATTCCTTTCTTCGTGATGGAAGTGCTCTAATATGATCACTCTAGCACCAAGTAGCTGGCCAGCCTCCTCAAAACAGAGTACTATGTGATCAATGTAGGGTCTGATGCTGATGTAAATTGATCAATCTGCCCTTATGTGGCCAGGCAAGTCTCTGTAGAACAAATTCATGTTGGTGAGCCCATGGAGAGCCTTTATCCCGGCCATTGTGGTATATGGTTCAGGAGCCCAATGAGCAAGCCCTGTGCTGACCAAGGAAGGTAGGTGATTAGTTGATATCCACGGAGAGGTGCATATTTATGGAGAACACAGATATTCTGATTCTCTGGGTGAATTGAGAAAGATGCCACTAATCTCACTTCTCCCATCTTTTTTGTCATCAATTATTTCATCCTTCAACCAGGAATGATTATAAATTACAATCTTATGTCATCCTTCTTTCTATACAGAAGAGATAAAGAAAGTTCATACCTAGAGATTTACTCACTCATATGATCTCATTCATTCATTCAACACATTTATTGGGTATCTACTATGTATCAGAAACTGCATTAGTTGCTGAAGGTACACCAGTGAATAAAACAGATAAAATTCCCTGTCTATCTATAGCTAATATTTTAGTGAGATTAGGGAGATAACAAACAAACAACTAAGATTAAATATATGGTACATCAGTGTGCTGAATTCTATAAAAAAATAAAATAAAACAGGAGAGAACGATAAGGCTTATGGGGTTGCAAAGAGAGAACAATCTTAAATTGTCCTTCTGTGCAATTTAAGAAGGATGTAGTCCTTCTGTGAAAGGGATCTTTGAGCAAAACCTTGAAGGAAGTGAGAGAATTTTCATGTGGATATCTAGGGAAAGATCTTTATAGGCAGAGAGAGGGGAAAACCAGGTCCTCAGATGAAAGTGGGTTTAGGATTTAACGTGGAAGCCACTGTGACTGGAGCAGAGAGAGCAAGGGAGAGAGCAGTAAGAGATGTAGTTAGAAAATTATCAGGAGTAAGAAGGGAACCCATTAGGAGATTTAATCAGAACAATGTCATGATACCAGACTTTCAAAAGACCGCACTACCTAGCACTTAAATTGAATAAATTTTATAGGGCAAAGGTCAAAGCAGGGACACTATTAGGAGAATACCACAGTAATTCAAGAAAGAGATTATAATGGCTTGGAATAGGATGTTAGTAACGGATTAGTACAAAAATGTCTGATATAGAAGTTAGAGGAAACAAGAATTTCTGATAGATTGCATGTGGGGAATAAACCAAAGTGAAGAGACAAGGATGACGCCACAATTTTTGACCTAAGGAATTAGCAGGATGTATTTGCTATTTATTGAGATGGGGAAGACTGTACAAGGGCAGATCTGGGGTGGATGTTTGTGCTTGTTTTGAGAAGCCTATTAGATAAACAGCTAGAGATGTCAGCTAAACAGTTGGTTATCCAAGGTTTGTATTCAGGAAAGAAGACTGCTTGTAGATACACATTTCGAAGTCAGCAGTTCTGGTTGGCATTAGACATAAGAAAGTGATGTTCAGAAAGGAGTTAGTAAACACAGAAGAAAGAATATATCCAAGGACAGAGTTCAAGGGTTCTCTAACATTTGTATGTCATACAGATGAAGGGGAAAAGGAAATACCTCCTCAGCTCAGAAACTACCTGCAAGCCATTTATTTATTCACTATTCTGCACATATTTCTTTAGTAACCACTATGTGTTAGGCACAGTTCTAGTACATGGTGTACATGAAGTGAACGAAACAGGCAAAGCTCCCTAGCCCCAGAGTTTGCATCATGGCTTCATTACCTACATTCTCTTCCTATTCAAAAGTGTTTCAAACCCTCTCCACTGTCCACAAATCCTGCCTGCTGCCATCCTAGCTCCTCAAATAAGTATACGGAACACCAACTTCAGGAAGGAACCAGAAGCTACAGACGGGAACTTTTCATCATTAGACCTTCACAAACACTTCCATCCCCCTTGCCTTCCTATTTTCCTTTTACACTGAGAACGGTGCTCCTGGGAATCCACCTTGGTCCTCTCCACCTGGGACAGGTACAATGATTTCCCCCATCATACCATGTATCACACTGTGTTGTAACTTAGAGCTTAATTCTTATTCTGAGGAAAATATCTAGTTCTATCTTACCCACTGTTCTATTCCCAGCATCTAATGCTTAGCACCTAGTTGATACACTGAACCTTTGTGGGCAAAGAATGAATGAATGACGGAGGGATCTTTGTGGGGAGGCCTAACCTAGCGCACTTTGGGAGTGCAGCCATCTGGTGTAAAGAGCACCTTCAAGCTTCCTAGTGGTTTCTGCACCAGCCTTCACCTCAGCACCATCATATTCTGTCTTCCACAAGAAATAAATTGGGGAGATTTGGGCTGAGCTGTTTGGACATTTGAAGGGCCTGTCAGTCTCCCCTGACTGAGGGATTCTTCCCATCATTCTCACACTTCCCTCAGACTTTTAGAGCTGAGCTCAAGTGGTGTTCCAGGTCCTTGGGAGCACGCTTGGAGCCGGAGGAGTTCAGAGATCCATCCGGAGGTATGGCCCACCTTCTTTGCAGGAATTCTGTAGAGATGATTATTATGATCTCTGGTTTATTGAGGCAACACCATGAACTAGCTTTGTGGGTCTGGGAAAGTACTTAGTCTAAGACCCAGATCTCACCTATTACATGGGATATGTTAACACTTAGCTAAGATGGTTGTCATTCTGAAGAATGGAATGAATAAGTAAAGTTCTTTGTATAGTCTCAGAGTTAAGGGCTTGGCCAGGGACTTTGCTGGGCTTACCAAGTAGTCTTGTCCAGTACCCTCTTGCTTCCTTGAGACCCTAGTTCCATGGGAGTCAGAACTGCAAAAGGACAATGAGACATTCAAGGTGTCAGCTCAGCCACTAAATTCAGTGGTTAGTGATGCAAACTCGCAATGCCAGCTGATGATAATTTGCTGTTTATTTGATGCTTGTTACAGAGACAGTAAGTCTTTTCAGCTGCCTGGGCTCTGCTTGGTTCTAGTTTGGGTGCTGTCATGATACAGGGACATTTAATGAAAAGGAGTCTAGTCTTTTCTGGGAGGCAGGAGAAAAGTGGAGGATTCGAGTTTTCATTGGTAAAGAAGTAGCCACCATTCTTGTCATCCTGGAGAGGAGTGTGTTTGTTTTTCTGGTGTAGTTCCCTTGTCTTTGCTTTAGGTTCAGACATGATTCCAAGTGGTCATGTTTTCTCTCCTTCCACCACAGTCATGGAACAATATTTTTTTTTTTTAAATTTTATTTTATTAAATTTATTGGGGTGACAATTGTTAGTAAAATTGCATAGATTTCAGGTGTACAATTCTGTATTACATCATATATAAATCCCATTGTGTGTTCATCACCCAGAGTCAGTTCTCCTTCCATCACCATATATTCGATCCCCCTTACCCTCATCTCCCACCCCCCACCCCCCACCCCCCTTACCCTCTGGCAACCACTAAACTATTATCTGTGTCTATAAGTTTCTGTTTCTCATTTGTTTGTCTTGTTCTTTTGTTGTTTTTGGTTTATATACCACATATCAGTGAAATCACATGGTTCTCTGCTTTTTCTGTCTGACTTATTTTGCTCAGCATTACACTCTCAAGATCCATCCATGTTGTCACAAATGGAACAATATTTTCTAATTGTTGTTGATATGTTGTAGATAATTTTTAATGTTCAGTATTACCACTGTAGCACAGCTGTTAGCTACCAGCTTTCAAAACCAGATTTCTTTTTTTTAAAAAAAATTTCTTTCCTTGGCTTTAACTTTTAAACTATTCCAGTGTCTTTCATTTTCCTTCCAATGTTTTTCATCGATTTTCTTGAGGCAGTGAAGCAATTGTAGTTAAAATGTCTTACATGTAGGATTCTTAATATTTTATATCTTGTCAATAAAAAAAAAAAGAATGAGGAGATGTTCTTGACATATGGTTTATGTGCTGCTCTATTTTATTTTTCTCTAGGGAAATTTGTAGAGTTTGATACTTGGTTAATTGTTTTCTCTGTATCTATGTCTATTATCTATATTCATTCCCCACGCCCACCCCAAAGTTGGAATTGTCAAGCCAGTATCTCTCCTTTGCTTGTCCTTAAATTATAACAACATTTAATTTTATTGTATTTAATATGTCCATTTTCTGCTTTTAAACTTCATTTAAATTATTTATCAAAGCAAGAATAGTTACATCCTGAGTTGACATATCTTGATTAAAATGCACTAGTTTTCATTTTTTTCAATATGAAAAACATAAATTTATGAATATGCACAGAAATAGTTTTCATTTCAGCTACATTCTCAAGTGTGTTTAATTATCCTCATAGCTTAGGTAATTTAAATTTAAATGTGCTTTTGATTAAATGAGTCCATCAGCAAATATTCTTGATGGTAAATGAGAATTTAAACAAGTTCACTACATTAGTCAACTAAAAGAGGGTTGAGAACTGAAATATTAGCTATGAATATTAATTACGTCAAAATAATGTAATCCTCCTGTCTGTCCATTGAGAAGCAATCTTATAAATAGCCAGTTGATAAAATAAGTTCAATTATAAAACTTCACTAGAATAAAATATAAGAAATGGAACCAGATTCTGGTTTGTCAACTGCAATTTACTTCTACATAATGTCAGACACCATGGCAACTACTGGGAAACATTCTTCAACTTCATCCACAACAATCACTACTGCAAATATATGCCTTGCTTATTTGGAGTTCACATTGTAACAAGCCTAATGTCCACATATATTTTCTTTTAATATAAATGCCAAATTGTTTTCTAAAAAAAACAAACAAACAAAAAAAAACAACAAACTTCTAAAGTGCAGAAAGCCTTATCTACTACCTATCCATTTAGATAATGTATTGTTTGGCACAACCTGATGATGAGTTTCATAATGTTTAGAAACTATATATATTGCTCAATTGTGAGGGATAGAATGGGTGGGCAGTTTCCTGGGAACATTAATTCTAAGGGGCAATAAAACATTTATGAATATTTAAAGAGAAGAGTGAAAAATCATTTACTAGGACTTCACTCAAGGAGGATGTTTTATGCACCGGACAGGAAGATTCTTGGAGTAAGGGATTGGGCCGTCTGTTACAATGGTTGCTGCACTGTCTTCTAAGGAAGCTAAATCCAGTTAATTGCAGGCATTTTGTTGTGTTACAGGCAAATGCCATCTGAGGCAGTGTTACTAGCTGTTATCCTCTGCCCTACCTGCAAGCAAGTCTAAACTTCTCTTCCAGATAAGTGGTAACCTATTTAGAGAATATTACATAAAAGAGGAACCGGATTAATAGTATTTCTTTGAAGTGATTTTTTTCACAATGCATATGTATATGGATAAAATAATTCCTAATTTCTCACACAGCTGAGAATATGTTTTAGTGCCATTATAGTATGCACATGATCATATATATGAAGTTCATCTTCTTTTTCATTAATATTCCATAGTTACAACTTGGGGCTACAGAGAAGGGTTTTTTAAAAATTTTATTTTCCATTGGTTCTTTAATTAATAGACTATTTTTTAAAGCAGTTTTAGATTCACAGCAAAATTGAGCAGAAAATATAGGATTCCCACATACTCCCTCCCTCCACACATGCACAGCCTCACCCACTATCAACATGCCACACTGAAGTTTTATGCCAACCTTCAATCAATTCCTTTCACCTTTTAAAAAAGTTGATTGTCAAAGTATGTCTACAAAGGTTTTTTTATTTTTGTCTGGTGATAGACACCCTCTTGATTTAAAAAAAAAAAAGTTTATTGGTTATTGCTTCTCTACTGTTTGATTTAGTCTTACCTTTTGATAGTATATATATATATATACATATATATGTATATATATACATATATACACACATATATATACATATATACATACCATATATATGTATACAGATATATATATATAAATACTTACCTTTTCCATATGTATTGTATCCTAACTTATTTATCTTTAAATAATGTGTCCATTCCTTTACCTTTTTCCCGTAAGTTTTGAAATCCTCTACATTTACTGATTGAGTTTTTGTGTTGAATTCAGTGTGTGTGAGTGTGTGCAGGCACACATGTACATGCCTGTGTCCCTGTGTTATATGCATTATTTTGTTCATCAGTCAGGTTTCTGCATCTGAAAACAACCACCTATTTTTTTTAAGTTTATTGGGGTGACAATGGCTAGTAAAATTACATCGATTTCAAGTGTACAGTTCTGTAATACATCGTGTATATATCACATTGTGTGTTCACCACCCAGAGTCCGTTCTCTTTCTTTCCATCACCATATATTTGATCCCCTTTACCCTCATCTCCCACCCCCACCCGCCTTACCCTCTGGTAACCACTAGACTATTGTTGTTGTCTATGAGTTTTAGTTTCTTCATTTGTTTGTCTTGTTCTTTTTTTGTTTTCAGTTTTATATCCTACATATCGGTGAAATCATATGGCTTTCAACTTTTTCTGTCTGATTTATTTCGCTTAGTGTTATAATCTCAAGATCCATCCATGTTGTTGCAAATGACTGATGAACAGCCATCTGTTTTTAAAATGTCATGTGCCTTATACTTTAATAGAAAGATCCTGAGTCATTTTTAATGCAGTGAATTCTAAGAACTAATAGCTGATTTGAATGTTCTATAAGTGGGATTATGATGTGTGAATTAGTGGGCACCTGCTTTTTTCTCTCCTTTTGCGGAAGATTAATCCATGCTGTGGTATGAGCTTTAGTTCTTCTTCTTCTTCTTCTTCTTCTTCTTCTTCTTCTTCTTCTTCTTCTTCTTCTTCTTCTTCTTCCTTCTTCCTTCTTCCTTCCTCTTCCTCTTCCTCTTCCTCTCCTCCTTCTCCTTCCTCCTCCTCCTCCTTCCTCTTTTTTCAATGCTGCATTATTCCATCTATCAAATAAAACACTATATTTTTCCAGTACAGTCATGATTAATATTCATGTTGTTGAAATCGAGAGTCCTTATGACTTTAATTAAATTTAGTTTTAAATCCTAAACTATAAAAATCATACCTCTCTGCCTCTCTCTACTCCTTAGAGATTAGCCTTTCCCCTGGATAATCAGCAGCCTCCCAGGCAGCAGAAGACAGTGTCCTGGACCTGACTAATGGTCACAAGGTCTGGACCCCTGGCAGGCTAAAGACAACATCTTGACCTAAGTTCTATTTCAGCTTCTGAGGCTTAGATGAAACAACCCCTTGGTTACTTTTCATGAGACCTGACAGGAACACTGGAAAAGACCTCCCAGCTGTCCTCAAGACCTGAAGAAATGACTTATTATCTTTACCTCACCTCCGCCCAATCAGCTCCCAGCACGACTCTAAACCCCTAACCCACAGTATCCTGTGATTTTTGCCCTATGTGCAATCGGGGAGTTTGGGTTTTGGAGCATTACCTTCCCATCTCCGTTATTGGCCAATTCCACATTAATCTGTTTTTTTCTATACTGCAAACGCCTTCTTGTTCATTTCTTTGGGTCAGTGCACACAGGCAGGCAGACCCAAGGAAAACCATTAAGGTTCCAGTAATATTGTTTTTATCTTGTTTCTTTCACTTGTAAACAGTGATGTTTTCTGTATTCGTTGGTTTTGTTCTATGTGCACATATAAAATAAATTCTCTAAGCTCTACAGCTAGAAATAAAATTATTGGCTGCTAAGGTATATATATTTTCAGCTTTACTAGATAATACCAAAATTTTCTAAAATGGTTACATAAATTTATAATTTGCATTAGCAATTATTATTATTTAAGGATCAAGAAATTTTTCTACAGTGGGTGTCAAACTTCATAATTTTTTCCAGTCTAACAGTGTCCATTTTATTTTAGTATTTTATGGATTTTCTACTTTTTGCCATTTTACTTTTTTGTGTATTTTGTGGATGTTTCACTTTTCCCCTACACATTAGATCCTTGGCTATTGTTGAGTGAAATGATGCCTCCATTTCTTCTAGGAGCTTAAGTATGACCTAGAGCCTTAGGTTTAAATTTCCAAGGTCAGTCCTACTCCAAATTTACCATTTGATCCACCTATATTTTGTTTCTCATGCTTAATTTATTTAAACACCAGCAGGAATTGCAATGCAATAACTCCTGAGAATGGAATTGATGTCCAATATTGTATATTAATTCCGGATTCTTTTTCATTCAGTTTATGTATGTTTTTTGAATAGTAAAGTCTCCTTTTGCTAACTGTTGAGTGGCAGCTTTAGTTTGCACTTGAAAGCTGATACGGGGACTTATTAAATAATCCCACAGAATACTTAAAATGAACATCTCATGAAACAGCTAGGGACTTGGGCCTGGGGCTGAAGGAATACCAAATGGCATTCCAGGAGGAATGCTGGATAAGCTGACTTCAACAGTGCCGCCACCCCATAACGCCCTACACAAAAATGCGGAAGTAGCTGCTTATTATCTCCCTTCTAACAGTTTCCTCACAAGCAGATGTGGAAACCACGGTTCTGTATGCACAGTTGATCAATGTTTTACCGCTCTAGGCCCTTCCTGGGGTGGTGATAATGAGCACTCCTCTGTCTTGCCCGCCCTGCACAGATACAGTACCCAGGCAACGTAGCAGGTAAAGAAAGCCTGCCACTTTCAGAAAGCCTGCCTTTCCGCACAAGCTTGTAACAAACAGCTTGTAACAAACAGCCAGGCAGAGCCATCCCCCGGGGTCAGTGTGGAGGACCTTCCTTTCCTCTGCGC
The DNA here is from genome assembly GCF_057876585.1 of Rhinolophus sinicus. Taxonomy (NCBI): domain Eukaryota; kingdom Metazoa; phylum Chordata; class Mammalia; order Chiroptera; family Rhinolophidae; genus Rhinolophus; species Rhinolophus sinicus. The sequence continues at coordinate 71,472,920 of NC_142501.1, read as the reverse complement.
TGAGGACACCAGAGGCTTCCAGGGAGGTCCCGAAGCAGACTGAACCCAGAACAGAAACCAGGTTCTTCTCTTTGTGTGAGAAAGAATTCAAGAGCGAGACAAATGTAAGAAAGTGCAGGGAGTTTAATTAAAGAGAAAGTATACACTTAAAGAAGGAAGTGCGGGCAAACTCAGAGATGGCGTCACCCAAGAAGGTCTTCATTAGGGTGTTTAGTTCTCTGATTAGGTTGGTGCAAAAGCGATTGCGGTTTCTGCAATTATTTGTAACCTTTTAAACCGCAATCACTTTTTCACCAACCTAATAGGAGGAGCAATTTGGGAATGTAACCCTGTCTCCTCCTTTTTAGGGTGTGATCTGTTTCCCTCCTTTTTGTCCTTACTTGGTTTCTCGGAACTGTCACAGCATCAAATGTATGATGGGGTCACGGTAACCACAATGTAAAAGAGATTATAATGATATTAAAATCAGCTAAAGGTCAGGCCCGAGTCATGGATACTGGCCCTGTTAGATGAAACTAGTTCTTGTTTATCTCTAGCTGCAGGTATCTGAGTGGTTCCTTGTTTTACTTCCTTAAAGGGTAGTGTCTCATTCGGTCTCCTGGAGGGGTGGTGGACACATACCCTAGGCTATCCATCCTGTCTCATGCGTCCCTTGTGCTTGAGCATAAGTTTAATAAAATTTGGGAAGTTTTCTGAGGTTTCCTCTTGATGTCTACCTTGGGAAACCCAAGAACCCTAATGCTGGTAACACTCATGAGATAAATTTATGTTAGAGCTGTGTAAGTTTGATTCTCATACTAAAGAATTCACATCCAAGGAGATTATTCTATTATTTTAATCTCTGAAGTCAGCAAGTCTCCAAAACTCTTTTCATACTTTGGCCACTATTTGAGCAGACACCATGCCTCTCATTTAAAGGATTCCTGTTTCCTTACAATGTCGGTGATTCAGATATTTAATTTGGCTTTGAGTAACATCTAAAACAATTATTTTTATTTTGAATGCACATTAAATACAAAATTCGGGATTGGCACTCAAAAAAGAGGTTATTACATAGTTCCATTTATGAAAAATATCTAATTTAAGATTGATAATTTAATAGCTAATATTTAATTTTAAGAAAGCTGTTGCGATTTTCCCATGTCTAGAAATACATTAAAGGAAGGTACAAGTCATAACCCGAACATTGCTTAAATCCTGTTTACTCTTATCTCCTACTTTTAGACATCTCTGTCTTGATTCTTATTTGTCAAAACCAAAAAATATTCTCTCACTTGACCCACTGACTTGTTCTGCCTTTCTTTCTCAGGTCTTTATGATTTCTATTGACTCAAATAATTGCTTCTTGTGCTCCTCACTCAAACTCTTCATTGCCCTTTCTACAGATATGCAAATTGTAACAGTGAAATGCTCAGTCTCTCTGATCCCATCTTGTTTGGGCCTGTGTGTTCCCATAGCCTTCAGGCTAATAGCTCCTGCTTTGCACATGCAAATCAAGGACCAATTCTGCTTGGGACCTGAGTTGTTTTTTTTAAATCCAGCCACTCCCACTTTCCTGTCCCTTGATTTAAAAGAAGCCTGATCTTTAGGCTCTATTAAGATAGAGTTGAGGAATCTCGAAGGCTCCCATCTTCTTCATTAGGTGCCTTCTCAATCAATAAACATTCCCTTACTCCAAACTCTGACGTTTTGAATAATGGGCTTTTTGAAGCACCAGGCACACAAACTTTGGGATTGGTAACATAAAGAAACAATAGATCTAGGAATAGACACAACACAATAGGGGGAGGGGAGGATAAAGCTGGGCTGACAATTTCAGACTATGAAACTTAGAACACTCCCACAATAAGATTCCTGCCACATTTTGTACACTCTGTACCTAGTTAAGAATAGGGTTGATCATCCCCTACAGTGCTTTCCACTGTGTTTCCTGAAGTCTCTTGTAGAACTTAGATTTATTTAGTTGACTCATGTAAGTCCCACCCTCATTCTCAGTCCTTTCTTCTCCACTCATGGGGTTTAAGAGGAGCTCTCCAGTGATTCTGCCCACTTGTTTCCCAATTTAATTGAGAATTACTCAGCAGCTGAGCTGGTCTCATCTTTCCCATACTTGTAGGACTTTCTAAACATATTAGACTTGTTCATTATACCCTTATTTTTCAAATGTGGCTTATCATCAAATCACCTAAAACCGTTAGAAGAAATTTGATTTTTGTGCTATGTTCCAGATCTATTGAATCAAATCTCCTGTGTAGAGGCCCGGGAAAAGCACCTCACTTCCCATGCAATTCTAATGATGAACAAATTTTGGGAAACATTGAGCTAGATGACCTCCAAAGCCCTTTCTAGCTTCTGATTTCTAAGTCTATTTTAGGAAAGAAATGTTCACTTTAATGTACCACATTTACTTAAACTGAGTAAAATTTCATGGCAATTAAATAATCAAATTCTGCAAATCAAAAAAAAACAACAACACGTGTTATAGCAGAAATAGAAGCAAAATTCTCAATCTAGTTATGACTATGATGACACATTTTGGTACAGTAATCAAAGAAAAAATATGGTGATTTTTTTTTTTTGTCTTTGAAGCTAATCCATATGTCCTTGAAAATATAATTACAAATATAGCCAAACTTTCAGTGATAAATTGCTCTTTGAATATTTTCTCCTAAAATGTGGAAAATGGAATATATGTGGGGCAATAAATATTACATTATTTACAGTTCATTTAGTATTATTTCCAGTGAAACAATTGTTTCCTTGACTCGCTCATTATATCCAAATTTATCAAAATCACATTAGGTTAATATTAGAATTAACCACATTAAAAGTTTTAACTTGCTCAGTTTTGATTTTTTTACTAGTTTGCATCTTAAAACAATGCATTTACAAACTATTAACATATGTAGCCAATAGCACGTGAAATTTAAAAAGATATTGGTCCTACATCTCCACTACTTACCTATGATAAACTCTCTTCTACTTTAAAAACTACTACACTTTCCATCCACCTTTCCCAACCAATACAGATCCTCAATATTTTCACACAGAAAAAAATCGTGTTCAATTTATTATTGGTAATAATCAATAAGTAAAGTTTCTTTGATAATGCCATGACAATGTACATAATTGAATAGCTAAATTCAAAATAAGAGTAAAGTTTATACCTTTCAACTCATATTTAACTACCCCTGAAATCATTTTAATAATCAAATACTGACAGTCAAGACATTTTCCCTCTTTTGCTAAGGTGAGTACAATAATTGGAATTCTCATCATCAGAATGGAAACTACCGTCTTCTATAGTTTGTCAGCATTAGGAACAAAGGCTTCTTCAACAATCATTATACTAAATGTATCAGGAAATTCTTGATTACTAAGATAAAACAGTAAATCAGTAAATAGCTTCACCCTTATCTTTAGGAACATCTCCCAAATTCAGTTATCCAAGGAATGGATTGTTCAACTAGCACCTTGTCAGCACTCCTTTCTTCCTTCTTTCCTTCCTTCCTTCCTTCCTCCCTCCCTCCCTCCCTCCCTCCCTCCCTCCCTCCCTCCCTCCCTCCCTCCCTTCCTTCCTTCCTTCCTTCCTTCCTTCTTTCCTTCATTTCTTCCTTCCTTCTTTCCTTCCTTTGTTCCTTCCTTTTCTCTCTCTTTTTCCCTCCCTCCTTCCCTTTCTCTCTTTCTTTCTTTGTGGTCTTTAGATAATCCGTGGTTGACAATCTTCTGTTTTTATTTTAAAAATTTGTAATTTTTATTCTTATTGACTATAATGGTACTTTTACATGGACTATTTATATGAATTATTATCACATTGTAGAAAACAATGTGTTATATATTTTGCTTTGTTTTGGTGTTTAAAGAATACACAAAACTATTACGTCAATTTGTACTTTATACTTTTTTTAAATGATGAAATAATCATTAATATAATTATATTAATAAACCAAAGGAAGAACATTTTTGACTATCTCAATAAAGATACAAAAAACTGAGACAAATTTCAAACAATTATTTTTAAATAACCTAGTGTACCTACACATATACAGATAAAAATTATAGTCAATATTTTGATTAGCACTTAAAATAAACAAAAACAAAATCTACAAGAATATCTGTATTATTGGATTTTGAATAACCTTGGTTTTCCTTTTTGGTGATTCTTTGTAATTTCATAATTTTCTAGTTATTTCAAAGGTTTATTTATTTGTTATCATTAAAGGTGAAGATAGTGGGTGATCTCAGTACTATAAAATATGATTATAAATATTTAAAAATTGATTGAAGTGAGACTATAGCTCATTTTTTTATTTGGGCATTTTGTATTTTATCATGTATTTGCGATGAAATAAACATGCATGCAGTTTTAGAAAATTATAAATATTTAAAATAAGTACATTTTAAAATGTATAATCAAATCTAAAAATATTTTAATGAACAGTTGAGATGTTATAAAACATGAAAAAAATATTCATTTTATGTAACAAATAACAATATAGTAGTAACTTTTAATACAAGATGGATTGGCAAATAGATATAAGTAATTATTTCTCAATGTGGTCTTTTCAATAATATGTTTATAAAAATCTTTGCAATCCATATTAGAATATTTGAAAATGGATAAACAAGAATTTAATAATTTAGTCACAATGGTAATAGAATAACATTTCATTACAGGGATATTTTACTTAAAATTGCTCTCAATGCATTACTTTGCCAGTAGATATTAATGCATTAGAAAGTGATTCTGTTATAATAGGGCCAAATCCCTGGATAGTTATGAATAATTGGTTTCCATAATGTTACGCTTCATGTAGAAAAATACGTCATCATTATCATTTTTTACTGTGTATTAAGAATAGGAAGACTTACAAAGCACATTCATTCATTTAGTTAACACTATTTATTGAGTGGCTACTATGTTCACTATTCCAGATACTTGGGAAACTATTAGTGAATAGAACCTATCACTCCTCTACATCATGGTAGATATGTCAGTGGAGGAAGAATGAACTCTTACACAGGTTCACTCTGTGCTAGGTACCATTCGAAGTGTTTTCCAATATTAAGCCATTTCTTCCCCAATTTACAAAATTGGTACTCATCTTCTGTATTTTAGGGATGGGGAAACTGAAGCAGAAGCACAAATAGTTTACGGGACTCTCTGAAGTCATACAACTAGCGAGTGGCAGAGATAGGATTCAAACTTTGAAGCAGGATGCCTCCAAGGCTGTGCTTTTAAACAGTATGCAAAGTCACCTCATTTTCCATAAGAAGTAAATGCCAGATAGTTGATAAAGTTATTTTCTAAGTTAAATATCATCCTTAACCACAAATTATGCTTTCTTTATTCTTTAAATTGCTACACTTGCATCAAAAGAAAATAAAGGCAGAGATATATTTTTTTTCCTTTGTCTCTTTTACAGAAGCTGAGAATTTTATTGTATGGTATCATTGAAACAACTTTTGTTGCCACTGCTATTATTGCAAATAATTTGCATTTCAAACATAAACCCAGACAATTGCAACTTCTTATAACCACTGTGTATCCAACTCATTTAGCCTTTAACTAAAGTATACATTAAGTGTAGCAGAAAATTCCCTCACCATTTAAGATACATTAAAATGAATTTTATCAATATACCAGGAGACATTTAATTGCATTATTTATTAGCATAAGTTGGCATCAATTCCTAATTAAAAAAATCTAGGAATAATCATTACGTATGTTTTAAAAATGATACATCAAGAAAAAACGTTTTCTCTATATAAACTTACATATTTATTAAAATAGAAAATAGTGCACTAATGGATTGCACTGTGCCTAGGAGAATTCTAGATGCAGTCGTGAAGGAAATCCTGAATCCCTGTAATTCTCAACTCTTTGTTGGAAGGACTCAACACGAAAATCAATTTGCTAGTGGAGCATGTACACTGGAAGTTGTGATTTCTCTGAAGAGAACAGACGAGCTTTGTTGTCTGAGCTATGTGGAGAGAATCTAAAGCAATGGCTGCAGTTTTTGCAGCTACCAGAACAGCCTTGGTTGGTGGATATTTCTGCAACCTGAAGAGCAGTGGAGGAAGGATCCACTTCCCAATCAATTGTGTACCATCTTTTTGGAGTCCACATGATTCTTTTGGTACACGGAGTGGAAATGTGGAGTTAGAATACATTACTGTCTTGACATGCATCTGGTCCTTTCATTTGGAGAGGTGCCCTCTCATTTGTACCAAGCCTCTCACTTGTACTAGGAAAGGTTTTAGATGATCAGTTCTTGCATTTCACATCTCAGGGAGTGGATCTCCATTATTTAAATCATTAAATGTTAGTCCGTCAAACAAAGATCACTGTTTTTTCTACTGGCTGCAGAATTAAAACTGCAAAAGAGACCCCAGAAATCAGACTTGAATTGTCAAGTCTGTGAACCCACACAGTAGGTTAAAAAATTATCACCTAATTAAATTGATTTATCAACTTGAATATGAAAAATTAAAACAACTGGTGTCCACTTTGGATTAATAAAGAGAAGCTTAGAGAGCTATCCATATAATAAAATTGAAGAAGAAAACATATACTATGCAGCTGGAAATGATTTTTAAATCTTACGATTTAAAACTCAAAAAGAGAATGGCTCCTGTTGAAAACTTATCTGGGTGAAAAATAAATATTACAGCGTACAGAGGAAAAATTCAAAGAAATACACAATTGAAAAGAAAAGAGACTTAGAAGATAATGGTTTATAGTTTCTTTTAATTTAAATAGATAATATTGTTATTGAATATTTCAATTTAAGGACCAAAAACAGATTTTTTGAAGCAGAAAGAGACTATATAGAAATATAATGATAGTTTGACATTCAGTAATTCTAAATGATTTAAATGAAGCCCAGTAATTGAGAGTTGGAGAAGAGCAGGTGATTGCAATGTAGTGTTGTAAGTGTTAAAATATGAGGATTTCTCTGGGATGGTATAGCATATTTTGGAGGGGCAAATATACCATACTGATGGTAGTCAGGGAGTATCTTTGATGGAGCAAAGCTAAATTCTGAATGGGGAAAATGAGATAGCCAAATAAAGTGGTGCTGGTATTCTAGCCTGAGAGAAGAGCCTGTAAATAGGCAAGAGCTTAAGAGAAAAGATCATGTCGACATTAAAAGGTGACTCAATGATATTGGAGCAAGCAGTGAAAAAGAGAAAAGACGAATATGGAGAACTAAGGAAAAATCCAAATGATAAGGGTTTTTTTGTTTTTGTTTTTGTTTTTTGTTTTTTTTTTCTTTTAGCACTGTATTTTGACTCATCTTGGTTAACATTATAGCAAAAAGTATGAGAAACAATAAGAGGCAGAAGAGAATGTTGACACAAGTGCTTTTGAGAATGAAAAAGAGGGAGTCAGTCATTATCTTTTCTGTATCAAAAAAGAAAGCAGAAAAAATATTTACAAATCAGATGCCATCAAGACACGGAATAAATAGGTTTGGTGGGGGCATTGGCAGTGTTTAAAATAGGATTATGTGTATTTTTGTACCTTGTAATGGTAAAATTGAACTCTTGATATGCTAGGAATTGAAAGATAGGATCATACAATGGTTAAGAGCACATGGCCACTGGAGCCTGATAAACTGGGCAGAATTCTGGCTCACCCATCAATTAATTTTATGATTTTGAAAAATGTCAGTTGATTTCTTCCTGCCTTAGTTCCCTTACCAATAGAGATAAAAAGTTGAATGAAAATGCCCAACTCAGAGTAGTGATAATGAAAAAGTAGTGAAAACACAGCCTGCCCAGTATAAGCAGTATATAAAGGACTGTTTTGCTATTTTTATTGACTGAAAAATGGGAAAAGTTCTGTACATTCTTCTTTACCTACAATGAGGAAAAAAGTAAATGTTTATTTGGGTGGAATTAAATCTTACACTTGAAGTTATGATTACTATAAGCTTGTTTCACATGTTTGTTGCAGGGAATCGTATTAGATTCATTTGACATCTGTACAATAAATTATGACTGATCAATTATATTTGTCGTAGGAAATTGAATTTAACTTATGTAAAATACAAAGTATACACGAGCATTGTTATGATTAACTTTCTATCTACGACCTCTAAAGCACCTTTTTATTTGTCACAATACTTTCCTTGTTTTCAGAAAGTATCACATCATTTTGTCTTGACAATCTTCCTATATGCCCAATGGAAAAATAAATTGTTGGCAACATATTGCATCCCACCCCCACCCGCCCAAAAAAAAGACATGAAGTGTATTTTTCAACAGGATGAAATCAAGATAAATGTTTGGTTTTGGCCACCAAGAAGCTTATCTTGAACCTAAGTTATTTAATCTCAACTACTACTACTCATGGTCAGCCATAGCCTTGATAAGGATGGGGTGATCATACATCTCAGTTAATACCTATTTGTCCCAGCGTAATTACTACGTCTCCTGCTACATATTTCAAAGGATTCCCAGTTTGGAGAATAAATTATTTGGTCACCCTAGGCAATGGATACTACCTATGTAAAAGCCCTTTCGGTGAAATTTGTTGTAGGAATTAAACATTAAGTTAATAAACATGGTTGATCTAAAATAATGACTGATTTAGCAACAGGCCAAGTTTTGTTATCTGAAGAGATCTAGGAATAGGGCCTCCTCAGAATGATCTGTCCCTGCACCGATGCCTGAACTCCCTAGTAGAGATTCATTCCCGTTGCCTATTTAAGACAGACAGAAAAAGAGATATCACTTTTATGGTGTTCCAGCCAAAAACGTATCCTCAGGATTTAATCACAAGGAAACTTCACACAAGTCCAATTTGAGGAAGGTTCTATAAAATAATTAGTCTATCTCTATAAAAAGACATTCTCATGAAAGGCAAAAGAATGTCTGAAAAATCAGTCTAGATTAAAAAGACTAAGATACATAACATGTAAATGTGCTATATGATATTGGATTGATTCCAAGGCAGGAAAGGGTTAATTCAGCATGTTTGGTTGCTCACACACTGCACATTCCAGAGGAAGGCCTGTCTTCCTGACTAGCCCTGGGTTGGCTCCTGGGAAATAACTCTTGAGCCATGGGACTTTTCTGATTGTTAAGAAAGGTTTTGCGTGCCTGAGGTCTTGGGCCATACTGTATCAATTTGACCAGATGAATTTACCAATGTGATGTATGGTGAACACCTTTCTGCTGGCGTGTGGGGACGATCGGGGGAAAATTGGTGTCTGAGTAGTTGAGGTGAGCCAGACAGGTGGTGGATGCTTACGTGCCTGACCTCCAATAAAACCCTGAACTCCAAAGCTTAGGTGAACATCCGTCATTTGCAAAACTTCTCATGTGTTTCCATACATCCTTGCTCAGAGAATTAAGGGTATCCCTTTATGACTCCATTGTGAGGAGACACACTTTTAAGCTTGCATTTGTTTTCTCCTGGAGTTGGTCCCATGTGCCTTTTCCCTTTACTGATTTTAATCAGTATCCGTTCAGTATAATAAAATATAACCGTGAATATAATAGCTTCTCTGCATCCAGTGAGTAATTCTAGAATTATCAAACCTGAGGTGGCTTTGGGAACCCCTGACATAGTTCCAATATTGGAAAAAATTGCTGTGTAGGACATTATTAGAATGATTATTGAAAATGGAGGATGGATTGCAAATTAGATTAAAATATTTTATCAATGTTAAAATTCCCGAATTTGATAACTGTAATATATTTGTTCAAGAGATTATCCTTGTTCTTGGGAAATATGCATTGAAGCATTGTGGGGCCCAAGGGCAAGATGACCACAACCTAGTATCAAATAGTTCAAAAAATATGTATATACACAACTAGAGAGAAAAATAAAGCAAATGTGTCAAAATACTAAGAATTGGTGGATTAGGGTAAAATGTGTATGTGAGTTCTTTCATATTACTCCTTGCAACTTTTCTCTAAGTTTAAAATTATATCAAAATACAAAATTAAAGTAGAAACCTCTGTAAAGGGTTATATATGGCTGTGGATGTGGGTGTATTTAATCTTTTAATGTGAATTTACTTCCTGAGCTTTCTAAATATTCACCAAAGAACTGCATTGAGTAAGTAAATAGAAGGTGCAGAAATAGCTCAATCATTTAACAGACAGAATTAAATTACTGGGCAGCTGGATGTTGGCCTTAAGGTGAAAATTGTCACTAAAAAGACAAAAGGAAGGGTGCTGAAAAAAGATGTCAATTACCAGAATGGGTATGTAGTCTCTGATAAGATGGGCCAAAGATAAATTGGTAGGCACTGGCCGGGAAACAAAGCCTTGCATACTAAGTTGGCCGAAAATAATGATGACAATTGTTTTTCCTGGTTAAGCATGGGATTCGGAGATTATGACCGACAATGATCCAGATATGCAGATGGGTGCTGTTGGGATAAAGTCTGGCACGGTATAAAGAATGGGTTTCCAAACAGGTGACAAAACACAGCTATGGGATTCAGGGAACAAACAATTTTCAGGGATTCACACTGACAAATTCTAAGTATCAGACAACTCTGGAAGAAATTAACAAGCATCCAAATGTGATGAAAGCTGAAAAAAAGAAAAACAGACTTCAGGTCTCAAGTGTTGGTGAGAACAGCTAGATTAACAAGAGGAAATGTTGAGTAATCAACCATTGACATAGAGAGGTTCCCAGCAGCTGAGAAGGGACAGAGTTTGCAGGGGGGAATTAAATGGTCCCAGCTGGGCAATTTGGAGGGCTTCAAGAAAAGAGTGCCAGGCTGTCATGGCAATTGCTTTTTCCAAAAAAACTTCTAAGGCTGCCAAATAAAAGAGATGCTAAAAAAGAGTGGGAAGAAAAATAGATTTGGGATTAATATAAATCTGCATTTAAAACTTGTCTCTACCATTTATTGCTTATATGACCTTTATCAGACCTCATAGTATAGATTTCAGAGGCCTACTTTTAGAATTAAAATATGTAAAGCTTTTGGTTCAGTGCGTGGCACAAAGATTGCACTTAGTAAATGGTAGATATTATTATTATGGATGGAATGAGAGATTGCATACCATTCTCTTTTTCTTCTCCCAACTGATAAGTGATAAGAGTAGTAGGCTTGTTGATTTCTAGCTTGATTGGCCAAAATAAAAATCATTTAAGACAAAAGTCTTCTTGTGCTATAAAAACTCTACATAGTGATAATCTGCCTCTGAACTTTGCTTTCCCAGTGAGGGATGGATCACAGATAACGTTGATTTTAAACTCTACCATGTAAATTGAGAGTAGAAGCTGGCTAGTGTCCCAACTGTTGTGGGGAGACTCAAATGTAAATGAGATCTTATGTTCTGCAAATCCGAGGCCCATAGCTGGGAGGAAAACATTAAGCCATATAACCAAACTAGGTTGAAGCTTCTAGTTGTAAATGCCAGGGGATGTCCTTCATATTTACACTGGGCTTAGAATCCTGCCTAACTGGGAATCTAACAGAAATATAAATTACATGTAATTTAAATATGTAAAGTGTGAAATGAAGTGAGAGAATAGAAAAATAATTATAAAATTAATTCAATCACAATTATACCGCCATGTAAACAAGATTATTTTTTTAAAATTAGCACTTTTCTTTCTTCTTCAACTCTTTATTTCATAATTGTCTATTTGCTGGAAATATTTTTGTGTTGATGATTTATTTTTGTCCACATTATCTCACTAGATTTTTACAGCAACTCTGAGTTGTGAAGGGCATATGCTATTTTCATTTTATAAATAACAAACCTGAAGTTCAGAGAGTTCATTTAAACTGCCCAAGGTCACCCAGAGGATCCAGCAAAGATGTGGAATTGTATCCTCTCATTCCAAAACAAGCATGGTTTCTCATTCATTATTCTGACACAGTTTCTAATAGCTCAACGCTGTAGTCCTAGGAAGAAACTGGCCCCCGTATAGTGCCTGTCTGAGAAAACTCAGTTACCAAGAGACCTCATTGCTTGTTCCAGCCAACTCCTGAGAATAGAGTCCCTGTATCCCAGTGGCTGGAGGCAGGGTGGGGCGGGGGAAGGAGCCTAACTCAGACAAGTGCCCGTTAGCAAATGGGTTTCATATGGACCAACCCATTCTTCCAGTTCTTTGTAATTTTTCACTTGCCTGACTGTATGGAGGCCCGGCTCACCTCCGTCCTTGTTCCTTAATTCTCCCTTTTTAATGCCCAGTCACCTCTGTACAAATCGATGAGCACCTCTCTCCCTTATTATGATGATCTGGAATAAAGTCTTGCTTGCCTGTTTTACCTTGGTGTAATTTTTGCATTGACATGCTCAATTACCCTAAATATTTATTTAGAAAGGATATGCTGACTTCAGATGAAAGAGGCACTTAGTGTCAATCTAACTAAAAGCTAGACACAAGAAGTATGTGAAAATAACAACCCCAGTTGATACTGATACCAGGTTTCTATTTTTTGCCTTACTTTCATTTGTTTGTTTGCCTTATTGTTGGCTTATATAATTCTCAGAATTAAATATCGCACTCCACTTTTGTCTCCTTTGTCATTTGAGAGGTATAATTTCTGACTAGATGCAGAAAGAGGTATTGAGTTAATGGAGGAGAATTATTTAACTTCCTCCTAAAGTTTCAGTTATGTAGTAAAAGGACAAAATAAAATTCCCAATTTTCTTTTCTTCTTTCTTCCTTTAAAAAAATTTAATTACATAAAGCATCTCTAATGAGATGAAGAGCCGAATAAGCTTAATCTCTAGGATATTCAAACGTGGGGATTGGCACACATCAATTTATTCCTTGTCATTTAAGCATGTAACTTCTTAGGAATTATGAGAACTGAAAATATGCTCTTGAGAGGTCCAGCTGACTTACACTTACATTGAAATCAAAGCAAGCTGAAATATTTCAGAGGGAAACAGTAGAACAGTAGTGGTTCCTGGCTAAGAATGAGATCATTCCAAGTACCATTAGAATTATACAAGTGACATAATAAAGGCTTTAACAAAAGATGGGAAATGTGGATGAATAAAATGAAGTGGATGCAAGAGGCTTTTGGAGGTAGATTTGTCATGAATCTGTGATGAAGTTTGGTGGATGAAGGAGGAGGGAAAAATCATGTCTAAAGTTTCTTGCTTGGGGCACGGCAGATGATCAGGAGCAAAGCAAGTCAGTATGTGGTATATTGGAAAGATAATTTGTTTCTAATCTTGGATCTGCCTCAACAAATTGTATAACCTTATAGGAGTCTATTAAAAGCCGGAGTTTGATTCTTTATCCAATTTATCTTGATATTCCTTTTCAGCAGTAGAGATCTAGTATATTTGAAGTAAATCTATCATCTTTGCAATGAATGATCTCTTTCAAATCATGATAACATGCATTTATCAAATATCTATTTTGGGGTCATTATAAACCGGAGAATTGAGAGAGACACAAATTAAGGACATTACATGTATAAAGACTGTGGAAGAATAATTACCTGTATGATATATGTATAAAATAATAAAGCTATAATTATTTAAATTTCAGTATTTATGTTATAAGGTCAATACTACAGAAGTTTAATCATTGTAAGACAAATTAATAAAGAAGTCATTATCTATTCAAAAATGTTACTTTAAAAGTGCCAAATACAAAGAAATTATATCAAACAACAGTCACGATAAATTTGCTAAGTTTTGTGACTGGTATAGAGAAGAGCCCAGCTTAAATTTAGACATGACAGATTCCAAAACAAATGCGCTTTTGTCTACATCCTTGTTAGACCTTAGCATTATATAACTTACTTTCAATAATTAAAAAGATTGTTGCCTTCTTACAAGAAGCATAACAAATACATTGGCCCTATTCTAATATGATTTCACTGATATGTGGGATATAAAACTGAAAGCAACAAAGGAACAAGACAAACAGAGAAACAAAAACTCATAGACACAAACAACAATTTAGTAGTTACCAGAGGGTAAGTGGGGAGGGGGTGGTAGATGAGGGTAAAAGGGTCAAATACATGGTGATGGAAGGAGAACTGAGCCTGGGTGTTGACCACACAATATGATATATAGATGATATATTACAGAATTGTACACTTGAAGCATGTAATTTTACTAACCATTGTCACCTCAATAAATTTTAATTAAAAATATGTACAATTAGATACAACTAATATTTCAGAGAAACTGATATAGTACTTCAATATATTGATTTGTTATTGAAATTTTTGAAGCAAATATCAGTCAAAACAAACCATCTCCAGTTGAAATTTATAAGAATTGAGTTATGCTGCCATCTAGTGATCATTTGGTTGCTGATATTCCTGGAGTATCAAAAAATTTCAAGAAACTTGGGAGATTTTTGTAAGTGCAAAACAGGCTAACAAAGGTAACAAAGGTAACAAAGGCTGACATAGAGTTATATGGCAAATTCCATACAAATTGAAATTATGGCTAAAATAGTAACGAAAGAGTGATATTAATGAAAAAGTTTATTATTCTTAATATTTTTCTCTTCTAAAGTGAAATCTGCCTCAGTGGAATTTACATAAAAGTCTAATTAAGTCCTTTAGTAGAATTTCTGCACTCTCCATTCTATGGATTCTATGTTTTTATGTCTTATTATTTTACATAAATATTCATCATAAGTTACAATTAGTGTCAATTTGGATATATATATATATATATATATATATATATTAATTATATTATTCTAACTAGCCTGTAGATGGGAAAGGATGATCTGTCAGAAAGGATGGTTTCCAGAAAAACCCACAATGTCCACCTCTATGGTTGCACAAGGAAAATTAACTCCAAATCAAATTCATGTTCAAATTCAGCTTTGGGCAGGTGGCACTTGGTTTGGTAAAGTCTGATTTGGGCTTACTTTGTTCTGAAATGTTACATGAATTTATAGCAAACTTTAAAAGTTAACCACTTCCTATCAATTCTATATATCGGGGTTGAAAAAAACAATAATAAAAGGAATGCTTAGAAAAGGCAACAGCAAGATTGGCCATCACTCTTCTGATGAGGCCTGTGAGGTCCAGTACAGTAGCCACTATCCACATATAGCTACTTAGCGCTAGAATGTGGCTAGTCCAGATTGCCACGTGATGTGAGTGTAAAACACACAATGGATTTTGAAGACCTGGTACAAAAAAATGTAACATATCTCTGTAATACTACTCTGCAATACTGTTTATGAAGAAGAAAAAAGAAAGATAAAAAAACATGAATTATAAAATGGCAGTAACTACATCCCTACCAACAATTACTTTAAATGTAAATGGATTAAACGCTCCAATAAAAAGACACAGGATGGCTGAATGTATAAGAAAACAAGACCCTTACATATGCTGCTTATAAGAGACTCACTTAGATCAAAAGACACAAACAGATAGAAAACAAAGGGATGGAAGAAGATATTTCATAAAAATGGAAATGAAAAACATAAGTTGGGGTACCAGTACTTACACCAGACAAAGTAGACTTTGAAACAAAGGCTATATTATGAGACAACGAAGGACCCAGTAATCCCATATCTGGGTATTTCTCTGAAGAAACCAAAAAAACTACTTCGAAAGAACATGTACATCCATATGTTCATTGCAGCATTATTTATAATTGCCAAGATATGGAGGCAGCCTGGGTGTTCATCAATGAATGAATTAATAAAGAAGAGGTACATATACATAATGTATTATTACTCAGCCATAAAAACAATGAAATCTTGTCTTCTGCAATGACATGGAAGGATCTAGACCATTTTATGCTAAGTGAAATAAGTTAGAGAAAGACAAATACCATAGGATTATACTTATATGTGGAATCTAAAAAACAACAAACAAAACTGAAAAAAATCAAACAAAACTGAAACAAACTCATAGATACAGAGAACATTTCGATGGTTGCCAGGTGTGAGTGGGTTTGGAGGTATATGTGAAAAGGTTACAAACTGAAGTTACAATTTGGTAGTTACAAAATAGTCACAGGGATGTAAAGTATCACATAGGGAATATAGTCAATAATGTTATAATAACTATGTATATGGTGTCAGATAGGTGCTAGATTTACTGGGGTGATCACTTTGTAAGTTACATAAGTATCTAATCACTATGTTCTACACTTGAAACTAACATGATATTGTATATCAACTGTAACTGAAAAAAAAAAAAAAAAGAAATTGTTTCCTTGTCCTCTCACCTGAGGATTTCTCTCTCAGAGTAAAGTGCTGGTTGCTTTCCCTATTCTCCCTTCCCTCATTTACGAACTCTACCTTTGTATCTTCCTTAAACTGACTCTACATAATTTCCCCTCAAGCCCAGGATGTACACAGTTACATCTTGGAAAGTGCATTTTTTACTTCAAATTCTAAAGAGGAGCTCTGAGTCCACTGACACCTTCATTCTTCAGTGTTTCTTGTACCTGCTGCTGGCAAAGAGATCGCAAAATATTTAGAAAAGTCCTGTTTTTACCTTGATGTGGCAACATTTTCCATCCTTGACCTTTATGACATTTATACCTACCTAAGACCAATGGAACGAAGAGTTTAGCTCTTCAAGCATTAATTACATGAATTCTGATGATTTAATACCCTTCTTATACTAGATATATTTTTTCATTGCATTTCTTGGTAATATTTTGATTGCAAATGATAGTAGCTCAACTCTAGCTAGTTGAAATAAAAACTAAATTAATTACAAGGATATCCAAATCCCATAAAACAACAAAGTTGTACATAAGGCAGGTGTACAGGGAAACTATAGAAAGAATTAGAACTAGGATTTAGAAATCCATCGAAACTCTTTCCTCATTTCTTATATTTAATTATTTCTCTCTGGTTTGTTTATCTTTTCTAACTTTTGACTGATTTTTTTCTAATTATCAGAAAACATGACTGCTGAGTCCTAGGGGAAAAATTTAAAAACTAAGCAAAATATCTTCATAATTTTGTTCAATAGGAAACACTATTCTCCTAGTATTCACCCAGCTTCAAAACTTCACATTTATCTCCAAATGTCCCTTGCATTGCTTCTGTATTTATTTAGCCTAGCAATCTTTATTTGTGCAGTTCCCCTTGACTTTTCATCTCAACTACCACCATCCCAACTCAAGACTGCTCTACTCCTTCCTGGACTTTTCACTTTATCTTCTAACTCCACTTTTTTTTTTCTCTTCCAATGTGTTGGTATTCTAATTAAATATACAAACAATCCTCTAATGGCAATTACTGACTTAATTTGAAACTTTTTTGAATGAATGGATAAAGGTAGTATTAAGAAAACAAATGAGAAACAGAAACTTATAGACACAGATAATAGTTTAGTGGTTGCCAGAGGGTAAGAGGGGTGGGGGGTGGGGGGTGGGAGATGAGGGTAAGGGGGATCGAATATATGGTGATGGAAGGAGAACTGACTCTGGGTGATGAACACACAATGGGATTTATAGATGATGTAATACAGAATTGTACACCTGAAATCTATGTAATTTTACTAACAATTGTCACCCCAATAAATTTAATAAAATAAAATTAAAAAAAAAGAAAATATACAAAGGGATTTATAGATTCAATGCAATTCCTTTCAAAATCCCAATGGTATTTTTTTACAGAAATAGAAAAACAAAAAACAAAAAGAAACAAACATAAAATTCATAAGGAAACACAGAGACACTAAATAGCCAAAGCAATTTTGAGCAAGATTAAACAAAACTGAAGGCATCACACGTTCTGATTTCAAAATACATTACAAAGCCAAACTAAACAAAACAGTATGGTATTAGCATAAAACAGACATATAAACCAGTGGGACAAAATAGAGAGTGCAAAGATAAGCCTACATACATATGGTCAACTAACTTTGGACAAGAATACTAAGAATATGCAATGGGGAAAGCATAGTTCCTTCAGTAATGGTGTTGGGAAGAGTGGATCCACATGCAAAAGAATGAAATTGGACTCTTACAATGTACATGAAACTGAAATCAAAAAAGTTTAAAGATTTAAACATAAGACATGAAACCACAAAACTTGAGAAGAAAACATAGGTAAAAAGCTTCTTGATAAGACTTGGAAACAATCTCTTGGATATTGCATCAAAAACTGAAGAAATGAGAGTATTTATGTGAAATGAGAGGAATTATATCAAATGAGACAGCTTTTGCACAGCAAGAAAACAAAACAAAAAGATAACCTATAAAATGGGAGAAAATATTTGTAAACCCTATATCTGACAAAGAGTTAATATCCAAAAAATATAAGGGACCCCTACAACTTAATAACAATAACAAAACCCAAATAATCTGATTAAAAAACAGGAAAGGAACTGAATAGACATTTCTTCAAAGAAGACATACAAATTGCCAAAGGGTTATGAAAAAATGCACAACATCACTAATCATTAGGGAAATGCAATTCAAAACTCCAGTGAAATATTGCCTCACATTTGTTAGGATAGCTATTATAAAAATAAATACATAAAATCAAAACCCCCAAAAATAACAAATACTGATGTGGATGTGGAGTAACATTGGCAGGAATGTAAATTAGTGCATCCAATATGGAAAGTTACTCAAAAAGTTGAAAATACAATTCAGCAATCATATGATTCAGCAATCCCACTTCTGGGTGTTTATCCAACGGAATTGAAATCAGGATGTTGAAGAGATATCTACACTCCCATGTTCATTACAGATTATTCCCAATAGCCACATGGAAGCATGCTAAATGTCCATCAAAAGATGAATGGATAAAGAAAATATACATACAATGGAATACCACTTAGTCTTTAAAAAGAGGAGATTCTGTCATATACCAATGAGGCAGTATGAAGACACCTGGAGGTCCTTATTATAAGTGAAAGAAGCCAGTCACAGAAAGAGAAATACTGCATGATTCCACTTATATGAGGTATCTAAAGTAGTCAAACTCTTAGAAAGAGGAAGTAGCTGCCAAAGCCTGGGGGAGGGGAAAATGGGGAGTTGTTATTTAACAGGTGTAAAGTTTCCCTTGTGCAGGATGAATAACTCCTAGAGACCTACTGTACAGCATAGTGCTTATAATTAACAATACTATATTATATATTTACAAATTTGAGAAAAGGGTATGTCTATATTTTTAACACGAAACATGATATAATAATATATATATATATATAACTATGTAAATATAATAGTAATAAAAATAAAGTGAAAGGGAGGAAACTTTTGGAGGGGGTGGATATGTTTATTGCATAGATAGTGGTGATGATTTCAGAGATGTGTACTTACTTCTAAACTCATTAGGTTTAATACATTAAATATGTATAGGTTTTGTATGTAAATTAGACCTCAATAAATTGGTTTGGAAAAGAAAAAAAAGATATAAACAAGCCATTGAAAGAAAATGTTTACTTTTGCAAAAGAAAAAAAAAAGAGAAACAATATTTTACCTTGAGTTACATGAGTTTCATTTTAAATGAAGTTAGTTATCTTCAGCTTTTGGTACCTTAATATAATCAGAAGGAAAATGTTGTGTTTAAAGTCTATCAATTTCAGAATAAAATTTCCTTGAGAAAAATAAAGGCAAAGTGTTACTGAAAATCAGGCAAGCCTTTATTTATAAATACACATTCTCAAATATGGTTTTCATTCAATTTGGCCCCAGCTTCTGGGAAGTTGTTTAGTAAAAGATGTCTGTGCTTGAACAGCTAATGAAAATGTCAAAACAAAACTACCTTTTTAAAAAGCTGCTAAAGTAATATAGACACAGGAGAAAGGAACCAATTATTTGCTTTCTCTAAAGGTTGAATTACCAATCTAGAGATCGTAACAAGTTTCATGGGTTTTGTAAATACTTTTCGTCTGTGTTTTCATGTATGATTTATCCTCCCTATTTGTCTTCAATGAGGTGAATTGCTTTTTCAATGAAGGGTCATTAGGTAACACTTGCACTGGTTATCATAAAATATAAATCTAATGATTAGAACTAATATGCCACCTGAATATGTTCAATATAAGCAGACGTTATTAGCTGAAAAGAGAAAATTACTTGAATGTGTAGATGCCTTTTATGCTCTCCAAAGAATCTCTACAGTATCAAAAGAATCTGCCTAAAATGCAAAGCAGATTTCTTTAACTGCTTGGTTAAAGTTTGGTTTTAGGTTTAGAGAAGAGGAAGTGCTTGCCCCTTCACTTCCCAGAAGGTGCACTGGCCAGAGAGGTATTTATCCTGGCAGACAAAGGAGTCAAAAATCTATCAGCTATCAGCTCAAATCAGAGACCTGGCTGGTTTTGGGCAAGATGATAGATGCCATTTTGAGATTGAGTAGAAGGATACAGTTTTCTTTAAAGAAAGGACCAAATTATATTTACCTTTCTTTTCTTCACGTGTATACTTACACAATATTTGTCATTCAGATATATTTATTTTTCATAAAATACCTATATAACTCAATACAGTGAAAGTTTGTGGACTAATTAACAATTCTTCCATGAGATATGGAAGAAGAGTAAGTTTGGTGTGAGCTACTAATACGACCATTTTTAATGGGAGAATTATTATACCATGTAGCTGTTTGTGATGGACATGTTTTGAAATGTATGGCCATTTAGGCTTTGTTTCTCTGACCACGTTTGGAGAATTCCTTATGTGAAGAATATTGGTAGAGGGAGAAAAAAATACCCTACTTTTATACAAATTGAAAATACTAGTTACTCATGATCTCAACGTCCCCCACAGCCAACATTGACTCAATAGCTAGTAGGAGAGCAGCTCTTTCTTAACTAGTGATGATAATAAGAGATTATGAAAGGTGACATTTATGAAAACGGAAGTGTCTAGTGTTTGAAGAAATGTTCTTCCACATATGAGTTCTGCAGTATGGCTTTTTGCATTATTCCCAGCAATTAACACAAAACTTGATTCTTTGGTCTTTTCAATGATTCTTTTAATAAACTCATTTTCTTCATTTTCAGATAGAATATATTTCTGTTAATTGAATCAAGAAACCGATCAGTTCTAATGCTTACTTCATTTCACAGTGACTTCCCTTTCTTTGCAATTTGTAGAGAATATAATATTTATGTATCTTTGTTCCTCTACTTAATCATTGAGCCCTTGTGTTATGTATTCTTTGTATCATCCATGGTACTTTGTAAAATACCATCTTAATACAGATGATTGAATAAACATGTGATTACATAGAAAAAAACATAGACCTGAGAAATACTCAGAGCAAATCCTTTTCTGCAAAAATTTCACATTGTATAAGCCACAGCGCAGATTCTTCACACACAAAATGAAATTGTCAGGGAAGGTTTGTGGTTCTAGAAATTCATATCTATGTTATGTGTCTTAGCCTGTTCTGTTCATAGATCTTGAAGTTAAGGATCCTTTAATATATTCTTTTATAAATTTTCAGGAGCAGGTGTGCTTATAATAGCTGCACAGCCCAAATTTAATTCATACTTCTTTGTTGTTTTTCTGCCCATAAACTGAGGATTGATTAAACAGGTGCCAAAATAACCTGAAGTTAGAAGGAGAGAGTTAATCTGAGTATCTCTGTTCCAGAATAGTACTACTTCCATTGTCGTCTCCCTGGGTTATCTCAGTTCCTCCAGAGACTGAGCAGCTCAGCAATTCTAGTAGCTTAGTATCTGCCAGATCTTTCCTATAATTATTTATCTGTCTCAAATCCCCAGTTGCCACTCCCCAGCAGTTCTTCACTCCTGTCTTTGTTTGGGGATGAAACAAAGTGTAGCAGGCACATCCAAACTCTCCCTCTCTGTGTCTCAGCAGATATCACTAATGAATCATGTCAGTTTTTCTTGCTGACCATGCATATGTTTGGCCAATCTTCAGAACACCACTCCAGGAAGTCAATACCAATCAAAGTTGGCACAGTTTGCTGCAAACACTTTATATTAGCTCGCTCACCACTCATTTCAATGCGTTGGGGGCTCATTTTCTTGAACAATAGAAGCTGGCAACCCACAAGCTTCGTTTTCCGAACATCCTTTTGAATAGCATACAGGCATGGGACTTAGGTTCTGCCAAGCAGGTGCATCTGCATGAAACATGGATGAGGAAATAAACACCATGAAGCACGTGGGTCTCCTGAGGCAGCTGTAGTAGTTTCTAGTTCCTACTATATGGGCAATGATAATGTTTTTCCATTGTAATGGTTTCATGTGACTGGGACTTTTTCCTGGATATGTTGTTCACCATCTACATCTCCCAGAAATGTAGTACCTAGGCTTAAAGGCCATCCCAACAATTCTGTGATGTGATCTCCACGAATCAATTCCTTAATGAAGAAACCAGCTAGATTAGTTTCAATTGTTTGCTACTAAGAACCTTGACCTAGACAAAGTGAAAATGTACTTTTTATCTCTGTCAGTTAGTACTGTGTGACAGAAAACTTGACCAAAAATCGTCTAAACATGGGCCTAATTTTTCATATGGCACTCAAGGAACTATCTTCAGCATATGGTTTTTGACTTCTTTATTACTAGATGACTTCTGCATTCCTATTTTGTCTGCACACTAGGAAGGAGGGAAGAGGTGGGTGAAAGCTTTCTTCTAACTTTTTTTTTTATTTGAGAAAGGATGTCATATTCAGGGACTACTGTTAACATCTTATTGGCTAGAATTGCGTTATATTTCCTGCTTAAAGCATGGGGGCTGGCATTTCATTATCCTGTTTTTATAACAGCGACAGGCAAAGAAGTGGAGATCAGAAATTGATTTGAGTGAGACATCTTGCAGTGTTTGCAACACCACCATAGCTTCAGTTGCTATTGTCACCTAGGACTCCTTTGAAAAAATCCTACCAAAATGTACTCACATATTTAGATGCAATATTTAGTTATCAACTTGATGGAATTAAGCACACCAAAAAGCTCATTTGTTCAAAAGTTAACTTTCTCAAAATCTCATCAAATCTAAGTTTTCTACTTTTAGAACCACATATTTGGATCAAAATATTTGCCATCCAGAGAACATATGCCAGAATGCATATGTATTATTCAGTGATGGTAACTCAAAATCTCATCACCACTCATGATCTTGTTACTACAGACGAGATTATTAAATGGACAGGTATAGCTTCATGCAGAGTAGAGCAGCATAGAAGTTTTGTGGAGGAAGGGAGGCCTGGATGGACTCCTGGGTGGCCTGAACAAATGGATCCCAAGAATTACGAAGTGAACTAATGAGGGAAATAAGTACAAATAAGCTTCCTCTCGATTACACCTTGAAGTGTATCAATTTTAATTGGGAATACATATTCAATGATATATTTATATACAACCTCATATATGTTAGAGTTTTAAGAGGTCACTTCATAACATCCCTCTCTTCTCGGTCTGAGATTGGAACAAACCAAGAAATGGACAGACAGATGAAAATTACAATATCAATTTGCTATTCACAATGATCTTCACATTTCATGCTTAAGCTTTTGTCCAAGTAGGCTTGTAATCCTTGACCCCTGAATTCCACTTATTAACTTACCCAGTTGCTGGCACAGCTGGACAACCCCAAGCTTCACATACACATACACAGGGGCATACCTTTCATTGCAGGCAGGCAGAACTGAAGAGGAACCAGAGTGGGCCAAGCCACACAGGACCAGCTCCTTACCCCACTTGCCCTTTGGGTAAGTCATTATGCTGACTTCAAAATGGTGGGGAGGGAGGTGCGTTGCTCTCGTGGAACACCTTCCACACAGAAATGTGAAGAAAGGGGAATATTTGCCCTGCACTGAGGAGTCTTTAGTTAAAGCCAGAGAGCTAGGGAAGAAAGTGACAAAGCATTTCCAGACAATAATATCATCATCATTAGTATTCCATCATCCTAAGTTATTTTTAAAAGGATAGTGAAAATTCATATTATGCTGCTACTATTGTGCCCTTCCTATATTTACAGGAAGAACATTTTTAAAGGGAAAAACATACTGTATCTCCACGTATCTTTATGTTTCCACAAATTTTTCATTGTATTTGTGAAGTAGAATAAGAGATAAAAAATATATATAAAAAATGTGGCCCTTACATACCTCTGCAGCCCTGAGTCCTTCTTGTTCTGAATTTATTTTGTAGTCTAGTAAAACAACCTTCCTGCAATGATCGTGGGGCATTTCATACTATTCTATGCCTCTACATCTAAACTTTTGTTGTTTCTTCTCCCTGAAATTAATTTTCATGCCCCTTTTATCTAAAGTTAAGTATCCTTCAAATCTCAGTTCAGGCACTATTTTATTCCATTAGGAATACTTTGATGAATTTTCTGAATTCAATAAGTGAACATCTTCTGTGATTTCATAACAGCCCTTTTCACAGTATTTGAAATTATGTGTCATATATCTGTTAACTCAACTAGAATACAATTGGCTTCGGTTAAAGATTGTAGTTTCTTATTAATATTTATGTTTTCATAACTTTTCACTGAGATTGTTCTATAGTAGGCACTTAATAAATAATTTTTGAATTGTTCAACTATAGAGTAGACAGACAATGGAGTTATTAGGACAGAAAGGATTTTCAGAGAAATGCAAATTGTGCATGAAGGCACATTTATTTAAAATATATTTTAGAAGTTTGGGGAATGGGATGATTTTTTTACACGGTAAATCTTTAATTTTTGAAGTGGTGCGTTGGTTTTTAAAAACTTAGTGTCATATTTTGACATCTGAAAAAAAAAGTCATTGAATGACACTAAACTCCTTTAAAAATAAAGGTATTTCAAAAGAATAATTAAAAAAAATGATTTCCTGAGACTGTTGTAAAATGATCAGAGTTTTTATATGTGTTTATATTTTTTCTTTTTGTGCAATGAGCATCATGAGATATTTGGTAATTAAATTATTAGGCTGGTGCAAAAGTAATGCAGTTCAAAGGTTAAAATAATTGCAAAAAGCACAATTACTTTTGCACCAACTTAATATAATACTTATCATTGTAATTCAGAATGCATCAGTTATACATACTAACAAATTCAAACTCTAGAATGAAAAAGAATAAATGGTGTTTGCTTTTTAGGTTATATCCTAAGAAACAAGTTGGCACAAAACAAATAACCTGGATATTTTTTGTCCATTTCTGACTATAAAAATGCATTATCAGGTCAATGACCAACTTCTTGAGGAGCATCTTTTGAACATGTTGTGTATGATATTTTGATAAACTACAGGTGAAGTCCTGTGTCTCAAATGGCGTATATTAATAAAACCTGATAGAACATCGTTGGTCAATAAGAGGCTAGACTTGGCTTTTTATATCCGGTTTCTTTACATGTTCTCGCTTACACAGATCTGATG
Source organism: Rhinolophus sinicus (assembly GCF_057876585.1). Classification (NCBI taxonomy): domain Eukaryota; kingdom Metazoa; phylum Chordata; class Mammalia; order Chiroptera; family Rhinolophidae; genus Rhinolophus; species Rhinolophus sinicus. The sequence continues at coordinate 71,447,667 of NC_142501.1, read as the reverse complement.
AGATTGACATCTTTCTGTTCATTTCTTCTGCCTAAAATCCATAGGGGCAGCATCCCATTTCCTTATGACCATATTCAGACAAAAACAGCTAGTTACTGGCTAATCTAATTATGGAGAACCGAAGTCCCACATCTTAAACCTTTTTGTTTATGTTTTAATAATCTTGAGTTCCGGTTGAAATTTCAATTCATTATTCCAATTTTATAATTCTGTGGTGTTTTCTACTTATTTGAAGATATAAATAAACCACGTATGACATTTCTACAAAAATTTTTGTTTTGACTTCCATAAAATATTACAATTTATTAGAGAAATATTGATTTCAAGTTTTACGTTTTTAAGATTTACAATTTACTAGGACCAAATTGAAAGCTTTGTAGTCAATGTTTATTCATATAAATCAACATGTAATCCCTTCCTCACTTAACAGTGCCAAAATCAGTGATAAAGTTTGTATCTGCCTACTTAATCATTTCTAGAATCAATTATTTATTTGAATTTGTGTTTTCTCTGATTCATGCACAATTAATCATTCTCAGAACTGCTCAATCCTAAAGAAGATTGACAAATGTTGTAGTTACGAACAGCTTTGTTTTCCAAAGTGCATTTTCTGCACTTCTCTTCTTTTTTATTACTAAGAATATTTGCGTAAAATAGTATCAAATTAAACAACTTGCCAATTGCATTTTAGTGGACTTAAAATCCTCTCGAAATGATTACAAGTCAACAAAATGTAATACTGCTGGCATTAGCATATACATGTTGAAGAAGAGCAGGCACATCTTACTGTCTTTCTAGTGGGACCTCTGTAAAAATACTGCTATATTCCATTATTCCAATAAAAGAACTGTAAAATACTGCCTGAAAACTACCTCAACTAGCTTTTAAGTTAGCTTCCACAGGTGAAAAGCATAAGTATTTGATTTCATGAAGATTAAAGTGAACTTCTGGTAGATTTAGATCACTCTGTCTCTGTGAGTATCACTGCACAAAATCATTTTCAGATTAAGTGTAAGTATTGTGAGAAGTAGTCATCTGAAAACAAATAAGCATGTAACCAAGATCATTTTTACAGCTTCCATTTTTTAAGTTCTTCAGTCCTGTAATTTCTCTTTTAGTTTTTTTAATTTAATTTAATTTTTATGTAGCAGTCATTAACACCTCAGAATGGTTTCTGAAAATGCATACTTATTCTTGTTAACATGTTATCATTCTATTTACGTATCCATTTTCACCATAGCAAAATATTCAGGCTAATAATGGAGTTTCACCTTCATACTCTTGCAGGTTTGCTTCCTTTGTGTTGGCTCCATTTTCAGCTGAAGAAACAAGCCTTATCTTTACCTACCATCCAATCAAATGCTGGTGTTTCATTTATATGAAATTCTCCAGCAAAGATCTGATCCCATCGTATTTTTCTATTTTTGCAATATCTATGTCCCTGGAATAGAATCACTAGCAAGGGAAATAAGATACCGATTCATATAAATTAATCAAAATCAATCTTTGGTATGAGAGGTTCTATTTTACCAAGTCATGTGACTTGAGAGTGGCCAATAGGTGTATCCAAAATAGAAATGCTAGGTGTGCAGAGATGCAAGAGAGGAGGAACTGTGATTGAAAATAAAATAAAATAAAATAAAAGGATTCTGAAGTGAATTCTGCTCTCTATGCATTTACTACATTTGTTATTTGAAGACTTTTCAGAATTCCAGAATCACTTATTAATGTTGAAATGTCTGTTTTAAACTTAATAAACCAAGATCTTTAGTGTGTACTGGGGGGAAAGAGGAGATCTATTTTTCCAGCAACACAAGTTTTCCAGAGTAAATGACAGTGAATTGGCAGATAGCCATTTTGAAGAATCCAAATAGAGAGAATTTGACAAAGGATGCAATGAAGTTTAGAATCAAGTGACATTTCCCTTAGCAGGTATCAGAGCCACAATTAAGTTGCTAGGTATTCATTGAAGGCTAGGAGATTGAATCATTAACAAGAGCAAGTTGCTATGCCAGTGTAAGTGGAATTGGACCACGTGGCATGTTGTTAAGAATTATACACCTGAAACCTATGTTACTTTACTAACCATTTTCACCCCAATAAACTTTAATTTTATATTTATATTTTAATTTTATATATATAAACTTTAATTTTATATATATAAAAAATAATTTTATATATATATTTCACCCCAATAAACTTTAATTTTATATTTATAATTTTATATATATGTATGTATATGTATATATATATATATATATATATATATATATATATATATATATATGATAGAGAGTAAGGGCAAGGTTCTCAATACCAGAACTCTATGAGACAATGACGAATATCTGGCTGGACACCACAGAAACAGTCACAGAATGATAACAGCAGACTTCATAATAAGTGGTATGTGGAGTTCTAATTTAACCTCTCTTGCCCAATATCAGTATTAGTTCTGAAAAAATAACTCCAAGGAAATGCCTTCAGAGTTGAAGAAATGAGCTTTGGAGAAACGGGACCTGAAAACTTCCAAACAAGATGCCATGTTTTGTGTGTGTGTGTGTCTCTGTGTGTGTAATATTCCCATCCATTCATTAGTCTTTAGACACAGGTTTTTTCCATGGCTTGGATATTGTAAATAATGCTGCAATGAACATGGAGGTACAGATATCTCTTCACGATAGTGATTTATATATATAGTGATTTATATATATATATATATATATATATATATATATATATATATATATATATATATATATATATATATGTGATATTGGAAAATGTTGGATCATATGGTAATTCTACTTTTAATTTTTTGACGAACTGACATACTGTTTTCCATTTCCATATTGGCTGCACCAATTTACGTTCCCAACTTCAATGCGCAAGGGTTCTGTTCCTTTTCCTATACATCCTTGCTAATACTTATTATCTCTTATCTTTTTGATAATAGCCATTCTAACAGCTGTGAGGTGATATATCATTGTGTTTTTGATTTGCATTTTCCTGATGATTAGTCATGTTGAACAAATTTTCAGCTACTTCTTGGCCATCTGTATGTCTTCTTTGGAAAAATGTCTATTCAAGTTCTTTGCCTGTCCTGAGGATTTAAATAATCAATTGAATGTATATGTTTGTGATAATGTGTTCTTTTGCAAATTGCTCTTTTTAAGGATTAGTGTAGGCAACCATAAATCAGCTGAATAAAATTGATATTAAACAGTTAATTATCAGAATATTAGAAATGTTGATATATAACCTAAGTACAAAAATACCCTTGATCATACACAAATTAGTTTAAAAAGTAATTTAGATACTAAATCCATTGTTGAAGATAATGAGACTAAGATCTCTTTCTTTCTTTCTTTTTAAAAAATCCCAGTCAAAACTTCAGGTAGAGCCTGGAGCATCCTATGGTGGCAGAAAATAAGGAAATAGTAAAATAAAAAAAAATCCACAATGATGTCAATGGAATATATTTAAGGGTCACAGGAGCCAACTGAAAAATCTAATGACCAAAGCTGAAACAATTCAAATTACAAAATAAAGAATATAGACATAAGACAAAGATGCAGCAAGAGATAATGGATAGAATATTTTACTAGTTATCAAGTAGTCCAGTACTAGTCTTAATTCTGCCACTTGTAGAGCATAAATTCTTTAGCTCTCAAAGACTAATTTTCACAGCTGATTCACATTAGAAGAGGTCTCTTTCCCTTTACTCTAGTTTCCATAAGAAGGCTATTTTCCCCTAAACACCTCTAACCTCTCACCTTGCCCTTACTCCTTGCAGAAGTGGAATGAGTTTCTTTGATGTTGGGTGATAGTCATTAATTAATTCATAATTCTTGACTGAATGAAGATAACCTAGAAATGGTTCTAAATGGGAGCTATTTGGTGTCTTATCCTTTCTTTCTACTCTGGACCACTGTGGGCCAGCTGAATAATGGTTGAAGCATTTGCTGTTTGGGCAAAATAATTCCTTGGAATTCACTAATTTTCTGTCTTCTTTACTGAGACTTTGCTATAAGAATCACCAGCACACTATACATAAGCTTAAGATTCTGCCTTCCAAGTCCTGGGCAAGGCAGTTCTTCCAATTTGATGATCTCTGCAGAAGCGGTGGGATGAACAAAGCAAAGTGTAATCTGATTGTTCTACACCCAGCTGAGGAATGAGTAACCATTTGGGCTTCACACTATGTCTTCCATACTAGTTTTATCAAACATATAGGATATGTTTTGATTTACCTTCGGCTTGTGATTTAGCAATTATTAACTCATAACGTAGATGAGGACAAGGAGATGTTATTTGCTGAGATTCTCAAACCAACCTCAGCATTTCATTAAAAAAAATAAAATCATTTATGCTGTAATCATTATGCTTGAAAATAATAAATCACTATATAAATGTTATTCTACTAAAATTGAAACTTTTGAAACTAACAGCCTACGTAGTCTACATCTATGTAAAAATATTGAATTGTTACAACTTCTGATACTATTCAAAATAATAATGAAATTTTCAACTAGTTTAAAGTTTGTCGCAAGCTTTCTTAGCTTTATAGAGTGGACTCATATAGTCTTAATTGCCAATTATTTCCCTCTCTTTCTGCCCAGTGCACGTTCAATATAAAACTATGCTTTTAATTAACTTCTGCTCAGTAAATAGGTATTCAGATGCACATTTTGTGCTTCAGAACCACAATTAAAGCTGTAGGGTTAGTTTTTGCAACGTTATTCTAATTAAAATACTTTTAGCTGTATTTGGCATGCATTAAAATGTCAAGTAATTGACAGCCCATAAGTGAAAAATTGATCCAATTATCCAGCCAGCTAGAACTTTTTTCTTTTTTCAACTGCTAAGATTTATTATGGCCATTAGAATTACAGATGTTTATATGTTTGCTTTTAGTAATTGGAATTCATTTAACTTTGCCATGCCCTCGGTGTTGTTTCTGTTCTTCAGTGGGATAGACAATTCCTCAATCTTTGAAGTGCACATTTAGAAAAGGCCTCCCAAATCTCTTTTCACATGGAGTAGATAATCAAGCTTTCATTGGAGTTTAGGAAATAGATTTTTCTTTTCATGTCTCCATCTGGTCTTTTTGGTAATGAATCACAGAGGAACACAGCTTGTCCTAAGATATGGCTTCTTTACAACAACTTATTTTTTTAATTAATAATATAAATCTTTAATGAATTAATTAATTTAAGAGATGCAAATAGAAAACAAAAGAAAACATAATAAATGTTAACTTCTAATGGCAGCTATTTAGTCTCTCCTGCAATGTAATAAAAGCATCTAATTCTCTCAATAGAAGTCAACCAAAAAACCTCCAAAATATCAACTCTATTATATATAGACTTAAATGGGGATTTAGAACAATTATTAATAAGACAGAAAAAATATATGGAGAATTAATATCTACTCAATTATTTACCTTGTTATTGGATCAGTACTATGGAAGGTAGCAATGTATGTTATTTATCAAGAATCTTCATCAATAAATATTTACCGATAAGAAAAAAAGTCATTTCAGAATATAAGTGGTAGGTATTAAATTTATTTGTATCTGGATGTATAACTATAACTGGAATATATATCAAACTGATTTATTTGTTATTGATGCCATAGACACATTATTCCACTGATGACATTTTACATAGTATTAACTGATATATCTAAATGCTACACAAGTCTCCCCTTACCCAACACCTCATTACAACATTTGTCTCTTAAAGTAAATACAAGGTTCTCAGCTTAGTGCTCCATGCCTTTCATCACTAGATCCTCGTCCCTCCACTTATCTGACCACATTCTTGGGAATCCTGATCCAGGTCACCCAAGAATATCCAGCGCATCTTAATCAATCCTATTGTTTTTGCTTTTTTCTTCTGCCATTTTCTTATTCCCCAGGAGTCTTCACTCTGCCTATCCAATGGCTCCAAGAAGACTAGACTCAAAATTTACTTTCGCCAAGAACATACTTTTATGAACCTGTTTCAGAAATTAAACTTTTTGTATTTTAAATTCTACAGTAATCTAACTGTGTGTTTCACTAAAAGAAATGTACTTATAGTCAGTTCTCATTATTCATGGTAGTTATGCTCTATAAAATCACTACAAACACTGAATCATTGCTTCTTGGTGAAATAAACAGTGAGGTTTTCCGGAAGCCTCTGTTCACAGCATTTTCCTTAACCAATCGATAAATAATCTTGCTTTATGTGTGTCTCTGTTCTATGATACCTTACTTAATGCATATTGTTGATTCATTGGCATTAAACTCATGGGCAACAACCGCACTATGCCTCCTGAATAAATAAAACTTATCTAACACACCTATTTTTTCATAAGGCACTTTACAGCTTTCTTGAACTTAGGAACACTAGACAACACTTCAACACTAGACTGGTAGGCCATTTTAAACAGTTAAATCACTAAGAAGTACAAAAAACCTGAAAAATGTGGCATTAAATAGAGCACGAAAATGATACCTTTTACAGTATGGAGGCTGAAACAAGATATCAGAGAGTAGCCTTTTTTCACCTCAGCTGGGAATGTGTGCACCGGGCAACTCAATTTTTTTGCTGTACTGAGTATGTGCATGTCCATGAATGGAATGCCTGTGAAAGCCCTTGAATGTTGATTTTGAGGTTACAAATAGATATTAGTGAGTAGGCGAATTTACCATAATGAAATCTGCAAATAATGAGACCAACTGCATATTTCTTAGTTGCTTCTACCATTTTGTCTTGTCTGCAGAATTATGTACTCCCTCCAATACTGATGAATGCATTGAAATAGCTTTAATAATACATGCTGATTATGAAAATAAAATAAATCTCATTTTGACATAAATTGTAGCGTGTGAATACGGGTATTACTATTCAAATTAATTTGATGTGATCCCTGGCTTTATCTGGAAACATGGATTTAAAGGTGACAGAGTAAAGTTTATTTAGAAATTAAAATATAAAGAAATAAAGTTAATTATGTAAGTGATAAGTTTAGAGGGAAATATAATGACAGAGCAGGATTTTTTTCAGTCTTGGTGATATAATTCAGAGCAAGCTCTCAGGACACAGACTACAGGCAAGTGTAGAAGTAAAGAGGCTATTGAAATGATCTAATTTTGAGATGACGGAGGGGAGGCTGGGTTAAGGGCAGCTGCAATATAAAAGAGGGGTTTTTTGAGAGTTTTTTTAACAAATTGATTTTGAAACTTTCTTATAAGACAGTTGTTTTCAGATATCGATTGCAAATGAAAATAATTTCTCTTTCAGTCTATGAATAGCATGTGATAGAAGGGACTGAAGGAAAAGATTAAAGGATGTAGAAGAAAAGATCATTCTTCAAATACAGAAAAATAGCACGAACCAAAGAGAATAACAACAAAGCTGACATTTTTTACTAGTGAAAAACCAGGATACTATTACATAGATATGATTATTATCTTAAAAATTCAGAAAATTGAGGTTTCCCTAAGGAAAATGAATCTCATTCAAAATGTTTTTTAAGCATCTTGTGATATTCGTTGCATTTCTACTTCTAACTATGTCCTTGGGGAGTATACATGGAACGAGCAGATGTTAGTAAAAATGACTATGACTTAACAAGCTTCTCAAACAAAACAACAACAACAAAGTTCCTAAGTCCATAACAATTGCTTGTTTGTGTGAAAAAGATTCTGAATCACACATGCATCATCCTCTCCTCCATCTCTCACCTAAAATGATCTGTCAGACTGCGAAACGTTCAAGATGATATCATATTAAAAAAGGAAGTACTTTTTGCTGTAATTTTCCCATGACATGTGGGAATTTGTTTTTGCCCATGACAAAAACCAATGGACAATTGTAATGAATCTGACTTTTTTTTTTTTAAGTTTTCTTATACCACATTCAAATCGGCAAAAAACACTCTCTTGTACCGTTTCATTAATGCACATGTCCAGATTGTTCACCAAGAGGATTCATTGCTTCATTTAGGAAAATAGTATAGAGTACAATCTAATGACCCTAGTGGAATATTCCCCCAGCCTGTTATATTATGCTGCTGGTAGCAAGAGCTGGTTTATTTCATAACACAGATAAATATGAAGCTGATATTTTTTCAATTGCTTCTTTCTCCATTAGGAGGAGCCATTGTTATTTCAAGAAAATAAGGATGCATGGTTAGAAAAAGTTGTGTCTGTTTCTATTTTTATCTGGTATCAGGCCTTTGTAGCTCCTATCAAAATTTATTCTAAGAAGTATGGGTGTTTCAGTAGTGTCTGTATTATGACTAACTCTACTCACAATAATTTCACAACGCAGTTGCTTTTAAGTGGAGTATGTCTCTGTGCCTAGCACACTGCTTTGTACAATATTATACAATTTAACTGTTTCAGAAATAAAAAAATAAACACACTAAATTAGATGTTTGAGGTTTGTTTGTTTGTTTGTTTTTAGAATAACAGAGTGAAATATTCACTGAAAAATTATAGGACAAATTATCCTTAATTTACACATAACTTCCAATTTTCAGATACTCCGTCACCTTTATAAGTATTTAAGCATTAAATATGTTCTTCTTGATATGAACTTTTAAAAAAACCCTTTAAATATTTGGTTAGTTGCAATGATTATCCTGAAAGAAAAAAAGAAGTATTAGAGAATCAATCATACACTTACTGATTGTGCAAAACCTGCAAGTACTAAATCGGGTTTGATAGGCTGAAATACCATTCAATTAGAAATCGAGCATTGTGTTTGATATGCTTATTTAGGAAATGACCTTTTGATATTTTTCTAGAAAATTATCACTGAGAATATGATGCAGAGGAGTAGGCAATGGTACATAAAACATGGGCATTGAACAGAGCCAATACAGAATAAAATTTTAAAAAATAAATTTAATTTACAAACATTAAAAAGCTCAGACCCAAGTTCTCTCAGGAATTTAAAAGCATAATAAGTGTTGAAAGTACAGCCTTCCTGTTGGTTACCTGGAGTAGCAACTAACAAAATAACTCCATTGTCAATGACCTGCCTTGCAATTCTCATCATTATAGTTAAAAAAAAAAAGGAAACTAAAAAACTCTCAGTTTTGACATTTATTGAATACATCACCTAACAAAAGCAGAATACAATCTTCTCAAGATCATATAGAACATTCACCAAGAACAACTATACTCTGGGCCATAAAACCTTAAAAATATTTTTTAAATAGAGATAATTTGCGAGCATAAGGCTATAAATAAATAGAAAAAATTAGAAGAATAGACATTTGAAAGAACAGAAATCAAAGTATATTCTCAATGGAATTAAACTAGAAATCAATAAGAGAAAAATAGGTAGAAAACCCCGAAATACTCAGAGATTAAACAACACAATTCTAAATAGCACGAGGCAAAGAAGTCTTAAGAAAAATTTTAAAATATTTTGAACTAAATGGAAACAAAAATGTAATTTCTCAAAATCTGTGACGTGCAGAAAAAATAGTGCTCAGAGGGAAATTCACAGCATTTCACACACATATTAGACAAGAAGAAGAAAGAAAATTTAAACTCAATAATATAAACTTCCACTTAGAAAGAAGAAATCACAAAGGAATCTTTTTCAGCAAAACAGAGAACTAACAACCCAGAAGGTGGACTGGGAAGTTTTGGATTTTTAGTTCTTAGTTAATATCCTGGGATTAATAATCTTGTGCATGTATTACTGAACACGTTTGATTATTCCCTAAGAATATCTGCTTAAAATTAACAGTGTAGATCCAAGTATGTGTTTATATTTAAGGTTTATAATGTATACTGTTACCAGGGATTCAAGAAATAATGCTAATATTATATGAGGAAGCTAATTTGCTGCACACAGCTTCTTTTTTAATTAATTAATTGTAGTTTTCTTTAAGTTATTGGTGAAAAACTTCCTAAAAATATACTCTCATCACTACTCTTTCTTTCAGGAACTTGTGCTGGGCTTCTATTCTTTTCTGCATTAAATCTGAATTCCTCTGACTTGACTTTTCAGTAGATTCTTTTATTTGGATAGCCAGTGTCGGTAGTTTCTACCACTTCTCAAATGAACTTTCACTTCTATCAAGTTAAACTCCTTACTGCCCATGAAATAAAACCTGTGCTTGTACACATCTTAAAACTAAACATTTACTATTTTTATTGGTTGTCACTTAGAGATGAAAATACACTGTATCATAAAACTTTATTTTTCTATAGAATAAATCTAATTATGGATCAGATATATACTGGCAGTACTGATTAGGCGTTTAGAATAAAATGTAAAGTCTAAATCAGTGCTACTCAAAGTGAAGTTCATGGACTAAATTAGCATCTTTAGCATTATTTGCTAGCTTGGGACAAATGCACATTCATGGACTTCACTCCAGATTTATGAGTCCAGAATCTCTGAGGAAAGACTCAGAATCAGTGTTCTAATGATTTTCACATTCATTCATGGTTGAGAGGCATCCATTTGCACCTTGTACCAACAGAAGTCTTACGTTTAAAAGTTTGCCATGCTCATTCCTGTCTTTTCTCCTTTGTTCTAACAGAATTTAGTGTCATAGAGTAAATACCTGAAATCTGGATGACTTCTGTTCCCTTCTAGGTTTTTGTTTCAGCCCTCATGTACTGGGTGCTAAAGTAACTTCACTTCTTTTCTATGTTAAATGTTTAGTCAGGGCATGTCAAGGTACAAATTTTGTTTTCACTGTCTGGAAATCTGTCAATACTTTCAACCATATTTTAATTTCCTGCTAATTTTTCTTCAGTGTGTCTTTGTTTATAATCATCGTAAATGCTTAGGTTTTTGTGTGATGTTTAATGTACTTAAATAAATTCTTATATTCTATTCTACACATTTACCTTCCTTTTTTTAATACTATACTATATTTCTAATACTATAACTTACATTTATCATCACATATTTACCACTATGCATTTTAATAGATTTTTCTCTATTACTTCTCATGTAAATTTGAATTATGGTTTTTCAATTTTAGGTTTTCTGTTTATTTTCTCATGTTATTTATCTCTCTTACCTGTTATGTTAAAACTCTTTATAGCAAGTAATTCCTTTATGTCAGAATACTTTTTATCAATTTAAATGTTCATTATCATTTTTTGTTGCATTTTATTATTGTATCAGTCCTTTCCAGTTTTTATTAATAAATATTAAAATTATAACAGAATAATTATTTACTAACATACAAATATAGAGTGCAAATTCCTTATTACTGAACTGAAACTTTCTAAATAGTCTTTACAAATGGCAGTTAAAATTGAGTATTACCAATTCTCAGCAGAAGAGTAAAAATGTCTCTAGCCACATCATTGCCAACTGACATAAGAAAGGAAGTCAGAGTGGAATGAGATTGTGGTCTTAACCGATTGCAATTAAAATGTCCTACTTTTGCAAGTTTTACAAAGATATTTGGTCATGTGACTATATTGTTAGGGACCCTCCTATTGTCTTAGAAGGTGATGGCAAGTGAGGAGCCCAGAATTTAAGCTTCAGTTTGATTGTAAAACCACTTTCAATCAAGATTGTTTAATTTCTCTGGTTCTGTCACTATTTCATTGGTTTTCTTTTTCCCTATAGGAAAAGGGAAACTTTTGCAGGTTCCTCAACCTATGAAAGGGGAAACCTATGAAAAGGGGAAAAAAAAAAAAAAAAAAAAAAACAACTATGAAAAAACCTATGAAAGGGAAAACCTTTGCAAAGCTCTAAACCTATGAAAGCTCTTTCTATGTGCTTCATTATAAGAATGCTATAGACTAGAACTACCAGATCTCTCTCTTTCTCTCTCCCTCTCTCCCCTGAGAAATTTTCCAGTACAATGGAAAATTAAAATTCCTCAGTGATTCTAGGCTCTACTTCACTTTTTTTATCCTACCATGCATTATGATTGTTTTTCTTTCTGTCACTTGTACCAAAGTAAAAATAGTACTTATTTTGTGGGATTCAGTGAATTAAGTAGGAATTCAGCTTTTGTCAATTGTTTATTGGGCTACCCTGGACAAGATGCTTAATTTCTCTGAGTTGTAGTTTTTATGGTGATTAAATGAACAATATATGATAAATTATTTAGTCCTAGAACTATTATAGAAATGCTTAAGCAACATGTGTACCAAAATTTATTTTCAATAATTGAATAGCTAGTTACAAAATATCAATTATATACAAAGCACTGAACTAAAAATGGCATTGTGACTGCATATAATACATTCTGTTCAATCAAGGTTTATAAAAGAGCACTTTTCCCCCTAGTTAAACTACTAGAAAGAAGAGTCATAACATATTTTATACATCAAAATACTTATATTGTTTCTAACATATTCAAAGATATCCTTAACAAAATTTTAGAAGAAAGGTAGAAATGAAGAATTTCGAGTCAGAAAAGTTGCCATCTGATTAACTGGAGAATAAACAAAGCAAGTATCAGATCTCTTTCTATACTGCTTACATTAAAGAATTACTGAAATGTAAGTATCAGTAATAACAAAACATATTTAGGATGACTGTACACAATGCCAAAATATCTTTGGAAAGTTGTCATTTTACTCATGTAGTTGTTTAAAGGAACTGAGTTTAATAGTTAAAGAGTATATTTTTTTTCAACAAATTTCATCAGTGATATTTTCTTTATATAGTATCATGCTTTATGGCAACTTTGAATTTTATATCAACATAACATTCAAGGAACCACTTGAGCTTTAAAAAAAAAAAAAATCTTTGCTAGACTCCTCATTTCTCCAGCATTATAAATACTCATAGTAATGATTGTCAACAGTGCTGAGCTTGCACAAAAAATAAAATAAAATAGCCATAGGGTGACTTTCATTCCCTGAAATCTTTGTAAATAGACTGGGGAAAAGCACTATTCTTATAAATATAGGATGATGCATATTTACAGAGCATTTTTGTAACGGACATGGGCATTTCTAAGCATACTTTAGAGATAATAGATTATTTTTTCCAGAAGTTATGCCTTTTACCTTTTAGATATCTGGTATCCTAAAGCACAACAATTTTAGCATTTGTATTGCTTATTTTACTAAATTATTTTAAAACATGTACTTGGAAGTGTTTTTTTTTTCATTATTAATCTTTTTATTTGTTGTATAAACATTTCACTGAGAGAACAGATATATATTATCTGTATGAAAATATTATTTCCTAAAGGTACTAGCATAAATTCAATGTCATTATTTAAATAAATAGATTTGTACCTTTATAAGTTTAGATACATAAATCATAACATGTTTAAAGAAGTATATGTGTGCCTGTATGTATACATAATAGTGATAAATATATAAAATATAACATGTAAATATATATAGTATATATATATATATTGCAATATGTGTTACAATGTATATGTATATATATATTGTGTGTGTGTGTGTGTGTGTGTGTGTGTATTTATATATTAGTCCCATCTTACCCATGGGCCATACATTCTAAGACCCCTGGATGCCTGAAACTGTGAATATATTGAACCCTCTATGTACTTTGCTTTGTCCTATACTTACGCACCTAGGATCAAGTTTAATTTATAAATTAGTTACCTTAAGAGATTAACAATAATAACTGATAATACAATGAACAATTATAACAATATACTGTAATGAAATTTATGTAAATGTTGTCTCTTTCTCTCTCTCAAAAAACTCACTTTTTCGCTTAAAGGAAGCAATTTATGACTTGTCTTTGGCATATTCAAATTGCCAGCATCACTACACTTGGGTTTTGGGGCCATTACTAAGTAAAATAAGAGTACTTGAACACAATCTGATAACTGAGATGGCTACTACCTAAGTGACTAACTGGTGGGTAGTATATAGAGTGTGGATATGCTGGACAAAGGGATGATTCTCATCCTGGGCGGGACATAGTTGGACGGCAAGAGATTTCATCAAGCTACTCAGAACATTTCACAATTTAGAATTTATGAATTTGTTGTTTCTGGAATTTTCCATTTAATATTTTTGGACCAAAGTCAGTGATGTGTAACTGAAACTGTGGAAAGTGAAATCGTGGATAAGGGGGGACTGCTGTATATATTTCTCTCTGTCTCACACACACACTCACACACACACACACAGACACACACACACACACACACACACACACACAGAATGTTTGTATTTCTGGCAATCTCTTCCTTGAAAAGCACAGCATGATCCTACAAGTGAAGCTTGAAATCAATGAAGAAAGCTGCTCAAATATTTTTCATGTTTTCTGTGGTCCAAGCATATCAGCATGATTGAATTAGATTCTCCAGTAGGTTTAAATTGCACTTAAAAATGTCATTGTTTGTTTAATGTACTCTACTTCAGAAGTCAAAATCAGACTACTGATTCAAAATAAAATTTTGGCTGATAGCTCCCTGTACAGCTACTCTGAACATCAATGAATATCTAGGTAGACTTAAAGAAATAGAACTCATAATACCCCCCAAAAAAAATCTCAAGTTGAAATGTTTGTAAGACATGTAATTCTTAGCATATCTCTATATACTTAACTGGGTCAGAGTTCCTGAGTATCAGAAAACTGTAATTGAAAAAAAACAAAGCCCACAGGGCAAATGTTTTCTATTGGTATCAATGACAATGGACAAATTAAAAAAAAAAAAAAAAAAAGACAGAAAGAAAGAAAAAGAAAATAAGTGCCTTAGAGAAAATACTGTGGGGTGAGGGGATGACTGAGGAAGAGACTACTAAGAAAAAGAAAAGGAAGATGAACACAGCCTTAAAAAAAAAAGTACTGCAAAATCTAGAAAAGAAGTGTCAGGAATATTTTTATTTGCATTCTCAACAGAATTAAGAATGACTTGGCCTCTCTAAAATGTGAACAAACAATCATTAGGGCAGAAGACATGGAAATGGAAATTCTTTAGGATGAGTTAAACAGTCAACAAAATGGAAAGGATGCTTTCAGAATGAGCCAAAACAGGATTTAGATATGATTATGAAAGATTGCAAAATACCAACAGATGCAATGACAAAATTAAATTTCACTGGAGTCAATAAAAGGTAAAATTTACATTAAGGAAGTCAAATCACCAACCTAAAGGTCAAACTTGGAAAGTTCTCCAAAACTGCAAAGGAAGAGGACAAAGAGATTAAGATGAGAGGTCACGTTAAATATAGGAAAGAGAGACAAAAGAAAAAATGTTCTAAAGAGAAATGAAAACAAATAAAAATTAATTCTAGACTCAACATTTTTAAAATTTCAAGTCTGTGTATTCAAACTGGTGTGTCAATTCATTCAGCACAAATACAAAGAAAAATATTTGGAAATATTTTGGAATGTTTTGAATGACAAGTATAATAAAACAAAACTTCATAAGCAGTAGTCAAATTTTTCTTAAAAAATAGTTTTCCTATATAGGAATAAATTTCTTGTTGCTTTAGGGAAGTTGTTAGCAGAAGACAAGGGAGAAATAATTGAAGAAGAAAGATTATCAGACAAAACCTTTACTCAGGCCAAGAAATATACCCTCACAATTGAAAAATAAAATGAAAAACTATAATCATTTAATCTATCATACTGTTAACTTAAGGGACCAAAATAAAAGTATAGAAATTTTTGAATAAATTCTTTGATTTTTTTTTTCATCAGAAATCTGTAGTTTTCCTTATATAGATCTTATTCATATTTTGTTAAATTATACCTACGTATTTCACTTTGGTAGTGCTAACAAAGATCTTTTGAAAAGTATGAACAAGATGGAATTTGTCAAACATTAACACTTAAAAGAAAAACAAATAAATATAATCATAGCTCAGAATAACAGCAACAATATGTTCCTTTCTTTGTTGTAATTTTCTTAAGTATTTATAATGAGCATATATCATTTGTATAAACATTAAACTTGTTATATAAGAGAAAGTTGAGGTATAAAATAGTAGAGTTCTGTTTCTGTGAAAAAGAGGTTAGATAATTATTACAACCTGATGATAAAGTGTCACAACTCTAAAATTTATTAGTGAAAGTAAAGGTCTATCTATCTATCTATCTATCTATCTATCTATCTATCTATCTATCTATCTATCTATCATCTAAAACAATGAAGTAAGTATCTGTACCTAAAACATATTTTTAATTAAAAAATTTGGAGAAGCAGTTCTCCTTCCATCACCATATATTCGATTCCCCTTACCCTCATCTCCCATCCCCCAATGGGATTTATAGATGATGTAATACAGAATTGTACACCTGAAATCTGTGTAATTTTACTAACAATTGTCACCCCAATAAATTTAATAAAATAAAATTAAAAAAAAAAAATTTGGAGAAGCACATAGGTGGATAAGCAAAGATACGTAAAATTCTTAACTTTTAATAGTTATAGTAAAAGTTATTTTCTCCCCTTATTACTAAAGAAATATAGGTTATTTTTGGGAGCATATTTTGCAACTGCAAAAGAAAAAAAACTTCTAGTATTAGGTTGGTGCAAAAGTAACTGTGGTTTTTGCAAGTATTTTTAACCTTTTAAACCACAATTACTTTTGTGCCAACCTAATAGATATAAAAAGACTATATACAAAGATTGTAAAAGAGTGAATAAGAACATAAAATGTAAATATAATCAATATATTAAAAATACAAAAAGAACCGACAAAGATTATAAGTAAATAGGTAGAGCTGCAGCTCATGCACCTTTCTTTTCCTTGTGCCCATTCATGCTTAGCTTACTCATATTAGTCACTAAATAAATATTTGTAGAAAGAAAAAAAAAGAAGGGAGGCAAGGGGAGAGGGAGGACAGCATGGTGACAAATAGGAAGTGAAAATAAGATTACTGTGGACATTTTTAAGAAAGAGTAATAACAAAGATCTCATAGCTGTCCACTCCTTTAGATATATTCTTTAAAATTATATTTAGGAACTTACAAACACACTTGGAATAATATCGTACTCTATTATATTTAAATTTTCTTAATTTTCTCTTCCTCCTTCCTCAAATAGTCTTACTTAATATCTTCAAATTCAGCATAAAATTTCTTAAACCATTCCCTTACACAAACATGTTTATTACCTACACTGATTTTAAAAAGTGAACTCTAGCCTCTTTAGCATAGCATTCAAACTGTACTACCACTATTGGATTAAAATGTGGAATTTATGTTATTATGTAGCGGAATTGTCTCAAAAATGTCTTCGAGACTTTTATGCTCACTCAAAAATATCATTGAGAAATACTTGAAAACAATGTTGATACATTGACTAATTCTAAGAATGTTGAAAATATTAGGGGGAACTTGATACATTAAAAAGCTCAGAAATGAGAGCTGTAGAAGTGAAAAATAGAAGAAAGCACGGGAAAAATCATGCTCTTAACCATTTTGTTTTTTTAAATATTAAAATTAAAAAATCTTGAAACAATAAATAGCATTGCTTCTTATTTATATTCAACATATACCATCAATTTGTATCAATGTGGAAACCAGATTTTTTTCCTTATAATTTAAGAAAGAAATTTTTTATAAATTAAGACTCAGAACCTAATACATATTAGGTCACCTTGGGAATAATTATTTAATGTTCATTCCTTTCAAAACATGTGTTCCAGTAGTAAATTTACATGAATTTAAGAGAATATTAAATGGTGTGTTTTTTTCTTTTAGCCATTTTACTGATACTGTAATTTTTTTAAGAGTAGAAATATATTAGTAAATATAGCTTAATTGGCTATTTTCTTTATAGTATATCATGAATATAAAGAGCAAATCATGGTCTTTAACCATGAAGAATACTTATGTATTCATTAGCCCTTTTATAACTTACAAAAACGACTTCAAGTGAAATTTACTGAAAAAAAGGTACATTAGTTCTTTCCATTAAGGTGATTTCTCCTGAGTTTTACTTGTAAGCAGAAGACACAAAGACCTTTTTCGCTATTTCAAACAGAATCAATTCATTCTCTCTCTCTCTCTCTCTCTCTCTCTCTCTCTCTCTCTCTCTCTCTCTCTCTCTCTCTGTCTCTCTCTCTCTCTCTCTCAACTAAATGGTCATCAGCCTAAACTCCAAATTACATAACTGTAATTAATTATATCACAATTGACGTGCTGGTCTGATGCTCAGTTCTCTTTTTGCATTTGCCGACCTATACCAATAATTTTCTCCTAACAGATAAATTGCGTTTTGTACTCCTTCACTATGGTACAAAAAATAAAAAGGGGGGAAGGGGACTTGGGGGCATAGTGGCATAAATGACACAAATGAGGCTACAAAACACAACATTCTGTGAGAAATTTCGACAAATCCTAAGTGTGAGACAACAAAGTGGGACTCATGCAGAGTTCAGGAATGGAATTTTAAGGGACTTTCATAAATGACACTCTACTAACAAAATAAGACATGAACAAGCAAGATATTACTGCTTAGTTCCCTAAAGAAGTTAGCATACTCATATTCAGCATAATTATGGACAATCATTTGATCATTAACTAAATCAATTGCAAGAAGCAAAATCCTACTTTAGCATTTCAATGAGTGGATACTCTTGAGTCTGATGTTTTATACTTCCAAGTAATAATTTTATCTGATTATAAGAAAATATACACTTGTTTAAAATTTGTAAGCTAATATAAAAGATAAAACAAGAAGAACAATACAAATTAACATTGACAGCACACCATTATGCAAATAAAGACACAAATAAATGTTTTAGTTTTATCAAGCTCATAATCACTTTCTATAAACTTGTGTTTTCTTTAAAGTTTTTGTGGACCTGTATCCACTTTTGTTTTCCTTTGAACACATGCGTTTTTAATCCTTGCTATGTTTTTATCACATAGATATGTCGTGAAATATTTTAATTTTAGCACTTACCATAGTATTTAAATTATATTATAGTAAGCTTCCAAGAATTATCCATTCTTTTTTCTATACACGTTTTAATTGTTCAAAGTACCTGCTATTATAAATAATACTTTGATCAAAATTATGAATATAAATATTTGTCTGAATCTCTAATTCTTTGAGATAAATTCTTAGAAAGGATTTTTTTGGATATGACCTATTTAAGGCTTTCAATATTGAAAGTTTATAATTATGTGTCCTACTCCACATTATTGACATTATTTTTATATACTTACATTAATTAATCTATAAAATTATAGAAAAAATCTAACTTCTTATTTTGCAAAGCTGCCAACTCATTTTATCATGGTTTTATTATTTTTAAAACCAAATGTGACTAATCAAAATCATAGTCTTGAAATTCAATATGAATGGTACTTCTGTTTTACAAAAATATTCCTTGGGAAACTCCATATACTAGCAATATCATATTTCTTCAATCCTTGTGCTAAGTGTTTGAGCCTTTTCACTCTGGAAAGTGATGAAAATAGAAAGATAATCTAATAAGCAATTTCACAGATTCCCTGATTTGGAGATTAGCAAAGCAGTATTCTTAATTAAATCTGAAGGCAAGTGTCTGGTCAGCTCAGTTGGTTAGAGTGTGTTGCTAATGTAATAACACCAAGTTTGACGGTTCAATCCCCCTATGTTGGGCCACTGTGAGCTGCGCCCTCCTTAAAAAAAAAAGAAAAAGAAAAAGAAAATATGAAGCCAAGTGAAATGAAAGGGCACTTGATTCATTTATTTCTATATACCTTCTGACTATACATGGGCAAATACATTCTCTGTCAATAAATGGAGAGTGCATATTACAATTGCTTCATCCAGAAGGTCGTAACCCTTCTGGAAATAGATGGGAATTTGGCTCATATTTCTACTTTTTTTAAAGAAGCTGTTTGTAAAATATATTGCATAATGTATATTAATGGATCTTCATAAAAATGTTTCTAAACCAATGTAATAACACAACTGTTGCTACATTCATCTCTTCTTCATAGTTTAAGGTTTAAGAAATAGCCTATGTTAAATTAATCAGGTGGCTTATAGTATTTTCAACTGTAATACCACAGATTTAAGTCAAATGATTTTTTTTAAAATCTTTTTTTTGTTTGTTTTGTTACTCAGTAAGAAAGATAGTTGCACTGCAAATCAGGAGTCATTGGCTTGAATCCAGGCTCATTTCCCATTTATGTAATTTTTATTAAACCACTGGGATAGCTGGGTTCTGCATATTTTCACCTATAAAATGTGGTAAAATTATCTTTCAGTTATGTTCTTTTTCCCCAACTCTAAAATTTAATATTTTTACAAAGTTTATGATGAAGTCAGTTATGCTGAAAATGGAATATGTGGTGATCTATTGTCTTTCAGTAAACACAGCAATAAGTCCCTGGGTTCCATTTGAATCCTCTGAAGTTGGATCCCATATAGAATCTATTTTCAGGAGGCATCCCCTTTTCTCAGACTATTTGATCGAGATACAATTGTTAACAGGTGTATGTATGTCTTGTATCACTTTGTTAAATTTTTGTTGTTATTGTTGCTGAAGGCCTTTTTGTTAATTTTGTTCTGTAATATTACATGAAAATTTGAGAACTGGAAAATATATAAAGTGAGAAGTTTTCACTTGTTTCCTTTATTAAGGAACATGTGACAGCAGAAATGAAGGAATCAGAAAAACATTGTCAATATGTCTGTTTTCCAGTTCCTGATTCTTTTGGAAATAAGGAAAATTCAATCTCACTTAGGAGAATAAACTGTTTTCACCCTATGTTTTTAAAAATTCCCCTTAAGCCTATTACAAATATAACTTAATTACTTACAGATTTTTAAATGAAAGCTACAGAAATATTCTAACCTTCTTAACTGCATTTTATTTGGATATAAGTCAATTTATACAAAAAAAAAATCTTACTTATCCAAGTTGTGCACTTTGGGGAAAGAATAATAGAGTATAAATTTGAAGGCTTGGAACTGATCCCAAGCCTAAGACTGAGTCATGGGCACTGATTCTTTAGTAAAATTGGTATACAATCTTTATAACAATGTTTTTATGATAGTCAGGTAATATAAATTGTATCATGTTTTAAAATGTTATGTAAGCTATTTAATGCCTTGCACATGAAAGACGCTTTTTAAACAAATTTAGAATACAATTAGGATTTTGTCTACATGAGCCATATGTGATGAAATATTAATAGTTGATCCAACACATATCTGCTAGTCTGCATAGCTCTAGAAATAGAACAGAAAGGAAGTTTATGAGGTTTCCCTTGTGTTTCATGTGCTAGCATATCAAGCTAATCTTTTTGCCTGTGGTGAAAATCCACATCTTATGTAATTGTGGGTCTATTTTACACTAATGTTCTAAGCAAAAATTTTAAATGCAAATATAGACTTTAAGTATAACGATGTGTGAAGGCAAATCAAAGAAAATGAGAAATACAAAACTCATATTGTAAAATGTAAATATAAAACTGTAAAAACATAGAAAAAAGAAACAAACATACTAAGCCTGGAAAGGTTTAAAGGCAGGGATGTTAAGGGTAAAGTCTGGAAAGGAACTCTCAGTGGCAGAGCTTGTTTTGGTGTAGGTGGAATTATAGAACAAGCGATGGAAGAATCACTTCATGGCTTGAAAGCAGTAAGAAGCAATTTAGGATTTATTTGTTTGTTTTTAAGGAGATTAGAATGACCTATGGGAAAAGACATGGCAGGAAGGGCTAGACACAATTCTGGGAAATGTAGGGACTACCAAGTTAAAGAAGAATTGGATGCAGAGGAAATGGCATTCAGGAATGATGTAGGAGCTGCAATGGGTTAAGTAAGCCACCTCATGATGAGCTTAAGGTTGTTGCCCAAGGAATACAGTCCAAGCACCCGAAACATCAGACGACATAAACTATTGTAAACAGGAATTAGTGTAAGAAAAAGAATTCTCATTTCTTTCTCTTTACATACTTTGTACTCAATTTTCCTGCAGAGTTAAAATAATCTAATTGGACTAGTATGGACTGGCTTGAAGAAGATGGTGACTTCTTGAAGAGAACAAAGAAAAGGAGTGTAGTCCAAAGGCTTAGCTTTTCAAAATAGAGCTTTTCTGAATCTCTGTCACCTATTCCTTTTAGGAGTAGTGACACCATTGAGAATACCCGGGGATTGTCTTTTCAGATATTAGTGTGGATCAGCATAATGCCATCGTTATTGTAGTTTCAGTTTAGTAGCTTGGGAGTTAAGTCATATGACAAGAATATAATCTATAAATAACCCAACTTGATTTCATAAACTGACAGTTTTGCATCACCACCACCGCCCCTTTTTTGAAATCTTAGGGTTTTATTTTGTTTTGTTTTTTCTTTCATATTTAACATATTTAATTCCCTATGCTTCATTCACTATTTTATTGAAGTTTCCAAAAACATTTTCTCCACTAAATTTCCTAAATTCTAGATCTCTTGATGGGCCATAGATTAGACAAATAGAACCAGCAGAAAACAATAGTCATCTTAAACTGTTGTTGTTGTTTTTTCTCTTGATAAATCAGTGATAATTATTTAGGTCCAGTAAGGCTGCAAAATGTTAATTCTCACATAATAGAAGGAAGTGTTTACTTTTTATCAGGGTCTTAAAATGTTAATGCATAATTTTAAATCTTATGTGAGATTTTATGTTTTACTGACTACAATTTATAAAGCCACGTTTAAATTCTGACTAATTCCAAAATTGTTACACAGCTGAATGTTCATGATGACCTTGTAAAGTTAACTATGAAAAATAATATCTAATGAATAGTACAATATTTATATTATAACCATTCCTTAGATAATTTATGTTTTTCAGCAAGCCCAGGTAATTTTTCATGATAGCAGAGAAAATTATTTTAGATGTCTATCTTTCCAGTTTATGTTTTGAATTAATGTATACCAACAGACAGAACTACTTGAAACTATTTCATTGTTTTGAGAGGGAATAAGAGAGTTCATAAAATATCATTATAGATGCGGTTGTAAGCATTTCCTTCTCTATTATGCTTGGGACCAAATATATCAAATACTATTATATTGACAGTTTGGGTACTTTCACTGTCTGGCTGCTAAATGATTAGAATGTCCTTTTTTGTGTAAATTTTAATCCTTAACTCTCTCTGCTATGAGATCAACAAACAATCTAATTTGGACATGATAGTTTTAATGCTTACTTTTCGTTCATTATTTAGCATACTAGTATAATTTTTTACAAATAGATTAATCTATAATGTTCCTAAATAGATTCTTATTTCAAATTGGTATTCTTTCTTGAGGCCATTGGTTCTTCTTCTTTTCTTTGTAGAGAGTTTAAAAAATTATGTTCAGTTTCTAGGACAATAAACACCAACCACACACAGGTGCAAATCTGTGCTTGGCACTATACTAAGTGCATCCCATACATTATTCCTTTCATTCCTATCAACCTTATAAGACAGGTCAGCGCCAATATAAACCCCTTTTAAAGATGAGAAATTAATGTTAAGTGACTTGCACAAAGGTACAAGCTAGTAAGTGGCTGACCCAGGGTTTAAACTCAAGACTTATTTCCAGTCCCTTGGCCATAACCGCTGTACTTCCTGTAATATACTAAATTGTTTATGGGAACCAGAACAGAAAGGCAAAGATGGAGGATGAGGTTGTTTATAAGACTTTAAACTATATAGCTGTTGGTGTACCTATGGTGACAAGACCCTCAATACAAGGGCTTCAAACTCAATAAACCTTTAATGCTCCAATTAATCAGAGAAGCAGCATATAGCCACTGGGGTCTCACCTACTTACCATAAGGCCTCTCAGAGTTGTAGATTTCCAAGGTAGAATAATGGAGGGTAGAAAAAATTAAGGTTTATTTGAATATAAGAAATGCATAGAATTTATACAGGAGTAGGAGAGGCAGGATTGCACTTTATGAGAACAAACGAAGACATGATTCTCACCACTTCATTCTTCCCAACAGATAACTTCCATTTTAGATTTATGCAGATTATTATGTTGACATAACATCTATATAAAGATGTCAAACAGAAAGCTGAAAATTCTCAGCTTTAGGGAATATGTTAGGAATGGCATTATGATTTGGGGAGTCTTCTCCACATACATAAAGTATTCCTACAAAAACTTATAATACATATGCTATTCGGTGAGTGAAAAATCAAGGCTTTCTGCTATTACTACTCTTAAAATAAACTATATGAGATATAGAAAGTAGGGTACAAAAATTCTCATGAATTTCAGATACATTCCTATGTAGAAAATCAAGATTTTCAGCAATCTATTAAAATTATAAAGCAATGATTATAAAGCAATGACAGAAATATGGCTGGTTATATAGGTTCCTCTTGTTTTACATAAATTAAATCATATTATTCCTATCCATACACTAAAATGAAATATACATACATATATGGACACTCATCCAAATGTCAACATGAGTTTGCTTTAAGTTACAAAAGTGAAAAAAATGTGAGAGGATAATTTTCAGTTTATATTTTATACCTCCATACTGCTTGAATTTTTAAGAATGAAAGGTGTATTACTTTATCTTAAAATTTTAAAACAAAAATTGATTTGGGGGAAATTTGCAGTCAATTTTATCTGGAATATTTGTCACCTAGATTTGAAATGCTGAATCCTGATTCTGCCTCATCTCCTCTGCCCCCTAATTCCCACCTGCTTAATCAGAATTTGGCAGGATGGGCCCAATAATCTGTATTTTAATAAGCTTTTCCCATGCTTTTATGCACACTAAATTAGAAAAGCACTACTATAGAGGGTAGTTTTGGTAGAGAGATAGAAGCAAAAATCAATCTGCAGTAGGAAAAGGAATGAATAAAAAGATGCAAATATTAAAAAAGAAAGTAGAGAGTTACATGGAGAAATTTTGAAGGAAAGAGGAAAGAGATAGGCAATTGTTATTATGCTATTCCTAAATTTTATTCAGGAGTCTTTCATTATTTCATGAAGAAATAAAATTTTCTTAGAGTATCATACCTTTTAACTCTTGGGTTCAATGGATATTTGTTTTAACTCTGATTTTGTGTAATTGGTGGAATTAGTATAAAGTAATAAATCAAAAGAATAGTAGTTTGAACTACACTTCAATGTAAACACCAGGGTATATGTTTTCTTTTATCTTTATTTCACTTCTCCAATAGACACTTTTTACATTGCCCACTCTACCTATAGCACATTTAGATCCTTTTGTACAAGTGGCAGTATATGTATTTTATCCCTATTAATTTACCAGAACCTGATATTTTTGTTCTTTTCAATATATGGAGGAATTCACTACTTTCAATAAATCAGACTCTGCTGATTCTCTTTGGACAGCTGGCATTCGTGTTTATAGCCTTAAAGGGAAAGTGCAAACATCTGCGTTTGATGAATAACTCCATCTGTATTGTAGTTCCTTCAACAGAACTTGTTCAGAAGTTCAGAGAGCTAGTGATAAATAATTAATGAGCACAGAAGCAATATTCTCATTTTATTGCCAGACTTAGAGGAAACACACAGTCCCAGCTATAAACCAGACTTTCCTTTCTCTTCTGCCTTCCTTTTGACTAGTCATTTAGTTGATTGCAGGCTCTGCTATTCAGAAGACCTCCAGGCTTATAACATATCTTCATTTTATCTTGTCTTTAATTCATTTTGGCAAGTGAGTATCATGAATATTGAAAGTTTCTGTCCCTCAAATGCTACTGAGACATGAATTCTACAGTAATAACAACTTAGATGTGGTGGATTTGCGCACACTTACTTTTTATTTTTTACTTAAATTTGTTTTTATTTTGTAAAGCTTTTTCATGATGTTGAAAGAAATGAAAAATTGAAAAATTAAAAGAATTAATGGAATAATTCTGCATCATTTCTATATAAATCTTAGAGCTGAAGTATAAGTATATCTAGTAACACAGCAGTCCCACAGGTTGGCTCAAATTTGAAATTCTTACAAGGGTATAGTAGCTGAAATTTAATATGGGCCTTTATGGATACAATGAAACAGCACTGATAAAGGGTAATTTATTACAAGATAAAATCTGCCACAGGATTCTGGATACTAACAAATAAAACACATATAATCCACCAAAAGAATTTTTCTATTACCTTTAATAAAATAAAATGTTATTTTATAAATATTATTTGTATAAAATATTATTAATTAAAAATAAATTTTAAATATTAATTACATTTTTAAGGCTTCTGCTTTTGTAAACTTTGAATTCAGCATGCCCCCCAATAATGACAACCATTGAGATGATAAAAAATATGGATCAAGAAAACAAAGTGTTATAACTTTAGGCCAGCACAATACTTTACAAATATTATCTCATTTAACCCCCTTAATAACCTATATAAAAGATATTTTGCCCGGTTTGTAGATGAAAATAATGAAGCTAGGGGATTATATAAATTTTTCCAGTTCTCAGGAACCATGAGTACCATAACCAGAATTAGTATCTTGGATTGCCTCCCTCTAAAGTTCATATTCATTCCACTGTACTGTCTTGTAGAAAACCTGATTTCACCTTTTATGATATTAACACTATACACTGATGACACAAGGCTGTTTCTTGGCATCAAATATTCTAAGACATATTACCATTCTCTGGTCCAAAGGAATGAGATAAAAATGTTGTTCATATTATGGTGCTAGTGTTATAGTTGGAAAATTATTTCTGACCGTTTTCATAGTTAGCTCAGTAACCTATTTTCTTATAGTTTTCTATCATCAATCTATCTATCTATCTATCTATCTATCTATCTATCTATCTATCTATCTATCTATCATCTATCTATCTATCTATCAATCTATCATCTATCCATTGCCTCTCTCTCTCTCTCTCTCTCTCTCTCTCTCTCTCTCTCTCTCTCTCTCCTCTCTTGTATTCTCCCCCTCTCCATTCATCTACCTATCTGCCAAGTATGTGTGTACTTTCCTGTCTTCCTAACATTATTGAATAGATAGTGAGAGCCATATTACATTTATATCACCTATTACATTTATCCTTGTTCTTACTTCAATGACTAGGACAGTGGCATTAAAATTTGTTCAATAGAAAATAATGTAATTTAGTCCTAACAGAATTACAGTGCAAGACAGACTAATGCCCAGGACCACTGCAAATCAGTGAAGCAACAGGGGGATTAAGGATTAAAAGGAATTTCTGGTTCAATTTCCAATTTAATGACTGTTTGTAGTTATAAAGAGTGAAATACACATGAAGAAAAAAGATGCCTGGCAGAGGAGAAATAATGATTATCATCTATTTTTTTCAGATGAGAGTCATCCTTTAAACAGTGGTTTCTGCTAATATTGACTAATTCTCCCCAATACAGAAGAATTAACTTAATTCACGCTGGTAACAAACTAAATTTGTTTTTTCACCTCTACAATCAGTTTCATCCCCTCTTATTTATTTTATTTTTTCTTAAGTGTAGAAGTATATGGTAGCATGGAAGGAATAGAAGTCAGTAGTAAGAAACCCAAGTTCCTGTTCTAATTCTAAGTAGAAGATTTAAAACTTTGAGTGCCTCTTTGAGCCCCAATTATCTAATATGGGTATTATATGACTTCTCTATGAAAATAATTTAATTTACTGAAAATTAATAGTATGTCAAGGATAGAGCAATATATACGATGGCTTTTAGGTCATTTAATAGTCACAAAAAATCATGTCATATATTTTATTCCCATTTCACATTCGATTAAACTGAGCCACAAAAAAAAATAAATAATAATTTATGCAGACTAATGCAAGTAGAAGAACTGATATTTATACATAAGTATGATCCCCAAATCGGTGTTCTCCCTTTACAAGTAATTAGTAAATTATCTTTTGTTTTGTTTTGGTGCTTGTTAAGCTTATGAATTGAAAAGAGTTGCACATTGAGTCTATATTTGTCCTTGTAGCTGGGATGTGTCTCTTGGAAGCAGCATATGGTTGGGTTTAGTGCTACTTTCTCTGTGCCTTTTTATTGGTGAGCTCAGTCCATTTACGTTTAGGGTGATTACTGATATGTGAGGATTTCCTCATTCTATCTTTTGTTTTCTGGTAGCCCAGTGTCTCCATTGTTTCTTTGCCTTTTTGTTGCTGTCTGTTATTTTAGTGTGATGGTATTCTATGATTTTTCCCCTCTGTTTCTTCTTTTTTTTATGTTATATATCTCAGTTCTGGATTTTTTTTTGAGTGGTTACCATTAAGTTTATTTAAAAGAATATTTCATATACACAATAGTCCTTTTTCTTCAGCATGCTTGTTATCTCCATTCCCCTTAGCAAATTCAGACCTTTACTTTCTCCCTGTCATGTTTTTTGTTGTCACAGGTTATGACTACTTATGCTGTCATCATGTTGATTTCTGAGTTGCAGGAGCAAGTTGTCTTTTTCTTCTCTTTTTCCCTTTTTTATAATGT
Source organism: Rhinolophus sinicus (assembly GCF_057876585.1). Lineage (NCBI taxonomy): Eukaryota > Metazoa > Chordata > Mammalia > Chiroptera > Rhinolophidae > Rhinolophus > Rhinolophus sinicus. The sequence continues at coordinate 71,419,350 of NC_142501.1, read as the reverse complement.
TTTTATCTTCTTTACTATTTATGTTATGTTTAAGTGTATAGTGCCCTATTTTGTGTAGGAATTGCCATTTCCTGCTTCTGTCTGTCTGTTAGTAACATTGCTCAGTTTGGTGATTACCAGAGAGTAAGAGGGAAGAGGGGTGGTAGATGAGGGTAAAGGGGATCAAATATATGGTGATGGAAGGAGAACTGACTCTGGGTGGTGAGCACACAATGTGATATATAGATGATATATTATAGAATTGTACACTTAAAACGTATATGATTTTACTAACCATTGTCTCCCCAATAAATTTAATTAAAAAAAGGAAAACATTTCAATTTCCCAAATCAAAATGAAAACTGGTTTTTATGGAAATATCTGCTGGAAGTTTTCATAGAAATTTCAGTTTGCACATTGAATCTTTCTGTTGATTTTGATGGGATTGCATAAAATGTCATTCATAACATTCTAGAATTCCACAAGCAGAGCAGACAAATGTAATCTGATCTTAGTCTGATGCTATAATACCTTCCTCCAAACACCACAGAATTGTCTCTCTAACTTATGAACCTCTCCAGATTTGTCTTCTTCCTAAAGACCATTTGATTTGTAAAATGTCTTGTTGTTAAAATCAGTTCCTTGTTATTGCCTTGAAAGCCTTCCAAATCTTTGAATATTTGTTTTCAGAGTAACACAGGATAAGCCTACAATTTTTGCACATGAAATCTTTATATATTTCAAGGTCAGTACTTCATAATTCTTATATTGTCATGCCTAAGCACCCGTGTTTAATCAATGGGCTCTCATTTGATACGAATTTGAGTTCCTTTAATACTTTTTTTCTATCTGTTTCTCCTTGTTAGTATGCCTGAACATGATTTCAGGTTTCGCCCAGCAGAGAGATAGAGTAGTTCTAGTACTTCTCATTTTCTCAAAATATTGTTTTATAATAGAGTCTAAGAATTATTTCTTAAATTTGAGACAATAGTACTATAATATTGACTCTTATTAAACTTAAAAGGAACTATGAATCCTGGTTCTTTATTTATTTTCCATACAGTAAAATTGTATCTTCTTATCTTGTACTTGTCAGTTCATTTTTAGGCCTAATTTCAAGATTCTCTATTTATCTATATTAAAATTCTTCTTAGGTTTACTCTATCATTGAAACTCGGTATGATCATTTTAAACTATCCAAATTGTTTGTTCTTCCTCTATAAACTGTCTTCTAAATGATGAAGATTTTTGAACAGGCAATTTTTGAGATGCAATCAGACATGTTTTACTACTTAACATAAATACATTATTTAGTAATCTTTTGGAGGTAGTATTCTACTAGTTATGAATTCTCATAACTTTATTCCAAGTCTAAATTTCTACATTAAAGTCCACATACTGTTTCAATAGATGTTGGTAAAATTCTCAACAAAATCCAGATTATAATCATAGGCACAAGCAGAAGTCATAATTGACATGTAGTGTTTGAACTTCAATGGCTTAAAACAGAGAAATTCAGTGACTTTAGGAGAGATATGCATTCTCAACTTTCCATAGGCCTCCGTACTCCTTATTGATTTATACTTACTGCTTCACACATTTACGTTCCTGGTCTGGCCCCTGAAAGCAATTGAGTTTGAGATCCTTTCATGATTCCCTTTTACTATCAGCTTTTTATCCATAGAAGTCTCAGCAATTTATGAACTCACTCACTCTTAGGATTTATCAGTTATCTCCATTCTAAGTGCACACACAGTGTTGTTAGAAAATTCGTTTTTAAAAATTTCCCTGTTTAAATATCAGTTAAATATATGCCTTGTTAAATACAACTTGTCTTGCATCTAATTTGTCTACCTTTCCAGAAGGTATGGCTCTGTCGCTCTCTCTTTTTTTTTTCTTTCATCTCTGATTTTCACATTACACATGCTTATGAAAGTATTGCAGTTAATGACAGTAACTTCCCATGTACTATTTTCAATGCCTTAGGATTTAATTTCTCCAAACAAGAAAATTGAACTTCATTTAGAGCAGGTAGGATCAGATCTAAAATCTTGCACCCATTTTGGGATTAAATTCCATCTGAATACTATTTCCTCAGACTGAAAATGGGATTATGCCATTATTTCTGAGAACAGAAAGGGTATAAAGTAGGAACTGAAAAGAGGTACTTTATTGTTAAATCATTAGTTCCCATGACCAAGATGATCTTAATATTCTCCTTAGCTTAACTAGATTTTGTACAGATTTCTTTCTGACTAAAGGTCCCTGAGCTCCCTTTTCTTAGGGTTTTTACTTTAGAAAACTTGCAATTGTAAACCATTTCTCTGACCCTTTGAGATGTAAATCTTCTCCAAGCTAGTACCCCTACCTCCCAATCTCTGTGCAGGAAGTAGGAACCTAACTTCAATAAGCACCAATTGGCAAACACAGATTGCCTGATCACAGTGACCAAACTCCCTGCTAATTGGCCAGTAATTTTCCACTGGCTTACCCCAGCACTTAAACAGTCTGTGCGTTTTGTTTCAGGGGAGTTGAATTGACTCTCTGTCTCTCCATTGCAATAGTCTTGAATAAAATCTTCCTTGCCTATATTACTTGTCTGGTGCAATTTTTCTTTGACATCATTAACCTAGCTATAACTTCCTTAAAAAAACAAAAAACAAAAGTTAAACTGCTTTACTTATATAAGTAGTAACATTTATTGTGTACTCTTTGCCAGACTGTATTTACTTCCCATGGCATCTTCATAGTAATGCCAATAGAAAAGTTCTAGTATTGCCCTTGATTTGATGATCAGCAAACTAGACTCGGAGAGTTTACTTATTTGCCTAATATTAAGCAGCAAAAGGCAAAGCTAAGATTCCAACTCAGGCAGTCAACTCCAAATTTCATGCATTTCACCATTAAGCTAATCTGCCTAGTTTTAAGCAACATATAATACTAAAGATTGTTCTTTAATTCAGCTGTTAAAAAAATATTTACTTCCAGCTTTGTATATTTGTCCTTATCCTATCTTTTTCAATATGCCTTTAAAATCTGAGCTCAATGGAGCTTTCAGCTGATTCTTTAACTACTTCCAGTCCAATGTCTTGATGTTCTTCTCAGGGTCTTAGTCCACACCCAACTTTAGTCTCAACTTTTATAGTCCATCTTTCTCATGTTTCAGGTACACTTATTACATTCCCCTTCAAACTATCACTAACTTGAAAATGACAGTCCCTTTCTGTAAAGGTTGAACAGCATGTGTTCATTTTCTAAATAATGTAATGAGGCATAAAAGGCAAATTGCAATAGCAATAGCAACAAGATCAGATTGCTGATAGAAGTTTTTAGTAGTGATATTGATAGCACTGTCTAGAATTTATTCTTTGTTGAAAATGACAAAGAAAATAGCCTCATAGCAATCCACTAGACCATATCAAATATCCATAGTGTGTAAGCTGATCATGACCCACCTTTTGGCATTCAAGGAACATTAAATTGCTGTTTTTTTGGTTTCTTTGTTACCCTGTTTAACTCAATTTTTGAAGTAATAATTTGTTTTTTCAAAAATGTCTCCTAATTTTAAGCATGACATCAGTTTATAAATTAATTTGATATTTTGATCTGTGTGCTATTCACTTAAAATGCTTTACATGCTGTTGTTTTATTTTATTAATTTTTAAGGAAAAATGATATTTTTCTTCATTCTTTAAAAACATCTATCAATTGGAATAAGGATAATTTGTATTTCTGTTGGATTTGTGACTTGCTGGTAAATATTTATAACTTTTGGCAAATACCAGTTAGTTAAAAAACACAGAGGCACAGGCATGCACACACACATGCACATACATATATGCATACAAATACACTTCACTGTATACAATCCTAGACCTACCTGACAGCCCGTCACTATCACTGAGGTAAGCTGCACTTGTTAATATATACTGTCCCGGGCTGGCCCTGTGGCTCAGGCGGTTAGAGCTCCGTGCTCCTAACTCCGAAGGCTGCCAGTTAGATTCCCACATGGCCCAGTGGGCTCTCAACCACAAGGTTGCCAGTTCAGTTCCTCGACTCCCACAAGGGATGGTGGGCTGCGCCCCCTGCAACTAAGATTGAACATGGCACCTTGAGCTGAGCTGCCGCTGAGTTCCCGGATGGATCAGTTGGTTGGAGCGTGTCCTCTCAACCACAAAATTGCTGGTTCGACTCCCGCAAGGGATGGTGGGCTGTGCCCCCTGCAACTAGCAATGGCAACTGGACCTGGAGCTGAGCTGCACCCTCCACAACTAAGATTGAAAGGACAACAACTTGACTTGGAAAAAAAAGGCCTGGAAGTACACACTGTCCCCCAATAAAGTCCTGTTCCCCTTCCCCAATTAAAAAAAAAAAAAAAAAAAAAAAACACAAAAAACAAAAAACAAACATTTAAAAAATGTATATATATACTGTCCCATGTTCAATTGTTTTATGTCTTTCAGGAAATCAAAGTGAAAAATAATGGAGAAGGTAGAAAAAATGAAAAATTAAATGACTTTTGTTAGGAAAACTTTAACACAACTGTAAGTTAAATCTAATTTGAAAGAGAAGTGTGAAGTTTCATCTGAAGACAGGAAACTTTCTTCTCTCTGAAAATGCAAGGTACATTTTCCTCTGTAGAATTTAATAAGCTGATGTGAATCAGTATCAGCATTCTGCCTTGAAGTGAAAAGCAAAATTATCTTTCTGGCCAAAATGGTGACACATAATTACTCATTCTCAAAGGAAATCATTAACACTACAGCATTTTCAAGTGCACATTTGCCTAGACATGATATTTATCTTGAAGAGTATTATTTAATGAGGAATATTCTGTCCTCTTTTGGAATTTAATTGAATGTGCCAGTAACCAGAAACCGAGCTCCGAGAAGAGGGTCAATACATTTACTTATGACAATGTCATATATAATATGAGATGTGGAAGGTCACTGAATGAAAAGGTACAATAACCAGCCCAAATGTTCCTCATTAAAAAAAAAAATTATTTAAAATACCGGTTGCATGTATTTCACCCATCTTTCCATTGACCTGGCTTATAATGTAGGCAATGCCTTCTGTAGATAAGAAAGAAAAATCCTCATTGACCTAAATGGAAAAAATATTTGAAGATGAATGTATGTGGCTAGGAGCAAGTCAAGGCCTATATGGATATTTTGAATTTGATACTAACCAAGGTATAAACTTTTCTATAATTAAAAGAGAGGAAAATTCATCATTTTGTGACAGATTCATGCTTTACAAATTTGCATGCTCATTTTAACCAGTTCTGCATCCTTCCCAACTGGAGACATGATTTTTCAACCAAATGTTTCAGACCATAGACTATGAATATGTCCTTACTTGAAATACCATCTTATTCTTAAAATTTGTATTTTTAAACACCAATATTAATTAAGCAGAAATCTACTATGATAAATCAAAAATATTGGTTATTCAAGTTGCGGTGAACTACAATAACTTATCACTATAATATTATTTCTGTTCTGTAGACTTAGGTCATAAATTTCTAATTAATTTAATTTGAAAGCTTATGCCAAGTATATTGATTTGTAATTCAACATAAGAAATCTGGTTTTTGCCATGGATTTTTATAATCCTCATTAATACATATGTAGGTGCATGAAGTATGAATGGAGGCTTACAAAAAGTCTCTAATAAGATAAATGCACCATTCAAAATTTGGATGTTAAATGATTACATCATTTAAGAAATGAGTAATATGATAACAAAGATTACTTAGAGCAACTGATTTATACCTGATTTGAAAAGGATTTAATGCATTACTTCAAGTTTCTGTTATTAATTAATTTTAGGAGTTAATATTAAATGTTTCATTAAAATTCTGTTTAGTTTTGTGTGTGAGAGCTTACTATTTGTTTTCTTGTTAATCTCTATGTTATTGCCTTACATTAATAGCATTATCTGACCAATTGGGAAAAGCCTAACATCCACAGGTTTTTGAAGAATTCATGGGATTATCATTGCACTTCATTTATAGAAATTCTACAAATGCTCACTCCTGCATGATAAGATAGAATTTGGGCTGGAGAGGGAAGGTGAAAACAAAGTGGTGGTGGAAAACTTGTAAACCATTGATGCAGGGCTATTTACAGCAATATTAGAGCTTATTTTAGAGCAATAATTGAGAATCGATCTGTTAAAATGCGTTCAAAATTCATAGTTCAAGTAATTAATTTAAGAGGGTTTGTAAGAGAGACTTTGTAAACTCTGATTTGTAGTCAAATTGGGTTGCTAATATGTTAAGGGTATTGATTGAGAAAATAATTTAAACAAAAGTCCCATATCTACCCAAAAGTAAAATATCCCTAGGAGAATTTATTTAGAAATATTTCATTTCCATTTAATCATTCATTAAGATTTATTCATTGTTTAAAATGTGATGACATTATAATAAGCATTCTAATTGTATTCATCAATTTACTTTTTATAACAACCCTATGAGGTATGGATTGATATTAAACCCATTTGAAGAAGGACAACTGGAGTGTGAAATAAATAACTGTTCAAAGAAACACTACTAGAAAGTGATGAAACCAGAATACAAACCTATTCAGTTTCAGTCCAGATTACACTCTTAACTGATCTGCTAAATTGTAGCTGAACACTCAAAAGATTAATTGAATTCTTTTGTTTGAAGGAAACATTTTTTTCTTTCATTGAACTACAAACTACTTAGAATATTAAACCACATATAAAATGAACATAATTAAAGAGTATTTTGTAAAATGATTTCTGCCTGCAGCTATGTGTGCAATCATTGAAAAATGAAAACTTTTTTTATATTAAAAATGGGTAGACTTTTAATAGACAGGTATTGATAAAGAGGATACTTTAGAAAAGACAAAATCAAGAGTATAGGAGAAGAAAAGTTTATAGCATACTTGGGGAATAATAAGATACTCTGTTTTTCTGGAGAATAGAATATGTGGTGATAAGAGACAAAGCTCTTAAAGAGGTTTGGGTCCAAATCATGAAGATCTTGGAAGCAAGCTTAATAAAGTGAGACTTGGATCTTTTGGGAACAGGAGATATTTATACTTTTAATTAAGAGAGTGACATGAGCATAGGTTAAATGTGTTATTTGTCATTATTATTTGGTAGTATTTAATAGTATAAATTATCACTTGGAAGAAATTTAGTTGAGAAAATAGCATAATTCAAAACCAAAGTCTTTATTATGAAATAAAAAAGTATATAAACAGTAATGCAGATTAAAAGTCAGGGTTTTGAGTGCAAACATTTGGTTGTATAGAACTTTCCATTTCTAAACATCTAAATTAGTTTTTTAAAAAACAGATCTTAGATTCTTGAATAAGGTATAATATGCATTGGGGGATGGGCATTACTGACTAATCCATCAGGAAACTTAGTAATTTTTATGAATGTTTTGTATATCTAGTATCTTTTTATACTTCACAGAAAGCACATTAAGAATGATGTCCCTGTGAATTTACAGCTGAATAGAAACAACTTTTATGATATTATCAAGGTATTGCTTTCAAATGTATTTTTTCATCACCATGAGATACTTTTAGGTCATTAATAATAATCTTATTCACACTTAATATCTAGATTTGGGCAACTTGGTGAAAATATTCTGGAGCAAATGCTCTGTTATACTGTAGACATTTTATTTCTAAGAATAAAATTAAAGTTCTTTTGAATATAAATTTTTGTGAAATGTAGAGTTTCACAGCTTCTTTTAATTGGTCTCACTCTCAAAATTATTTATTTCTTAGGAGGCAGAGTTCTGTGGGTTTTATAATTTCCCCCAGTACTTAGTATAGGGCAATTGAGGTGGCAATTGTAAACACTCTGTAAACGAATATCCTCAATTTCACAAAAGGCAGCCATAAGAGTTCTTACTATCTCATCATCACCTCCCAAAATTTGAAGTCCAAAAAAACTACCAAATACACTACCAAAAGCTCTTTTTCAGACTACAGGGTTGAATAAAAGCTGTCTTGATAAATTTTGTCTTGAGATCCAGCATACAAATTTGCACTATCGGATGTAGATTTTTGTGTCTGCGATTCAATCTCTCCATGTTAAGTGTCTTTCCTCTGCTTTCTCCAACCGCTCTGCTATCCACTTTCATGCTAGAACAGGTCTTTCTGTCCCCTTGTCTCTAAAGCAATTGTGAACATCCTGAGGGAGTTTCTTTTGATTTCAATATTCAGAGGCTAAAAATTGTGCCTGGTACTCAATAAATCTATGGTGAATGGATGGATGAGATGATTTCCTGGTAGAAAAACAAGTACAGATGCAAAAAAATAGTGTCGATAAAACTAGCAGTAATGCATTTTTCAACACATTTTGCTTTCATCAGGATTCACAGAAGAGCCAGAGACAACTTCATTAGTTAGTGAGGAATTTGATTGCTGAAACAATATTTCCTTTATCTTACGCTACTGTGTCATTGAATTTTTCTACAAAATCTGTGTTCCAGCTGCATTCCCTCCGGCAAGAGCCAGGCAGGGAAGAGAGGCCATAAATAGCACCTCTCCTTACCCTTTCAGTTTCTCCTTGAGCCCTCACCCATGATTGAGAACAGCACCCTTTGCCAGGAACTCCATGCACTCAGAAGCATCGAGGTTACTTCTCAGACACTATTTTAGCTTCTCAAAGGTATAGTATATTACAGGTATTAAGACGATGCAGGGGGTCATGTGGAATTTGTTAACATAAGAATATATTTTGGTTAAGTTTATGGGAAAATTATGACACCACCTACCCATGTGGATTAAAAAAATGACATGAAATTACATAAATCAGATTACTAATGCTAGGAATAAATGAGGCAAGATTAAAACGGTGTTTGACCTAGGAATATAGGGATGCCATATCTTTGATTTTTCCCCTTGCCCCACAAGATCCCCAAAGCTAAGAATAATATATAATAAGGTTTTGGTTTCAAATTCCAGCTCAAAGTCCTAGTCAGCAAATATTGACTAAATATTGAAATGGTTTTTGTCTTTGCAAGAGGCAGGAGGACCTGCAAACCAGATTTCCTTAAGGCCTGAAGCAGAGCTGGATCATCTTAGATCTTAAGCATTTCTGAGACTGTAACAAGAGATCTTGTGCCTAGTAGGAAAGAATCACAAAGGAAAAATTTACAGTTTGGATTTCTCCCCCTAGATTGAATTCCTCCCTTTGACTACTTTAGCCACAAGGAAAATTTGAGAGGAGGGTTATAGTAAACTTGCCCAGGCTTAACTGGGTACAGTGAAAGTTCTGCCCACTTTTGGCTCCTGTGTATAGAGTAAGATTAGATAGCCTTAAATGTAGTTCACCTAAAATTTTAAGATAATATTATATGAGCTGTAAAACAATTACAGCTTCAAAGTTAGGGTAAAAAGGGACACAGTCTTGAAGATAAAGATTCTTTAGAATAAGAAATTCATAGAATCTTAACAATGCAATTTGGCTAGTCTAGAACAAGTTGGAAGGGGACTACACATTATGACAAAACTGAAGTTTAATAATAAAGGGAAAATAATAAAGCTCAAAAATATTTCTTATGAGACACTGAAACACAATCTATGGAAATGTTGCTGGTATTGGTGGTTGAAAAATTGCAATGTTGTACATTATATTCCTGTTTTAAAAAGAAAAATTGAGGGTTAAATGAGATAATTAGATGATGTACAAGGTCAGACAATTTCGTGAACTTGTTGCAATGATATTGCTAAACTTTTTTGATATCAGAGGGATTATTCATTATGAATTTGTACCAACTGGACAAACAGTTAACCAGGTTTACTATTTGGAGGTGCTGAAAAGGCTGATTGAAAAGTTAGACGACCAGAACTTTTCGCCAACAATTCATGTCTCTTGCATCACGACAATGTACCAGCTCACACGGCACTGTCTGTGAGGGAGTTTTTTAGCCAGTAAACAAATAACTGTATTGGAACACTCTCCCTACTCACCTAATCTGGCTCCCAATGTCTTCTTTCTTTACTCAAAAATAAAGGAAATATTGAAAGGAAGACATCTTGATGACATTCAGGACATCAAGGGTAATACGATGACAGCTCTGATGGCCATTCCAGAAAGAGTTCCAAAATTGCTTTGAAGGGTGGACTAGGCACTGGTGTTGGTGCACAGCTTCCCAAGGGGAGTATTCAAAGGGGACCATAGTGATAATCAGCAATGAGATATGTGGCAATTTTTCTAAGATGAGTTCACAAACTTAATTGTCCAATCTCGTATGTGAATGTATACTATAACTGTAAAATTTATAGTGGTTCCAATTCAGTTCCATTGTTCCATATGTCCATTCTTATACCAATGTCATACCATCTTGATTGTTACTGCTTTATACCACCCTGGAAATCAGTACTTTGAGTTCTTGACTTTTTTTTCCCCAAAAATTGTTTTCTGAGAAGCCTCAGAAAAAATATTTGTAAAACAGATATTTGATAAGGGACTTGTATCTGAATATATATATATATATATATATATATATATATATATATATATATATAAACAAAATGCTTTTACAGCACAATAGTAAAAAGAAAATAACTCAACAAAGGAGCAAAACATTTGAACAAGATAGGTCAATAAATAATATAAAGATGCTCAACACCAATCCTTAATATGGAAATGCAAATTAAAATGGCAATGAGTTACCAAGTTACCATTCCAAACCCACTAAAATGGCTTACAAAAACAAAAACAAACAAACAAATAAACAAAACACCAAAAATGTGGAGCAACAAGGATACCAAACATTGCTATTGGGAACACACAATGGAAAAGCTATTTTGAAATAAGAGTTTGAGAGTTTCTTATAAGGTTAAACATATGCTGGAAACCCAAGGATCATACTTGTAGATATTTATTTACCTAAGAAAAACAAAAACGAATGTCCAAAAGAGACCTGTACTTAGTGGTTAACAAAGTCGTATTCATAATAGACCCAAACTGGAAATAACTCTAATGTCAATTAACTTTAAAATGGCTAAACACATTGTGTTGTAGTCATACAATAGAATAATACTCAGTAATAAAAATGTATGGACGGCTAAATCATGCTACAGCATAAATGAATTGCAAAGGCATTATGTTAACAATGACAGAAGACTGACAAAAAGGGTAAGAAATTGTATGGTTTCCTTCATACAATATGACATTTTGAGAAGGCAGTATTGTAAACCAGGAAGTGAAATAGGTTTTGCCAGGGCCTGAGTATGAGCATCAGGGGACTTTTTTGGCTGATAAATGTCCATATCTTGATGGTGCTGGTGGTTATACTACTACACATTTGTCACGTGTCATCAAATTGTACCCTCACAATTTATTTGGGTGTTTATTACTTAATGATTTATATATATTTTACATACTATTTTGTATGTAAATTATATTTCAATAAATATATTAAGATATGTATTACTTATTCTTTAAAAATGTATACTACATTGTTCTTTCCTTGGTAAACCACTGCAATTGTCTCTTTCTCTCTCTCTCTCTCTCTTTCACACACACACACACACACACACACACACACACACACACACACGTGTGTTTTTTTCTTTTTCTTTTCCAGGTTTCTTTCCTTCTCGCCTCCCAAATTTCCTTCTCCATAAGACTCAACCAAAATATGTGAACTGTGAATATGGTTTCTAATTTTTATGAACCTGAACCTTTTAAAAACAAGTTTCAAATGAAATGAAAATCAGTGTCTCCCCATGATAATTATCTCCCTTTTAGATAACTTCACAGGCTTTTATATATCAGGTAGATATGATGGAATATACCTCAATTCTTGCCTAGTTAATCTAGAGTTTCTGTTGTTTCTCCTAAGAAGAGACTGCCCACAGTCACTAGTCATTTCCCTTGAGCTTAAGCTGTTTATGGAAGAGGAAAAGGAGATAAAAGAGTGAGCAAGTAATTTTGTTTAAAGACAGCACGTAATCTTAGCTGATTTTACAAACTGAATATCTTACTATGATGGACTCTCTGAGGGAAAATGTACATATACGATCTCATTTACAGACACATTTATGAGGTTCGTGGACCATGTCAAGATTACAGAAAACTGAAGAGAACACTTTCTCTGTGAGAGCAGCAAAGACCCTTTACTGTCCCTGAAAATATATTTCTTTTGTGCTTGGCTCATCATAGAATCAAATGCGTTGATAAATAGTGACGCTTACCATAAGGATAATGACAAGTTCTTTTCTCAATTGAGGTAACATTTCAAAATGTAGTTTAACTTTCAGTTTCTATTTCCAAAGTAGCAACATAAAGCAGGAATGAGAACATGATTCAATTTGAGAAACACGACGTTAGGAAATGAATGAAAACTTGAATGGCACTTTCAAAGTTATTATTTTGTCTTATTTGATTTTCTACAGATGTCATTTGTTCTCGGCAAAATGTATTGCCACTGATTGGTAATCGATGTGAAACTGTTTGAGTTTGCACTGCCAGAGAATTTTCTTTTTCTGAGTCCTCATTGATTTTGTAGAGCAACAAAATTGTCTAACCAAGATCCTATATCCTTTCTGTGACTAGCATTCCATTTGCCTCAGAAACATTTTTATAAATAATGCTATGAATAAATACTAGCAATAATTTAAAAAGAAGAAATATACTTGATCTTAAAAATAGCAGAATTTATATGCTTTTATACGTGGAACATCCCCTCAACTTCCAGTTATCCATGACAATGGTGAACAGATAGTTGATGAACCCAAATACTGACATGTAAGATGCAAATGGCTTTTCATCTGAAAAGCCAGTTTCATTCTCTATGAAATTTTTGTATCAGCACTGTTAAAAATAACAATTGTTAGAACAACTAGTCAACATAAGTTAATAAAGACTGGATGTATTGTTATCTCTGACACAATTTCCTGTGGAGTTTGTCATTACCTAAGAGGAGTAAACTCTAGTGAGAGAGAGAGAAAGAGGGGGGGGGGGGGGAGAGAGAGAGAGAGAGAGAGAGAGAGAAGGCACTGAAATTTCTACAAATAATCAGTCCCAATAGAACAAAACAATAGTTACCTCAGCTAGGTCTTTCTTTAGAAATTTCTTTTATCTTTGCTGAATATTCTTTACCCAATTACTGATTTTGCAGTGTAAAATTAGAGTGACAGGACATAGTTCTTATTAAACCTAAGAAGGCCTACTAGTTATTGTATCCCTTAGGGTGACTATTCATATGTTTTCTATAGTAGTTCCAAGCCTCATTCCAAACTTCTGTACTTTGTCTTTTTTTCTCAATAGATTCCATATCTCTTGAAAGTAAACCAAAGAAATCACCACTTATGAGCCACGTAGTTTTTGGTAAATTTTTTAACTACTCTGTTAATCTTTTGGTTTCCTCATTTCTAAATTGAGAATTTATAGTATGTGTCACATACATTTCTTGTGGGGTTAATGAAACATGAGTTGTAAAGTATTAGAGCAGACTCTGGGATATTGTCAGGGCCAATATGTAGTTGTGGTATGGATATTTTTGCATCTGTACTCCCACATTGGTTGACCCTCTCAAAATTTCTTTTAAATTTCATCGACATTATCTTTATTTTTGGTGTCTTGGGAAAAGAAGACACTTGCCTCCTTTCCAATGTCATATTAAACTTAATTTAAAAATTTTTTTTTAAAGGTCTGATGATTTCATGGACCAGAACACACCATTCATTGGTGGTTGTTTTCCAAGTACATTTTAAACTTCTTAACCTCACATGTACCATTTTTATCTCCACATCTGCCCCACATTTATACTTATCAATATTACCCAAATAGGCTTTGTTTTTACTTTCCCACCTTAGTGTCATTGCTTTTACATTTCTCTGGAATGCTCTTCTCCTTTCCACCAATCACAATCTCCCCCTATTCAAGATTGAAGCTGCCTTCATAGAGTATTATGTGTCGGACACTTTGTGTAGCAGAAAACATTACTAATCACTTCCTCATAATGTATTTCCCCACATTTCCCTGCCTCCTGGCATTCAAGTGGATTTGCCATAACCAGTAGGTTTTTAGTGACGCATAAAAGAGGTGGTTTAAATTTCTATGCACACTTTGTTCCACTACGGGAACCACAGAGATCTTGTATTCCAAATAATGCAGCTGTTGACATGTTGGAATTTCCATTAGTCTGGGACCTCGAATAATGGGGAGGAGCAAAGCTCCCACCAATTCACATTGATCATGCATGATGAGCAAGAAATATACTTTGTAATGTTAAAACACTCATACATTGAGGTTGACTTATTATAGCAGAGCCTGGACTGTCCTAACTACCCTAGGTGCTAGAGATAAAGAAATGAAAGAAAACATTGTTACCCTCAAGGACCCATAGGTCCGATATGGCAGCTACCAAACACACTTTAAATTTAAATTAGTTAATATTAAATAAAATGTAAAGTTCAGTTTCTCTATCACATTATCCATATTTCAAGTGTGTAGTAGCTGTATGTGGCTGGTGGCTCTCATACTGGACAGCACATATTAGACAGCTCTGGTCTAGAAGAATGGATAAAGGAGAGCATAAGTTACTGTAATACTTTTCTAAATGATAACAGCTGTGAGTAGAGAATGTTAGGAAAAATAGTTGGAAAATTGAGAGTCTCAAAAAATGTTATTTTTAGAGTAACTAAGGAAAAGGGACATAATGACATATCACCCTTACATTTTTCAAATGTGTAAAACCACATTCCACTTTAGGATTTTGTTCAACACATGAGAACATATATGCAATGAGGTTGAATGCAACAATACTGTTTTAATACAAGTCCTCTGAATGCACTAGAGACCACTGAATGCTCATCTGTTTGGGCCTAGAACTATAAATAAATTATAGTATACCCATGGTATACAATATTAGGTAATTTTCAATATAGAATGGGTTGGGCTGTCCTCACGGTTGTACTCCACATGGTGAGGAACAAAAATTCACCATCATCACAGAGTACGTCAAGGAGAACTGTAGGCACCCAAAATGAAGCTGAATCTTCATGAGGTATGAGGCTCTGCATGTTCTAGAATTTGAATTTCTCTAGAAAAGAAACTCCAAGGAGGGCTGATCAGCCCTTCCATTTCTAAAACTGCGGCCTATTTTCAGAGATGAAGTACAGGGATGTCACCATAAACATCTCTCTGCAAAAAGAATGTCTGGACACTGCTCAGAGGGACTTGTCCAGAGATGTGTCATTGGAGAACTATAAAAGTTGTTCTCACTGGGGATTTGGGTTCCCATTAAGATGAAATAAGGGCATGCAATCCTGACTTCCACTGAATACAACTAAAACTCCAGTACAATATTTATGAAGTATTTGTGGACTGTGCCAAGGAAATGTTAGCAAATGGACTGGGAGCTCAAAGTACTTATGTCCCATTGGGGAGTTTCCTGTTTTGGTCTTGTTTTCTTTAACTGTATTATCACCAAGTCTGGAATCAAAGTCAGGCTGAAGCCTGGAAATACCAGTTGCAGACAGAAATGGTTTCGCAAGAAGCTCTCTCTTTCTGGTCAAAGAAGAAGGAAATGGAGACTCTACTGAGACAGAAAGTGGAGGAATTTCCTGTCTTTATTTGTTTGCTTTGTTTTTGCTCCTTCCCAACTTTGCCCCTGGCAATTGCAGCTTTGTGTCTGTTTTACCTGACGGATTGTGAGTTCCAAGACAGCAGGCGTTCTCTAGCCTCTGCTGTGTGCCCATGATCTATAACAGTGCCAGGACATAGGAAATAGTCAATAAATATTTGTGTGAAGAAACTAAAATATAATATGAGGCAAAAAGTAGAAGCGTCTGCATCAAAGGAAACAGAATGATCAGACTTTTAGGATATTTTAATCTTGGGAAAAATGTACTCAGAAGGAACAAAAATGGTCAATAGAGGTAAATCATTTAAGATCATTTATTTGACAGATGATGTAGGAAATTAAAAAAAAAAAAAAAGTTGGCGCTAGTTAGAAAGAAGAGGATGCTCCAGTGAAAGTTTTCATTAGGCATAATAATAAATTTCATATTTTCTTTAATTTTATCTATATGTGAAAAATATTGTCCTACAAAAAGCAATGATGGCTCTTGAGATTTAAACAATCTTCATTTTCTATGTTATGGAAAAGAATCCTGAAGGAAAGCAAGCACTCATTGCGAACCACATGTATTTATTAAACGCAACTTTAGCTTCTCATTTTAGTGAACTGAGTTTAGTTTATTGAGTTGAGGGGATGATATTTCTCATATTCAGCCACATTCAACTTTTCTAATATGCACTCTGAAACAGGAATTCTCAAGGAACAAAAGTTGCAACCCTCTCTTGTGGGCCAGAACTCTTTGGCTTCCATGATTTGTTATCACTGGTTTTCCTTATATTTTTCTTCCTCATGTGTTTTTTTTTTTTTTTTTTTCCTCTCAGATCTCTCTGATAAGGATTCAGGCAATGCAATAAATTATTTCATATACTGTCTCCTGGATATCTTCCAAGCAAAATGCCCTCATTCTGCTATTTTGTACAGTCTATGTAGCATCTCACGATTTTATTGGATACATCAATTGTGCAGAGCATTTGATTGTATATGGGCAAATACGACCATGCAGTTTCTCCAGTTTATCTTCTGTGTAATGTATCCTTTAAGCAATCTCATAAATAAGCCCAGCCATTTCCCCAGCTTGTATTCCTTTGCAGGACCATGCTGAGAGCAAAATTCTTTTTTCACAATAATTTAACCCACCCTGAGGACTAGATGGGCAATTACTTTCCCTTTGAATCCATTTTGTACTTTGTTGTTTGCTGAGTAATGTTCACAAAATCTCTTCATTTACCTACTCTCCAAGTCCAGGAATTAAATCCAAGCTCCTAAAGAAGTCCCACCAGGCCAGCATGCAAGGCCTTACCTTGCAGCTCCCTGGTTTTAATTTCATGAGCTTTTATATGGCACTTAACTATAGTCATCCAGCAAAATCTTGGTACTTGATATATATAGGACATAAATCATTCTGATCAACTGAGTTTTCTGAAAAGCTGAAGATAAGCATCTTTGAGCAGCAAACTCTTAAAATTAATTTTGAATGGGCATCATTTTAATTTAATTCAATTTTTAAATTAATGTTTATTGGGGTGACAATGGTTAGTAAAGTTACATAGATTTCAGGTGTACAATTCTGTAATACATCATCTATGTATCACATTGTGTATTCACCACCCAGAGGAGCGGGCATAGTAGATGAGGGTAAACGGGATCAAATATATTGTGATGGAAGGAGAACTGACTCTGGGTGGTGAATGGGCATCATTTAAAATGTATTATGTTTTTCTTAAGCCTGACTATGAGTTCCTAAAATGAGAGATACATGGGGATATAGGAACATCATTACTACCAGCGTTAGCGGGAGGCCTTTAACACATTTTTTTTTTTTTCTGTTGAAATTGGCAAAATCACTTTGAGAGTAACTAACATTCCTGGATTTTACTGTGAACTATTGAATCTGACTTTCCCAGAAACCACTTGCCTGCGTGTTTGTGAAAGCAGGGTGAGGGGGTTGGGAGGTTATCGGCAGAGGGTGGTGTGGGGAGGTATGCTCTGATGCAAATGGTGATTATAATCTGATTTTAGAGCTCTTAAGCTGCGTTTTACAGTGTTGCGCTTTCTTCCCTTGCTTAGAGGCTGGCAGCTGCCATTGATCCCTGCTGCCACCATACAGGTCGTAACAGCCATTCATTCCCCTACTGTCTACTGTAGTCATAGTCTAAAAAAGTGATAAATATTGCAAAAACGATCAGTTTCTTTGCAAATCAGAGTAAACATTCTATAACTGTAGGCCCAAGGGGCTCTCATGCATATGTAACCAGTTTATGCAATGGTCTAGACTATAAACAGCAGTTTTGTTTTTTCTCCTCACTGCCTGAACTACACTCTTGAAGTCTCGTTTCTACCAATTTCAGGGATACACTATAATTTGGGGGGTCACTTTCAGACACTAAAGTGTGCGATTCAATCTAAATCAAAACTTTCATCTTGCGTTCAGTTTAAAGCTTTCACCTCTCAACAGCTAAGGCCTAACAACGTGCTTTAGGCCCCAGAAAGAAGAAGGGGTGGGGATGGGGGGTGGAACCTGGTTGGTTATTTCACTCTGTTCCAAATGCTTCTTTCTCATCCCTGCTCCAACAATTTCCTATTTGTGGTTCTCCCTTAGTAGTTTTGGCAGGTGTCCATATTTGAAATATGTCTATATATTAGTGGTTTCTTTGGTAAACATCAACAACACACCAGGTTTTTTGCTTGTTTTTTGTTTTGTGGGGGATTTATTTTTAAGATCTCACATCACCCTCATGAGCTCCTGCCCTGGCTTTACAGATAAGGGCTCACTTGTCCTGGGAGACAACCCCCTCTCGGGCATCTTCCATGGTTTCCTTTTGGGCCACTGGAAAACTTATGAATCCTTGTCCCCCCAACACAGCGGAAGTTCAGGTCTGCTAACACTCCTATCCTTTCACACCCTCTTGCCTTTCCTTCCATTATAGGTTCATTTGCTCAGTTTTTGATTTGAGGGTTCTTCCAGAGGTCAGGCACCTGTTCTTTCTTCCCTTATGAACTGATAGAAACACATGACAAGTGTTTTCCTTCTTTCCTTCTTTCTGTACAAATTTCTGTCATTCAGCTCTGTCTATAGCAGACAACTCCAAACTCTATGAGAAGTCTTGGGGGAGGAGGGGTGGTCACTTTCTTTTAAGTGTAGAGGACGGTCTCTCTTGCCTCCCTGGGAGAGGAATGACATGCCATAGAAATTTCTATCCCTAGTGAGTCTCTAGCCATTTTTTTATGTTACTGGAAGACTGTGGATGGGTGCTGACAATGACCAGGTTGGCCACTTCTTAGTAGGTTTTCTGGAATGTGTGAGCTCCTACCTTTATAATACAAGGCTGCACCTTTTACCCTTTGTCCTGAACTAGTCAGCCTCAGTCAATCCCTCTTAATGTAGACAACAGGATTAGTCCCGTTTAATATCCAGTTACAAATATGTTGTGTAAATTGTTTTGTAATATCTGTTTGAACTGCCCAGAAGCCTTTTTCATTTTTTTATTCCTGGTGTATTTTAGATTTTCAAGCCTGCATTAGTGATATGTTCCTAGTTTTTGATAAATGTAATGGTGTAGGCTGCCCTGTATCATTTTTTAATATTTAAAATTATTTACTCATTTTTTTTATATTAATTTTTTGGATGTACCTCCTGCTCTCCTCTCCTTCTTCTCCCACCTGTCCAGTGTGAATGAGAACTCTTTTTCCTGCGTGACTTTCTTCACTTCCAGTGGGAATCAGTTCTGTAAACTGCTTTTCTCCCACCATTGTCTGGGTTAGCGTTTCTGTCTCAGAGCATTAGCCATTTCAATGTTTCAGATTTACATGTCACATTGTCCCAAACTAATTTTAAGTGACTCACTGAATTCTTAAAATTTCTTATATTTTAATCAAATAAATATATATGAAATCCTCGGCATTGTTTAAAGAAGGCACTCAATATGTATTTATTAGTCTTATGAGTTTTTCCTGTGTAAATCTTTCCTCATCCAACATGGCAGCTTTCAAGAACTATGCTTTGGTATTCCCTAGGCTAAAGAGGAAAGAGGATGGGATTTGGATAATACATTCAAATGCTGCTTGAGCACTCGCTAGATATGAGGTTTGGGGAAAGTTTCTTAGCTTATTTCAGCCTCAGTTTCCATTTTTTAAAGCACAATACCTTGTTTGTAAGAATAAAATGTTGTAATGAATATAAATTTCCTCAAACTTAGTAGGAGATTCATATATATTAGTGCCCTTCAATTATTCTTCCCTGAAGATATTCCACTCTGAGTATCTTTGAATTTGTGATGGTGATTTCTTACTTTCAGATTAATTAAGAATCTGTATCACAAAACCTGCAGTTCAATTCACTCATTTGTATTGTGTCATACTGAGAGTTCTTAGAGAACTATAAAAAATATATCCACTTGCCAGTGGTGGCATTGTTGCTTTTTCTAATTCCTTCTGAATTCCATGATGTAATTAATCTGAGCTTGGTGCTCTGTCAATTTCAATAATCCTGACGACCTTGTTACACTCTCTAGCAGAGAGATAAGTATTAAGTGAGTACCTGAGGGAATTAGATTCTATTGTCATCATTACCAGCCAATGTTTTTAGAAACCATTTCACCCCTTTGTGCATATGAGAAATCATATATTAAACTGAGAATGAATAGAACTATTGTGTTTGCCAACTAATTTTTATAACTAGGGCAGGGTGGAGGAGGAGAGCGACTGAGGATTCTAATAAGGAAGAGGAAAATTAAACTGCATCTGTGTAGGTAAAACCCAGAGTCTATTTTCATTATTAAAGCTGTTTGTCATTGCAACAACCCCTGGTAGTTGTCTCAGGGAAGTATTGTATGTGCCTGCAGTTCTAGCAAACAACATCTTCTCAATTTTGCTCTGCTGCTTTGGACTGGTGGCCAGGATGGTAGTGTGATTGGATACCTGAAAAATAATAAATCTTGGCATGCAGACTTGAACAGTGAAGGAAAAGGATGAGGAAAAAAACGGTGGTGGCTTAAGCCCATGTTAAATTTATGCAAAAATATGGTCAGCCAAATGATGAACAGATGCAGCTGAGTAGTTCCGTCATTTTTGTTAAATATCCTGCAAATGATTCTGGCTGGTTATACAGAAAAATTGCATCAAAATGAAATGTGTACATGAGTAAAATATTAATGACTGATCTCCATTCAATGGTCTACAGATAAGGCAGCTGTTTTTAGCCTCCAGCTGTGGAAACAACTACTTTTTCTAAGGGAAAAAAAAAAGAGCAGATTTCCCATTTAATTTTCTTTCAATATCATTTCCTATTTACTTAATTTTTCTTTTCTTTCCTCAGTTTTCTGACACCTCTTTCTTTCAGGAGTATCTCCAACATCTCCAGTATTCCCTCAGTAATAGAAGTCAGCACTTGCAAACTTTATTTTGACTTCTGGTAATGTGTGTCATTCAAGGGACACCTTGGAGAGGAGCTTATTAGGGTCTCAGTACCTGAAGTGCCGTTTATGATGGGAGGCCTGAGTCACAGCTACCGTGAGTCCAGGAGTGGATTGGGGAAATTAGGATAGCCTCATTTCTCATAAATGAGAAACTTGGCCAAATATGGGTGATAGTGATTAAATCAAATTAAACCACTTTTGAGGAATGAATAAAGGCATCTAGGCAGTAGGACAGGATGGGGGTTGGCAAAAGGCTAAAAATATACCTAGAAGGTTGTAAGCAAAATTTGTGATGCAAAAGTGGCTGCAAATGAACAGAAAACACAAGTGGAGCAAAAGAGAAGAGAGATAAGTGAATTGCTAATTATAATAACAACATAGACCTATATAGCCAGACACTGTACAAAAATCATATTATATACCATCTCACTCAATTATCAAAAGTCCTACAAGTATTATAGAATCTTTTCAAATCCTACAGATGGGAATCTGAAGTACAGAGAGATTCAAAAACTCATCCAAGATCATGTAACTCATTGAATCGAACACCTTAGCCCCAGCATCCATACTCTAAGCACTGTTCCTAGTATATTGCTTTCAGTAACACCTGTGTAGTGGAAGGAGAGTTGGGGAAATAACTGAGTCATAATAATAGTAGAAAGGGAGAGTAGGAAGCAGCTACTCTCACTGAGATTAGTTCTATTCACAGGGTCTTTTAAATCCTTAAATGATAATTCTGTCATTGAAATTCATCTTTTTCTCCTGTGAGAAGTGGCTGTATGGTCCTGAGACCTCTAGAATTCTTACCCACTGGAGTATTCTAAAATAATATTGGGAGTGGCCTAAAAAAAAAAAAAATTAGATGTGACGCTATGGAGACAGACATCAAGTATAAATGGCGTGAGATAGAAATGAGTCTGTAATGTTCTAATCTCAACCAGAAGACCAGTTTAACTCTATTCTAACAGAATTTTCCTGTTCTATTTCAAAACCCTAGAACTTAGAACTCTGAGAGTGACTGATACATAGGAAGGGATCAATAAACCACTTGTTGAATGAGTAAATGAATGAAAAATTGAATATATGTAAACCAAACAATATTTGGGCACTGAGCAATGACAAATGGAAGTTGAATGTTTCCAAAATGGCAACAGGAGAGAAAAATAGTTTTAGCATTTAAAACGAGAAAACTTGATGGAAGGAGAACTGACTCTGGGTGGTGAACACACAATGTGATATATAGATGATGTATTCCAGAATTGTACACCTGGAATATATGTAACTTTACTAACCATTGTCACCCCAATGAACTTTAACATAAAAAATGAGAAAAATTCTTTAATCGACAAATTTGTTCTTGATTAGCCCTGCTTCTTTATTTATATTTTATTGTATCCAATAGCCTCATGCTATTTACTTGGCTTCAGAGACATTGTTTTTTTCCAAACAAACATACTGCTCATTAAACCGGCCATTTCTATCTTTTCTTGAATGGGGAATAATGCCAATATTTGACAATTTCATTTTATCAGGCTGTTCATCTATGGAAAGTTATTAGGATCATTTATTTCTAAATGTATTCTAGATTGATAGTTAAGACAAAATCAAATCATTGCCAAATTGGCTACAGATACATTTTAATAACTTCAGTGTTCTTCATTACCACTCTGTAGACATGCTCTTTGACTAACTCACGTTTTATGTCAGATAATAATCCATCTTCAATATAAACTATAATTATATATATTTGTGCTGTCTGGAATATCAGAACTAACAAATTCATTGAAAATCTACAAATAAAATACTTGACATCCTCTGTCTCTTATTTTGATGCTTCTCATTTTCTCCCCTTCTCTGGTCGTGTGCATGTATTTCTTCCTGTATAGTGTGGGATTCATGTGATGTCCTGAATTCTGCTCCTAGGTCTGTTGATGTATTAAAGCTGTCGGTTGTTTGCACAAAATGTGGTAAAAAAAAAAAAAAAAAATCAATTTGTATTTACTCTTATTTTTCAATGCAATTAATGAACATCGCTCATAATTCTATGAGAACTTGGCAGTATCAGCCTGAGTTATAGACGCTAGGGTATACTGAGAATCCTCTCTCCCTTCAAATGTTGAGATATTAACCTAAACCTAAATCTCTTGGCTTCAATATATAGTTGCATTAGTTTCCAGGGACTGACATAGCAAAATACCTCAGAGCTGGTGGTGTAAATAACAGAAATTGATTGTCTCACAGTTCTGGGCACTAGAAGTCCAAGATCAAGGTGTCAGAAGGTTTGATTTCTTCTGCGGTCTGTCTGGTATGCAGACGGTCATCTTCTTGCTATGTCCTCCCATGGCCATCCTTCTGTCAGTACTGTTTGTGTCCTAACCTCCTCTTCTTATAGGGACACCAGTCATATTGGATTAGAGACCATCCATATGACCTCATTTTACCTTAATTATCTCTTTAACCACGCTGTCTCCAAATACAATCACATTCTGAGGTACTGGGTGGTTAGGGCTTCAACATATAAAGTGTGAAGGGAAATAATTCAGCTCATAACAAAACGATTTCCTCTTGATACATCCTCTAGAATAATCTTGAGGGTCCTGATGTACTAAGTATCCAGACATATCCAGGGTACCTCAAACTCAAGCAAGAACCTCTGCTCCAAGCAGATAACTCTGGCAGTTTCCAGGGAAGATAAAATGAGGATTAAAGTGAGGCAATCGGTGAGTAGATAGTTTTGTTACTCCAAAGGGCAGACATATGTTGAGTTTTAATGAAGTCACTATACACTGTGTATGTCAATTTTTATCTTTATAACCAACATAAAAAGATGGTTTTATAATCACGCTGTACACATGAAAAAAATCAAGGCTCAGAGAAGTAATGTGTAAAATGCCGAGATTATAAATCACAGAGCTGGGATTAAAATACAGATTTCTACAATTTTAAAACTCTTACACTGTTGCCATTGGATAATACAGTCTCTAAAGGATAAATTTGGTTTTGATCCAGCTCATGAGAAAATTATTATAAAGAAATCAAACCTGCTGACCAAGCTAATGAGACTCTGAAATGTTCTTTTCTTTCTTCATATTTGTAGACAATAACTCAGTGCTTTTGTTAAATTTATGGAGGTAACTCAGCGGAGAAATTCAGTGCCAGTTGGCTGAGAGTCGAAAGAGTTTAAAAAACCTAAAACCTCACCAAGGGAGCAGCCATTTAGACCTCCAGTGCTTACTGCTGATGGTAACAGCAGGGTGTTCATGCATCTTAAAGCTGCACTAATTTAGAACCATTCAACTTAAACACAGTCTCTATTATAAACAAAGTTGTTGTCCATTTGTCTGTAAATCACATCTGTCAAAAAGAGCCAGATGGTTTTCTCCAAATTTGGAAAACACATCTGTAATGATTAGGTCTACAAAAATGCATGTTGGGATCTATGCGAGAAATCTCAAGGGAGGAGACAGTTATTCTGTAGTGACACAGAAGGCTGTGAGATTGCCCATACAAAGAGGCATGTAATACTTATCATGATGTCATAAATAACTGACCGTTATTTTAACTAGAACACCCAGATCAGTAGTCATCATGACACATTCTTAGAAATACTGGTGGCGCCGACTCAAACTGAGAAGTTAAAATTGCTTTATATTTGGGTAGAGATATTTGCAGCCTCAGAGGTATATTTAACAACAGTTACCATTCCTAACTGTGCTGGATAGGCCAGAGGTTTTAAACAAAATGATATGCTAATGTAATTATTTTACTTCATATTATACTTATAACCAAGTGTCTTACACCAACACAAAAATAATCCTGATAATTGAAGAAAAGTCCTCTTAAAACTGAAAGCAGAAAGGATGACGTCTGTCATTAAACAGAAAACAATGGAATAAGAAATTATTGGCAAATAAATGAATAATTCTGTAGCAAAAATCATGGTATAACAACAAAATATCCTATGTATTTAGTGTATAATCTTGAATGAGATACTCTAACTTCATGATATTTACATCATAAGATTTTCCTTGATTTAAACCTTAGCATGAAAAATTACACTGAGTTTATTGACCTGCCCACAAAAGTATAAGATTAGGAAAATGAAAATTATTTTCGAGCTATATCTTTTCTTGGGGTATATCATAAATTTGCTACTTATAATTATAGATAATCACTACAAATATCACGCAGTATTTAACTGAATTGATTGAACTATATGTGTAGAAAAACATTATTTCTTAGCTTTCAAATACAGTCTGTACATTTACCTATTTGGGTCATGAGAGGCCACTTACTTCTCATATTGCTACATGATAATGGAATGGATTATTAATTTAAAAAATCATTACACAGCTCAAATCCATAGAGAAAAAGAGAGAAAACACAGAAGAGGGAAGCTACATGAATTATGTAATTGTGTTTTTTTTCTCGCTTAAAAAAATTATACATGGATAAAAATTATGGAAGAAATGAAACTGTTATATTTTGCTGCAATTTAGTACAATTTTGAATCAGGCATTGAGAATAGCACAGATATTGGTAATCTTGCAACAATAATGGAACAGGCCTCTGGAATAAGCAAAGGAGTTAATTAAGAAAAGGTAACAGTATGATTCTTAAGTAAGTTCTCTTTTCCATAAGCTGTGCTCCTCACCGTGTCACATAGTAAAGATTATTTTAGCTTTATATTATACTTACACATTTATATATACTTAAAAAAGATTAAGAGCAAAACGAATTGTCAACTACTGTTTGAAAGATTTTTTTCTTAGACAATCTTACTATGAAATCATTGCAATACTTGGAAACATGTCTAAATTACCAAATAAACAAAGAAATAACACATGGCAGAAAGTAACAATTTTTTTTTCTTGTCAAAATATAATTGATATGTATCCTCTGACTAACATTAAAATGCAATGACATTAAAAAGAGGATAATTCATGAATGTTACACTAGATCTCTCTTGCTGAACATATTAGTGAACATTGGGTTACAGTTGAAATATCCATGTGCATTGACTGGTCTGAAGCAAAATACAGAAATAAAACACACTGATTTTTTTTTTTTTTTGAAAAACTCTGTTACTTTAATTCTGACAATATCACCATGAGGGTACAATGGCAGAAATGACTATCCCTCTTTTAGATGTGAGAAAACCTGCGTTTGAGAGATGGCTTACCAAAAATCACATGGCTCTTTTGTGGCAGAATTGGCACGATCATTTGCTCCTTTTTCCTAGTCTGGGGCTTTAACTCAATACCCAAAATTTACTACTAGAAATATTCTAATACATTGATTTATTCTTTCTGTGAGATTGCATTTCAATTCCTTCTTTTAATTCAAAGGCTCTTTTCATTAAATGACACTCAAAAGCCATATTACTGATTCACTAGCTAAACTGCTCAGTAATTGGTTGACTTATAGCAAAACCATAGAATTAAAAACAAAGAACAAAATAATTGGGGATGAGTGGGTGGCATTTAAAATTATAGTTTAAGTGACTTGTGATATAGTTGCTATTTTCTTAATAAATGAATTATCTTTGTTCTCAAATTGAAAAATGATGTTTCCAAAGTGTGAACACTTTTTAAAAGTAATTGTTAAAAAAAATTCTATTCAAACATGACATTTAGCAGGCACATTATCTACTGCTCTAAACAGACTTGAGATTTGGTCATCATTATTTAGTCACTAAAAGAAGTTCATCAAAGTTTAAATTTTATTCAGTTTCCATCATAGTGAGAACAGATATGCCAGCATTGATCAAACCTTAGGATAAATATCAGTTTAGCAAGCATAACAGTAAAAATAAATGGTAGGATATAGCAGAAATGTTTTAAAGCCAGGTTTTTTTTCTATTCTCGTAGTGAAATTTAATTGTGGCTCTCTAAGATTTGTTAGATGCTTTTGTTGTGGCATTGTATGTTTTGTTATAAGCTTTTCTTTTGCTGTACTAAGCTACCTAATCATAATTTTGTTACTCAATGTAAAATTAAAATGCAAAATTTGTGCCTAAATCATCATATAATAGTCTACCCCTGTAACCTAACGTTTTAGCTTTTCAAATAGCTTTTGATGATGATCTCATTAATGTTGTCCCCAAAAAGAAAAGAAAAATAAGTTAATCGAACTTTAATTGCCAAGGTGCTTCCAAGGAAGTGGAAGTTATGAGATGAATATTAATCTATCTCATTTGCATTTTGCAAACAAACAGAAAAACTTCTCATTTCACTGCTTGGATTCACACTGTACTAGGCTAAAGAGGACACATAGTAGATTGCTATACTTCTGGGTTTTTTGTTTGTTTGTTTTTTAAGATTGAGCTAAAGAAAAAGTTTTTGAAAGACACTTTTTTTCCATATTAATTTTTTCAATTAGTTTCCGGTGTACAAACCAATGCAATAGTTAGACATTTCACCCCTCACAAAGTGATAATTCAGCAGGTAGAACATTGCTTTTCTTTATCTATGTATGTGTAAATTATAGATGTTGATCATAGTTATCATGCAAAGATTTGATTTTTTATGTTATATATTAACAATTTGCTCATTACCAGCTAACGATATTTACTTTGATGTGTATCATTACTACAGAGAACTAACCAATCTCTAATTGTAGGGCCCAGACTCTATCACAGTATCTGTAGCTGGATTATTCAGTTACATAAATTGGTATTTATAAAATATGGTCATTGTTAAATGTTCTTTTCATCCTTCCTGAACACAGGAAATCAGGATGATGAAATGGGACCTGAGAGAAACCAAGCTGCTGGGGTTGGAATGGGCCAGGAGAGGACTTCACATATGCATAAAGCGATGTGGAATCTATATTAGATTGAAAACCTGGACATACATGAGTTCTCTTCGTTCTTTTTCGGGAGGCTGATCTCTTCCAGGGAGGACTCACTTGTCTATTTGTATGATATGCCATTACCTCTGAAGCAGTCATAGTCTGCCCTGCCTTTTCACAGTTATCTATAGCTCCAGACATAGAACATTCCTGTCATTACAGAAAATTGTATTGAATAGAATCAATCGGTAGTATTTTGTCCATCAATGATAGGTAACTTTCAAAGCCTGGGATATTATCCCCACCCAAGAACCATGACTAACTATAAGTGAATATAGCAAACCACTCTGAATTATTTCTCCCCTCCCTCTGTTTAACGATGCTGCCTGCTAACACCTATGAGTTGTTACGTGTTACCTGCTGTATTGCATTGTTTGTGAGTGTCATCTCAAAGTGGGTGATGTGGTTCCATATTGAAAACTGCCCAGTTTTGCCTCCGAGTCACAGGTAAAGGTTGAAGTTTGGACACTTTGCTTTTACCTACAACCGCACAAAATTGAACTCCCAGATCATATAGTAATGATGCATTGTTTGATTGTTCCAGCTTATCCCTTGTCCATTCTTTATGCCAAATCACATAAAGCATGGGAAATCCAGCTTCAAATATCTTTATCCCTTCAATTTCCCCATATATACCAAATTACTCCATTAGCTAATCCACTGTACATTTTTGACTATATGTCAATGCAAATTATACCTTTATTTCTAACTTCTGATTAGTTACATACTATTATCCACATATTACATTGCATTCAAATTTAACACTTTCTTTGAAGACTTGCTCTCACAGCCTCCATTAGGTTGGTCTTCAATCTCTTAATAAAACAAAAATACTCTTAGTTCTTCTGTGAGTTATAACTAGAGTAATTGTACAATTGATTGTCCAAAACATAACACTTTGAAAGGCCAAGGAGGTACTATCAATAACACCTAAAAACTGTTGAAAACCAAGATGCTCCCTGGAAAATCAGGATGTATGGTCAGTCTAGTGATAACCCTCTGCACCTTGTTAGGGCAGGAGACCTGAATATTTGCATACATCCACGCAATAAAGCAGTTTAATTATCTTTTTCTATCTAAATCTGGTAAGTGCCCCTAATATACCTCTTTTTGGGCCTCTAGTGCCTCCCTGGGCCTATCTCATAGTTTTCCCAATAGTAAAAAATTGTGACTGTTATAGAGCAGTTAACGTTACTTCCATGGGGGGATTGTAGACAATATTGTAGATTATTTCTTCCCCTGTTAATAATGAACTTGTAATACATATTAGATAAACCGATGGGAGTCTTTACTCTTTTATATGTTCTTTACTAGTTGAATATTACTCTGATAGAGATGGTTGTATTAATCTGGTGTTCTTGTGGCCTGCTGTCATTACTTAGAAGAAAATCATTACTACAGTTAATGTTGGTGACAAGTTGGTGATGAGAAAAATCAAAGTCTTTTTAAATTTTATGAATAGTCATTAGATCTGTTGGGGGTAAATTAGTGACTATAAATATAATGTTCTTGAATCAACATTTCAGCTGAATGAAAACGGAAAAGATATTGATATTGAGAGACTGGGAAATAGTATTGGAGAGAAGTTAAAAAATACTTTAATTACTATACTACAAATGCAACTGAGAAGTTCATTATAGGCATTAATTACGAAGTAATGATAAATTAAGTTATTCCATATTTCCATCTATGATTCCAGACTGCCATTTTTGTCCATGCTATGGAGTCCTTTTAAATGAACACTAAACTCCTAAACAAAAGGAGAGATCCTTTACAATTGATCCAAAGATATGCAAACAGAAGACTAATGCTGAATAGTGGAATAGATATTGCCTTTAAATGCTTAGCGGCAGAGGGATAATATATTTCTTATGTCATTCTAGAGGTAAGGAATCTCAAGGTCATAATTTAAGGAATAACTGGTTCTAAATCTTCAGTCTTTGTAAAGGCATTACCATGTGCCTGACATCATGTCTTTAAATTCTCACATTTTTAAATCAAATACTTTATATACAAAGGCGCTCAGTCAAAAATAAATAAATAAATAAATAAATAAAATAAAAGGTCCAGGGTTCCAAACACTAAGGATGGCCTGTTTGAGATTAAAAGAGAGAATAAATATATAGTCATTTTCTGTTTTCTCTCTAGGGCAGTAGTTCCCAACATTTAGAATGCATAAAATTCACTGGGAAATATATTGAAAATGTAGCTCCCCAATTTTGCATAAGATGAAATATGAGGTTCCTGTGGGTCATATAGTTGGAGATACCTACTATATCCTTGGGTGTGCAAATCTGAAATGGAAATGAGAGCATGGCTTGGAATGACACATTGTTAACCAAAGAGTGATGGAGGTCTAGAGCAAACCTGTGGAACAATTTACAAAACAGAAAATCACTGATATGAAGGAACCCATAGTCTAATGGTGCCAATTTCTCTGCAGATGGTAAAAACTGGTCTTGGGAATAAGATAATTGGGGTAGCTTTTCGCCACATTTTAGTTCATGGAATCAGAATATTATAGGTTGAATGGAACTAAGAAATTATTCATTCAAGATTAATTTATTAATGGAGAAATTTGCTTGATTGGGCTTAGAGTTTGTTGTATAGTCAAGACCAAGCTTAATGGTTTTCCAATCTATTAGACAAAGTCCAAGTCACCTGTTGGGTCATCGTTGACTTCAATGGTAAGCAAAAAGCAGAAATAATACAAGCATTTT